>NW_026728819.1:742851-1378129 GCF_030684315.1 Stegostoma tigrinum
AGGCACTTCCCTCAACCTTTGTTGTTTCCTTTGAGTCTGTTATTCCTGCGATCTCAGAGAACAGTTTTAACAAATAAGACCATGGCAGACTGACACAGAACAGTACAAGGCTAGTCAGAACCTTCAGATACGTGTCACCTCACTTGTGTAAACTTGGCCCATGTATCAGTATGAGATATTTATTTCAGATGCACTAACTTACAGGAAGTAGATCAAAACACATCAAAATAATGAGGTCTGATTTCAATTAGATCGAGTTCAGTCTGAGACCCCTGAGATTGTTTGCAGTGAACATATCGTGCAGGGAAGAAGGAAGCAAGTTTTAAACAACCCTTACCAGTTGTCAACAGACACCATCACTGGTGGTGGAAATCCCTCGGTAAGCGCAACTCTCTTTATCTTGAATGTTCTCTAAACCCATTTACCTGTCTACTGATCCTTACCTGTGGAAACAGTTCCTCACTGGCTGGCACCATGAAATCTGCATTTAACCTTCTTTGCTCGAAACAAAAGAAAAAATCCCAGCCTTTAGAATTTCTCCACAAATCTGAATTCCCTCAGCCCCAGGCATGAAGATTGTGACAAGATTTTGGGAACAAAATTCAGTTGGTTGGTGGGAACATGGAAAGATTAAACAGAAACCGAAACTCCAGCTTCACAAATCGTTTAAAAATTTCTGTGATCCAAGTGGAAACATATGGTATAATAATCCATCAATGGAGAATACCCGGTGCCAGGGGATGGAGCAAACAACACCGTCTTGGGAGCAGGGCGACAATTTGAGAAGGAAATATCCTTGAAATTCTTTGCTGCCTCAAACAAAATGGAATGTACTTCACTCTGAAAGGGGTACAAAGCTGGCAGATGGCTCGTTGGTCTAGAGGTATGATTCTCGCTTCGGGTATTATATGCCTCTGACATGTGAGAGATCCCGGGTTCGAATCCCGGACGAGCCCAGATTTCTTATCCTCCCTTTCATTGAACTTCCCACCCAGCTTTCAGAAAAATGAAGCTGGTCTCATGTTATTGTGAATACAACTCAGAGAAACACTTGCTCAAATCGAAAAAAACAAGGTGTTTCTGGATGTTTGCGCTGCAATCTGAATGATTCCAGAGATCACAAGAATTGCAGATGCCGGAGACAAATTTGTGACAGTGTAGAGCTGGAGGGACACAGCAGGTGAGGAGGCGGAGAAAAGTCGACAGTTTGATCCGAGGTCAATCATCAGAATGTATTCTCCGCTGCATTATTGTTCAATTATGTATGTGTGAAAGTTCAGGAATTTGGGACGGACAGTGATTGGAGACAGTGCGGAACAGGTTCACGTGAATGGTGACGTGCGTGAAGAATGTCAGCAAGAAAGAGAGATTGGAAAGTTGAGATAGTTCTCCTTCGAGAACGGAAAACCAGTCTGATTGAAGCTTTCCAAGTTGTGAGGGGTATGAACAGAGGAAATAAGGGGGTGAAAATGCTCACACGCCTGTAAAGCTCGAGACCGATCAGGCAGAGGTTTAAAGTCATGAGGAAAAGAAGTAAGAATTACATGACAAAGAATGTTATTATACAACGATGAAGTGGATCTGGAAATCCCTGCTTGACTGCGACAAAGAGGCAGATTCATGCCAGACAAAACGAAATTCGATAGTTCTGTGAAAATCCACAATGTGCAGAGTTACAAGGAGAAGGCAAGAGAATGATACTAAAACAGACACACTTATTGCGGACACCCGGTGCACCCAGAGGCGAGCTACAGGGCCTACATCTGCATTTTGACAAATTTTGTGATTCTGAGTGGAATCACAGCTCGACCAACAGAATGTGGGAACTTAGACAAAGATAATATTTACACAAGCACAACACGTCTAAACAAACAGAACATTACATAGCAACGGTCAAGCTATTTTGACATCATTCTTTAATTTACATAGCACACACCAGATGAAAGCTGAATGCTTGTTTAAAAAGTCACACGCCAGAACAACCAAGTGTTACAGCAGGAGCGTGCTAGACCCTCACTCTCGAGATTGAAAATTCGAAACCATTCTCTGCCAGTTGTTACAGGCTTGCGGTGTTCTGTCCTGCACCCTGCCTTTTGATCAGTTTTTCGCTTGCCATAAATTCATGCGTCTGAATTAAACATGTCATATTGATACACTGGCCAAGCTTACACAGGGGAGGTGACATGCTTGTGAAGATCTTCTGCCGTTCTTTATGGTCTGCACTGAACTGAACTGTAAAACCTCTGATCTGAGATGGGAATAAACGGGGGAAGGTGAAACACATCAGGTGCAGTTTTTTTTGTTTCCATTTCTGGTAGTAATTCCCCGCGCTGTTTGAGATGTGAATGATAAGAGGATCAGCATGTCTGAAGCAGCACCGAAAGGCAGAGTGGTTCATTGGTTAGCACTACTGCCTCACAGCGTGACAGACCAGGCTTCAACTTTGACCTCTGGAGATTGTCAATGTGGTATTTGTATATTCTTCCTGCTCCCTGCGTGTGCTCTGGTTTCCTCCCACAGTCCAATGATGTGCAGATTAAGTGGATTGGCTGGGCTAAATTGCCCGTTGTGTTTGGCGAAATGTGAGTTTGAGGAGGAATGGGGTTGGGTGGGATGCTTTGAGGTGCGGTGTGGACTTATTGGGATGAAGGGTCTGTTTCCACACTGTAGGGATTCTCTGAGCATTACAGTGCAGACACCACTATTGGTATTAGGGAGGTATAGCACTGACACTTCAGAGAAATACAGCCGATTTAGAGTCACCGTGGCTCGATGGGCTGAATGGCCATGGGCTGATAACATCACACTCGCTGTCTCTGTGAGGGAGCGAGTGAGGGAGAAACAACGGCTCATTATTAACCCTCCTTTCTGCGTTGTACTGTCTGCAGCCCGGCAACTCAGGGCCGTTGGGGACTTCTCTGAGTGACAGAGTATTTTATTCGAATTCTCTTATCAGGGACTTTTGGTGCCAGAGGCAGCAAAGAAACTGACACCCGATTTGCAAAGTTTTTCAGTAGCATTGCAGTTTGAAGACAAATTATGAACATCAAACAAGCTGCACAAAAGCAAATTCATATTAATTTACCCAAGGGAAGAGTGCCATTTGTCCTTTTCTTTCCTGCCAGCTCAGCGTCTTTCTATCTCTTGGATAACAGACAATTGAAGAAAGTTCACAATGTTGATCATTTTCTGTGTATGCTTGTAACTGACGTCTCCCACTCTAAATAACTGAGATGGAGTAGGAGAGCGAATGGGCTCTGTCCTCCTCCAGCACTGGCAGCAAAGAGAAAAACAATGGTTTAGTCTTCGACCAAGTGAGAGACCCCAACCCCAGGGGAATGGATAAGCAGCACTGTCAAGGTGCCAGAGAGACAAAATGAGAATACGACGCTCTGTAACTGTTTGCTACTTGGAATTCCTGGAGGAACGTAGGATGCCTTTCACGATCAGCAAGTCACAGCTGGTGGCCTGTCTGACCTGGCTTACTGGTCTAGGGGCATGGCACTTGGTTTGGGCTTTGTGCTGTATATCACTATAAGATGTCCTTGTTTTAAGTCCCCATGTCTTGTCTTCAGTTTCACCAAAATATCCAATGAATTTTCTCGAAAATCAGTTTCATTGAAAAAAGGTCGATTTGCATGATTTTGGGATGGGGCAGAGGTATCATTGCAGCAAAGAGAGGAAAGAGATACACTTGTTCAAAGGGGCAATGGGAGTTTCAGGATGTTTGTGGAGGCAGTCTGACTCTTGACGATTCCTTCAGCTGCAATATTTCTCAATTGTGCATGTGAAACTCCAGAAAGTAGTGACATGAAGCAATCGGAGACAGGATGAAACAGGTTCATGCGAATGGCAAACAAAGAGGAGCCTCTAAAAACACAGCAGGCCAGGTAGCATCAAGATAATTTCATCTGGAGGCAGTGAAGGTCTTAGCTGTGCTGACCATCAAAGGTAGGTCCAAATTGTAAAGGTTTAAAATGTACCTGAACGTCAGCAATGAAGATAGAATGGAAAGTTGAGACCGTTCTGCTTGGAGAACAGAAGATTGGAAGCTGGTCTGATTGAAGCTTCCCAAGTCACGAGGGTTCTAAACGAGGAAATAATGGTGTGAAAATGCTCCCACGCCATGCCTGAAAGGATGAAGAACGATTAGGCAGAGATTTATAACCATTATAAAAAGAAACTGAAGTGTCATGAGGAAGAATGCTTTCACACAAGGAGTGGTTAGGATTTGTAAATCATTTTTTGACAGTGCCAGACAGTTCAGTCGACACAAAATGGCATTTGTTATGTTAAAAGTAACAAATCACTGATTCCCTACTGTGTTAAAACCGGCCCTTTGTCTCGACAAGTCCACATTGCACGACAGATCATCCCACACAGGCCCCACAACTCACAGAATGTACACATCCCTGAACACTATGTGTAATTTTAGCATGATCAATCCAAGTTGCCTGAAGATCTTTGGACTGTTGGTCAAAACCAGCGCACCCGGGGAAACACACGCAGACATGTGGAGAATGTGCAAGCTCCACACAAACAGCCACCCAAGGATGGGTGCCATATTGGGTCCCGGGTGTTGTGAGGCAGCAGTGCTAACCGCTGAGCCTGCGCAGCGCCCAAAACGTAGCGGTACAACATGAAGACAAAAGAAAGTTGCTAAAAGAGCCAATCATTTGCCTATTGTGGAGATGTGGCATAGCTAAGGCAGACTGCATCGCCTCTGTTTGTGTTGTGGCAAATTTTGTGATTGTGAGTGAAATCATATTTCGACTGAGAGAATGGGGGAACTCAGGTTATGGTCATGTTTACACAGCCGTAGCACGTCTGTGCAACAGAACAAAAGTGAAGATTGCTTGGCGTCACACTTGAATGAACATGCCGTACTCCAGATGAAAAGCTAAATACTTGTCTGAAAAGAAGTAGTACATGAGTCTAGCAGAGTGGCACAGTGGAAACGGCTGGGCACATAACCTAGAGGGTAATGGATTGAAACCATCCGCTGCTACTTGCAAATTGCATGTCTTGTGTTTGGTTGAGGCCTGTGTCGTACAGTTTTTAATCAGCTTCATGCACCTGAAACTCCTATCTCATATCATGTATTAATGGATTGAATCCTGTTCTTGGTTGGCCTGTGACAAAATGAGTTGTGAAGTCTCCTCTCTGAGATAACTCGCCGTGTGTAACGGTGCCTGGCAGTAATTCCCACGCTGATTTAGACGTGAATGACAAAAGGATCCGGATGTCAGAGACAGGGTTATGAGGACAAATATCACCGATTGTGAAGACCCACAGAACGATACAAGCGACAGAGAGTCGCTGTGGACTCGATGGGCTGAACGGTTTCTTCGCGCACGGGAATGACACCATGGGTTTATGACATCACTCTCCCTGTCCCTGTGAGGGAGCGGGTGGGGGAGAAACAACGGCTCATTATTAACCCTCCCTTCCACGTTGTACTGTCTGCAGCCCCGCAAGTTAGGGCTGTTGAGGATGTCTCTCAGTGTGTGAGTAATTCACTCACATTCTCTTAATTTGAGACTGTTGGTGTCAGACATTAACATCTGGCCTGGAGGCAGTAAACAAATAGATACACGCATTGCTGAGATGTTTCTTGCAGGATTATTGTGTGCAGGTAAATCCTGAAACCCAAACAGGCAGCACGTAAAAATCCGATTTTAAGTTGCTGAAGGCACGATTCTCCAGTTTCGTGTTCTCTATTTCCCATCAGCTCTCCAAGCTTCATTATGTATCTGGTAAATGTCACTTGATGAAAGTTCCAAATCTCTGTTTACAATTTGTTGCACAAGCCTGATTCTACTCCTTCTGTTACTTCTCTCTTCCAGCGTTTGAGACGGAGCTACAGAGCATATACCATCCACTAGCACTGCCTGTCCGAGCAGAGAAATGGTTTAATGCATCTGCCAAAGGAGAGAACCCTGTCCCAGGAGCAGGAACAAGTCGCGCCATCCCGGAGCAGGGAGCAAGGACGACAAGAAGATGTTCATCGTTACTTTCACTGCCCGAAGCAACGTAGAAGAGTATTTTTGTCTCATAAATCTGTTCAGAGATGTCATTACACACCAGTGGAGCAGATAGAACTTGGAATCTGGTCTCTTACATCCGAAGTAGATACCACATCACTGTCTGAGTGACCCCTGATTTATTGTGACGTAGGACTTCACTGGGGTGGGTCATTGGTCTCGTGGTCTGATTCTCACTTTAAGGGAACGTCGAGCGGGCGAGAAGTTGCAGGTTTGAATACTGCATGAGCTCTTGTTGCCTTTGATTTTTAAAAAATTTTCGCGAGATATTGAAGGTGGTTCTTTATGAAATACATTTCAGTCTAAAGTGTTGAAGGGTGTTTGTTGTAAATATACCACATGCATCCACTTGACCTGACGAAGGAGCCATGCTCTGTAACGTTGTGATTTCAGATAAACCTGTTGGACTATCACCTGGTGTTGTGAGACTTACGATTTTTTGTCACACTCAGAGGAAGAGACATCAAGTTTTAAACAATGTCTGCCCATGGTAATCTGGCTTCCTCACCGAAGTTGACAAGGGCTATATAAATGTAAATATGGCTCCTTGAAGTGTCATTAAATTTAATACTTTGTTTATTGAACTGGTCAGTGGAAAGAATCTATCACTGTCAGCTAATCAAACTGTTCGAACCCACAGCTCCCAACCCAAACATTATTTAACAACGCCAAAATTGTTAGTTGGTAGCTGGAAACATGGAAAGGAAACAGAACAGATAACGCTTCTCCAGCTCTGTAAATCTTTCCACATACTTTGTGAACCAGACTATGGAGAGAGTGAAGGGTAAAATTTCTAATTAAGCAAGACCAGCCAATGCCTTGTTCCCTTCTTTCTGATGTTGGGACTGTGACTTTGATGTTTTCAGTGTCATTACCTGACCTGACACATTGAAATGATCAGAATTCAAAATAAAATTCAAAATTCAATTCGAATCTTGGCTCTGGTGCAATCACATACTTGGGAACCGACAGAAATTACAAAGGCTCCAAGGGAGATGGCCCCAGTTTCAGGAGATCTGGTGACACAATCGTCTCGGTAGTGGGGCAGACAGGTTCAGACTGTTTCCATGTCTTCACAACAAATGTCCCAAACTTTATTTTGGAAAAATAAAACTAGCAAGGACAGCGACGTTTCTTGTCAAATCACAATCTCAAACTGAAATCTCATTGCCTATCCTTATCTAACCTAAGATAGAGGTGATGGGCCAATTTCTTGAACTCCTTGTCATGGGAGTACACGCTATTATGCCATTAGGGAGAGAATGCCAGGATTTAGACCCAGCGATCCTGAAGGTGTCTTTCTAACTCAAAATTCTGAGATGCTTGGAGGGGGACATATGGACAGTCTAATATCCCAGTCACAGTAAGGGCTCTCATTGCCTGGAGAAGTCACTTGCGATCCACCCAAAGCTCCTTTTTGTCAGCGAAACTTGTGTCAGGATGGAGAGCCAACACCTAGCACATGGAACGGGTGTAATCCTGAGGCAACCGTCTTTGGCGGCGATCTGTCTATCTGTCCCCCTGTGTGGTTAAAAATGAGGACGACTTCCTCAATGGGATAGTAAAACAGTTTTACAATCGCAAACCTCAGTCCCATTCGCTCATCACAAGGATTATCTCATTGACATTTGCCCCTGAAACTTCCGAACTCACAAGGGCATGGGCCAAAATGCTAGAAACTGGGACCATAATAGATGGAAGTCTGATGAGCTGCAATGACACGATGGGCAGAATTGTCCTTTACCACGCTGTGAAAACTCGAGGACAGGGAGAAACTGACGGGAAGACAAAATGATCAAGAACAAAAAGGCAAAAACAGTGTAATTGTGACAAGATACAAGCACTTGGGGCACCTTCTCTCATTGTCTAGTAGCTTGGATTTGGTTCTCTCAATGCCATGGTCTGTGATCAATTCCCAGTCAGGAACTTAAAGATTTTCGCTGTTAATTTATCGTGATGACAGCATTGCTGAATGAGTTTCAGAAGCAGGAAAGGAGCTGCATGGTAGCCCACTTTGCGCCAAACAATAAAAACCAAAAGAACTGCTGAAGCTGTAAAGCAGGAATGAAAACAGAGGTTGCTGGCAAATCAAAGCAGGTCTGGCAGCATCTGTGAAGAAAAGCATCAGAGTTGACTTTGCAGGTTCGGTCACCCCTCCGGTTCTGAGGAACGCCATTCTTAGGAACAGCCGTGATGTCGTGAGGGACGGACTTCCAGGATTTAGACCGAGCGACACTGAACGAACAGCGACATATTCTGAACTCAGAAAGATGAGGAGCTTGGAGAGGGCTATGCAGTAGCAGTTTTCCCATACTTCTCCTGTCATCACCCTTCAACATGAAACCAAAAATCTCTCATTGGTCTGCTTTTGGCAAGTTCAGTGTTTGCATTCTGTGTGCAGCCAGGAATTTGTTTTCATTTGGATAATTGACAAGAAGAGAAGTCAATCTTTATTTGCTGATGGGGAATTGTATCCAGGTCCAAGCAATGCAAACTCAGGATGCTGACCAGGGAACAGTGATCGTGGCAGTAACCTTTGTGAACTGATTTGAAATCACACGTGCGTGTGTATTTCACTGCAGAGCAGTCTTGTGCAGCAATGTTTCTCTCTCGAAGTTTCTAAATGGCCCATATTGTAATGGGATCAATGTGAAGAAAGCAGAGCTGTCAGAATCTGATGTTATTCAGCCAATGTACTGCAGGAAAGTGCAAAACTGGCTGATGTCATTATTTGTTCCGCTCTTTCATTGGGCCTCAATGCCACCAAACAAGCTCCTGATAGCGTCAACCTGTTTTGTTGTTCCTTGCAGTACATCTGCGGAACAATATCAGATTATCACTGCTCTGCATACTTCACACTGAATCCCATGGCAATAATATGAGTGGTTTGGGAACTTGGAGATAGAAACTTTGCTGCTCAAGATAGATCTGGCTTGAAGAACAGGCACAACGGTGTGTACAAATTATGTCACAATGGTTCCTGCTGGGAGCACTGTTGTTCCCTGGTGAACATTCAGAGTTTGCATCGCTCTGGCCTCGATACCATTTCCACTCAGCAAATACGTTTTGACTTCTGTTCTTGTGAATTATCTGAATGAAAACGGGTTCCTGATTACACACAGAGTACACCCCCTGAAACTCCCAGAAGGAGACCAGTGAGATGTACCCTCCATGTTGAAGGACAGTAACAGCCGATGCGCGGGAAAACTACCATTGCAACCCCTCGTCCCACCAACCATCCCCCCAAGTGTCACATCATTCGGTGTTGGAAACATGTCGCTGTTCCTATGTGCTAAGGAGTTCAAGTGTTCAAGGAAGTAACTCATCACCTCCATCTCTGTGGTAATTAGATTCAGGCAGTTAATCCTACACCAGTGAGCGACGTCCAAATCCGAGGCACCTGTACTCCAAAGTTTCATTTTCTAATCGGATGGCTGCATTGGTCAGGAGCAAGTCCAGTTTGAACAGGTGAAATGATCAGTTTTAAACCAATACAAAAGGAGATTGTCTCTTTCTGTGCACTTTCAGAGGAGAACCTTCAAATGTGAACTATCTGTGTTTGCAAAAGCGGGCTTCTTTGAATTTGTCACTCAGCAAAATTTGGACAGAAAACCTGTTCCTGATTGCACGCTTAAAATAATGCATCTATCAATGGGGGAAAAGGGAAATCCATCTTGCCGCTGGCACTGTGGCTTAGTTGGTTAAAGCGCCTGTCTAGTAAACAGGAGATCCTGGGTTCAACTCCCTGCAGTGCCTAAACTTTACATCCATCATTCCTTATTTAAAGCTGTCTTCTCTTGATCCAACGAGCGATGATCCGTCGATGGAGCACAGCATTCCTCCATGGAGTTTGGCCAGACAATCGGTTGAGGCAGAATACGCTGCCGCCTGATTGAGCAATGACGTTCGAATGACACGGATACCACCAGCCGATAACCCTCATTCTCTGCCATAAAAATATTCATTCACTTTCCACTGACAGGAGAGACAGCGCTGTAATCGGATGCTTGTAGTGGTGTTGCTTTTTCTTTGCTGGTGATTTAAGGATTTTATTTCAAATTCAAACAACTCATTATATTTTGAGGGAAGAAATCTCTCCTTACTTCAGGCCCATGGGCAGACACAGTATCCGAGTAATATTCGCCCAGTTCTAGATCCGACAGCCGGCGAGGGGAATAACTCTCAGCGCCTCCACTCTCAAACGCTCTCTGAATTTCACAGTTTTCGAAGAACAGAAATCAGAAATGAGAGATATGAAAAGATGGAGAGTGGGAGAATTTGAAAGGCCTGAGGTGGCTTCACACACACAAAATGAGGCAAACAGAGACATATGTTGAGGTAGACACTGAAAAGAACCATTTCGCGATTCAATGTGGCTGCTAACTGACAGAAAAGGAAATGAAAAGGCAACTATTTGAGCAGAACCTTTCCCCACCTCAGGGCAACAGAAGCAGCATTAGAGCCGATTAAGTCCATTTAGAACATAGAACATAGAGCAGTACAGCACAATGCAGGCCCTTCGCCCCACGATATTGTGCCTAAAAGTTAGCCTAAAAGTTCTCATTGTCTGGAAAACCTGCTTGCTTTTAAAGTTGTAAAGTTGACGGTTGGAAACTAATGAGATATTTCGATAAAAATGCTGATTTGACAGATAAAAATAATAATTTCAGGGACATTATAACAGAAGTGAATAACTAACCTGATCCTGATGAACCCTCAGTGGATCGGAAGCATTAACTCTGTTTCTCTCCACAGATGCTGCCAGACCTGCTGTGGTTGTCTATCAATGCATTGTTTTTTGTTTTAGATTTCCAACTTCGGCAATTCTTGGCTGTTGGTTAGCTTGAACGTCGTTTGAGATAAAATAGGTTTCCTTACAGCTGCTTTCCTGCTTCTGAAAACCAGTCAGCAGTGCTGCGGTCATGAAAGACAAACAAATGCGAACTTTTAATCCCTGACTTGGAATCCAACCAAGGCCGCGGTGGTGAAAGCACCAAATTCGAACTATTTCACTGCAATGGAAGGCACAGGGATTCTGGCTGAATGACACTGTTTTAACTCCCCCAGTTTTGCGCAGTTTGGCTGTAGATCAGTTTCTCTCTGACGTTGCTATTTAAAGTGTGAAAATAGTCCATTCGACCCATCATGTCAGCGCATGCCAACAGGCAGCCAACTATTCTGGCCCCAGTTTCCAGAATTTGCCCAAGGCTTTGTGTGACGTTTCGAGTGAAAATTCAATGAAATTATCCCTGGAATCAGCCAATGGGACAGAGGGTTCGTGGTAGTACAACTGTGTTACAACCCATTTTAGGGGTTCATCCTCATTTTTAGCCACTGTAGAAGATATACAGACGTCTCCTGGAGGGTAACGGATTTCTCAGGATTACACTGGCGACATGTGCTTCACGTTCACTCTCCGTCCCCACACACCTTTCTCTGACAAAAGGGAGCTTTTAATAGAACACAAGAAAGTTCTCAAGACAACGGTAACTGCTGTTATTATCTCGGATATGAAACAGACAATGAGCTCCAACGGTCCCACGTACTCATTGTGCGCAACTTTGATTTCCAATTACTTCAGCTGCTGGGAATCCGACAACAAAAAGGTCCAGGACGCAGTCCTTTTTGGAATCACGTGTCAATTTCCAAGGATAGAAAATGCATCAGTTATGTTTGAGCCAGGTAGGAAACAAACTTACAATCTTCTGACGTGAAGTCAGATTTGTTATCCATTACGCTCCTGGCCCAAAACTCGATGCCAAGTGCTACATCTTGTCGATTTGCAATAGGAATAGGGACTGAGGTGGATATTGTGATTCATACGGTAAGCACCAGCAGAGATAATCGCCGTCACTGATTCACTTCAATGGATCCCACTTTTTGAAGCCGTGAATTTCAGTGGCAAATTTAGCACATTTTTCTCCAGCTGCCTGCTTCACTCTCGCCTGCCTCTGCTGGAACTCAATATCGATTTATCCACATTCACTGAGCTGGTTTTTGACCTAATCAGGTAAACTTTCATTCTTTGAATCATGGCCTCTTCCACTCAAGACTGTGAAAAATTCCAGTGAGAATCCGCGGGCCATTTCTTGCCAGGGCTCTGGAATCAGACGAGTTGAACGATGGCTTTATTCGTGCAGACTCTTCACTGCAGTTCAGCGCCTCAGAACAAACTCCTGTCAGCGTCAGCCTTGGTTTCATACCTTGTTGTGTACATCTACTAAACAACATCAGCTTATCACGGCTCTGCCTGTGTAAACGAAACCTTTGCCAAGTTCCCACATTTGTTGGTGCAACTCTGATTACACCCAAAATCACAAAATCATGAACAAAAACAAAGTTTCTGGAAAAGCTCAGCAGATCTGGCAGCATCTGAGAAGAAGAAAAAACAGAGTTACCGTCTCGGGTTAGAACTGAGGAAAGCTCATGGAACCCAAAATATTAAATCTTTTCGTTTTTCTTCACAGATGCTAGCAGACCTGCTGAGCATTTCCAGCAACTATTTCTGCTTTTTTTATTCATGTCTGAAACAGCATGGACAACTATTGCAGGGCATTGAAAAGAAACTGGAAGCAATATGTTTCAAGCTCACCAGTTTAATCCCATCTCAAGCAAGAGGGATGGCAATTCAGCAATAATGGGAAATGCAGATGCTGGAGAACCCAAGATAAAATATGAGGCTGGATGAACACAACAGGCCCAGCAGCATCTCAGGAGCACAAAAGCTGACGGTTTCGGGCCGAGACCCTTTATCAGAGAGGGGAATGGGGTGAGGGTTCTGGAATAAATAGGGAGAGAGGGGGAGGCGAACCGAAGATGGAGAGAAAAGAAGATAGGTGGAGAGGAGAGTATAGGTGGGGAGGTAGTGAGGAGATAGGTCAGTCCAGGTAAGACGGACAGGTCAAGGAGGTGGGATGAGGTTAGTAGGTAGGAGATGGAGGTGCGGCTTGGGGTGGGAGGAAGGGATGGGTGAGAGAAAGAACAGGTTAAGGAGGCGGAGACAGGCTGGACTGGTTTTGGGATGCAGCGGGTGGAGGGGAAGAGCTGGGCTGGTTGTGTGGTGCAGCAGGGGGAAGGGGAAATTTTGAAGCTGGTGAAGTTTACATTGATACCATTGGGCTGCAGGGTTCCCAAGCGGAATATGAGTTGCTGTTCCTGCAACCTTCGGGTGGCATCATTGTGGCACTGCAAGAGGCCCATGATGGACATGTCATCTAAAGAATGGGAGGGGGAGTGGAAATGGTTTGCATCTGGGAGGTGCAGTTGTTTATTGCGAACGGAACGGAGGCGTTCTGCAAAGCTGTCCCCAAGCCTCCGCTTGGTTTCCCCAATGTAGAGGAAACCACACCGGTTACAATGGATACAGTTTACCACATTGGCACATGTGCAGGTGAACCTCTGCTTAACATGGAAAGCCATCTTGGGGCCTGGGATAGGGGTGAGGGAGGAGGTGTGGGCCAAGTGTAGAAATTCCTGCGGTTGCAGGGGAAAGTGCTGGGTGTGGTGGGGTTGGAGGGCAGTGTGGAGCGAACAAGGGAGTCACGGAGAGAGTGGTCTCTCCAGAAAGCAGACAAGGGTGGGATGGGAAAATGTTTTGGGTGGTGGGTTCGGACTGTAGATGGCGGAAGTGTCGGAGGATTATGCGTTGTATCTAGACGTTGGTGGGGTGGTGTGTGAGAACGAGGGGGATCCTCTTTGGGCGGTTGTGGCGGGGGCGGGGTGTGAGGGCTGTGTTGCGGCAAATGCGGGAGACGTGGACAAGGGCGTTCTCGACCACTTTGGGGGGAAAGTTGCGGTCCTTGAAGAACTTGGACATCTGGGATGTGCGGGAGTGGAATGCCTCATCGTGGAGGCAGATGCGGCGGAGGCGGAGGAATTGGGAATAGGGCGTGGAATTTTTGCAGGAGGGTGAGTGGGAGGAGGTGTATTCCAGGTAGCTTGTTCCAAGCTGGTTGCCTGAGATGGAGACTGAGAGGTCCAGGAAGGTGAGGGATGTGCTGGAGATGGCCCAGGTGAACTTAAGGGTCGGGTGGAAGGGTTTGGTGAAGTGAATGAACTTTTCGAGCTCCTCTAGGGAGCAAGATGCGGCGCCGATACAGTCATCAATGTATTCTAGGTAGCTGTGGGAGTCGATGGGCTTGAAATAGACATCAGTTACAAGCTGGTTGCTTGAGATGGAGACTGAGAGGGATGGAAATTCAGTTCAGAACAGGAAGGCATGGTTAATACCTTGACTAGCGCAAGTGTGCATCAATTTGAAAGGAACATTTCAGATGCATAAAATCAAAATGTGCTCACGATGTAAGGCATAGAAAAAAACATATCAGCTATCGACAATGAATAACAGAGGACAGTTTTGATCTATCAGGCTCCTGGCTCATGGTCTCAACACACTCCTGTGCTGCCACTCAGCTTTTGAGGAAAATCTGTTTCTTTTTATTTGGCTTGGGGTATGTAGCTTCAAAAATGAATTCAAAAGATTTTATTGTTGCTGTGTGATACTCTCTGCACAGATGTGTCTCGCCTCTGGAAATATTACCTTTGTCTAAGTTCCAACATTCTGTAGGTCGAATTCTGAGTTCACTCAGAATCACAAAATGTGTCATAATGCAAACGGATACCATGCAGCCCACCTCAGCTGTGGCTGCTCTCCATAATGAGTAAATGATGGTCTCTTTTAATGTTATTCTCTTGTCTTGTCCATGTTACACTGCACATTGTTACTTTAAAAAAAACAGAATTCCTTTTATATCAATTGAATCTGTCTCTTGGATAATTTCAGGCAGTAATTTACAGAACCTCTCACTCAGTTCAAAGGTTCAAATGGACCAGCTTTCAGCTTTCTATTCTCCAAGGAGACCTTTCCCCACTTTCCAATCTATCTTCATTGCTGACATTCCTCATCCATGGCACCATTCAAGTCAATCTGTTCAGTGCTGTCTCCAATAACGTCACATCCCTGCGTCCAGAAGTTTTACTCCAAGAACTGGGTAATAATGCAGATGGAGGATTCATTCAGAGTCAGATTGCGTGGGCGAACAACCTGAAACTCTTGTTTACACTTTGAACGAGTATTTCCATTTGATTTATTCACTACAATGGTACTTCTGCCCCATCCACAATTCAGGTAATCCAACATCATTTAACAAAGCTGGTTAGACAGAAAGCTAATCGGGCATTGGGGGAAAAGTGAATTGAGAAACCTGGGCTCGGTTTAGCGTTGAACCCGGGACTTCTAACATGCTAAAAGTGCATAATACCCTGAGTGAGATTAGTACTACTTGACTAACATGCCATTCTCAGACTCACTTGCCCAGTGCTGAACTGACTGAGTCTTGGTCAGAGTGGGCACCTCCCACGTTGCTCTCGGAATTCGAAGCAGCAAACTGCTTCAAGAGCATTTTCCTCTCATTCTGTGTCCCTGCTCCCAGGCTGGTACTGTTTGTCCCTTCCTCTGGTGCTGGGTTCTCTCCATTGGTGGAGTACATCAATTTCTTCCACTTGGTTCACAAAAGGTTTTTAAAGATCCACTAAGCGGAAGACTGTGCTTTATTTTTGTTCCTTTCCATCTTTCCACCTACCAACTGATTTCTCCTCCCGAACCCCCAAATAAAATCTCGCCGCAATCGTCCAGCTTCATCCTGCTGAGGGATGAGGGTATTCAGTTTTCTGGACAGGTTCCAGAGGCCGGGATTTTTCTGTTTAGCGCAAGGAGGATTAAAAGGAGATTTGATGGGGCGAGTATTTGGATGAATCAGACAGCGAGAAACTGTTTTGAGGGAACTGGCATTTTAGAACATAGAAAATAAAAAAGAGTAGCATTTAAGTAGGACTTTGCAAACACCCATAATAAGGTCCATTGAGCACGGGAAGATGTTCTTTAAAACTTGCTTCCTGCTTCTCTATGTGTGATTTATTCGCTGCAAAGAGACCTAGGGATTTCAAACTCAATCCCATGGAAACTAGACCCTCTGTGAAGAATGGAGCAAGACATTGAACTCCCAAAATCGCCTGTGACTTGAACCCCAGAGGTGATTCTCATTACGCTAATCTGTGAAACAGGAACCATACCCCTCGGCCAATGAACGAGCAGCAGCGCAGTGCTGTTCACACCAAAATAAGGTGAGTTTTTGTTTGTAAAGGAAAAAATATTCTTGTTGCTTCGGAATGTAAAAGCAGCACTGAGTTTTAATAACTGCTTCTTTCCATTCTGGCCACCTGCTCCAAAGAGGCTGTGTTAGGTCCCTTCCTCCAGGACTGGGATCTCTCCATTGGTGACTGGAATAAACCATATTCCATTGGCAGGCAGTGCTTCAGGAGACGAGCACAAATGCGGCCTCCAGCTCCCTGTCAAACACGGGCTGGTGGAGCAGGGGAGGGGAGTGTTTGGACTGGGAGGTCTGAAAAGTGCGCAAGGCCGTGCAAAAGGGAGAATGCGCATGCACAGGAACTAACATTCTTTTGGGAACCTTGTCCAAATTACTGCATCTGACACAGTGTTAAAAGTGCAGAGCTACTCAGAAAAAGAGAATCTCTCCCAATTTGGCTGAACTGTGCCTGTGTGCTTCTCAATGTTACAGGGAGATCGCTGCTGCCTGAATCAGCTCAGAGTGCTACTACAGCCAGAAACATCACTGAAAAATAGGAACAAGCCTCACTATTCGATGTGGCTGTGGCTGATCTGATGCTTCAATGACATTCCCCAACCCATCAACACAACTCGATATGCCATTGTCGATCAGACATTTGTCAATCTCTGCCATCAAGAATAAAATGTCAACTGTGGAAGGGAAAGTTCGTGTTGTGAACCAGATTGGGCTCCTCCACAAACATTGCAGGTTTGCCCAGTGCGCAATCGATTCTGGGCTGATTAGCTTTCAAATGATATTATTCCCAGAAAGCTTGCCATGAAAATCTGACTGGTCAGCAGTGCAGCCTCGAGTGACAATGAATCGGCTTTTGCAGATCATAGACTTTATCAAATGTCAAGTAAAATACATCTCTGCGGGGATTTGAACCCACAGCCTTTGAAAAAGCTTAGCAAATAAACCCATAGCAGCCCAACGCGCTTTCCGTTGTGCAACAAAGCCACAGATGGTTAGTTCTTTTGTCACAGAAAATTGGCTTTAGCACATTAACTTCATGCCTTTCATCCAACATCTGTTTTCTTCAGAAAGAACAATCGCCAGTTCCAAAACGTAACTTCGGTTTTTTTTTCACAGATGCTGCCAGGTCTGTACAGCTTTTCCAGCAAATTCTGCTCTTGTATCTGTTTGTCCTTGTTGCACTTACCACACTATCCCTGTGTGGTCTGGCTCTTCAATTGAACATTTAAATGCTCCTAAAATGTGCTGTGATTCTTAGTTTTATCATGCGTTTCAGGCAGTGAATTCCAATACCCAGAATTCTCTGGGGGAGAAACACATCTTCCTTAAATCACTCCGAGCCTTCGGTTCCTTGCTGTTAATCTATATCGATGGTTATTCATCCTTTTAGAATAAGATGACATTTAGTCCAATCTCCCTAATGTATTCCCCTCGTAATTTTATCCACGTTCGTCAGTTCTCCGCTCAGTCTTCTCTGCTCTCAGAAAAAAAAACTCCAACCAAGCTCATTTATTTTCACAGAGTAAATGATCCAGCCCAGGCAACATCCGAGTGAGTATGTTCTGGAAGCCCGTTTGTGCAATTACACTCTTCCTGCAGTCTAGTGATCAGAACAGAACAAAGTTCTCCAAACAAAAGCAGAAATTTCTGGTGGAATTCATCATGATTGTCAGCGTCTATGGATATGATTGATCATTTGATTGATTGTCACGTCTACTAGCGTAGAATAGAAATCTTTATGAGCTGGAGAAACAGATCATAGTAAGCAAGGATGTACAGATCAGAGGTTGGAAAAAAGACGTAGTCAGAGGCATGCAGCTCACGTGGCACAGGGCGTTAGCAAGATCAGCATGATTTGCTGTCATGGGTCTGCGAGTCATGTGTCGTCAGTACTCCGGTCTGAATGTCCGTCACATCCTTAAGCCTGTCAGAAGATTCAAACGAAAATTAGTATTTTTTTTTTGCTGACTTAGATTTAAGTTCAAAAGCATATGACGTTAATAAAAAAATGTTAGAGTTAGATATTCTCCAGGGATTTCACAAAAGGTCACACAGTGTCAGTGCCATTTTGATAGCAGAGTCCAGCAACTCTTCTTCAGAACTGACAGTACTGAGGAAAAGATGGTGTAGATAATGTTCTCCCCTAAGCAATGTGACCTGCATGTATATATCTGGATATGAATGCCGTGGAAAACAACACTTCTTTTATTTCAAGCTCATCTTATCTTTACATTCCTTCCTTAGACATAAAAATGATATTTCATTTTCTTTGGATCTTTCTGACTGCACTGTAACTTTTCTCAGTATTCTAAAATACCTCCGTAAATTTCTGCCAACACAAGTCTACTGACCCAGCTCTTAAATCTAATTTTCCATTTCAAATCAGCCAGTCCTAATTTCGTACAATTACCACTTTCCTAAAGTTGGTTTTAAAGCTCATCTTGGAGCCAACCTTCCCGTCCTTAAAGTAAATATAAAACTCAGTCACACTGTGATCACTGATACCTCGAGGCATCTTCACTATGAGGTCAATAATGAATTCTGTGCCATTGAATATTACCAGATATCCTGCTCTCTCGTTGCTTCTGGTAAGTACTCTTCTAATAAACTGCCCCAACAACACCTCATCAACGCACCATCCAAACTACATTCGTCAACCTGGCGTGGCCAATGTATATGCTTATCAGAATCACCAAAGATTATTGCTGTACCGTGACTTAAAGGGAAAAGGCTGATTTAAATGGGGCAGTACTGGAATGACAAAGTCCAACAGTTGGCAACGGCACACACCTTGTTTCAGAAATTGACAACCAATGCTGGGTAGAAGCGAGGATTAAGCTCATTATTTTCAGTTTATGAAACCAGAGCCTTTGCACAAGCCACCACATCATTACAGCGCCCAGGCTGGGCTAAACTATTGCATTCTATCGGTTTGGAACTTAGTTAGATTGTTTGAAATGTTTCGAACGATGTACTCAGACAAAATTGAATGTCATTGTACACGAGTTAGTGCAGCCTACATGCACAGACAAGGGAAATGGAGGGAGGCGAATTTTAGGACAACCTTTGCTGGAATCAGATTGTAAAATCTGAATGTGAAAGCCTTGTTGCAATTAGCTTTGCTTGACTGAACATATAAATGCAGTTCCGTGCAACAATCAAATCCCAAAAGCAGAGAAGGAAAATTTGCTTTCGAGGTCACATCATGAATCAGTTCATCCCAGGGATGAGAGGACTGTGTTTCAGCAGCATAAGTGTAATATCAGTCGGTGCTCCACAGAGTTTAGAACAATGAGAGATGAGAAGAATGCCTTCTTTAATAAATTAATGACTGCGTAGAATTCAATCCAGGGAAGCACAAAGTGATGCACAAATGGGGCATGAATATGGGGCATGAATATGGAACGCTGTTGCACAACAAGTAGAGCAATTATTTTTGAAAATGTTAGACGTCATGTCCATTGTCCTTATCCAGTCTGCACTGGAAGTGCCTGTAACCCCACAACGTTTTGCTTGAGTTCATTATACAACTGTAGTGTCTGTGGTTCAGCCTCACTTCGAGCATTGTCTGTCATCCTTATCCACAGTCTAAATCAAAAAGATCTAAAAAGATTAGAAAAGATGCAGATGCTATATATTGTGATGTAAAATGATTGGAAAGGACACAGACGAGTTTATCCGATGGTGGAAAATTTGATTATATTCAAGAGATTTTGGGAAATTTGTTATGTTGTAACTGGCACGGGGAGAATTGGTAAGTAAAGCAATACAGATTTTGCCGATGATCCGAGGACCGGGGTTTCTAAATAAGATGAAAAATGCCCTCTTTCAAGCGATTCAAAATCAGGGAGGTCCGAGATTCAAAGGCCTCAGTGTCAGATGAGAAAGATAATGCAGCAGAGTTTCTTTCCCTCTCAGAGTTATTTGAATCCGCAACAATAATCTTGAAACAAAGGTCAGTGATTCTACATCGTTTTTAAAGACAGATGAACAATCATGCAAAAGTGAATCTAACATGGGAGAGAGTCTGCGGCTCCGACTGGAAGGGAGAGGTTGTGGCGTGGCAGCTTGGGGGGAATGGAAATTAACTGGTCTCTGAATGACTTCAGATATGCAGACATTTTGTGAACAACTGATGAAAACTGAGTATAAAAATGCTCACAATTTTGAAAGGTGAGGCCTATTATTTGATGTGAAGCTTTATAAATTGTGAAACAATTGCGCGGGATTTTAAAAATTATATAAAGGAAACTCAGATATGAATAAACTTTGTGAACACGCACAGTTGAATAGCATAGATTTTTTTTGTTTTGAAACATTTGGCCCATGATTCTCCGTGATGCATTATAAATGGGCAGAGCTTTTTTGGTTAATTAGAAATCCTAATAATTTGAAATTGAACCGTCTCTCAGAGGCGTAATTTCTGCTTCTATCGAGTACCTTAAATATTTAACCATATGTAACATGATCTTAGGTCTATTTGATGTTTATTAATCTCTGCCCAAGAAACCCAACAAAAAAGACTTGGTTTTTTGCATTTTCAACCCTCAGCTTTACTCAACACTAAATGTTAATATAGTATATATATATATATATATATATGGAAATGTGTATTTCCCACAACAGGAATGCTTGACAAACAGCAGACAATGTTGAGGGATCTCAGAATGTGGTGAAACTTTGGAAATTGCTGCCGCAGAGGCCGTGGAGACTCATTCGGCCCAGCACTTTCGATTTGTGTTTCAAAATTCCAGAAGCCATATTTTGGCTTCTGAATTCCATGGAGTCGTTTAACTACAGCAGGAGGCTGATTCTGATCCGTTCTGTGACAGGCAGATTTGAAACTCGCCAATTTGAGACCTGCGAGATCAGACCACAACATGTGCAAGAGAGTGGGAAAGAGAGGAGGAGTGATATGTCTACACAGGATAGGAAATGAGTGTTTCCATTCCGAGCGTTGTCACAACCACAAGAGATTTGAATGAGAGTTACAATTAATGAGGTGCTTTTAAACATAGTCATTGTTGAATCTGAAGCCCACTGCTGAATGTGTCGCAAATCTTTCACCATCAAAATATTTCAGGAGTACTTAGATGATCAAATGAGGTGTCAGAGCACTCATAGGCAAGGCCCAGTTCTGGAAAATGGGATGATGATCGACAAATAAACATCAGAAAACTATGGGTGAAGTCCTGCTTGCTGGGCTTTAAGGGGCAGCTAGACTTTGCTGTGTATATCTCTGTAGCAGAATGGAAAGTGAGTGAGACTTCTCACTACCCATTCACAAAGTAAGGAGGCATGGGATTCAGGGAATTTTAGCTGTTTGGATACAAAATTGGCTGTCCAGTAGAAGACAGAGTGTGGTAATAGATGGAAAGCATTCAGCCTGGAGCTCCGTGACCATTAGTGTACTGCAGGGATCTGTTCTGGGATCTCTACTCTTTGAGGCCATTATAAATGGCTTGGATGAGGATGTGCAAGTGTGGCTGAGTAAATTTGCCAATGACACGAAAGTTGGTGGAATTGTGGACAGTGTGGAGGGCTATTGTAGGCTGCAATGGGACATTGACAGGACGCAGAGCTGGGCAAAGAAGTGGCAGATGTAATTCAACCCAGAAAAGTGTGAAGTGATTCATTTTGAAAGGTCAAACTTGAATATAGAACAGAGGGTTAAAGGAAGAATTCTTGGCAGTGTGGAGGAAAAGAGGAATCTTAAAATCCACGTCCATAGATTCCTCAAAGTTGCAACCCAAGTTGATAGGGTTGGAAAGAAGGCGTATGGTGTGTTTGCTTTTATTGGCAGGGGAATTGAGTTTATGAGCCGTGAGGTTATGATTCAGCTCTATAAAACTCTGGTTAGACACATTTGGTGTATTATGTTCACTTCTGGTCATCTCATTGTAGGAATATGTGGAAAGAAATATATGGAAGTTTTAGAGATGTTTAGAAGTTTGACCAGGATGTTACCTGGACAGGGCAGCAGGTCTTATGAGGAAAGATTGAGGGAGCTAGGGCTTTTTTTTATTGAAGCAAAGAAGGATAAGAGTTGATTTGATAGAGGTGTACAAGATGATGAGAGACATAAATAGAGTGGATTGTCAGAGACCTTACCCCCCCCGGGCAGAAATAATTATTACAAGAGGACATAATTTTAAAGTGGTTGGAGGAAGGTATAGGGGAGATGCCAGACGTAGGTTCATCATACAGAGAGTGGTGGGCAGGTGGAATGCGCTGCCATCAGTGGTAGTGGAGTCAGATACTTTTGAGACTTTTAAGCGGCTCTTGCATTGGCACATGGGGGACAGTAAACTGTAAGGTATGCAGGGTCGATTGAACTTAGTAGGATAATAGGTCGGCACAACATTGTGGGTCGAATGGCCTGTACTGTGCTGTACTGTTCAATGTACCCTGGAAAGCGATCTTTCAAGGCTGGGGTTTCGAATTCTGCCAGAATTGTGCTATTGCTCTTTATATTTCCAAGTGAATGGATGATCGTCTTTACTATTCTAATGTCAAACGGAGACAAGATAAAGTGCACGAGTCTGACAAAATTAAATCAGGAGAAATATTTACTCAAACATAACGAATTCTTTGCTGCCAATGGTTACAAATATCATGAGCTGAGAATAATGAGTTTTAAATGGACCCGACGTTGTGGCGATTGCAATCACATCTTTAAGGAACTTGATTTTAGTCGGATATCAGTCTCTCTGCAAAGGTTCACTTATTATTCGTTATGGTTTTTTATTCATTCTGTGTGTGTGTGTGTGTGTGTGTGTGTGTGTGTGTGCTACGCCACGTGTGTACACTTAGTGGCGCTCGTACGTGCTGAGGGTCGGCTTCAGTGACGATGATGTCTGGGATCGATTTTAAGGGTCTCAGTGTGGAGGTCACACCATGGAAAAAGCAAAATAAACTCGGTTCAATTCTATTTTATAATGCTCCAAGTGGAATTATATACCAAATATTTTGACACCTTGAGTTTTGTTGTACTCACTCTTATTCAGCAGCACATGCTCACGAAATTTCTTTCGATTTAAAGTCCACCAGATCAGAGGGTGTTTCCCCCTGCTCCGCGATGACACTCCAGCTCCACCCGCTCAACCGGCTACAGACTCTCCCTCTCCCCCAGTGAAATTCCATCCTTGTGTGTCTGCATATGCCTCTTTCAAAATATTTTGGAAACGGCTTCGCGAAGTGACAGAAATTCAGCTCCAGTCATTTTTTTTCTCCATTGATGGTTTGGAATGTTGATCTCGAGTTATAGATTCACTTGAAAGTCGTCAATTTCCTTTTTACTCAGTCCGAACGTCTCATCTTCTGAAAACATTCAGCTAATCGAGTCAGCACAGACCCTCCAACAAGCATTCCATCCACTCTTAGCTGCTTCGCTATCCCCACATTAATCATGGCTAATCCACTTAAACTGCAAAACCCTGAACACCACATGGCAATCTATCATGGTTAATCCATGTAGACTGCACATCTAACAGCAGCGCTAAACACTGAGCCACCCCAGTGGACCCTGTGGGCATCCTTTCATTTTTTTTTTAGTAAGCACTTTCTGTCTCCTCAATCTTTGTATCCTAGTTACCCAGCACGTTGGGCCAATCAGCCCCGATTGTACGCATTAAAACTCCTCTGTGCTGTACAATCTCATTAGCGCTGCCGGAATTGTTTTTGCTGTTTCTGCACTCACATCTAAATCGGTATACCCTGTATCTTCCTCACCTTCCTGCTTCCAGTAAACATTTCAATTTGGAGCAAATCTATCAAGCGGTTCTCTTTCCAATCGGGACACAAATGCATATTGTCAATGTCACGCGTTTCCACTTTCAAGGACACTCTGTTCCCCGGGAACTCCGGGAATTATTTGATTGATAGATTATTGTCAACGGAAGTGCAGTGAAAAGGTCTGTTTACCAGTAGTGCAGGCAGGTCATAGTAAGCAAAAATGTACAGATCATAACCTATATTAAAAATGTATTCAGAGCCATGCAGGTTACGTTGCACAAAGCCTACGCTCGGCAAGACAACATCAATAAGATTAGCATTATTTGAGGTTAATGAGTCCATTCATCAATCTCTTAACAATCTGGAAGAATCCATTCGTTCACCTGCTGATGAATGTGTTCGATTTTCTGCATCTTCTGCTTGTTGGATGAGTTTATAAGAAATCATTACTAGGGTGTGATGGGTATTTGATAATGTTAGCAGCCTTTCCACCACAACGCCACATGTAAATGGAGTCCCTAGTTTCGAGAGTTGGCTTTAATAATGGCCTGGGCTGTGCACATTACATTCTGCAGTTTCATACGGTCCTGGACAGAGCAGTTTCTATTCCATGCCGATATGCACACCGACTCTATGCTTTCAATTGTGCCACTGTAAAATTTGGTGAGGATCTTCATGGTCATGCCAAATTTCCTGAACCAGCTGAGGAAGAAGAGGCATTGTTGTGCCTTCTTGACCAACGCATCAACGCTGTACACCCAGGGAAAGTTGTCGGTTATCGACACTCCGAGGGACCTGTTGCTCTCTCCCCTCTCAAACTCGGGACTGTTGACGTAGATGGAGATATGTTCCTCTCCTTTCCTTCTGAAGTCAATGACCAGTTCCTTAGTTTTGTAGACGCTGAGAGACAGAAGTGTTCTCATTTCACCACGTCACCAAGCCCTGCCTCTCATTTCTGCATTTTGACTTGTCGCTGTTAGATATCTGCCCTTCTGCAGTGTGTCATCGGTGGGCTTGTAGATGGCATTCATTTGGAATTTGGCAACTTATTCATGGGTGCACATGGAGTACACTAGGAATCTGAAGAAGTATTCCTGGTGGAACTCCAGTGTTGAGTGTTATTATGGAGAAAGTGCAGTTGCCTCTCTGACTGCAGTTTGCAGGGCAGAAAGCTAAGGATCCAGTTGCACAGAGGGGAGCTGAGACCATTGTCTCGGAGTTTTGAGATCAGGTCTGAGGGAAGAATGATGTTGAAGGTTGAAGCGATATTGCCACCCGCCACCCTGTGTCAATGCATCAGTCAGTGCTATGGGGCTTAAAAGTAGCAACTGTCATTTAAAATAAAAACCAGCATTTTGAATTTTCTTAAAAATGAATGAGATTTGTTGGTTGCGCTCACAGTGAGTATCAGTGTACTGAACCGTGCTCGTCTAATCCAATATTGCTGTGCTCAATGAAATTTCTTCTGCAGACATAAGCACAAACATAAAATTTAACATTCACAACTAGGGCACAGAAATGTATCAATCCAATCAGATTCAATAAA
The DNA here is from genome assembly GCF_030684315.1 of Stegostoma tigrinum. Classification (NCBI taxonomy): domain Eukaryota; kingdom Metazoa; phylum Chordata; class Chondrichthyes; order Orectolobiformes; family Stegostomatidae; genus Stegostoma; species Stegostoma tigrinum. The sequence goes on from NW_026728819.1 coordinate 768,282, forward strand.
TATTATAGCGTTCATCTAGACGTTTCATTAACAAATTAAACTGTACTGAACTTCAACAGCCCTCACTGAATGAGAATTTATAGGCGGGTGTTAAAGTGAACAAATTTGTCTATTATCTGAGTTTAACAAGTGACAAGCCAGAACACCAAAAATCTGAAACCAGCCCTGTTTAATTTTACCATTCCATATTGAACAAAACCTTGCTGGTGTACTTGTTTACAAAACTGTTTGAACCATTCTGAATGGAATGAGTTTTTACAGAACGTAATTGCGTGTCACTGGTTTTGTGCTAACGAAATCTAACCCTGATGAAGCTGACGGCTAGATGTCAGTTTGGTAAAATTATCATGTCCACATTACGTGATGTGGGACGCTTCACACTGACAGTAACCATGCTGACTGTACACTTATGGCACACTGATTTAAACATGATTCATTAGACCTTGTCAACTCAGATTCTAAGATTGATGAATTGAGTTTTTGCACATTGAATGCAATTCCATTTAAACTAGTATGCCAACACTTTTTGTGACCAAGAACAAAAAAATCTTACAAACAAATTGGCATGGACCTAAAATTGCGCTGAATGGAATCTGTGAATGTAAATGCTTATTTGCAATACTGATCATGCCTACATTAAACATAAATACACTGATGTGGATCCATGGCATTGTTTATTGCTGTGTTGATTTAACTGCTTGCCATCTCAGACTGTACTTGTCATAAACTGTAGTAATCAACTGTTCTGAACTAACCCTCTTTATACAGTCGTTTGACCTGTATGCTGAATCTAACTGCATAAAGCTGAATATAACTATGTTATATTAACAACAATCTTAATTGAAAATACTGAAATTGAATTACAGCGCTCTACATGAAATGGGATTAGATCACTTTTTTGGGGGGGCATCAATTTAAACAGTATTCTTTAAAGAAAATGTCTTCTTTCATCACAACATGAAAACAGTCTCTGCTGCATCAATGCCATTCTGTTTGGCTCTTTCCAGGTAATTAACAGAACGACCTATTTTTGGGCCTGGAGACTGACATCATACAAAGCTAACAATTATGGAGTGTGGAAATCGCTCAGCGCTTCTTACAGAAATGCATGGAATACCAAAAGGTCTCGTGTTTGCCATTTATTACCCATTCACTGCAACAATTGGAGTTCCAGGTAAATCACTATAATGAGAAGGGATATTTATTTAATTATTGGGATAGATGTGTAGTGATGTTTTACAGAGAATACTAACTTAAAGTTTAATCTCACAGATTCGACTAATGTCAATATATGCCCAACATCTATCAGCTTCACAGGTAAGAGAAAAGACGTGAATAGGCTGGAACATTGATTGGTGATATAAGTTGAAACACGATGTTGGGAATATCAGTGATTATTCCAGAACTGTCAGAGGCAACAAATATGGAAGAAAGAAGATGTGTTGTAACTGCAATATTATTATATTTGTCCAGTGTTTATCAGAAATTCCTCAATGCCCTTTCGACCAATCGACTAGAAAATTTATCCAAATTAATGGGATGATTTGATCATTTCTGTTGCTTAATTTTCTAATCATCATTCTTACAGTATGTATTACACTTTACTGCTCTCATAACACTACAATCTTGTGTGAAATTTCACAATATTGTCAATCAAAGACTTCTGATGCTATGCATTACTTAACTGCTTATTATAAGTATATTAAAGCAGTGTTCCAATATCAAATGTGGTCATGGCAATGTCACACTCTTATTGTGAGATAATGTAATTTATTTATGTTATTAACCCTGTCACTGAGGCAGAGTTCTCACAGATTAAATGTAGTTGCATTACCTGATTCATTCTCTCATTGTGGGTAAATATCTCAATGTTAGCAAGTTTTAAATATGTTTAGTTATGTGGTTGATATACTGAAGTAGATGAATTGTTGCATACCAATCACGGAGCATATATGTACTGGCACTATTAATGTTGCTACTGTGGATTAATTTTCTTAATAACATTAACTGGTTGATTTAGCTCTCTATTGTTGTAACACTGTTACTCCAGATAAGTTATTAAATTGGTATGAAGATTTAGATGCAGTTTTCTGACATTTTTAGCTTTATTACAGTGGTGAGTTAGAACACTGACGTTACAGGTTAAAGATTTTTCTATAGTGTTAAAATGGGTCTACAATGGCTGATTTACTGCACTTCTATAATGTGTACATGTGCCAGTTATCTCTTACTGAGTATGAATAACTTCACGGACGTTTCCCAGATTTCAAAATAATACTTATTGTGTGATCAACAACCAGACCTAACGAGCAAGCAATATGAGGTAAATAGACAGAAACCCGTTTCTTGTAATTGATGCGAATTCTGCAAATAGATCTGCATTCTACTCGAACACTCAGAATTCCAGGTCTAATTCTCATTGGTTCAGCATGACAACTGTCTCGTACATTTCGTGCTGATGTTGCTTTTGTAATGATGATTGCTGAGGCTGTCATTTTGTTTTTACCTCTAGCACTATCAACATCAAAGGTTGGTACTCTCTTTACTCTCACCTCTCCTGCAAATCGAGCCCAGAGAACAATCACGTTTAATGGACACTGCACCACAAGGCACACACATCTTGCACGATCATATAGCAGAACCGAGAGAATTCCTGTGCCCTGGCTGAATATAGGTGTGCGATGGAGGGAACGACTTGGAGAAATAACATCTGTAATTCAGGACAAATGGGGAAAAGGCACAAATTACAGGCTATTAACAAGCAAATTTAAAATGAATACTGCTTGTTCATCAATACTTGCCCAGAAATTCGGAAAGTAGTCAATGTCCACTTGAATATCATTGTTTCAGGAGAACAGTTTCAATATTTTATGAAGATCTCATTCGCGTAAATTCAATCTATGATAGTTTCTAATTAGTCTCAAGAGATAACGTTGGTTTGAAATGCAAATCTTAAACCAAAAATTCTTTCAGTTTTTATTTCATATTTGTGGTTTCATAAATCCCGTCATCAGTTTCTGCATTAGTGCTCCTAAGTTTAGCTCCTAAGAAGCTAAAATGTGTTTCTGATTTACAAGGTTATCAATTAAAACTGTTATGGTCATCTTTATAGTATCCTATTTATAATCGGTATAATTATGGGAAACACAGAGCCAAGTGCTTACAAGTCAATCGATTGTCTCCACAACTCAACTTTGGGCGTCGAGTCTGTATAATGCCCGCAGGCAATATGAATTTAGTTTGTATGACGCTGATCGAAAGGTTCCCTGACGAATACGTTTTTTTTTCTTTCTTTATCTCTTTCTTTCTTTCTCTCTTCCTTTCTCTCTCTCTTTCTTTCTTTCCTTCTTTCTTTCTTTCTTCTTTCTTTCTTTCCTTCTTTCTTTCTTTCTTTCTTTTTCTTTATTTCCTTCTTCCTATCTATTATCTACCTACATATCTATATCTCCATCTCCACCTCCATCTCTATCTCAATCTCAATCTTTGTATATCTATCTCTCTAGCTCTCTTTCTATCTTGGTACCTCTCGATCGATCTGCCTGTCTGTCTATCTTATTTCTCACCCACACTCATAATCTCTCTCTCTCTCTCTCTCTCTGTTTTTTGTATTTTTCAGCCATCCTCTCGGTGATTCTAATCCAGACATGAAGAAGGTGTGGTCTCTCAAGATGTACCACTGATTACTTAGTATCCATGGCAGTGGCGGATTTTTTGGTTATTCTCATGACTGGGATATTAAACAGGATTGCTGGTATTTATTTCCAAAAGAGTTTCTTGTCCATCACACCAGTGTGTAGTCTTCATTCCGCCTGAATTTACACCTCCAGCGACATTTATGTTTGGTTAACAGTCGCATTAACATTTGATAGATTTGTAGCTATTTTCTGCCAAAAACTAGAATCAAAACATTGCACCAAAGAAAGGGCGAGGTTCGTAATAGGAGGGATTTCAACAGTGTGTTGCATCACAAAATCCATCTTGTTTTTTTTTCTATATGAACCTTTGTATATAATTAAATATGTACCTTGGTTCTGCAGCGTGAAATCAATATTTTATACATCATGGGCCTGGGTTACTTGTGATTGGTTTCATAGCATTTTAAACTCTTGTCTCCCATGCATTCTGATTTTGTTTCTGAATATTTGGACTGTTAGGCACATTTTTCTAGCCAGTAGAGCCCGTCGGCGACTCCGGGTCCAGAATATTGAAAATAATCAGAGTGACCCAGAAATAGACAATAGAAAACCAGGAAGTTTTATTTTGTTTTCTTCACTGTAGTTTGTAACATTTCTTTTCCTTATAATTTCCAGGCTAACTTGTTTCTCAGGTTCAAATTATGCCAATTCAAAGTTTATTCTGGAGGAAACAGGATTTATGCTTGAGCTTTTGCGTTCCTGCATTAATTAAATTATTTATGCAGGAACCCAAAGTAAATTCAGAGCAGAGTTTAAAAATGGATTAAAACGCCTTCTAAATAGCTTTGTTAAAATATATAAATCATAAACATTGCAAAATTTCATATGATATTTTTCATAATATTCTATCCACCACTCTCCTGGCTCTTACCAAGGAATTTGTTCACAATCAGATACATTGCAAGTAGCTTGGAGATTCTTCCCTCTGTTTAAGTGTGAACATTACCAGGAACACTGCATCAACTCAAAATACTGTGAATAAATATTTCTAAATAACGTTTCTAATAGTATTCATCATATCTGGGTACATTCTCAATTGCATCCAGAAAAAAGTGAACTAATCTTCGATTCGTAGAGAGAAACTCTGTCCCTCATATTTACACTATTCAGTTAAATACAGTTTCCTGAATAACTATTCAACATACGCTTTGAAATTTATTGGTACTAGAGACTCTTCGATGGAAATGTTTAACATCCATGCACTTTTTTTTCACCAATATCTCTCCATCACACTGTGACACATTCATTTCTTCATACTGAAACAAATTGAATGATTACTGAATTTAAAAACAATGTACCATCTACATCCTTCTTTAAACTTTAAATTTATCATTTTGTAAAAATCACCACACCTTGACTCAATAATAATGCAAATACAATATAGTAAGAGATGCAGCCAATCTGCATCCATTTAAAACAGCACGGCGGCTCTGTGGTTAGTACTGCTGCTTCTTGGCACTTAGGATCCGGTTTTGATTTGAGCCAAGGGCAACTTTCTGAATGGAGTTTGCATGTTCTCCCCATATCAGTGTGAGTCACTGCTGGGTGCTCCAGTTTCCTCCCACAGTCAAAAGATGTGCAAGTTACACAGATTGGCCATGCTAAGTTATTCATAGTCGTGAGGATGTGTAAGTTAGGTGTGTTTGCCATGGGAAATGCAGAGTAGGTGTTGGTCTGGGTGGGATATCTTGGTGGGTTGGTGCGGACTTGAGCTGAATGGCCTGTTTGAGCACTGTGAGGATTCTATTTTTAAAAACAACACAAATTAAAAGAGAATATTATCTCCATTATGCACCATTGTCTTGTCGTTTTAGTTGGTTGGCAATAAACCTTCAGAACTATAATGTTGGTTTGACTAATAATTTTCTGTTGATTAAACTATAGAATGTCCAACGATCAAGTAAGAAAATTATCCAAAATGGAGAGCTCTGAAATTTGCCAAAAATTCAACTGTTCCTTTGATGCAGTGTTGAAAATATCCATTGTTTTGCCATAATTGCTTGCACAATGCATCTAAAAAATGTTGTTCTATGGATTAATCTTCTGCGCATTGTGGAATTATTTATAATTGAGATGAGAGGCTGACAGATTAACTATAAAAATCAAGCAGCATCACACAGGGGTGGGGGGCATAAAATTGACAACGTGAGAAGCACATAGCATCACTGAGAAGTGCGTATGAAGTGAAGGCCGATGAACGGGAGTCAGCCTCACTGAGTGGAGCAGGCGAGATAACGATCCTCAAAGAAAGACAAATAAGGTAACGGAAGACCTGAGCAGTACTCAGGGTATAAACCTGAGAAGAAAACAAATGCTACATGTCCTTAATAAGAATAAAATCATGTCAAAATTAATATATCTTTAACTGATGTGTGCCTGAGCAATTTTGCCTAGTGAGTGCACATTCTGCACGAGGTTTGAAACCCTAGATCTCCTGGTAGCCTTGGGCGGCACTGCAGCCTCATAGCACCAGGGACCCAGGTTCAATTCCAGCCTTGGGCGACTGTCTGTGCAAAGTTTTTACATTCTCTCCGTGCCTGCGTGGGTTTCCTCTGTGTGCTCCGGTTTCCTCCCACAGTCCAAAGATGTGCAGTCTAGGTGGATTGGCCATGCTAAATTGCCCGTAGAGTTCAGGGGTGTATGGGCTATAGGAGGATGGGTCTGGGTGGGATGTTCCAAGGGGCAGTGTGGACTTGTTGGGCCAAAAGGGCCTGTTTCCACACTGTAGGGAATCTAATCTACTATAATGATGTGGTAAGGAGGTGCATTCAGGTATAGCACCATCTCATCCAGTGCAGTGAGCTACAGTGGCAATCGGGGACACAACAATAGTCTCACCTTGTGAATGTTACATTTTAGGATGTGATCTCCCAACAGCTTGAAAAATTGAAGCCAGAGATGAATGAATGGCCGGCAGACAGAAGAAGAGGAGGAATAATTCTTGATGGAATGCTCCCCACCGTTACTTACAAACTATTTTTTTTTGACCTTGGAAAACAATGTGAGTGATGGAATCGTCTGTGAAAGCCAGCCAAAGCCACAGTATGGTATTGTGAGCAGCTCAACCCCTCAGGGGCTGAGGGGCTTGTGAAGAATTTCGTGTTTGGGGATAACAGTGGCAGCATATTCGTTCATGAACAGAGTAGACAGGGAATTCTCTGACTTAACGCCTCCAGAATATTGTGTTGCCTCATGGCTGCCAGGATCAACACTGTAAATGAGCAGCTGCAGAGCATTCCGAAAAGGGAATGTGAGCTGTCAAATGTTGTGATCATGTTGCAACGATTTACATCAGAAGTCCAACAAGGAGAGTAGAAGGTGCTGAACAGGATTTTTTTTAAAAAAAGAGTAATTGACGCTAGTAACATCACAGTAATGAGTATAGGAGAGTAGCATGCAACAAACTAATGCATGTTTGGAGAGATTATGTAGAGGTGGGCTTTAAAATCCTGAAACATTTGAATCATTTCTGTGCGGGTTTGGGGGCGAGGTGGCGGAAGTAGAATAATGCATGGTGTGATGCATGAGCACAAATGAGACCAGATTCTGGGTAGGTGATTTGCCAGTTATATTGGTGTAGAATTAAGATACATTGGCAATGCGGTGGTGTCCTAGTCAGTGCTTCAGAGAGGAGACATATGCTGAGAAGGAGTTTAAATAAAAAAAAGATCGGCTGCTCTATCTCACACGATTCTGAAAGAAGCAAAAGTGCATTTTCAAAAAAAGAACGTGAAACTAGCAAGACGAAATGTAATACAGGTTGAATTCAAGGAATCTATTGAACATGATTGAACAAGATTCACAAAATGTAGTCACTGATGGGCACGTGGAAATATCAAAGCGAAGTTGTGGCTGAGAAATGGTTGAAAATGCATTGGAACATCAGATCAACATTTTTGGTTATCTGATATTTGAACGATTTAACGAGGATAGAAAAATGGGTGTAATGATATTGCTCTATGAATCACTAATAAAGGAAGTGGAGTGGTATGCTGGAAGTATCTTCAAATGAGTACATGGTAATAATAGACACATAATGGACAAATACACTGCCCTGATGTACTTATATGAAAGCCAGAAAGTCAAATGCTGTTAAGTACGCAAACAAGTTTCAGTGTAGAAAGAATAACAAACTCCTGTGAAGTGGCATAATTTGAGTGTGGAAGGGAAAACCTCTTAAAGTGTGTCCAGGAGAAATCTTCTGAGCCATACATGGAAGCTAAACACAGAAATAAACACAAGCAGTTGGAAGACATATTAAAACCAGAAATGCATTCATGACTATAAGGATAGTATTATGAAAGAAATAGTGATAGGCAGGGTATTAGCATTTCAAGTCGGTGTGAAGCTGATTTCTTTATGGTTAGATATGATTTCACCTAAGTGCAACGGGAAGAGCTACCTGTGGAGAAAAATATGCCGCAGCAGTGTGAGGCATTCAGCAAGGAAATGGCGAAAGTGTATGTAACATATATTTCTGTGAGTACAAACGATGAGACCAGGATCAGAGAACGCCTGTACTTGAGAAAACAAGAAGTTTATATCAGATTCTTAGAGATGAATAAGGTAAAATCTGCAGGGAAGGAGGGAAATTGCTGAATAGGACTTAGCAATTAAATTAGTTCACTTCAACTAGACTTCTGGCAATGGCTCACATGGGAGTCAGAGAGCGAAGACAAGTTATCATGAGTTGCAAGGGTTTTTAACTCAGTGAATCAAAAATTTCCTCTCTGGCAGGAGATAGAAGGCAGTAACATAGAGATTTTATTGTGTATGGATGCCTGTCGCAGTGGTCTTCCACAAAGTTCAGTATTGGCCTTTGGTGTTTTTCATATATTATTCTGAATTGAATGCAAGGGATTTCAGGTAAGTTCGTGGATGATACAAGAATAGGTCGGGTGGGAAATAGTGAGGAAACTAACCGCATACAAGTACGCTTGCTGATTATGTACACTCGTCCCCAAAAGTAGCAGGAGAACTAGGTAAAATGGTGAAGAAGGGCGTGTTTGATGAATATCTTTATTAGTCCAGATTTATCATTCAAGATCGGGAAGGTTCTGTACAAAACTGCACGAAAAAGATGGTTAGGCCACAGATAGACTAAGTCAGAATCCACATTATAAGTCATATGTGAATGCAATGGATCTTCTTCAATCCTTTTTCAGTGATTTGTGTGTGTGTATGTATCTGTGAGTGTGTGTGGTCAAATTTGCAGATTATATGAAAACGTCAAAAAATTCTTTTGAGGAGAATGACACCATTTGCAGAGATATATTAATAGGTTTTATGGATGCACAAAAGAAATGACAGGCAGATTATCATACATGAAAATTTTGGAATGGAGCATGAAAGAACAAGAAATGTGCAGCTCAAAGGGATTTAGGATACTTAAGTTCGAATCAGAGAAAGCTAACACACCGATGCAGCACGTGCGCAGGAAGGCAAATAGATTGCTGGCCTTTATTCCAACTATTTGGGGCATAGGAATTGGAAAGATTTACAACGTTCTGGTGATGCCATCTGCTCTCACATTCTCTACATCTGCCTCTGTCAGAAAATATAAAAGTACCATTTCTATTTACCTCTATTTAATTGGAGTTCCAAAAAAAGCGTAAAATAAAACGAGAAAGATTAACTTCTATTTATGTCTACAGGTGCTGACAGACGGGCTGAGTTTCTCCAGCGATGTATACTTGTATTTGATTAATATTCTGGAGGTTTTGATTTAAATCCAACTGTGGTATAATTTAAAATTTAAGGAAATATGTGGAATGCAAAATCTACACAATAGAATGCTGGCCTTTATTCCAACTATTTGAGGCGTAAGAATTGGAAAGATTTACAACGTTCTGGTGATACCACATCTGGAGAAATGAGCAATGTTGATCTCCTTGTTTAAGGAAATATATCATGGCGGCAGTTCCGAGAAAGTTTACTCAGATGATCCCTATTATTGGGCCTAATGAGACCGCTCTGCTATTTGATCATGGTTGATATGTTTGCCAACCACATTCTCTTGCTATCTCCCATAACTTCTGATCCTGTTACTAACCATTTTTGTCTTAAAAACACTGAAACACTTGACCTCCATAACTACTTACAGCAATAGCTTCCATGGTTACACTACCCTGCGGCTGATCAATTTCATTTTTTCAACTACCATGCTAACTGGTTAACAAATAGAATGTTATAAATTGTAATGAGCGCATAATTTATTATTTCAACTACAATGGTTGTATCGAGAATTAGATGGTGATAAGCAAGAGCTTAAGTGTATAGTTAATGCATTTGTTCCATTGTCATCCGAATGTGTTCTTCAAAAATAAATATTGTGGAAAGTGATGGTCAGACAACCAATTTGCAGAGGGAAAAAATTGCCCTGCAGAATTCTAAACACAGGGAAATTAAAGAAATGTTTATTTGTGGAAGCATGCTGGTTATATATTTTGTTTAACTGGAAATATCGCTTATTTCTTGGAGAAAAAAGACAAAAGCAGAAAAACAAGATTTCAGATTTATGCAATTGGCTAACTTCATGGACAAAGTGTTGAAACATTTAAAAAAACTTTGGAATGAAAGATGTTTGGCAATATAAATGCTGCTGCCAAGTCAATGTATTCTTCAAAATGGTTACCTAGTTTGCGTTGCTTTTGCCAAAGTAAGTGAGCCTTTTCATTGTTATACATGTGCTCTCACGCTTATATTCCTGTCCTGGGCCTGCTGCAATGCTCCACCAAGGCAAAACAGGAATTAAAGGAACAATGCCTCATTTTTTTGCCTAGCCTCTTTACATACTTGAGGCCTCCATATTGAATTGACAAATTTCAAAAAGTCACCACATTAAGGCTCTTCTCCATTTTGTTTTATTCTATTTTGTGGCCCTTCCTGCCCCCAGCATTTTTGAAATATTTGTGACAAAACAACACGCGGAATTTGCTGAAGAAAAGCTCAGCAGGTCTGGCAGCATCTGTGGACAGAAATAATAGTTAACATTTTGGATCCAGTGCTCCTCGGTCAGAACTGATGAGAGTTGAGAAACTGTTGGTATGTAAATAGAAGTTAGGCAGAGCGAGGCGGAAATGATAGGTGGAAGTAGAGTCCAAAGAGAAAGCAAAACAGCTGGACTGAATGACTCTCTGCTGATCGAGAGTATTAGTAGCTGATAATGGGCTGGGTGTGGTAGCAGCCCAGGTAATGACAAAGCATGGTGTATAAAGGTGAGTACATAATGCCATCTGCTCTCACATTCTCTACATCTGCCTCTGTCAGAAAATATAAAAATACCATTTCTATTTACTTCTATTTACTTGGAGTTCCAAAAAAAGCGTAAAATAAAACGAGAAAGATTAACTTCTATTTATGTCTACAGGTGCTGACAGACGGGCTGAGTTTCTCCAGCGATGTATACTTGTATTTGATTAATATTCTGGAGGTTTTGATTTAAATCCAACTGTGGTATAATTTAAAATTTAAGGAAATATGTGGAATGCAAAATCTACACAATTTACGAACATGAAACTATTGCCACTGGTCGGACAAGAAGCAGATTTTTTAAAATATCGTTTTTGCGAAGAAAAATTGGTATCCTTACATTCACAAGTCAGGAAGTATCCGTGGGGAGAAAGAAAAGGTAACATTTCGGGTTCAGTAACCCCTCTGCAGGAGTCAGTTCAGTCTGCTTTCTGTGGCCTACCTGGCCTGTCAAGTTATTTTTTTTCCCAGAAATATGAGTATCTGTGGAGAGAAAGCAGAGTTAACAGAATTCTGCAAAGGGGTTACTGGACCCTAAACGTTACCTCTTCTTTCTCTCAACGAGTGCAAACCTGGCCTATCGTGTTTTTTTTTCATCAATTTCTGATTTTGCTTCTGCCTGGTGTTCGTCATTTTCTATTTTTACCGTCCTTATGTTGTCTGCCCTACATGTTACTTTGGATTCACCACAACTTGAATTTACAGATTTACGTCCGAAGACGATCTGACTCTTTCCCTGTAGTTGAATAAAATAAGCAAATCCTGACGCAAGTCAATTTATATACGTTCATCAGCTGCTATAAGAACTCGCTTTTAGCCTGTAAGTCAGAGGCTTTATGAGTTAGCTATTTATCATTGTGTTGTGTACAGTTATACAAATATGCATAATGAAGACAGAATAACAGCACTTTATGACAAGTGAACAAGTTCGAATGGCATACCCTGTGAACAGTGACCAGAGCTGCAGCAGAACCTCGGGGCTCTTAAACTCAATCACCCTGTTAATGAAAGCGGCTCTTAGTTTTTTTTTCCATTCATATCATGCATGTCCCATTGTTTCCGAATAAAGAACTTTGCATTGATGGGGGTATGGAGACTACGAATGCAAAATAGTTGAATGGGGCCTCCACAGAAAAAGCACAACTTAATGATTGTGTGGTGTTGGTGGGGTGTTGTTCAATCTCGTACCTAGTAGTATTTACATTGTTGGAATCTAAACACATGCTTCAATGTTTGTGCCTTACCAAATAAATGGACAATCAATCATTATAATTGTTCTCATATGTTTACAGTGGAGACAAAATACATGTATTTGTATCATTCCCGCTCAGGACAGTGTTCACTTTCCGGCATTTTTTTAATGAAAAAAATGTGAGAAGTGGATTAGCTGGGTAATGTAGTTTTACCTGTCACAGCTATTTTGTGAAAGGAACATATACCGAATTATTACGGTGACAGATGTTATGATTTAATTTGTTGGGCTATCAGTGTTCTTTGATTGGGGACTCGGAAATATCTGGAATTAACAGTGTGCTGATGACTCTGAATCCGTTGTTGGAAAAACCCATCTGTCTCACTAAAGCCCGTTAGGGACGGAAACATAAATGAAGGTACGTGGCAGTAGCAATTTTGGAAAATGTGGCTACACAGATGCAGCAATTAACTAATCAGAAAGCAAATTGATAATATCAGATAAAACTTGAAAAAAAAATGAATTAACTCAATACGGCTATTTTGGAATGCCCTGGTGATTTTTATCATTAGTGTATAAATTAAAATTTCTAAGAGACACGCATTATTTAAGAACACAGCAAAATTTTAACATGCCAGGTGACCAATTTTGGAACCTAATAATTCAAACTTTGAATTCTCACCAGAAAAGAAAATAATGAAAATCAATGTTGGGTAGTTCTGGTAGTGAGTGAAGAATAGTATTATAGCAAATGACCAAAAAAACTTAGAACATAGAACATAGAAAAGTACAGCACAGTACAGGCCTTCAGCCCGCAATTTTGTGCTGTGGAATAATCCTATTCCAAAAATAAAATAACCTAACCTACACTCCCCTCAATTCACTGCTGTCCATGTGCATGTCCAGCAGTCGCTTAAATGTCGCTAATGACTCAGCTTCCACGACTTCCACTGGCAAACTATTCCATGCGCTTACAACTCTCTGGGTGAAGAACCTCCCTCTGACGTCTCCTCTATACCTTCCTCCTAACACTTTAAAACTATGACCCCTCGTGGCAGTCAATCCTGCCCTGGGGAACAGTCTCTGGCTATCGACTCTTTCCATGCCTCTCATTACCATGTACACCTCGATCATGTCATCTCTCTTCCTCCTACTGTCCAGAGAGAAAAGTCCAAGCTCAGCCAATCTCTCCTCGTAAGAAAAGCCCTCTAGTCCAGACAGCATCCCGGTAAACCGACTTTGCACCCTCTCCAAAGCCTCCACATCTTTCCTATAATAGGGCGACCGGAACTGGACACAATATTCCAAGTGTGGTCTCCCCAGGGTTTTGTAGAGCTGCAGCAGGACCTCGGGTCTCTTAAACTCAATCACCCTGTTAATGAAAGTCAAAACACCATATGCTTTCTTGACAACCTTATCCACTTCGGTGGCAACATTGAGGGAGCTATGCACTTGAACACCAAGATCCCGCTGTTCCTCCACACTGCCCAGAATCCTGCCTTTAATCCTATATTTAACATTTAAGTTCGACCTTTCAAAATGCATCACTTCACATTTATCCAGGTTGAACTCCATCTGCTATTTCTCAGCCCAGCTCTGCATACTGTCAATGTCTCACTGAAGCCTGCAATAGCCATTGATACTGTCAACGGCACCTCCAACCTTTGCGTCATCAACAAACATACTAACCCACCGCTCAACCTCCCGATCCAAGTCATTTATAAAAACTACGAAAAGCAGAGGCCCAAGAACAGAGCCCTGCAGGACACCACTCAGCACTGACCTCCAGGCAGAATACTTACCATCTACAACAACTCTCTGCCTCCTGTCAGCCAATCAATTCTGAATCCAGACCGCCAAACCACCCTGTATCCCATACCTCCTGACTTTATGAATGAGCCTGCCGTGGGGAACCTTATCAAATACCTTGCTGAAGTCCATGTACATCACATCCCCCTGCTCGACCCTCGTCAACCTGTCTCGTGACTTCCTCAAAGAACACAAAAAGATTTGTAAGGCATGACCTGCCTCTCACAAAGCCATGCTGACTCCCTATAATCACACTATGCTTTTCCAAATAGTCAGAAATCCTATATCTCAGAATTCTTTCCAAAACCTTGCTGAACACAGACGTAAGACGTATGTAATTTCCAGGGTTTTCCCTATTCCCTTTCTTGAAAAGTGGAACAACAATTGCCTCCCTCCAATCCTCCGGTATGATTCCCGTGGAGAGTGAGGAAGCAAAGATCTTTGCCAGCGGCTTAGTAATGTCCTTTCTCGCTTCCCAGGGCAACCTAGGATAAATCTGGTCTGGCCCTGGGGACTTATCAATCTTAATGTTTGCCAAAATTTCCAGCGCATCAACTTCCTCAATCTCGATCTATTCAAGCCTGTTTTCCTGCTCCTCAAAGTTTTCATTCACAACAAGGTCCCTTTCCTTCGTGAAAACCGAAGCAAAAAAACTCACTTAGGACTTTCCCTATCTGCTCAGACTCCACACACAAGTTCCCTATGCCATCCCTGATCGGCCCTACCTTCTCCCTGATCATTCTTTTATTCCTCACGTATGAGTAAAATGCCTTCGGGTTCTCCGTAATTCTTCCTGCTAAGCCTTTGTCGTGCCCCCTCCTGGCCCTCCTCAGTCCACTTTTGAGCTCCTTCCGAGCAAGTCTGTAATTCTCTAAAGCTGTGCTAGACCCTTGTTTCCTCCACCTTACATAAGCTGCCTTTTTTCTTTTTTGACGAGAAACACCTCTATTCCCGTCATCCAATGCTCCTTAATCTTACCCCTTCTTACTTGTCTCTGAGGAACAAATTTATGCATCGCTCACAACCACTGCTCCTTAAACAGTCTCCACATGTCTGTTGTGCCCCTTCTGTGAAACAATTGCTCCCGATCTGTACTTTCCAACTCCTGCCTAATGGCGTCTTAGTTTCCTTTTCCCCAGTTAAATATCTTCCCCTGGTAACTGCTCCTTTCCCTTTCCATGGCTACGGTAAATGTGAGGCTGTCGTGGTCACTGTCGCCAGCGTGTTACCCCACCATGACATCTGACACCTGCCCTGGGTCATTGCCGAGCACCAAATCCAAAATGCATCCCACTCACCCCAACCCCCGCCCCTCCTCAGCCTGTCCACATACTGAGTAAGGAAACCCTCTTGAACACACCTGACAAGAACGTCTCCATCCAAACCATCTGCACACAGGAAGTTCCAATCAATATTGGGCAAGTTGAAGTCACCCGTAACAATAACCTTGCTATGTTTGCACTTTTCAACAATTTGCCGGCTAATGAGTTCTTCAATCTCCCTACTGCTATTTCGGGGTCTGTAGAAACCCCCAATGAGGTGACTGTGCCCTTGTTGTTCCTAACTTCCACCCATACTGACTCAGTCGACAAACCTTCCTCGGCAACCTCAGTAGACAAGTCCTCATCAACAGTTCTTTCAGACAACGTTATACTGTCCTTGACCAACAAAGCCACACCTCCCCTTCTTTTACCACCTTCCCTGACCTTACTGAAAGATCTAAACCCTGGAACTTGCAATATCCATTCGTGACCCTGCTCTATCCATGTCTATGTACTGGCCACAACATCGAAGTCCCAGGTACATATCCATGCTGCAAGCTCACCTACCTTATTCCGGATACTCCTTGCATTAAAGTAGACACACTTCAACCCAGCTTGCTGTCTGCCAGCACACTCCTGTGACAGTGAGGTCCTCACCTTGTCCTCCCTTCGCTTTTCCTCCTTTGTACTAGAACTACACCTCAGTTCCCCATCCCCCTTCTGAGCTCGTTTAAATCCATCCGAAAAGAGCTCGCAAATTTCCCACCCAGGATATTAGTGCCCCTCTGGTTCAAGTGGAGACTGTCCTGTTTGTAGAGGTCCCACCTTCTCCAGAATGAGCCCCAATTGTCCATGTACCTGCAGTCCCGCTCCTGCACCATGCCTGCAGCCACGTGTTCAGCTGAAATCTCTCCCTGTTCTTTGCCTCGCTATCACGTGACACGGGTACCAAACCAGAGATGACCACTCTGTTTGTTCTAGCTCTCAGCTTCCACCCGAGCTCCCTGAAATCCTGCCTGACATCCTTATCCCTCTTTCTACCTATGTCGTTGATGCCTCTGTGGACCACAACTTGTGGCTAGTCACCCTCTCCCTTAAGGACCCCAAAGACACGACCCGAGACGTCACGGACCCTGGCACCTGGGAGGCAACACACCAACCGTGAGTCTCTTTTGTTCCCGGAAAACCTTCTATCAGTCTCTGTAGCTATTGAGTCCCCAATGATTATCACTCTCTTCCTATCCCCCTTCCTTTCTGTGCAAGAGGGACAGACTCTGTTCCAGTGACCTGCACCCTACTGCATGCCCCTGGTAAGTGGTCATTCCGAACAGTATCCAAAATGGTATACTTGTTTTTCAGGGTAACATAGAACATAGAACATAGAACAGTACAGCACAGAACAGGCCCTTCAGCCCACAATGTTGTGCCGGCCATTGATCCTCATGTATGCACCCTCAAATTTCTGAGACCATATGCATGTCCAGCAGTCTCCTAAATGACCCCAATGACCTTGCTTCCACAACTGCTGCTGGCAACGCATTCCATGCTCTCACAACTCTGTGTAAAGAACCCGCCTCTGACATCCCTTCTATGCTTTCGTCCAACCAGCTTAAAACTAACACCCCTCGTGTTAGCCTTTTCGGCCCTGGGAAATAGTCTCTGGCTATCAACTCTATCTATGCCTCTTATTATCTTGTATAACTCAATTAGGTCCCCTCTCCTCCTCCTTTTCTCCAATGAAAAGAGTCCGAGCTCAGTCAACCTCACTTCATAAGGTAAGCCCTCCAGTCCAGGCACCATCCTGGTAAACCTCCTTTGAACCCTCTCCAAAGCATCCACATCTTTCCTATAATAGGGCGCCCAGAACTGGATGCAATATTCCAAGTGCGGTCTAAACAAAGTTTTATAGAGCTGCAACAAGATCTCACGACTCTTAAAGTCAATCCCCCTGCTAATGAAAGCCAAAACACCATATGCTTTCTTAACAACCCTGTCCACTTGGGTGGCCATTTTAAGGGATCTATGTATCTGCACACCAAGATGCCTCTGTTCCTCCACACTACCAAGAATCCTATCCTTAATCTTGTACTCAGTTTTCAAATTCGACCTTCCAAAATGCATCACCTCGCATTCAGGTTGAACTCCATCTGCCACCTCTCAGCCCATCTCTGCATCCTGTCAATGTCCCGCTGCAGCCTACGACAGCCCTCTATACTGTCAACGACACCTCCAACCTTCGTGTCGTCTGCAAACTTGCTGACCCATCCTTCAATCCCCTCATCCAAGTCATTAATAAAAATTACAAACAGTAGAGGCCCAAGGACAGAGCCCTGTGGAACACTACTCACCACTGACTTCCAGGCAGAATATTTTCCATCTACTACCACTCGCTGTCTTCTGTTGGCCAGCCAATTCTGTGTCCAGACAGCTAAGTGCCCCTGTATCCCATTCCTCCTGACCTTCTGAATGAGCCTTCCATGGGGAACCATATCAAATGCCTTGCTGAAGTCCACATACACCACATCCACAGCTCGACCCTCATCAACTTTTCTAGTCAGATCCTCAAAGAACTCGATAAGGTTTGTGAGGCATGACCTGCCCCTCACAAAGCCGTGTTGACTGCATTTAATCAAGCCATGCTCTTCCAGATGGTCATAAATCCTATCCCTCAGAATCCTTTCTAACACCTGGCAGACGACAGACGTGAGACTTACTGGTCTGTAATTGCCGGGGAATTTCCCTATTTCCTTTCTTGAAGAGAGGAATTACATTTGCCTCTCTCCAGTCCTCAGGTACGACTCCAGTGGAGAGCGAGGATGCAAAGATCTTCGCAAGTGGCAATGCAATTGCATTTCTCGTTTCCCAAAGCAGCCGAGGACAAATCTGTTCTAGGCCTGGCGACTTGTCAATCTTAATGTTTGACAAAATTTTCAGCACATCAGCTTCCTCTATCTCTATCCATTCCAGCATGCACACCTGCTCTTCAAAGGCTTCATTTACTACAAAGTTCATTTCTTTCATAAAGACAAACGAACACAGGGCATCCCTGCACTGGCTGCTTTCCCCCCGATTCTAACAGTTACCCAGCTTTCTTCACACTTACATGTAACTACTTCCCTGTATCTCTTGTGCATCACTGACTCTGCCACCCCAATGACCCGAAGTTCATCCAGCTCCCACTCCAGTTCCCTACGCTGTCTTGGAGGAGCAAGAGTTGGGTGCACTTCCTGAAGACGATTTTGGATGGGACTCTAACGGCATCTGCGACATCATACGTCATGCAGAAGGAACATTCCTCTACCTGCACTGCCATCCCTGCTAATCCCCTCGGCAGAAAGTAAAAAAAAAAGAGAAGCTTCACTTGATTTGACCCTGGTGTATAAGGTTAGAAGATGTGGATGGGTGGGTGGCCCTACAAGGGTAGGGTCTCGGGATTACACAACGATTACTTGTATGGCTGAGGGATGTTAAACGAAAGGTCCCTCCCTTCCCAGTAACCTCTGCTCCCGCTCGCGCTGCTGCTTCACAAAGAAATGGCAGGCTCCAACGCTCGAGGAAAAAGATTTAAAATCTCTGACTCACTGGTTTCCCGACAGGCCCCTGGCCCAAGCTCTGGCTCGCGCTGCTGCTTCACAAAGAAATGCACCAAGACTTAGCACAAAGAAAATATCCGGGCTTGGAAAAATACAAAATAGAATTGTGGTGGATACCGAAGAAAAAGAATAACAAGTGTAAGATAAAGCAGATCAAAGCCTTCGCTTGTTTGATTTGTAATTTATCCAGAGCAATACAGAAACTCAGAAGTGTCTGAATTTATGCAAATGCTAATGAAGCCACAAAAAGGTTTCACCAACGTCGCATTTGCAACATAACGCTCACCTAAAATAAAAAAAATAGTTTTTAGGCTGGCAGGAATCTGGATAAAGAAATTCTACCATTTCCTTTCTTGGTAATGGAAGAGGTCGATGCTGTCCTTCTCGGTGTAAATGCCTTATGTTTGCATGGTCACAGGAAAAGTGACCTAAGTGTCATGGCTAGAACAGTAGGTCAAAGGAGCTGAATTCTCAGCCTATTAACTCATAAATCTTCAAACTGCCTAGGTTGCTTTTATAATCTTATGAAATGAATTGAAACTTTGTAGAAATATTCTCGTCGCTGACAGTACTGAAATCAAAAATTGACGTAGAAAGCCAATACGTATGGAAACACCTTTGGAGAGAGAAACAGAATTAATTCCTGATTCCACTAAGTTTACTTCAGAAGCCAACTTGCAAAGGCAACTTTTTTTCCGTCTCTGCGGATGCTGCAAGGCCAATGCATTTTCTCCAGTACTTTCAATTTTACTTCAGATTTCAGTCATCTCCAATATTTTGCTTCTTGTTATTACACCGAAAATAAGTTTGGTGAGCAAATAGAGTTTGTGAAAAATCTAACATTGAATATCGAAACCGTTCCGCACAATAGATGTTGGGGAAATTCGGATCCGAACTGTCTATTGAGAACTGTGAATGATTGTTCAGCTAGTTGTCCACTATGCTACCTGGACAAGATCACAACTATGTTGGATCATTCTTATTTACATTGAATGGAGCCGAGCTGACTGGGAATGATCGCACACAAATTAGAAACGCAAAGCAAACTTTATACACTTTGAATACAAACACATAGAAAAGAAACTCTCCATATAGGAAGTTAATACACAGGCTCGGTGTGTTCCTTACGAAGTATCACCAAATTCACTGTATTTGCCATTGTAGAAAGTAACTCATCATGATTAAAGTAAACTTGTTGAACTGTATGTTATCCCTGTGATTTGGTTGCACATGATTGCTCCTGACCGCAGCAGATATCTGGCCAATACTTAATGAAAATGTGCTGTATACTCCCATGGTAGCCATGCTGACCTACACCACACCACAGACAGTAACCATCTTGAAAGTGACACCTGCACACGGCAAATAATTCAATCAACCTCGACCTGTTCAACACTCATGTAACTGTGCTCAGCCAGGTGCATCTGTACTGAACTGCAATAATATTGAATTTAACAATCTATGCTCAAGGCAACCTGGCAAACGTTTTCTCAAGCCTACCATATTGTGTTAGAATGTTGAACACATTGTCAGCTGCTTGGACACTGCTCCATACATTCAGAGAGATGTGAATTCATGTGCCAGGCATCTAATTGATAGCAGCTGAATAATGTACAAAAGTGAAAGCTACATTGCAACTTTTTATCTCATCAAAATATCTCGGATTATTTATTCCATTCAAACCGAAGTAGGTCATCACCAAGAAGTTTAAAGCTAGGTATTACACAAGTGAAAATTTCATTAAATCCATTGCCAACCTCGTGATACTTTTGTGATTTGTTTTTATGTAATTTGTTATTTTCGTGATAGTTTATGAAGGACCGCTGCAAAGATAATATCTCTATCTCTGTTTAATTTGCAGTGGAGCTTTAACATGCCTCAGAAGACCATGCTGTAAACGCGAGTCCAGATGTGATATTGCTAATCATTTATTCAAATTAGTGCAATTATATAAACGATGAAAGGAACTAATTATCTCCCTAAAGTCTGACATCAGGTATAAATCCGTGAATATTTCAGCACAGTTGAGATCACGCTGAGAGCTTCACACACAAATGCATGTATCACTCAAAGGGCTGATATTTTCCATTTACTATCCTGCTCTTGCCGCTGTTGGAATTCCAGGTAGGGTGTTATAGTAAGTCATTGTTGTTATTACTGGTTTGCTGCATTATTCTCATTCTTCATATTAGTAGTAGTAGTAGTAGTAGCAGCCGCAGCAGCAATTTCGACACCTTAAATGAACGTTCTCCTTTTATCTTTACGGATTTTTAAAAAAATATATAACTTAATGGCAAGTATTCTCTGCATTTTGAATAAGTTCCCCCCTTTCCCAGCACTTTTTTTTCCTACAGTGAACGTTATTACAATTTAATATTCCTCATTATTAATTCTGGCCTCCTTTAGCGGCATTCTTTGAAACTTTAAGAGTATTGTTCTCCATTTTATTGTTCGCTTACCTTCCAAATTTTTTAAACTACAACCCCAAAAGAGTGGAAACAAGACATTTAACTCAACAAGTCCATATTGAAACTCTGAATTGCATCCTACCCAAACCCATTCCCCAACACTGTACCAATAACCCAGCATTCCGCCAATGCTAACAAACCTAACCGATTCATGCCTGAGCACTAAGAGCAATTTAGCATGGACAAATCCACCAAATATGCACATCTTTTGACTGTGGAAGGAAACATGAGTACCTGGAAGAAACCCACGCAGCAATGGGGAGAATGTGCAAACTCCACATAGACAGTAGCATGAGGGTGTGATCAAACCCGGGTCACAGATGCTGTACGGCAGATCTGGCTCAGCATTGAGCAACCATGGCGCCTTTTCAATGCCGTTTCAACACTGTCAGTCTAACTTCTATTCGATGGTGATAACACTTTCTTTTACCTGAGGTAATTTGTTATGCTCTTGTTTAATTTTCAAACTCATATTTCCAAATCATGTAATTTTGCCACATGCATGTGTCACTCATTGTATTATTGCCACTGTCAGTATGGGTTATCACATGGATTACCAATATTTCACTGTAATAAAATAATTCAATTCTGTTATTGATATGTCGACTGCATGTAAAACTAACTGTTATTTTGATGTTCATGTAGATCTGTCATGCTACTGACATTACTGTTGTTAGCAAACTCTTGCAGATTTCAATATGTAATGTGATTTCATTGTATTACCGGATCCGGTGTTGAGGATGAAACACGTTTTTTTTCTCGCTGTTATCTCCTTGTAAATGAAATTCGGTTGCGTTATTTGCTATTTTACATTGGGTGAACATTCATACTTCAAGAACAGCGTATATTTATTCGTGATTATTGCAAAAACAAAACCTTTATAGTGGTTGTTATCATGCTAAATAGGCTGATCTGCATTGAGAGAATTGAAACTCTTCATTTACGAACTGGTTCCAGCCTAATTTTCATAAATACGTCAATTGAAATGTCACTGTAAGACCTACAGTTTTTGAATGAAATCTAAACTATGCAAAAATTAGCTATTTCACAGATAAATTTACATTAATATTCACAGAATACAGTGCTTCTGTTTCCAATCTCGAAAAATCGGCAGGTAATACCTTCTCTCCATCGGAATGGCCGCCATGATCGACTCTGCAATGTCTTTGTTTTGTTGGTGCTGTTTTGATTTTCTGTTCAGAGCAGCTGGAAATCTTCATGCCTACTCACATCTTTATTCCTTCCTCTACTTTAATTGGCTGTATAACTCGAAGCATCTCCAGCAACTTGGTATAAAGTATCCACTGCAGCGTTAACTTACCATTACAACCAGCAGTGTAGCACATGACTTGCAAAACAGTTGCAGTGCAGGCGTGACATGGCATGAGTGAAATGCGATCAACAATCAGCTTTGTTTATTCACATAAACACTAAATCTAATAAAGGTCTTCCTTGTGAAGTTGCCGGTGTTAGCACTGCACTGTCACCATTAGCCCCATCATATGGAGAAAATTACTGAACTGGTCGATTGGAAGTTGTAAGGGCTGCAGTTGATGCAAGTCAAAATCAATAAATGAGAAGCGTAGCACGTCAGACAGCATTACAGGAGCAGGGAAGTCGACGTTTCTGTTGCGGAACCTTCTTCAGGACTAAACTAATAATTTGCTTCTCCATTTGTGATGGTTTTCTAAAGTTGTGAAGAAGAATCACTGAACGGGAAGCATTCACACTGCATTCTTTCCATAGACGTAGCAAGACCTACTGACTATTTCCAAGAATTTCTGTTCTTTTTAAAAATTATTTTAATTATTTTTAATTACTTTACTGCTCACTTACAGCTTTGTAATTAGTTGCAACATCCCGCCTCTTCATTTCTACAAAATCTCTGAGGTGGTTCTGCAACTTACACGTGAAGCCTCACCACCACCATGACCATAGTGACTTCAATACATGGATTCATACATATATCTCATTTAACCTTCATTGCACTATTTTAACTCCTCTGTTGTTAACCTCTGTTTTGATTTCACAACATAGGTCATCCTGAGTCAACACAGAGACATGTTCTTACACATAAATGACAAGAAGCTTTCAACTAAATTTTGAAGTCGAGCAATTCACCTTAAAATTACAATGATGAATTGGAATGTCAGTCGTCTTGTTTCTCTCAATCACATGACACAGAAATACGCTCATATTATCCTTAGTCATTGTCTTTCTTTCTTGCAGCAAATTTGGCGGTGATTGCTATCCTCAGCCGAGGAAGATGTGGCCTCTCCAGGTGTATCATATATTACATGATATCCATTGCGGTGATGGACCTGTTGCTCATGATCATGGCAGTGATATTAAACAGGATTGCTGGCATTTATTTCCCAGATAGTTTCTTGTCTATCACACCAATATGTAGTCTCCGTTCTGTTGTAAACTATGGAGTTATAGATTGTTCTGTGTGGCTAACGGTTGTCTTCACCTTTGATCGATTTGTGGCCATTTGTTGTCAGAAGTTAAAAATAAAATATTGCACAAAGAAAACGGCAATGTTTGTCATAGGAACTGTGTGCACACTGAGCTGTATAAAAAACAGTTTCCTGTACATTATATATGAGCCTGTGTACATAGTCGACAACATTCCATGGCTCTGTGGTATGAAATCAATCTTTTATACTTCACCATCATGGATCGCGTTTGACTGGATTCATCACATTTTAACCCCTTGTCTCCCATTTATTCTGATCTTGCTGTTCAATGCTCTCACTGTGAGACATATTCTGATTGCCAATAAATCCCGTGGGAGACTGCGCAGTCAGAGAAATGGAGAGAATCAGAGTGACCCTGAGACAGAGAAGAGAAAGAGGTCCATTGTTTTACTATTTGCTATCTCAGGTAGCTTCATCCTTTTATATTCACTGCTTCTTATAACTTTCCTCTATGTACGGATTGCAAGCGTTAGTTACTTCTCTGGTACAAATTTTGATGAATCAAATTTTATTCTGGACGAAACTGGATTCATGCTTCAGCTTTTGAGTTCCTGTGTTAACCCTTTTATTTATGCAGGAACCCAGAATAAATTCAGGGAGGAGTTAAAGAATGGTATCAAATATCCATTGCATCTAATTGTTAAGTCACTTAAACAAAGATAATAAAACCAGATTTGAGATTCTTAAGCACTGTGTGGCTGTTTTCAGTTTCCAAAATGTTACTGAGTTGCTTAACTCGGTGTTATAATTTACTGCCCTTTTGTTTCCAGTTTCCTCCCAGGGTTCACTCAGAACTAAAGTATTTTCACTTGCCCAACTGAACAGGAGTACCAAACATTCATGTCGGAGTCTCAGCCCAACATCTATTCTGTTAATGTATACTGCTGTGCATGTTCCAATCAAGAGTCATCAACAAGACATCATGGGATTGAAAGTAATGCATCGTGTGAAATAGAAAATTGCACTCGCCATATTTATTAAATCAAAATCGTTGCTCATAAGCCAACAACAGCATTCCAGGTGAAATAAATACACACACACGCACACACACGCACACACACACACACACACACACACACACACACACACACACACAAGCACACATACACACCTCACAGACACACACAACAATTTAGCCCATGAAGAATCCCATACACCAC
Source organism: Stegostoma tigrinum (assembly GCF_030684315.1). Classification (NCBI taxonomy): domain Eukaryota; kingdom Metazoa; phylum Chordata; class Chondrichthyes; order Orectolobiformes; family Stegostomatidae; genus Stegostoma; species Stegostoma tigrinum. The sequence goes on from NW_026728819.1 coordinate 793,192, forward strand.
CTAATTCAAAGGGTAACAATTCCGAAGCAGATGATTAAAAATGGCTTCTTGCCAAAAATTATATTTCATTGAAATTTCTCACATTTAGCCGATCTGCATTTTCAACATTGATCATCTTCCATCATACCCCCAGATTATTCTGCTCCATAGAATGAACACTAGATGTTTCTCTCACCTCAGAAGTTCAGTTTTGCAGTGACACTATGAAAAAAATGCTGTTGTCCTACAGTATTGGAGAAAGTAGAATAAGTTCTCCTGGATGTCGTTATTTCGCCGTGTAGAGACCTTCCAACGATAACAAAATCGTCTTCCTAAATCTTATTTCGCAATGAGAGTACTTTGAATTTATCAATTTGTTACTCACATTAAGGTGGCACAAAAAATCAAAAACTCTCATTGAGTAATCTTCTCATTCAATCGTTGTACAACGCTGATGTGACCATAGTATCAAGAACACCAGTGCATTTCCAGCCTCAGGCTGTCTGTGAGAAGTTTGCATCTTCTCCAGGTATTTGCACGGGGCTCCTCCGCGTGCTCCAGTTTTCTCCCACAGTCCAAAGATGTGCAGGGTATTTGGATTGGATACTAAGTTGCTATGATGCCCAGAGATGTTTGGGTTAGGTGGGTGAGACAGAAAATTAGAGGAATGAGTCTGGGTGCCATGCTGCTCAGAGGGGCAGTGTGGACTTGTTGTGCCAAACGGTCTGTAAGGATTCAATGATTTTATGATAATTGTACTGAATAGTCTCTTAACAATGAGACAAAGTGAAATTACATTTCACTCTCAGTATAAACATTTGAATGCTATTATTTTCTCCCCACAGTTTCAAAGTGACAAAAGTAGGTGGGATGGCAAGTCGTGAGAATAATGAAAAGCATTTACAAAGGATATAGGCAGGATAACTCAATAGATGAATACTTTATAGATAAAGCTTAACAAAAGAAAAGTGTGAGACCATGCACTTTCTTACTTAAAACGCAATGTACAAGTTTTTCTTGTTCTAAATATGCAAAGAAAACAAGATTTAAATTTATAAAACGATATATTGTTATTTGAAGATTAGACTATCAAATAGAGTACAGCAAACAGAAAAAGACTTTTCAAAAGAGTATGAAGAAAAGTCAACCAGGAAGATTTTAAAACATAAAACGCGCTGGAAACAGAAGTTTAAAGACGAAGCTTGTTTATATAGTGACTTCTGACCCAAAAAAACAAAACTATACTGCAGATATAATCATGGGAAAAAATGAAATTACCGATGATTAGAAGGCCATTATTCACGGTAGAGGACATAGGATCGCAGAAGCACAACAAGTAAAGACATTTAAAGCAAACTCACAAATACCAAAGAAATGTTACTGAGCAAATTGTTGGAGAGGTGTGCGAAACAGATTGTTTGGACCAACAAGTCCAGGCCGACTCTGTGAAGAGCATGCCACGCAGACATATCTCCTAACTCCTACCATACCTCTGAAATTCCCATGGCCAATCCACACCAATTGCACATTTTGGACTGTGGGAGGAAACCCACACAGACACAGTGAGAACTTACAAGTTCCACACAGACTGTCAGTCGAGGCTGGACTTGACTTTGGGTCCCCGCTTCTACGTTAACCATGCCACGCTAACCACTGTGCCACCATGCCACCGCAAATCAGTTATTATAAAGTCTTACGTTGACAGCCCGACGAGGGGAGAGGACATTCTAGACTTGGTGCTCGGAAACGAGCCGGGGCAGGTATCAAATCTTGTGGTGGGAGAGCATTTTGGTGATAGTGACCATAACTGCCTCACATTCTACATAGCTATGGAGAAGGAGAGGATTAGGCAGAATGGGAGAATATTTAATTGGGGAAGAGGAAACTATAATGCGATTAGACATGAGTTAGGAAGCATGGACTGGGAGCAGTTGTTCCATGGTAAGGGAACTATAGACATGTGGAGACGGTTTAAGGAACAGTTGTTGGGAGTGATGAGTAAATATGTCCCTCTGAGACAGGCAAGAAGGGGTAAGATTAAAGAACCTTGGATGACGAGAGCGGTGGAGCTTCTAGTGAAAAGGAAGAAGGTAGCTTACATAAGGTGGAGGAAGCTAGGGTCAAGTTCAGCTAGAGAGGATTACATGCAGGCAAGGAAGGAGCTCAAAAATGGTCTGAGGAGAGCCAGGAGGGGGCACGAGAAAGGCTTGGCAGAAGGAATCCGGGAAAACACAAAGGCATTTTACACTTACGTGAGGAATAAGAGAATGGTCAAAGAAAGAGTAGGGCCGATCAGGGATAGCATAGGGAACTTGTGTGTGGAGCCTGAGGAGGTAGGGGAAGCCCTAAATGAGTTTTTTGCTTCTGTCTTTACGAAAGAAACCAACTTTGTAGTGAATGAAACCTTTGAAGAGCAGGTGTGCATGCTGGAATGGATAGAGAAAGACGAAGCTGATGTGCTAAAAATTTTGTCAAACATTAAGATTGACAAGTCGCCAGGCCCGGATCAGATTTGTCCTCGGCTGCTTTGGGAAGCGAGAAATGCAATTGCTTCGCCACTTGCGAAGATCTTTGCATCCTCGCTCTCCACTGGAGTCGTACCTGAGGACTGGAGAGAGGCAAATGTAATTCCTCTCTTCAAGAAAGGAAATAGGGAAATCCCCGGCAATTATAGACCGGTAAGTCTCACGTCTGTCGTCTGCAAGGTGTTAGAAAGGATTCTGAGGGATAAGATTTATGACCATCTGGAAGAGCATGGCTTGATCAAATACAGTCAACACGGCTTTGTGAGGGGTAGGTCATGCCTTACAAACCTTATCGAGTTTTTTGAGGATGTGACTAGAAACGTTGATGAGGGTCGAGCTGTGGATGTGGTGTATATGGACTTCAGTAAGGCATTTGATAAGGTTCCCCATGGTAGGCTCATTCAGAAGGTCAGGAGGAATGGGATACAGGGGAACTTAGCTGCTTGGATACAGAATTGGCTGGCCAACAGAAGACAGCGAGTGGTAGTAGAAGGAAAATATTCTGCCTGGAAGTCAGTGGTGAGTGGAGTTCCACAGGGCTCTGTCCTTGGGCCTCTACTGTTTGTAATTTTTATTAATGACTTGGACGAGGGAATTGAAGGATGGGTCAGCAAGTTTTCAGACGACACAAAGGTCGGAGGTGTCGTTGACAGTGTAGAGGGCTGTTGTAGGCTGCAGCGGGACATTGACAGGATGCAGAGATGGGCTGAGAGGTGGCAGATGGAGTTCAACCTGGATAAATGCGAGGTGATGCATTTTGGAAGGTCGAATTTGAAAGCTGAGTACAGGATTAAGGATAGGATTCTTGGCAGCGTGGAGGAACAGAGGGATCTTGGTGTGCAGATACATAGATCCCTTAAAATGGCCACCCAAGTGGACAGGGTTGTTAAGAAAGCATATGGTGTTTTGGCTTTCGTTAACAGGGGGATTGAGTTTAAGAGTCGTGAGATCTTGTTGCAGCTCTATAAAACTTTGGTTAGACCGCACTTGGAATACTGCGTCCAGTTCTGGGCGCCCTATTATAGGAAAGATGTGGATGCTTTGGAGAGGGTTCAGAGGAGGTTTACCAGGATGGTGCCTGGACTGGAGGGCTTATCTTATGAAGAGAGGTTGACTGAGCTCGGTCTCTTTTCATTGGAGAAAAGGAGGAGGAGAGGGGACCTAATTGAGGTATACAAGATAATGAGAGGCATAGATAGAGTTGATAGCCAGAGACTATTTTCCAGGGCCGAAATGGCTAGCACGAGGGGTCATAGTTTTAAGCTGGTTGGTGGGAAGTATAGAGGGGATGTCAGAGGCAGGTTCTTTACGCAGAGAGTTGTGAGAGCATGGAATGCGTTGCCAGCAGCAGTTGTGGAAGCAAGGTCATTGGGGTCATTTAAGAGACTGCTGGACATGTATATAGTCACAGAAATTTGAGGGTGCATACATGAGGATCAATGGTCGGCACAACATTGTGGGCTGAAGGGCCTGTTCTGTGCTGTACTGTTCTATGTTCTATGTTCTATGTTCTTAACGAAAGCAGCAACTGAGATGTTTGCTGCATTGGTTTTGTTTTCCAAGTACCAATTATTCAGAGAAGTTCTGTTAAATTTGAAAAGAGAGCCTACAGTTCCCTTAATCAGAGATGGAGGTAGCCTCAAATCAGGAACCATCTGCCGCATAGAAAAGTAAGAATATATTACTGAATCGGTTTTTAGGATAATTGAATACTTCAAGGTATTCATGTCCAGTCGAAGTGGTTTTCCGAAGGGATTTTTTTTTCTTTTTTCCTATTTATTGCATTTCTTTGGAGAGTGAGCATATTGCTTTGATTAATGGGATCATGAGAGTATGTTGTATCTAAATTGCCAGAATGCATTTTTTATTAGGATACCAGGTCAAAGGCAGAATATAAAAGCTCACGGTCTAGGGGGAGGATACTGCATTACAGAAAAGTTTGGCCGGCTAATGGAAAGAGAGTGTTATTGCACTTGTATGTTTTTCAGGTTGGCAGGGCATATGAATAAGCTATCACCTGGGTAAATAAAAGCAGCAATTGTGGAAAATAACTTAGCTGGTCTATAGTATTCATGGGAAGAAAATAGGATGAATGTGCCTCGTCCAGATCTGAAGAATGCTGTTGTGACATAAGGAGAGTATTTCTGGGCCAAAACATTTGGGTCCCGATCCCACCTACTCCAAAGGATTTCATAACATATCTGAATTTGCTTGTTAATATGTAAAATTTGATTCTCAAATAATTCATATCATTGTTGCTAATGTCTTCAAGGATTCTTTCAATGATTAGCTAGGTAAATTGTCATCCGAAGTTGTGGTTTCAATCATTTCACTTGTCGTGGTAATGAAAATTTTCACCATAGGGTTAGCAATTAACACTGAAGACTCAGAGTCAGGTTTTCATGGATAAGAGCAAGTTCTTTATTCAAGACTCTGCGCAGAGTACGCGTTCCCCCCACCACTTGAGAAATAGGAAGGTGCGCTCCACTCTTGACTTCATTAGGTTTTAGACATATGCTGGTGCTGGGTAGGTTACATAAAGACTTGCACAATTACGCAGTAAAATTCAATACCATATATGGAAATCCTCTACAAGCTTGTTGTTCACGTAGTGATGTGCTATGCCAAGCTTATTCATCTACTTCCTTATTTTCCTCATGTAGCCAGGTACAGTCTATCTCCTTTTCTTGCTCATGTCGCCATGTACTCTACAAGGTTATGCAGGTGCTCACGTAGCAATGTGGCTTTCTTCATTTACATACTTCTGCCATTCCCTTAACCATTTCTAAAGATATTGCTCAAGGTTGCTCACTCAAAATCTTCCATCACAATTCCCTACTTTTGTCATATAATGACAACATCTGACCAAATTTTGAATGCACAACAACAGGCTTTCATGCTGCAACACACAATTCTGCTACAAGCATCTGGTGAATTAAGAACGTTTATCAGGTATAGTCTCTCCTTGACAGGCTTTCAACAATACCTTCATTAACCCAAAATACACACAGATTACATAATATAATTGTTGAACTGGAGCAGAGACCTTCTCAATTCTAATGTATCTCAACTTTGCTCATATATGTCACCTCAGTTCTGATAACACGGGGTCTAACTAAAATCTCGGTCTAGTCATGTGCTGTTTACTGGTCGAATGGGGGTACCCATTCTTTTAAACATCCCAATTCCACTAGCTCCTCTGCATCTACTCGTTTAACCATTTGGTATCTGCTGGACACTGTAGACACAACTAACTGTTGTAAACCCTTATATAGGCAGTGCCCCGCACAAAGTAAAATCAAGAGTATAATCAGAATGGGTATAACAGTGTGCACAAGCCAGTGTCCCCATTCCACCCATAGTCGGGTAAACCATGTAAACCATGAGTCGTCAGCCCTAGGAGGTACTCGAATAGCTTCCTACATGTGTCTGATGATGTTAGTAACATTCTCGTATACATCAGGTATGTGGAAACAAGAAGATACATTGAGCAGTTTACAGACTCCTCCTTGCTCTGCCAGTACGAGGTGCAAGGCCAACCTGTGCTGGATTACAGCACTTCACTGTTTATGATAGACAGAGCTGCTTCAGTCTCATTTGCCAGCTTCAGAACAGTCCATGCCAACCCGTTGATCCTACTGATGGCCACTGTCATGCCTGCCCCAAGGAGTATTGACCATCCGATATTGGCGCCGGGGGAGGTCCATAGGTCGGTCAGGACATAGCCTTGGTAGTGGAAGGGGACACTGCGTCGGCCTCGCTACTGCTTGGGTCTAGTGTGCCTAGGTCAGCAAACTCATGCCTGTCCAGGGGGTCTGCTACGGTAAAGACGACCTTCTCAAATAAATTGGGGTGAGACCCCAGCCTATCAAAACCGCACTACTATATTCCATCATCCATGTTTTCTACCACACTAATCGTCACCCTCGCCTCTTCCCCTGTTACTTGGGTTATTTTGATTCGATTGAACATGCTGGGGCTCCTTAGTGCTTTGGTTAGCCCTACTATAGACCAATCCCGTGACCCGCATGGATCCCAACTCAAAAAATATGCATCCTTCACATTCCTCCGGTATTGGTCAAGCCATAGGTTACACGTGAATGTGCCTGTTTCTCCCATAGTCAATGTTGCTGTGTTATCCCCTGCTCCTCCCCCTGCCAGTCCCAGCAGGGCAACCACTAGGAGCCGGGCTGTTCCTTTCATATCGTTTCCTCTCATGCGGGTAATGGTTCCGGCACTCACTTGCAGTGACTAGCGTAAATCCATGTCACTCTTTCCGCCACCTTGACTGCTGTCTGCGTTACGAGGAGCACTTGGAACGGGCCCAGCCACCTTTTAGCTTTCCAACTCTTCCTCCTGAAGCCCTTTAGCACTGTCCAGTCTCCTGGCTGCAAGTCATGCAGTTTTCCTCTGGCTGATTGCGTTTGAGCTTGCTTTACTTGAGCGTGTACCTGAGATAAAATTGTGGAGAGGTTTGCACAATAATGTAACGTTTCATCCTCACAATGACTTGCCAGGGTCCTTACGACAGGTTTTTGTCCAAATCCAGTATTTGCTGGTCTGCCAAACAATATTTCGAACGGACTCAGATTTGGCCCTCCCCTAATTCTGGTTCTCATGTACATTAATACCACAGGCAGGGCCTTTGTCCAATTTACTCCCATCTCATCACAACACTTTGCTAGTTTATTCTTTAGGGTAGCATTTTCTCTGTCTACAGCTCCTCGGCTTGCGAGATGATATGCACAATGCAGTCTTAAATCTATTTCCAGGTATTCTCCTGTCTGCCTGAGGGCATGGTTCACAAATGGTGTGCCATTATCGCTACTAATTTTCTTTGAAATGCCCCAGCATGGGATTATTTCGGTTAATAGGACCTTTGCTATTGCGCTGGCATCTTGTTTAGCCGCCGGGAAAGCCTCCACATAGAGATTATGTCTACCATCGCTAAACAGTATTTCTTTACTTTGCTTGGGGACAGTTCGATAAAATCCGTTTGGATATGTTCAAACAGTTCTTGCGGTACAGGGTGAGCACCGGGCGTCATTTTTATTGGCTTCCCCACTTTGTCAGTAGCGCAAATGACGCAGCGGTCACAAAAATTGTGGGAATAATTTGTAAAGCCCTTAGTGTACTAATGCGTGGAAATACCCTTCAACATCCACCCTTTTTGACACATTGTCCTTTCCGTGTGTCAACTTAGCGTAATGAGGGAACAGTGCCCTTGGTAAGCACGGCTTGTCATTGGGTCCATACCACACCCCTTCCTTTAACCTGCCTCCCACTCTCGGCCACCTTTTCTTTTAGTCCGGTGTAGCCTGGGTCTGGAGGTCCTGAAAATCAGCCGTTGGAACACGGATTATCAACATTTGCAGACTTACGCAATCGTCTACAGGCCTCAGTGCTGCCGCCTTTGCTGCCACGTCTGCTTTCGCATTACCTTGTGCAGCCGGATCAGTTTTCCCTGTGCGCGCACCACGTTTCCAAACAGCAATGGATGTGTGTAAAAGGATCGCCTCTAAAAGATCAGAAATCAAGTTATGATGGGTGATTGGTTTTTCCGCTGACGTCAGGAAGCCCCTATGCGTCCATACGATTCTAAAATCATGAGTGACCCCAAAGGCATATTGGCTGTCAATATAGATAGTAACTGATCTGACTTCCGCTAGCTTGCATGCTTCGGTAAGAGCGACCAGTTCTGCGGCTTGGGCAGATAGGTTTCTAAGGAGGGGTTCTGCTTTTAATATATCGTGTGACGTGGCTATAGCGTCTCCCACACAGTTTTGGCCCGTTATTTGATTTCTGAACGCAGAGCCGTCCACAAACATCTCTAGCTCAGGCTTTTGTAATGGGGTATTTTGTAGGTCTGGCCACGGACTACATACTTCGTTGGTGACAGCTACACAGTCATGCGGTTCACCACCGTGCTCTGTGGTGAGAAGGGTGGCAGGATTAAGTATTGTACACCTTTTAACTGTGATGTTTGGCATTTCTAATTATATTGTGTTGTACCTCAGCCACCTGGCCGCTGGCATATGCGGTGTTTTCTGCTCCAAGACAGGCAGTGAGACTGCATGCAGTACCAATAATGTCAATTCACTGTATCCTACAATGTCCCTAGAGGCTGTAACTGCCTTTTCAGCAGCCACAACTGCCCTTAAACAAGTAGGTATTCCCGCGGCTACAGGGTCTAGTTTTGCGGAGTAGTAGGCCACTGGCCTAAGTTTCTTCCATGTTCCTGCAACAATAAGATGTCATACACCCATGTTTCTCATCTACTGTCTGAGTAAAAGGCTTGTTTGGGTCAGGAAGTCCCACGGTAGGTGTAGACCGCAGAGCTAACTTCAAGTTGTTAAACACCATCTCTGGTGCCAGAGTCATCTAAGCAATCTGTGTGCCTGCAAACTATTTCCATGTGCTATATTACTTAAGGGCGCTTCGAGGACACCATAATTGGGGATAAAGGTTCTACAGTATGAGAACATTCCCAAAAATGACATCAATTGCTTCTTGGTTTTAGGTTTGGGAATTCCCTGGATTGCTCTTACCCTGCTCTGCTCTAGAGTTTTACCTTGTTCCAATATCAAATGTCCCAGGAACTTGACCTGTTTTTGTACAAATTGTAATTTAGAGAGACTTGCCTTGTATCCCTCCTTAGCCAGCTGACATAATAAGGCCACTGTGTCTTTTTCACATTGTTCTTTGGTTGAAGCTGCAATAAGACAGTCATCCACATACTGTAGGAGGGCTGTCCCTGGAGATAGGACCAGTGGCCCTAGGCATTTTTTCAAGGTTTCGTTGGAAATGATGGGTGATTCACAATATCCTTGGCATAACCTTGTAAATGTATAAGCTTTTCCCTTAAATGAGAAGGCAAACCATTACTGGCTATCAGGGTGTACAAGGTTGCTGAAAAATGCGTTAGCTAAATCAACAACAGAAAACCATCGACTTCTGGGCAGAATTTGCGCCAATATAATATATGGGTTTGGAACATTAGGAGCTCTGGTTTCATCAGCGTCTTTTCCAAGTCTCCACTCCTCAGGTTCCCCGGGAGCCTTGCTTTCTTTACTGGGTAAATCGGTGTTAACGTTGGCGAATTTTCACAGGGTACTATAACTCCTGCTTTCAATAAGGAATTGAACACAGGGGTAATTCCCTCTATAGCTTCAACTCTCACTGGATACTATGGTTTGCATGGCCTATAATCAGATTTTGTTATAATCCTTATTGGCTTGCAATTACGTATCAAACTTATATAATGTTTTCCCTTTGCCCAAAGCTCCTCTGGAACCGTTTGCAATCGTGAATCATCAAGGTTAATTTGCGCAAAACATCAATGCATCTTCTTCTGCCCCACATTGGTCATCGGGACTATTTCTACTGTTGTCTCCGTTTGCGACAGCCAATTTAGACTGGTCCTGTAAGCTTACAGGCTTACACTGAACCACACAGTTGAGTTCGGGAGTAATTCCCAATCCTTAACCTTGGGATTTCTGAGTACCCACGGTCCCAGGTCCGTCCATTGGTCATTATTTCCCTTAGCTAAAGACACCAGGTATTGCCCGCTCGTTTTTATCGATATACTGAATTGGTTTCCCTGAATCACAGAGTTCCCTGCACTTGAGCCTACTAAAAACATTAGCTCCTTCCCTTCTACGATCAGTGTATATATAGGCATTTTTTAAAATATGGCTCATTGCTATATTTAGCATACGTTCCTCGCAGGCTTATCCCGCATGCAAACGGATTCACAGTCGACGCATTAATGTTAGTACATGTAATTAGCCCAAGCATTTCTTCATTGCAAAGCATCAAAGTTCCGGACTTACCCTTGCTATCAGGCACATCTCCTTCGTTCCCCGCCTCCTCCAGTCAGTCACCTTCTCTATTGTTTTCTCTTGTCTTTCTCTTTTCGGTCCTTGGGTACTCCCTCGCCCAATGACCCTTGCTTCCACAGAGAAAACATCTATCCGTCCTATCCCACCCCCTGCCTCGGCCTCCTCTTCCGCGTCCTCGTCCTCTCTCTCTCCCTCTTCCTGCTTGTTGACTTTCAGCAGATTGAGTAACCATCTGTAGCATGGCTAACTGTGCCCAACGGCTCTGGTCCTCCCTTCTTTTATTCTGCTTTCCCCTTTCTTGTGTCAACAACTGTTCAGCATATATGGGGTGCTGTTCAATGAGACTAAGTTTTCCCGTATCCCAGGTAATACATATATCCTTCACCTTTTTTGTGATGTCCTCACTCAGTCCATTCATGAAGCTATTTCGCAGATGTGCTTCATGCGGGGTTACCTCTGCAGCATTCAAGTCAGCTGGTGGGGTGAGTCCACTTGGGCATTATGGAGCTCCGTGAGGCGAGTGAGGTATTGGGACACGGTCACTCCATCTCGTTGCTTGCACATTGCAATCTTTGTTATGTCCATTCTTACTTGGAAAGCCGTTCTACAGGCGTGTGTCACTTCCGTAACGAAGGCATTATAGGGTCCGTTGTCAGCGTGGTCCCGCTGGATTCGTACAGCACGCACGTTATCTTCTGGCCATCTATTTTTGATTTTAGAAATATCTGCTCCAAGAGTCGCCACATCTCCTGAGAGTTAGGAAGAAACTCATGACTCAACTTAAGCACTTCGCCTGCGAATATTTTTCCTCCTGCCTCTCTGGGATCAGGGAGTTGTTCGTATGCACACTCAATGTCCTTCATCGTCCATGGTCGGTGGACAAGTGTGGGCTGCCCATCCGGACCTGCTACCTCAACCATCGGAGTCAAGATGGTTCTGTGCATACTGCCAGGTTCCTCTTCTTCAGGTCCCTCATCATCTGGCGGTCGGCTCCTCACTCGGGATACGTTGCCCCTAGTATGCCTAGACACCGGGTAGTCAGCAAACTCAATTCTCTTCGGACCCCGGTTCTTCATTGTCTGTTGGGTCTCAGCGGACGTAGGGGTCTGCGGCTGTTGTACTTGCAAGTCGTGGTGCGATAGGATGGAGGTGAAGGTTCTACAGCAGACTGACCATCTGAGTGCATTGAGGAGCCATAGGACGTTGCGGAGGGCAGCCGTCAAGGTCGGGATCAGCCAGAGCAGTGGGAGAGCCTGGAAAAGACTTAACACACTGTAAAGCATCCGTTTTCTTCTCAGTGTCCCTAGCCCTCTGATGTGATCGCCTATTCCTTGCCTTTGCCTCTGTCTTCCACATACCATACGCCCCCCAATCTACTAATTTATGTTTTTCTTCTTGGTCTTTTCCTCCTGCTCTTTCTGTTTCAGCCTTGTTTTCAACGATTCAAGTAACCTTCAACTAAAACTTCCTCCTTCAGCGAACGCACACTCTCTTATCCACATTCCAGTCTGGGTCACAGATTCCCGTCCATAATTAGTAATCATATATTGACTGTTAGGACTATTTGTAGCTACTAAATCTTTTCGTTGCTTCCTGCTGCTGTTACCCATGACCGGCCTTTTACTTTTTGAAATAAACTCGCAGTGACTGACTCACAATCTCACAGTAACTGACTTTCTTTCACCTCCGGAGGTTCCCTCAGCTGAGTGTGTCCACCCAGACTGGTTTTCCGAAACCAACAAACAAATACACGCCCCTCGGGTACCATAACAGTTCCACCCTGTGGACAGACCCGAGTCTAAGTCTGTCAAGTTGGTTTTCCTAAACCGACAAACGATCGCTGTGAGGATGTTAGTCAGGTTTCCATAATCTTTCTAACCCCTTTTCTTACCACATTTTAGTACTTGATCCCGGTGTTGAGGTGATACAGCAATTCCCCGGTCCTCTTACGCCAAATGCCAATTTAGGCGTTCGAGATGAAGTGTAAAACCTTCAAGGCGTCAGCGCAAATGCCTCCCTGGAATTCTCCGTTCCTCTCAAGCACGGGATCCCATCCTCGTCGCCAAATTGTCGTGGTAATTAAAATTGTCACGATAGGGGTAGCAATTAATACTAAAGACTCAGAGTCAGGCTGTCATGGGTAAGAGCAAGTTCTTTATTTCAGGCTCTGCGCAGAGGACGCCTTCCCGGGTCATAGTTTTAAGGTGTTAGGAGGAAGGCAGAGAGGAGACGTCAGAGGGAGGTTCTTCACCCAGAGAGTTCTGAGCGCATGGGATACTTTGCCAGTGGAAGTCGTGGAAGCAGAGTCGTTAGTGACATTTAAGTGACTGCTGGACATGCACATGGACAGCAGTGAATTGAGGGGAATGTAGGTTAGGTTATTTTAGTTTTGGATTAGGGTTTTTCCATGGCACAACACCGTGGGCCAAAGGGCCTGTACTTTGCTGTATTTTTCTATGTTCAGTGTTCTATGTTCTAAGTAAGACGTTTGCTAAGGTTCCCCATGGTCGGCTGATGAAGAAAGTAAGGAGGCCTGGGGTCGGGGGTAATGTGACAGTTTCGATTCAGAATTGGTTGATCCTGAGAAGACCGAGGGTGCTAGTGGACGAAAAATACTCAACATGGTGCTCTTATGAGTGGTGTTCTGGGTCCTGTTCTATATGTGATTTTTGTAAATGATTTGGATGAAGGAGTGGAAGGGTGGTTTAGCAAGCTCGCGTATGATACGAAGGTGGGTCACGTTGTGGACAGTGCGGAGGGCTGTTCTAGGTTACAAAGGAACATCGAAAGAATGCAGAGCTGAGCTGAGAAGTGGCAGATGGAGATTAACCCGGAACAGTGCGAGGTGGTTCATTGTGGAAGGACAAACTTGAAAGCAGAATTCAGGGTTAATGGAAAGATACATGGCAGTGAAGAGGAGCAGAGGGATCTTGGGGTTCATGTCCACAGTTCCCTGAAAGATGCCACGCAGGTGGATAGAGTTGTTAAGAAGGTGTGTGGTGTGTTAGCTTTCATTAATAAAGGGATTGAGTTCAAGAGCTGTGAAGTTGTGCTCCAGCTGTACAAAAACACAGTTCGGCCACACCTGGAGTATTGTGTCCAGTTCTGGTCACCCATTTATGGGAAAGATGTGGAAGAGCTGGAAAAGGCGCAGAGGAGATTTACCAGGATATTGCCTGGAATGGAGGGAAGGGCTTGTGAAGAAAGTTTGAGAGAGCTAGGACTTTCCGCTTTAGAACAATGAAGGATGAGAGGTGACTTGACAGACGTGTACGAAATGATCAGAGGTATAGATAGAGTAGACAGTCAGAGACATTTTCCTCGGGTGGAGGTAGCTTTTATGAGGTGACATACATTTAAAGTGAAAAGAGGTAGATATAGGGGAGGCGTCAGAGGTAGGTTCTTTACTCAGAGAGTGGTAGGGCTTGGAATGCGTTGCCAGAGAGGGCAGTGGAGTCAGCCTCATTGGCCTGCCTGTACTCCATTGTACATTCTCTGCGTGCACTTGACATCTTATTGGCTGACTATACTGGTTACAAGCAAATTGAGCTCCAATCTTATCAGACCGTCATCCAAACTGGTAATCTAGATTGTTAACTGTTGATGACCTCACACTGATCCCTGAGGAATTCCACTAGTTGCAGCTTTTCAACCTGAAAAAAAAATTCTATCTGCGTTTCCTGTTAGCTAACCAGGAAACCCTGTGTAGCAGCCTAGAAAGGTTGCAGGGCCTCTACTGTGGTGTGTAGCTGGGTGTTGAGGTTGTTGAGAACCTGAGCTCAGCAACAACCATTAGGGCTATTTGTTGTCAGATCATCAGGTTGAGTTGTACTGTCAATGGTTCTGATCTTTGAGTGTTTAAAATAGGAGCACAGAATATCGACTGACATTTGAGTAGAATGCTGCATGAGCAAAAATGCTGCCTTTCAGAATCAGTAATAAATCTAGTCTGTCGTCTCAATCAGGTGCTTTATTTTCCATGTGCTGAGGAGGAGGGAAGATTTCTTATCAGCCTGGTTTACTTCTGTCCCTTTAACAACACCACGAATACAGATAATCTTAATGATTAATTTCATTTTTGGCTGTGGGTTCTGTGTGGAAAAATTGCCACAATTGGTATGCAATAAAATAAAATGTGTTTGACGAGTGACCTTACAGATGTTTGCAAAGTCATAAGGGACACAGGAGTGTAAACAGCCAAGGTCTTTTCCCCGGGGTGGGGGAGTCCAAAACGAGACGGCACAGCTTTAAGGAGAGAGGGGAAAGGTTTAAATGGGACTTAAGGGGCAACATTTTCATGCAGAGTGTGGTGTGTTTATGGAATGAGCTGCCAGAGGAAGTGGTAGAGGCTGGTGCAATAAAAAAATAAACGGCATCTGGATGGGAAGGTTTTTGAGAGGAATGGCCCAAATGCTGGCAAACTGGCATCGATTTATTTAGGATATCTGGATGGCACAGACAAGTTGGACCGAAGGGTCTGTTTAGACACTGTATCTCTCTACATCTCTATGACTCTCTGTCTGAGTGCTTTATTCTTGTCCTGTGTAACTGCTGAGAGGGGGAACAACCATGAATGTTTGAATGGGTAATTCCTTTCCCTCTGTAATAGCTTTGAGGAGTGGGGTGAGAGAACAGCACACAGAATAGGAACTGCAGTTGGCCAATTGTGCCCTCGAGCCTACTGCTCAATTTACAAAAATCAAATCTGATCGGTTTGTGGCTGAACACACTTTTCCAGTTTATTCCCAAAAATGGGTTTTCTTGCCTATTAGCGGTCAGTTGAGCTCCGCCTTGACTCGCCCAGTCTTCACTGTTCCGTCCGGACGTGAACAATACAGGCAGCAGAATATTAAAGAGAAAGATATATTCTTATCTCAAACTGAATTCAGAGACTCCTGAAAGCGAGTTAACCTCACAGCAAGTTACCTCCTTTTTAAAGAGCACAACAAATAGGAGCAGATGTAAGCCATTCATTCACTCAAACCTATTCCCTATTCCGATTGACTCTGTTCAGTAAAGTATTTATCAATCTTAGCCATCACTGCTCTCTTGGGAAAATATTCCCGATAGCTTCAGATCAGACATCATAAGAAGTTGGAGTAGAATTAGCCGTTTGGCCCATCAAGTCTGCTCTACTGTTCGATCATGCTTGACACGTTCCTCAAAACAATTCTCTTTTCTCTTGCATTCTCACTGCAACCCTCAATCTGCTCATCGATCAAAACGCATCTCTCTCTGTCTTAAAGACATGGCTGTGTCTGTGTGTGTGTGTGTGTGTGTGTGTGTGTGTGTGTGTGTGTGTGTGTGTGTGTGTGTGTGTGTGTGTGTGTGTGTGTGTGTGTGTGTGTGTGTGTGTGTGTGTATAGAAGACAGGGTGCTCATGGATGATTGTCCTTTGGACTGGAAGCGTGTGATTAGCAGTGATCCACAAGGATCGGTGCTGGATTTACCTTTGTTTGTCATAAAATAATTAATTTCGGTGAAAATTATAGAAGGCATGGTTAGCAAGTTGATGGATGACAGTGAGATTATTTGAAGCATGGACAGGGAAGGTTATCCAAGATCACAAAGAGATCCTGATCAATTGGATGAATGAGTCATAAAGATTTACAGTATGGGAACAAATCCTTTGGCCCAAAAAGTCCATGCTGACCAGGTATCCGAAATTAATCTAGTCCCATTTGGCAGCATTTGGCCGACATTCCTCAGAACCCTCGAATTCATATTGCCATCCAGATACCTTTAAAATGGTGTTTTCACAAGCCTACAACATTTCATCTGGCAGTTCATTCATACGAATTTTTTTTTAATCTTTCCCCTCGCACCTTAAACCTGCCCTTCTAATGTTTGACTCCCCATACTCTGGGAAAAAAAGACCCTGACTATTCACTCTATCCGTGCCCTTTTTGATTTTATAAACATATTTCAGGTGCACGTTTCACTCCAATCAACACGAATGGCTGTGCTTTCTGTTATCCCGGGCCTGAGTTCTGAAATTCAACAGTAATACCGCGTCCTTCTCCATCAAGTCACAATTCTGGAAAAAAAATTAACCAACTTGTTCAAACATATTATGAAACACCGCTGGGGGATTTGAAATTGACCTTTGGGCCCAAAAGTGAAGACACTACCACCACACCGCGATGGCCACTGAATCTGCAACTTAACTCTCCTGTATATTTGCTCATAAACCTGTTCTGACAGGCTGTGGCACAACTCGGTGACTGACAGGACTTGAATCCAGAACTTTTGGTCCAGAGCCAGTGACATTTACAATTTTAACCTCACTGCGAAGCCTCTTCCAGGGATGGCTAGCCTGAAGAAGTTACCCTCCTCCCTGCGTACCAACCTCAGGGAATCTCTCTCCCACTGCAACTCTCTTGAAATCTCTTCTTCTCTCAACCTATCTTCTTTTCTCTCCATCTTCGGTCCGCCTCCCCCTCTCTCCCTATTTATTCCAGAACCCTCACCCCATCCCCATCTCTGATGAAGGGTCTTGGCCCAAAACGTCAGCTTTTGTGCTGCTGAGATGCTGCTGGGCCTGCTGTGGTCATCCAGCCTTACATTTTATTATCTTGGATTCTCCGGCATCTGCAGTTCCCATTATCACAATACTGCAGGTTCAGGGACGGGAATCAAATCCAGAGTTCTCACGCAGAAGCATCGGCGCTACCCATTACACAAGACCAAAGTCATGCCCAGATTTGGGGTCACATTTTGCATGCCAGCTATCAGCTGAGTTTGCATTTATCAAATTCTGGTTAGCTTTACTGAATTACACAGGGAAGATTTTTCAGTGTTGAACAAATGCAAGAGACTTGCCTCAACTACAGGATGCGTTGTGTTGTGCCATTGAGATAAACTATTAATATCTTGAATTGCTTGGCCATGGTCTAAAATTCATAAACCGGACTGCCCTGGTCGACCCATTGTTTCTGCCTACTCCTGCCCCACTGAACTTATCTCCACTTATCTCGACTCCATTTTCTCCCCCTTGATCCAGGTACTCCCCACTTACTTCCGTGACACCACCCACGCCCTCCACCTTCTCCAAAACTTCTGATTCCCCGGCCCCTAACACTTCATCCTCACCATGGACGCCCAATCCCTATCTGCTTGCAATCCCCATACAGATGGCCTAAAGGTTCTCTGCTTCTTCCTGTCCTGCAGGCCTGACCAGTCCACCTCCACTAACATCCTCATCCACTTTGCCAAACTCGTCCTCACCCTTAACAACTTCTCTTTCGATTCCTCCCACTTCCTACAGACAAAGGGGGTGACCATGGTTACCCGCATGCGCCCAAGCTATGCCTGCCTCTTTGTAGGTTACGTGGAACAGTCCCTCCTCCAAAGCTACTCTGGCCCTTTCCCTCATCTCTTCCTCCGTTATATTAATGACTGTATCGGTGCTGCCCCATGCTCCCATGTGGAGGTTGAACAGATCATCCACTTCACCAACACCTTCCACCTCAACCTTAAGTTTACCTGGTCCATCTCCAATACATCTCCCACCTTACTGGTCCTCTCAGTTTCCATCTCTGGCAACCACCTGGAAACCAATATCCGTTTAAATCCTACTGACTCCCACAGCTACGTAGAATGCACACCATCTCATCTACATTCCTGCAAAAGTTCCATCTCCTATTCCCAATTCCTTCACCTCTGCCTCATCTGCTCCCGAGATGAGGCATTCCACTCCTGGACATCCCAGATATTTCGTTTTACAAGGGCTGCAACTTCCCCTCCACAGTGGTCAAAAACCCCGTCGACCAGATCTCCCGCATCTCCCACAACTCATCCCTCACATCCGCTCCCTCCACAACAAAAATAGAATCCACTTCTCCTCACGTAACACACCACAAATCTCCGGATCCAACGTATCATCCTCCACCACTTCCTCCATCTGCAATCTGACCTCACTAACAAAGACATTTTTTCCCTCCCCACCCTGATCTGCCTTCCAGATGGACCACTCTCTCTGTGACTCCCTTGTCTGCGCCACACTCTCCATGAGCCCCACCACCCCTGGTATTTTACCCTGAAACCACAGGAAGTGCTACACCTGTCCCTACACTCCCCCTCACCGCCATCCCAGGCCCCAAGGAATCCTTCCACATCAAACAGACGTTCACCTGCGCATCTGCTAATGTGGTATATTGTATCCGCTGTTCCTGATTTGGCCTGCTCTACATCGGGGAAAGCAAGCGAAGGCTCGCAGGCCGCTTTGTGGAACACCTCTGTTCAGTCAAACAAACGACTGCACCGCCCAGTCACGAACCACTTCATCTTGCCCTCCCATTCCTTAGATGACACATCCATCCTGGGCCTCCTGCAGTGCCACAATGATGCCACCTGAAGGTTGCAGGAACAGTGCCTCATATTCGCTTGGGAACCCTGCAGCCCAATGGTATCAATGTGGACTTTACAAGCTTCAAAATTTCCCTGCCCCCCAACAGCATCCCAAAACCACCCCAACTCGTCCCCTCCTCCCGAAACTGTCCATCCTTTCTCCCGCATATACAGTGCTCCCACCTCAACTCCCAACCCATCTCCTACCTACCAGTCTCACCCAGGTCTCCTTGACCTGCCCATCTTCCCTTGACTGACCAACCTCCACCCTAACTCCCCACCTACACTCACCTTTACTGACTCCATCACTGCCTGCTTGATCTGTTCATCTCCACGCCACCTATCTGCTCCTTTATCCATCTTCCATCCGCCTCCAACTGTCTCTCTGTTTATTCCAGAATCCTGCACCCCCTCCCACACATCCCCCATTTCTGAAGGAGTGTCCTGACCTGAAATGTCAGCTTTCCTGCTCCTCTGATGGTGTTTGTCCTGCTGTGTTCATCCAGCTGCACACAGTGTTTTCTCTGATTCTTCAGCATTGGCAGTTCTGACCACATCTGGAGACTGCAATGTCAGGGAAAGGAATTCAGCAGACATATTCTGCACTATGAAGAACATCGATTAGACACTGCTGAACACCAGACACGACAAAAGAGCATAATTTCCAACCCCAAAAGATCGTCTTGCAGATTTGCGACCTCTGACGGGTGACTGCCTTCCTCCTAAAACAACTAAATGTTACAAAGCAACAAATTATATTCTAGGAACAAAAAATGTTTCTGGAAAAGCTCAGCAGGTCATGCAACATCTGTGAAGGAATAAAAAAACAGAGTTAGTGTTTGGGGCCCAGTGACCCTTCCTCAGAAGTGATGGCTGCTGGGGCAATGCCAGTTTATATGCTGAAAATAGGGAGATGGGTGGGGTAGAGAGTAAGCGAGATGCTGGGGCCCAACGAGAGAGAAAGAAGTTAGACGGACAAAGGAGTTAACAACGATCAGGCTGGAAGGGTGAGTACTTGTTAATAGGGACTGTTAGTGGCTAACAACACGGGGTGTGTAATGGCAGGCTGTGTGGTAACAAGTCCTGGTGTGTCGGGTGAGGGGCTGGGACATGAGGGAGTTCAGGCCTAAAATTATTGAACTCAGTATTGAGTCCGGAGGGCTGTTGGGACACCAAGTGGAAAATGAGGTGCTGTTCGTCCAGCAAGCCAGAGAGTGAGACGTTGGCCAGGGAGCAGCGTGGTCTTTAAAGTGGCAGGCAACAGGTAGTTTAGGGTCTTTTTGCCAGCGGAACATAGATGTTCTACGAAGCGTTCACCAAGACTACACTTCATTTCCCCAATGTAGAGGAGACCACATTGTGCGCAGCGAATGCAGTAAACTAGTTTCTGGGAAGTCCAACTGAAGTGTTGCTTTACCTGGAAGGTACGTTTGGGCCCTTGGACACTGCGGAGGGAGGAGGCAAATGGGCAGGTGTTGCAACTTCACCGGTTACAGGGGAAGGGCCGTAGGGCTGTGGGGAGGTGTTCGGGGTCAGGGAAGTGGGGGCCAGGGTGTCCAAGACGGAATGGTCCCTGCAGAAGGCATACAAGTGAGGGGACGGGAATATGTGACTGGTGGTGGCATCTCATTGAAAGTGGCGGAAACGGAGTCTGACAATCTTCTGGATGCGGATGCTGGTGGGATGGTAGGTCAGGATAAGGGGAAACCTGTTGCTGTTGCGGGAGGGAAGATAAGGAATGAGGGTAGAAGCGTGGGAGATGGGTCGGACCTGGTTGAGGGCCCTGTTGACAACGGAGCTGGGGAATCCTCGGCTGAAGAGGAAGGTGGGTATGTCAGAGGCTCCCTTGTCGAAGTTGGCCTCATCTGAACATATGCGACGGGGACGGAGGAACTGAGAGAATGGGATGGAGTCTTCACAGGAAGTGGGATGTGGGGATGTACAGTCCAGGTAGCTATGGGAGTCGACGGGTTTGTAATGGATATTCGCGGCCAGTCAATTCCCAGAAATGGAAACAGAAATGTTGAAGAAGGGAAGGGAGGAGTCAGAGATAGACCAGGTCAAAGTGAGGGCAGGGTGGAAGTTGGAAGCGAAATAGTTAAAGTTTTTCAATTCCAGACGAGAGAGAGAAGCACATGATACCTGAGATTCTCCAGCATCTGCAGTTCCTACTATCTCCGACGATATCATTGATGCATTGGAGAAAGAGCTGTGGGTGGTGGGGGGAGGTGGAAGAGGACTGGAAAATGGAACGTTCCTTGTACCCGATGAAGAGACAGGCAAAACTAGGGCCCATCCGACTGAGCTAATGGGATTCCATTTGTACCCATGGCAACTACGCTTTCCTGAAGAAAATGAGTCTCCTCATCACTGGCTGGTCTGCAATCAACCCTCCACCCACCTCCTCCAGTCCACACAAGGCAAACCAAGCTCAGGGTCTATGGGAAAATACAGACAGGAGTTTGTAGAGATTCTGGGGATGGGAGGTTCTTTCAAAACATGTCAGGATTGTGTGGGGGGTGGGAATATCACTCACTGGGCTGTGGTGTGGCAGATTGTGTTTAATTTGCATAAATGCGTGACATTGCTTTTGGTAAAACAAGGGCAGGACTTATACAATTTAAATTAGGGCCTTTGGTCATGTTGCAGAACAGAGACTACACCGTCAGGTATAATTCTTTGAAGTTTGTGTCACATATAGACAGGCTGGTTAAGAAGGCATTTAGTTCATTACGTTCTTTGCTCAGACCTTTGAGTTTAGGAGTTGGGTCGATTTGAGTTATAAGGAGAGGCTGGATAGGCAGAGGCTTTCTCACTAGTGCATCGGAGATTGAGGGGTGACCTGATTGAGGCTTATAAATTATGAGGGGCACAGATAAGTTGAATGTTAGTTATCTTTTCTTGGGGATGGAGGATTTGAAGAATATGGGGATATTTTACGTTTTGAGGAGCAAACATTTAAACAAAAACATGAGGGGCAATTATTTTACAGAGAGCTGTTCATGTTATGGAATGAACTTCCAGATGAAATGGTGGAAGAAGGTACAGTTACCACGTTTAAAAGACATGTAGATAAGTACATGTAGAAGAAATCAGTTTGGATTGTGCTGTGAGCTGCTGCCCTCCCAGGCCCTGTCTGAATAAATCCCTGATGGTTCTCATCCTCTGCTGGGGCCTGTGCAGTGGCGTGTGGAGGCCAGCAAAGGGTGGCATTGCATCACATCAAACAGCACAGAGACTGTCAGACCTGCTCCACACAGAGACACACAGAAACACACACAAATACACCGATACTTACACAAATAAGGGGACCCTATCAGAATTTCTCTGGCTCTGTGGTTTGTCAATATTTCATTCACTCCATGTGGTGTGCGTTGGGATTACTGTTACTCCGTGGACAGCATTTCATTATTTGAGTCACTCCATGAGTGTACATCAGTATTTGCTCACTCCAGTGAGTGTGACAGTATTTCAGTTGTTCCATGGGGACTGAGATTCTATGAGATTTTCAATGTTTGAGTATTGAAGATGTAAGGACAAGTTGGGAGACTAGTAAATATTACAGTTTAGTTTCATGATCTGAGCTGTCTGAAGGAGGAGGTGCAGCAGGGAGACTCCGTGTTCCCTTCCTGGGAGCTGGTGGAGACGATGTGTTGTGAGCCCACCCTCCTGCCCACCGAGACCGTGGGGATTCCATTTGTACCGGCTCGATATAAAAGGGAGATGGCATCAGGGGCACGGTTTCTAAGCTGTGCCAGGTGAAATTGGAACTGACAGTGGGGTTAAAGTGAGAATTACCCTTAACTGAACATTGCTCCTTACTCGGTCGGTGGGATGTGTATATTTTGGAATCACGACACGGATCTTCCTGGTTCTCTCCGGCTCATTCCAGGGCCGTCCCCATGCAGCGTGGTAAGGTGGGCGAGGGAACCGATGTGGCGAACACCACTGCCCTACTTGGCCTTTTCTGTCCTATTCCAGGCTGTTACTCCTGGAATGAGGGAAAGGGAGGGAGGGAATGAATTTGAATGTGCGTGGCACTGCTGTTAGTGATGGTGTAGGTGAGGGGGAAGGGGTGAGGTGTCCGGATTGAATCAGTCGACAGTGTTGGATCCATGCAGTGTTTTTAGTGTTGGGGAGTAGCGCATGTGTGCGTGTGAGAGAGAGACAGAGAGAGAGAGAGAGAGAGAGAGAGAGAGAGAGAGAGAGAGAGAGAGAGAGAGAGAGAGAGAGAGAGAGAGAGGTGGAGCAGAGATAATATGGTGATACTTATCCTGACGGAGCGGGGAAGGTTATTGTTGCTTGTCCTGTGTTGCTGGACATTTCCTCAGACTGCAGGCCCTGCACTGAGCTGGGTGCTGAGCTAAGGCCATGCTCGGTGGTTCTGGTGGTGTGGTTTCCTCGGCCAAAAAATGGTCCTCCTTTGTACTAGCCCATCCAGCAGGACCGCCACGTCCCTTTCGATAAATTTTGGTGCAATTGCTCCTTATCTGCCAGACTCAGGGTAAACATTGCAGGCTGGCTCCGAACTGAGAAAGATCAACTGTGTGCCCTTTGGCCTTTTAAATATGGCACCTGCGCCAGGGATCATGGACTACCCGGGCCATCCAGGCGATGGGAACTATTACCAGCCATGAATGGGCGGGAGAATCGGGCTGGCATTGAATGAGAGGAATGGCATGTGCTGGGGGAGGTAGATAATGAGTGGAGTTTGATAAGATAGCATCAGAAAACTAGCTCGGCCTCCTGCAGACTATCCTTCTGTCACGCTCAATTAATAAGGCACTGAGACAAATTATTGTTAGATTCAGCCCAATGAGCCAATGACTGTGCTCACCACACTCTCAGTCACAAATGCAGAACAAATGTTCACTCAAACCTCTCCATCATCTGAACTCACAGCAACAATGGCAGGAGTTTCTGGGTGTAATTGAGGACACAGTACAGAGGTTCATCCCAAAGAAAAGAAAGATTATCCGCGGTGGGATTAGACAGCCATGGCTGACAAATGAAGTCAGGAAATATATCAAAGAAAAAAAGACAGCCTATAAAGTGGCCAAGAGAGCTGGGAAATCAGAAGATTGGGAAGGCTCCAAAAACAGGCAGAGGATAACAAAGAGAGCAATAAGGAAGGAGAGGATCAAATATGAAGGTAGGCGAGCTAGTAATATTAGAAATGACAGTAAAAGCTTCTTTCAATACATAAGAAACAAACGAGAGGCAAAAGTAGATATTGGGCCGCTCCAAATTGATGCTGGGAGGCTAGTGATGGGAGAACGAGAGGCAAAAGTAGATATTGGGCCGCTCCAAATTGATGCTGGGAGGCTAGTGATGGGAGATGAGGAAATAGCTGAAGGACTTAATAAGTACTTTGCGTCAGTCTTCACAGTGGAAGACATGAGTAGTATGCCAACAAATAGGGAGAGTCAGGGGGCAGAGTTGATTATGGGATGCATTACAAAAGAGAAGGTGCTAGAAAAGCTAAAAGTTCTAAAAATTGAAAAATCTCCTGGCCCCGATGGGCTACTAGAGTTCTGAGGGAGGTGGCTGAGGAAATAGCGGAGGCTTTGGTTGTGATCTTTCAAAAGTCACTGGAGTCAGGGAAAGCCCCAGATGATTGGAAAATTTCTGTTGTAACCCCCTTGTTTAAGAAAGGATCAAGGCAAAAGATGGAAAATTATAGGCCAATTAGCCTAATCTCGGTAGTTGGTAAAATTCTTGAATCCATTGTCAAGGATGAGATTTCTAAATTCCTGGAAGTGCAGGGTTAGGTTAGAACAAGTCAGCATGGATTTAGTAAGGGGAGGTCGTGCCTGACAAACCTGTTAGAATTCTTTGAAGAGGTAACAAGTATGTTAGACCAGGGAAACCCAGTAGATGTTATCTATCTAGACTTTCAAAAGGCGTTTGATACGGTGCCTCACTGGAGGCTGCTGAGCAAGGTGAGGGCCGTTAGTGGTCGAGGTGAGCTACTGGCTTGGATTGAGGATTGGCTGTCTGACAGAAGGCAGAGAGTTGGGATAAAAGGCTCTTTTTCGGAATGGCACCTGATGACGAGTGGTGTCCAATGTGTTCAGTGTTGGGGCCACAGCTGTTCACCTTGCATATTATGATCTGGATGAAGGGACTGGGGGCATTCTGGCAAAGTTTGTCAATGATACGAAGATAGGTGGACAGGCAGGTAGCACTGAGGAGGTGGGGAAACTGCAGAAAGATTTAGACAGTTTAGGAGAATGGTCCAGGAAATGGCTGATGAAATTCAATGTGAGTAAATGTGAGGTTTTGCACTTTGGTAAAAAGAATACAGGCATGGACTGTTTTCTACATGGTGAGAAAATTCGCAAAGCAGAAGTACAAACGGATCTGGGAGTCTTGGTCCAGGATTCTCTAAAGGTTAACTTGCAGGTAGAGTCCGTAATTAAGAAAGTGAATGTAATGTTGTCGTTTATCTCAAGAGGGTTGGAATATAAAAACAGCGATGTGCTTCTGAGGCTTTATAAGGCTCTAATTAGGCCCCATTTAGAATACCGTGTCCAGTTTTGGGCCCCACACCTCAGGAAGTACATACCAGCCCTGGAGCATGTCCAGCAGAGATTCACACGGATGATCCCTGGAATGGTAGGTTTAATGTATGATGAACGACTAAGGATTGTACTCATTAGAGTTTAGAAGGTTGAGGGGAGATCTACTAGAAACTTACAAGATAATGTATGGTTCAGAAGGGGTGGACGCTAGGAGGTTGTTTCCGTCAGGCGGGGAGTCTAGGACCCGTGGGCACAGCCTTAAAATTAGAGGGGGTAAATTAAAAGCAGAAATGAGACGACATTTTTTCAGCCAGAGAGTGGTGGGTTTGTGGAATTCATTGCCACGGAGTGCAGTGGAGGCCGGGACGTTGGATGCCTTCAAGACAGAGATCGACAAATTCTTGATCTCAGACGGAATCAAGGGCTATGGGGAGAGTGCAGGGAAATGGTGTTGAAATGCCCATCAGCCATGATTTAAATGGCAGAGTGGACTTGATGGGCCGAATGCATTATTTCCCCTCCTACGTCTTATGGCCTATGGTCTAATATCCTATTCACACATCATTCCTGAAAAACTGGCCCATATTGCAAGATGCTATCAAAATGTCTACATGTCAGCATTCTCAAACATGTGAACACATCCTTCCATGA
Organism: Stegostoma tigrinum; assembly: GCF_030684315.1. NCBI lineage: Eukaryota > Metazoa > Chordata > Chondrichthyes > Orectolobiformes > Stegostomatidae > Stegostoma > Stegostoma tigrinum. The sequence continues at coordinate 819,061 of NW_026728819.1, forward strand.
CACTGTCTCTCAACCTCCCCTCTCTGTCCATATATCCAACCCATCCCATTTGTTCGTACTTAAACTGATTCGCCAACATCTCTCTCTGGCAGTGATTGTCACATCCATGGCACCCCTTGTCATGGCACATTGGTGACATGGAGCTGTAAATGAATGGGAGCTGCACATCCTGTCACTTCCAGCATGGGCTACAAGTTTCCCCAGGCTGGGCAGTGATTTAACACAGTGTTACCGAGCACTGCACTGGGGTGGTCTGTACAGATCTACACGCTGGGATGGTAACTGCTCCGGGTTTACAGATCAGTTCACTTCACAGCCCCCGCACTGGCGAGATGCCTGGTCCGGGTTTATAGATCAATGCACTGGTGTGGTCTGCATCGCTCCCCGTTCAGGACTGATATCTATGTGACTGGTGAGGCCTGCACATTGTCCCACTCTGGACAGATTGCCGGGTTGTATTGAGCAGGACACTAGCCTGGTCTGCACAGTGCTCCATGCTGAACAGATATTCCATCTGGGTTTATGGTGTCTGGGCTGGTTCTGTGAGGTGGATTGAGAATGTGAGATAACTGACCACTTCAGCTGATCTGGCAATGCATTTAATTTGTGTTTGCCAGTTGTGTTGAGTTTGGAGAGAGATTTCCACCGCGAGGCTGAGTGGGTCTCACCAAAACTGTTGGACAGAAGGGCCTTTGAGATGTGGGTCTTTCTGACTCCAACACATTCTGTAACCGACGTTCCCCGGAACATTCTGTAACTGACATCATCTGTGAACGGTTGGATGTCAGTTAATTGAACAAAGAATAAGATCCCGAGGGAAAAGATCCCATTCCAGGGAGAAGGAGACACTGTTTCAAATTCCCCTCAGGCAGTGAAAGAGGTGAATACCTTTTCCCTGCGTTCATGTTTCTACACAACCGAAAATTGGCCATAATTTAGACGAAGAGACACAAAATTCCAACCTCTGTTTGTCTTCAGGGAACTGGGAGAGAATCATTCAGGAAGGCAACGTCTTCAACCTTTATCTCGGAAACAGTAAAGAAGGAACCTGTGCCTGCTCTCAAGTGATCGAGTGTGTAGGAATGTTCGAGAAACAATCTGTTCCTGGATGTTTATCTGTGTTTGGTTAGGGAGTGTTTCTTGTATTTTACGTTACGTTTCTTGAAAAAAAAGAGACATTACTGTTTGTTATTTCAACTTCATCTTTTTTTTCAATAAATCAGTGATACATTTGAAAATGTCACCGAGTCCTCAATCAAACTGGTAACTTTGCTTCCAGACTGATGTGTAATTTATTTATTTTCTTTCCTCACAGTTAACGTAGTGACGATCTACGTCCTGCTTGATAAAGATTGTGGATTGTCTACATGTGTCAGACGTTACCTGGGGGCACGGCAGTGGCGGATCTACTGGTCATTAACCTCGACCTGATATTGAGACACATTCCCATTGTTTATTGGAAACAGTTTTATTTCCTCTGGTACATCGCCGTGTGTAATATCCACGCCATTCTGCTTTATGCAGCCACTGACTGTTCTGCCTGGTTCACCGTCACTTTCACCTTTGATCGATTTGTGGCCATTTGTTGCCAGAAGCTGAAAAGTAAATATTGCAGTGAGAAAACGGCGACTGTGTTTCTGGGAACAGTGACTGTGCTGAGCTGTTTCAAGAACATTTTCTGGTATTTTATGCTCACAGCTCGCTATTGGCTGGGGAACGTCCCCTGGTTTTGTGACGTAACAATCAATGTTCAATACTCTCGTGCCTGGGTCACAATCGAGTTCCTCCACCACATTCTAACCCCGACTCTCCCATTTCTCCTGATTCTGCTGCTCAATGTTTTCACCGTCAGACACATTTTAGTGACCAGCAGAGCCCGCAGGAGACTCCGCGCTTACACCAATGGGGACGGTCAGTGTGACACAGAAATGCAAAATCGAAAAAAATCCATCATTTTACTGTTTGTAATCTCGGCCAATTTCATCCTGTTATGGTCAACGTTAATGATGTGTTATATATGGACCCGGATGTATGATTTTGGGTGTCGGTCTGTGTCCCTACATCCCTTTGTGATGGAATTGGGCTTCATGCTGCAGCTCCTCAGTTGCTGCACAAACACCGCGATTTATGCCGTGACCCAGACTAAGTTCAGGCAGCAGCTGAAGAATGTGCTGAAATATCCCTTTACCCGAATTCATCAATCAATCAAATTCACTCATTGATCAATCCATCCAGGATTTTCTCATTTCAGTTCAATGTTTCAGCAATGAAGCAGCCTGTCGCCAAGGCAACAGACTGAGGGTAGTGCTGGTTTATCCAACCTTATCCCACAGGGGGTTACAGGGAAACATGTCAATGACTCTCTCAACTCACAGGCCAAAGAGAAAAGGCACCATTCCACTGACTGTAACTATCACTTCAATTTGTAATTGATAAATATGTACGTTAGAGAGAACCAAGCAGCAGGCTGAACTGTATTATTGTTGCCGTTCCTCCTGTTTCCAGGTGCCATCGATGTGGCGCTGGAGGAGGCCCAGGACGGACATGTCATCCAAGGAGTGGGAGGGGGTGTTGAACTGGTTCGTGACTGGGAGGTTCAGTTGTTTGTCGCAAACCGAGCGTCGGTGCTCCACAAAGTGGTCTCCGGGCATCCATTTGCTTTCCCTGATGTAGAGGAGCCCACATTGGGAACAGCGGATACAATAGACCACATTACTGGATGTGCAGGTGAACATCTGTTTAACGTGGAAGGTTTTTTTTGGCGTCTGAGATGTGGGTGAGGCGGGAGGTGAAGGGGCAGGTGTAGCACCTCCTGCGGTTGTAGGGAAATGTGCTGGAGTTGGTGGGGTTAATGGGGAGCGTGAAGCGCACAAGGGGGTTGAGGAGAGAGCGGTTCCTCAAAAGCCAGAGAGGGGTGGACAGGGAAGTATATCCTTCATATCCTTCGCACTCCCCTCTAGATCTCATCCCAAGACAACACTTTTTGTGCTCCTGAGATGCTGTTTGGCCTGCTGTGTTCATCCAGCTTCACACTTTGTTTTCTTGGATTCTCCAGCATCTGCAGTTCCCATTATCTCTAGATCTCATCCCAAGACCGGCGTCCCCCGCCCCAATCCCTGCCTCCTTGACCCGTCCATCTTCCCTCCCACCTATCCACTCCTCCCAGCTACCCGCTTGCCCGAGCTCATTGACCATCCCCACCACACTCACCTCTCCTGGCTTCATCCACGCCTCCTTGACCTGTTTGTCTTCTCTCCCATCGTATCGCTCCCCAATGTACTGTCTGTCACCGTCGCCTCTCTCTCTATTTATTTTACAGCCTCCTTCCCCCTCCCCCATTTCTGAAGAAGGCTCCTGACCTGAAACATCAGCATTCCTGCTCCTCTGATGCTGCCCGGCCTGCTGTGTTCCTCCAGCTCCACACTGTGTTATCTCAGATTCCAGCATCTGCGGTTCGTACTATCTCTGAGTGAGTTATCTTCAATGTTCAGTGAAGTGATGGAAGGAAAGCGGACAGGGCTCTCAGGCATCACATTCTCAACAATAAGCTGCTCACTGACACTCACTATCTTGTAATGTTCGCTGTCTTTGTTTGTCCATTGTCCCATTTTGCTTCTCGCATTAGATTTACCATCTTCCTTCCGCAACTTCTGGCAGGAGCGGGGTGTTCACCCACCATCACATCAAACATGAGCTTTCCTCATGGTGGGCCAAACTCCAGGGATCAGTCAGTGAGAGGGAGAGTAAGGGAAGGAGGAGACAGATGGAGTGAGAGAGCAGGAGAGGCAGAGTGGGGGCAGAAACAGAATGAGGTCGGGGATATATATATATAGAGAGAGAGAAGGATCTACGTCTCACTCCCGATTGCTCCAGCATCTGCAGTTCCCATTATCTCTGATCACAATTTTAACCTCACTGCAAAGCCTCTTCCTGGGATACCTAACCTGAAGAAGTTCCCCTCCTCCCTCCGGACCAACCTCAGGGGATCTCTCTCCCACTGCAATCCATCTTCGGCCCGCCTCCCTCTCTCTCCCTATTTATTTCAGAATCCTCTCCCCATCCCCCTTTTCTGATGAAGGGTCCAGGCCCGAAACATCAGCTTTTGTGCTCCAGAGATGCTGCTTGGCCTGCTGTGTCCATCCAGCTTCACACTTTGTTCTCTCTGATCCCGATTGCTCCCTCGCGTTTAAAGTGAAACAATACCACCCTCTGCTGGCCTCCTCACGCCACTGCACAGGGATGGTCGATGGTGAAAGCCAGCAGGGGCTCAGTCAAAGAGAGAGAGTAGCACACAGCAGCGTCCACACACACACACGCACACACACACACACACACACACACACACACACACACACATACACACTGAGACACAGACACACACACATATAGGCACAGACATGGAGACACACAGATACATTTTTACACACACATGTACACTCAGACCCATTCATGCAAAGACAGAAACACACAGATAGACACAGCCACACACAAACGCAGAAGCACACACCACAAACACACGAAAACACAGACACAAAGAAACAAAATGACACATACAGATTCCATGTGCAGTAGCAGACACAGCCCTGAGATTAACCAGCTTTAAGACAGTTCTTGTCAATCAGATAATGCCGAGCTTTTACAAATGAAATGCCGATGAGAAAGTGGGACAGTGCTGTGATGACCCTTGGTTACTGTCAGGGAGAAGGTGAATGTGGTTAAGAAACACATGATCATTTGTGCAATGTACATACGCCCAATGGTACCACAGATCCATGTCATCACTTGATGTCCATCTGTGAAACTGGTTGATGTTCATTCTCAGAAAATCATTCAAAGCAAACTCGCCAACTGTACTGGTTAAGTTCAATCCCACTCACATCTTGTGTTTGTGTGAAAATATTGCGTTCCCCTGTGGGATAAACCTGGGTTCCCTGGCTGCAGAAAACTCTGTTCCCTTGTCTGAATGAAAGGGCGTTGCAGCTAGTTTAAAACTGCAGCTTTGTCTCTGTGTGGGTTTCAGGTCTGGGGGCAGTGTGGGTGTTTGAGTGTGTGTGAGAGAGATAGTGAAGAAGTGTGAGAGAAAGGGAGTGACTGTTCAAGGGGGGAAGGGAGAGACAGACACGAGCCATTGGACAGAACTTTTGAGTTGTTGCTTTCTCTCACACCACCTCACATCCTGCTTTAATCTCACAAAGAAGCCTCCTACTCTGCTCTGTACCTGAGGGAGGTACATGTCAGGTAGAGAGAGCTGGGAACTGACTGGAAGAACTGGGATCTGGGAGAACAGAAGGGATTGAGGCACAGTCCTGGGATTGAGACAGCGAGGGAGCAGAGAGCAAAAGAAACCAGCGAGAGAGACAAGACAAACCCCAAGGAAAGGAGCAGAGAGAGAACAATAAAGCCACGGGGTGAGAGAGGGAAAAAAGAGAGAAATGCCATTCAGAGCAAGGAAAAGGGCAGAGAGGTGGGAGTGGGGAATAAATCCAGAGGGGAGAGAGAAGGACTGACAGAGAGACAGAGAGAAATCACAGGGAGAGAACGAGGAAGGACAGGTACAGAGAGAAATCGTAGGAGAGGAGAGCAAATAGATACCATGGAGAGTGAGTGATGGAGATACAGAGAGAGGTGGTCACAGATAGGGTGACCATCTGGCAGGAACAGCAAGATCCCATTGGGCAGAGAAAAAGGTGTGGAGTGAGGTGGTCAGGGAAGTTCAGAAATGGGGAAAGCTGAACGTCAAAACAGTTCCTGCAAAAACTGGGGAAAGGGCTGAGAGAGTTGCAGGAGAGACTTGAGGAGGTGGGGTATTGGTGAACGGGGAGATGTGAAGGATGTGGGGGAGACAGAGATTTATAGAATGCTGTGGGAGGTACAGGAAGCTGAGAGTATGGAGGCAGAGAGAGAGGGAGACAGTGCAATCTGTGGAATCAGACTGTGCAGCAGCCCCACATTGTCTGGAGTTTCAGCTCCCAACTCAAATCTCCTCGGGGTGGGGTGTGGAAAGACAGAAATGAAAATTGAACAAATAAAAGCATCAAAAGCACAGCAAGATCCAACGACAGTTTGGTCTTCACAACCTGGCATCTTCCCAATCCCCCAGCAGACCCCCTGATGTTAAACTGAGAGAACGGCGAACAGGAAGGTGTCTCAACCTGTCTCAGGCCTGTCCCAGTGTTTCTGGTTGGGGGGCGGGGTGGGGGGGGCGGGAGAAATGTTTACTCTAGAGGCTGGGATTCATACCCCCATCCCCACTCCCAGGCTCTGTTTGTCTCCCTCTGTCTGTGCCCAAGCTTCAGTCTCTCTGAAATCCCCCAGGGAGAGAGAGAGGGAAATTGATCCCGTCAAAACCAATATAGTTTGAAACAAAAATAACGAAGATCAAAACGAGGTCCCATCACTGACTGACTTCCAAAATCTCCCCAATGTCTCAGCACTTCACCCCCATTTTAAATCCAGAGAATGGGAACAGATTTCATCTGGATTCGAGGGGCAAATGCTTTCTGACTGCCCCCAGGGTTGATTTTCTGAGAGGCTGGGCAATGACTCAGTGGGAGGAGTGACCCCACAGGGCCTGTGTCTCTCCCTCCCTCCGTGTTTAACCTGCCCCCTCCAGCTGGTTCTCTGACATTATGGGGTGGGGGGGGGGTGTTGAAAAGCAAAACCAATGCCCCCTCCCCCCAAGGTCCACACCCATTCACTGGGCTCAGGCCCCGTGTCTATTCTGTCCCAGATTGGTGCTGTTTCTACATTAAATATTAGACGTGGATCTTCCACTGGTACAGTCACCTCTCTCGCTCTCTCTTCCTTTCCACCTCCCCACCTTTCTCCCTGTCTCTCTATCCGTATCATTGTCTCCATCTCTGTTGAGCTTTCTCTTGCTCCATAATTGCTCAATGCCTCCCTCTCTCCCTATTCCCTCTCTGTTTTGCCAGCAATGCCCTCTCCTGCCTCACATTTGCCACGTGTTCCCATCTCCCCGCTGTGTCTGGGAGACATTTGCAATGTCACTGTCACATTTTGGTGGGTGAGGGGGGTGACGAATGGTGGTGGGGAGGGGCGTGTCTGACCTGGGGGGGGGGGTGTGCAGCGAAAGGGAGGGATGTTACACCCCACCCACGATCAGACTGTCAGAAAACGCAGCCTGGGTCCCTGCAGACAGCCTGAGGGTGACCTGCTGCCAAAGGGGATACACAGCAAGATCCCACAGACTACGGTATGCAGGACCTCCGATGGATTCCCGTAACAGCCTGTTGGAACCCATCCCCCCACCCCCACAGCTCCCTCACAAGGAGAGGAGCTGACATAGGAATGAAGGACATTCTGCACAGCAGGATCCCACCTGCTGTCCCCTGCAATGCCCTTACCCCACACTGAAGAAGCCTGAACGTTTCTGCATCATTATCACCCACTTTCGGAAGCCCTCCCTCCTCACCCGCCCCACCACATCTGAATTTGGAAAGTGTAGCCTCGCTACTGTAAAGAAACAGCTCAGGCTGTCCCCACACAGCAAGATCCCACAGGCTGCAAAGTGCAAAACAGGCCTCCCCCACCAGCAAACACTGAAGTCTCCCATTTCAACTTGGAGCTGGGCTCGGCCTGAACACTGGAGTAACTTCCTCTCCCCTATCCCCCCACCCCAGATCCTGTACCTATCACACCCCCACCACAGCCACCTCTCCCTCTTTCAGCTGTCTCCCTTTTCCCTCCTCCATTCGCATCCTCCCGTTACCCTACTCAGCTCAGTGAGATCCCACAAGTAGCTCCCTTCAAATATGTCTCCCCCTCGAGTGTACCTGGAACATAGCACAGTACAGGCCCTTCGGCCCACGATGTTGCGCCAAACGTTTACCCTAAAACCAAGGCCTATCTAACCTCCACCCCTACCTGAGATTGTCATCCACATGCCGATCTAATAGCCACTCAAATGCCCCAACTGAGGCCGACTCCACTCTCTGCTCCAGAAATGCATTCCACTCCCCAACCACCCTCTGAGTAAAGAACCTACCTCTGACGTCTCCCCCATACCTATTGCCACTCACTTTAAATCTATGTCCCCTTGTAACAGCTACCTCCACCCGAGGAAAAAGTCTCTGGCAGTCCACACTATCTATATCGCTCATCATTTTGTACACCTCTATCAAGTCACCTCTCATTTTCCTTCGTTCAAAAGAGAAAAGCCCTGGCTCTCTCAACCTTTCCTCGTAAGACCTTCCTTTTGTTCCAGACAACATCCTGGTAAATCTCCTCTGAATCTTTTCCAATGATTCCACATCTTTCCTGTAATGATGCAAGCAGAACTGGACACAATACTCCAGATGTGGCCGAACCATGCTTTTGTACAGCTGGAGCATAAATTCACGGCTCTTGAATGCAATCCCTCTATTAATGAAAGCTAACACACCATGTGTCTTCTTAACAACTCTATCCACCTGGTTGGCAGCTCTCAGGGAACTGTGGACATGCATTCCAAGATCCCTCTGCTCCTCCACACTGCCAAGTATTTTTCCGTTAACCCTGTACTCTGCCTTCAAATTTGTCCTTCCAAAATAAATCACCTCACACTTTTCAGGGTTATACTCCATCTGCCATTTCTCTGCCCAGCTCTGCATCCTATCAATGTCCCTTTGTAACCTCGAACAGCCCTCCTCACTATTCACAACTCGACCCACCTTCATATCGTCTGCGAACTTACTAATCCACCCTTCCACTCCTTCATCCAAATCATTCACAACAATCACAAATAGAAGAGGACCCAGAACAGATCCTTGTGGTACACCTCTTGTAACTGAGCACCATGTTGATTATTTCCCATCCACTACCACCCTTTGTCTTCTCAGGGTCAGCCAATTCTGAATCCAATCTGCCACATTTCCCCCCATCCCATGCCCCCTTACTTTCTGCATGAGCCTACCATGGGGGACCTTACCAAATACCTTCCTTAAATGTATGCTTCCCAATGTGCTCCCCTGAAATGACCCCTGCCAAAATGAGCCCTACAATTTTGTGGCATGCAATTGTGAGCCATTCTCATTTCACACTCTCCTCTTCTCCATTTTCTGCCTCCTGCCCAAATCTTCCGCCCAACATGTTTCACTGCCGCCACGTTTTGTCCCTTTTTACCTCCCCAGAAATGTGTCCTCCACTTTTTCCCTCCCATCACAATATTGTACCCCATCTCCAAATCCTGTGCCTCCCCAAAACAATATTGCACTCCCCCCATAAGTAATTTGCCCCGACCTGTCAAATATTGTTCCCTCATATTGTTATTTCCCCCATTTCAGTTGCTGTCCACAATATTGCCCCCAAAGCTTGCCCTCCTTCCCAATTTTGGGACTCCCCCACTTTGCATTCCCTCTGATATTTTCCCCTCAACAAATGTTTGCAATGCCATTCAAATTCCCCATCTTGATTTTTACCTCACAAATATTTTGTCCCTCACAAAATGTTTCAACTCTCAGTTTATAATTACCACCCCCCATTGAGCTTCTTTCCCCTCCCAGTTCCTCCATGACCACAACTCCACTGTATATAAATGGCCCTCTGCATTCCCTTCTGTGGACAATCCCCCCACCACCTCACCAAGTCGTTGCCCCCACCCTGGGGGCAGAGGTCACAGGGCATAGGGCGAGAGACTCAGGAGCCTTTTCACTGACTGCCTTACAGTACAGCAAGATCCTGGTCCCTAGGAAGACCCTGCCCCCCTCATCGAGACAGGTAACCACACACCCCCTTTCAGTTTAGAGAGAGCAGGCAGGGGTGAAACTCAGGTGGGGCAGGGGCTCAGGGAGGGTGAGGCAAGCGATGGGGAGAGAGAGTCATAGACAGAGAGGGAGGGAGAGAACCCAAGACGAGAAAAGAGGCAGAGACAGGCCAAGGAAGAGACAAGCCATGGGGAGTAAGAGGTGGAAACACACAGAAGGAGGGAGAGGGGTGAGAGAGAGAGAGAAAGAAAATCCAAGAGAGAAAAGAGGCATAGAGAGACAGAAGAATATTGAAGTGATGTGGAGAGGGGAACAGATAAAGAGAGAGGGACAGACAAAGAAAGAGAGGGAGAAAAGAAAACAGGGACGATCTCACTCCAATAAATATACACCCCTCTCCACTCTGGCAGAAGGTCCAAACCCACTCGAGGGAGATAGACAGAGAGATACAGGCAAACAGAGTGACACACCCCCAGGGAGAGAGATCAGTGGGCAGGCAGGCAGATGAACCCAGGGAGGGAGGGAAAGTGAGACACTGGGGGAGATCCTAGGGAGTGAAAAGGTGTAGGACGGAGACAGAGGGAGATGAAAAGATAGGGAGAGAGGAACAGAGGGACAGATAGAAAGGGACAGAAAGACCCCAGAAAGCGATAAAAGGATAGACAAGCGAGAGAGACACATGGACCGAGAGAGTGTGAAGCTTGAGGCTGGAAAACAGACGACAGACAGAGAAAGATTGAGGAGAGAGACAGAGAAATAGAAAGGGAGAGAGACAGAGGGAGGGGAGAGAGAATGATCTCAGCAAGGAAGACACAATGAGGAATCCCAGGGGCAGAGACGGAGCAAGAGAGTACCACTGGGAGAGTCAGAAGGGCAGACAGACAGGGCAGAGAGAAATCCCATTGAGAACAAGAAAAAGGGCAGAGAGAAAGAGTGGGAAAGAGGGGGAAATTAAACTCAGGGAGAGAAACAGAAAGCAACTTAGAGTGAGAGAAAACCCAGGGATAGAATGGAAAAGGACAGGTAGGGAGGGAGAAATCCAAGGGAGAGAACAGGAAAGGACGGAGAGAGAGAGAGAGAGAGAAAGAGAGAGAGACAGAGAGACAGAGAGAAATCGAGTGAAAGAAGAGCAGACAGAGAGATACCATGGAGAGTAGGTAATGGAGAGACAGTGAGGGAGCATGCAGATAGAATGACCGTCAGGCAGGAACAGCAAGATCCCATAGGGCAGTGAGAGAATGAAAGTGCAGAGAGAGGTGAATGGGGAAGGCCAGATTTCAGAAAGATTGTACGCTGGAACAGTTCCTGAAAATCCCAGGAAGGGAGCAAGTGATTCGCAGGAAGGATATCAGAGGATCGGGGGAGAGTGGATAGGGGGAGATATGAAGGATGTGGGGGAGATGGAGATTTATAGAAAGCTGTGAGAGAGACAAGAAGCTGGGAATATGGAGACAGAGGAAGGCAGTGCAATCTGTGGGATCAGACTGTGCAGCAGCCCCATTTTTGTCACTTTGTCTCCCCCAAGCCCCAGCCCAGGGCTCAGCCCCTTGTGGTCCAAACTCCAGAGACTGCCTGAGCCCCAAAATTCAATTCCCCTGAGAGCATGTGAGTGTGTAAGTGAACGACAAGGACACGGGATGGTTTATTATGATTCTCTCGGTCTCTCTCTCTCTGGTCCCAGCTCCTGTCTGACGATTCCTCACTGCAGAATGATTTGATTCTCTCGGACTCTGCATCATCCCGAGTTTCAGCTCCTGAATAAAATCTCCTTGGGGGTGGAGGTAAGACAGAGAGAAATTAAAGTGGATTACAATTTTTAAAAAGCACCGAAAGCTCAGCAAAATCTCACCGCTTGCTGCCTTCAGCAATGTGAGACACTCCCCACCCAGCACAGCAAGATCCCACTGCTGGTTGTCTGAACACCCAAAATCTCATAACTCTCCTCACCTCACCCCACCCCGCCCTCCCCACCCAAACACCAGCACAGCTCCTGATTTTCAACCCAGAGAGCGCGGAACAGGAGGATGTCTCCAACTGCCTCAGGGCTGTCCCAGTGTTTCTGGTTGAGTGGAAGGGCAGGAGAGATATTTACCCCAGGGCTGGGATTCACACCCCCTCACACATCCCCCATCCCCACTCCCAGAATCTGTGTGCCTCACTCCGTCTGCAAGCTTCAGTGTCAGATATCTCCCTGCCTGCCCCAGCACAGAGAGAGAGAGAGAGAGAGAGAGAGGATGGCGGGGGGTGGGGGTGGACAGCGGAGATGGGGGAGAGAGAGAGAGAAATAAACCGACAGAAATTGATCAAATCAAAGCCAAGATGTTTTGAAATAAAAATAAACAGAAACAAAGGCAATCTTGCCACTGACTGACCTCCAACATTTCCCCATTTTATCAGCATGTTCCCCTGGTTTTGAACCCAGAGAAATTGAAGAGATTTCGACTGGGAACAAGGGTTAGATGCTTTCTGACTGCCCTCAGGGTTTATTTCCTGAGAGGCTGGGCAGTGACTCAGCGGTGGGGAGTCACTCCCCGGAGCCTGTGCCTCTGTCCCTCTCTGTGTCCCCATTTAATGTTTAACCTGTCCCCACCAGCTTGTTCTCTGACACTGTGGCGAGGCGGTAAAAAAACACAAAGAAATGACCAATGCCCCCCTCTGCCCACTCCCATTAACCAGGCACAAACCCCATGCCCACTCCATCTGGGATTTGTGCTGTTTCTACATGAAATATTAATGACGAACCTTTTTAAGTGTCCAGTCACCTGTCTCTCTCCCTCCCCATCTCTGTCTCTGTCCCTATCCACGGATCCATCTCTGTGACTTTCTCCTGCTTGAGAATTGATCAATGTCCCTCACTCTCTCCATTTACTGCAAGTTTCAATAGCAATTCCCTCTCCTGCCTCACGTTTGCCATGTGTTCCCATCTCCCTGCTGTGTCTCGTGGATATTTGCAACATCAGTGTCGCATTTTGGAGGTTGATGGGGTGGCGGGAGGTGGGGTGGGTCTCGGCTGCGGTGGAAAGTAGGGACGACACACTCACTCACTACACTCACTATCAGGCCATCAGCAGACTCAACCCAGGGCCCTGTAGACAGCCTCGCGTCGCACATGAGGGTGACCTGCAGGCTGCAGTGGTGCACAGTAAGATCCCACCGGCAACTATGTGTGGGACTGCTGAGGGATTCCCTCAACACCTTGTCTGAGCCTGGCCCAACGCCTCCACGGGCTGCAATGTGAAAACAGGCCTCTCCCCCACTGAAACCACCAGCAAATATTACCATCCCCCATTTCAACTTGGAGTTGGCTCAGGCTGAACACAGGAGTTAACCCCTCACCAGCACCTCCGTAGATCCTGTACCTAGCCCCGCTAAGCATGTCCACCTCTACCTGTCTCAGCTGTATTCCTTTTCGCTCCAACACTCCCATCTTCACCCCAACCGCACCTCCACATTCCCTGCTATGCATGGTCCCACAGACAGCAAAATGCGAAAATGGCCACACATTGATGAGAGAAGGTTAAGCTCATCCTGAACACTGGCGCAGAGGGATTGGGGGGCGGCGCTGGGGTGAGGGAGTAGGGGAGCAGGTGTGGGATGTCAAGCCTACAGTTTCTGCCCCTTTGTAATACTGAGCCGCTTCCCTGTCCCACAGCCTGCACTGGCCCACACTCCCTCAGCCCCACCCCTCCCAGAGATCAGAATAAGGTCCCAGTCAACGGGAACAATTCCCTCCACCCACCCCCAAACCTCACAGACAGGCCGAGAGGGGCCAAGAGGTGTGATTGGGACATGGGGCTGTGGGGGGAGGTGTGGTGTCCTAGTTTTCCCTTCACACATCCTGACATCCCCACCCTACCCACCCACCTCTCCATTAAAATGACAAAAAGTCCCAGCAGAGTTTCTCCCAGATATTCTAAGATGAAATGCAGGTGAGAAAACAGTTTGATGGATGGACAGGAGTATCCAGCTCACCCCTCCCCTCCCCTATAGCCTTCAGCTCGCGAATACACTTCATTCAAGTGGCGCCTGTACCTTCCATTTATTGCTTGCTGCCACGTGGCCCCATCTGAAACACAGAAATGACTCAAAAAGCTTCATATTGGGTTAGGATTCCTGATCTGCCTCAGCCTCCCCTCTCCCCATCCTCATATGCAACACCCAGCAGGGGGAAAAGTTGGAAATGAACAAACAACTACACAGCCAGATCCCAATGACTACAGACCCCTACCCCAGCCCTTGTATCTATTCTCTGCCTTTCGTACATCTCCACTTCCCTCTCCCACTGTCCTCCGCTCTCACTCTCATCCCTGCATTTCTAAGCTTTTCCTCTCTGTCTCCATCTCCCTTTCCCCCCAACACTGTCTCTGAATTATACCTCTGTGTCTGAAATGTTGTCACTCCTGCCATTTAGTAACCCTGGCCTGTCACACTGCAGTATTGACTGTCTGAAGTGGTGGGACGGTCTGGAGAGAGTGGTGGGAGTGGGGAAGCCCTAAACTGAGGAGTGGCAATGGAGAGAGGGGAAGGGGGAAGAGATAAAGTAAGAGAGAAAGAAAGAGCCAGAATATGGTCAGAGAGAAAGGGAGGAAGACCTCAGTCTGAGGAAGGTGCGTGGAGAAGGAGATGGACAGAGTGAGACAGAGAGACAAAGAAAATGTAATCGCAAAGGCTCTGTAAACAACATTTGGACACTGGGCATCTTGTTGCAATGTAGGCCACACTGCAGGTAATTTGATACACAGCAAGATCCCACAAGCAGCAGCGTGACTGCAGACAGATTATGTGTCTCACTGATGCTGGGTAAGGGTTCAATTCTGGCCCCAGGCTGACAAAGAGGCACCAATCCTGCTGCCTGCTAAATTCAAAATACTTCCTTCTTTCTCTCTTCTCTCTGTGTCTCTCCCCCCTCCACCTCTTTTCATGCTGCTCTCTCTCTCTCTCTCCCTTCTAAATCCCATCTTTCTGTATTTCTTCCTCTCTCACTTGTTCCTCCCCGCTCCCCTCATGTCTGATCCTTTTTCTCGCTCTCTCTCTCTCTGTCCCAGATTTAATCTTGCGCATTGTAATCTTTATCATTTACAAAGACTGTTACATTGATATTTGAGGATATTCTGTTTCATAAACCGGGGCACTGTTTCCCAGCATTCTGTGCCAGTAATGCTGCAGGTCATTGATACACAGTGTGATCCTACAGGTCACCCCTTCCTGCTCCAAAATGTGTTGAAATCACAATTTCCATTCAGGGAAGAGGCTGTCAGTTTCTTTGGGACAAAAATCACCCCCTCCATCCCAGGATGTAATTTGGTGGATGGCACTTTCTGGAACAAAGTGATTGGAGCTGGGCAGTGAAGAGATATTGGAGACCCCAGTTCTCTCCCCCACAACATGCTTCCTCCCCCAGATCCTGTCTCCCTTTTCCAGCACAGCTACAAAAACACATCTTGCCCCTTTATCCCTCGCACCCTCCCGCTCACTCTTTCTATCTCTGTCTGTGTTTTTTGTGAAAAATATCACCTTGTATTGCACAATATTTCTAACTCCCCCATTTCAAATAATGACGGGTCATGTTGCTGTGTGTGAGATGTTTCTCTTTGTTTGACAAAAAAAAATGGAAGGAAGCTGCAGAGGGTTCAGGAGAGGAGACAGAGAGAGAAAGACTGAGATGCCCTCGCAGTTACTCAGGGGATTGAAGTAAAATAGTCGAACAATGTTTTATTTCTGTGATTATCATTTTTTTTTCATCCTGGCCTACACACATCACATGTTACTCTGACGTGAGAATGAGTCTTAGGAGAGAGTTTCGCATTTATGGTTTTAATTTCCTCCTTGGGGAGCCCTGTCTGTCAGACACTCACTGGGAGGAGAATTAACATGTTTATGTCAAATCCCAAAGCACCGCTTACTTTAACCCCAGGCTTCAAACCTGTTTTTAAAAGTTACCTGGAGGCTCCTAAAACAAAACCAGGCTACGACAGAGGAATTCAAATGTTGAGGTAATGAACAAACACAACTCACATGGGCCCCGCGGTGTGCAGCCTGTTGAACAGGCCTCTGGCCAATGCCTGACGCCCCCACACCGCTCCTCGCTCTGGAGGAAACTTGTGTAGCAGGGAAGGATTTTTTGTCCCATTGTAGTTTCAAAATAAGTGGATAAAGCAAGAGGGGGAATATTATTGGAACTGGAAAGGAAGGAAGAAAGAAATTGCACAGCAAGATGCTAGGGTTTTAATGTCTCCCCTTCACACAAGCCATCCCTTATCAATGCCAGGCTCTGATCAAATTGGGGAAAACTTTGGGAAATTTCAATCCCAGACCCAACAGGCAAGGTTAGAAGGAGGAGATTATTGAGACAGTCGCATTGCTACAGGCCAGTGAGGCGCAGCAAGATCCCACTGCCAGCAATGTGTCAGGAACAAGATAAACCCAATGTTGGTTAAATGGCAAATATTTTCTGTATCCCCAGGCTCTACCATGACAGATACTTAAGAATCTCAAATGCCTCTCACTCCCTCCCTCTCCCTTTTCCCCTGCCCCTCTACCTGTTACAAGTCTGTCTCTCACTCCCAACGTCAACTTCACCTTCACACATTTTTACTCTGACATCAGAACCAGTCTTTTGTGAGATTTCACATTTACAGTTTTAATTTCCTCCTTGGGGAGTCCTGACACACGTTTGTGTCAAATCCCAAGGCCCTGCTTACTTTAACCCCAGGCTTCTAACCCTGGGGCACAGCCTGTCCAATAAGCCTCAGGATGATGTCCCCCTTTGGAGAAAGCCCTTGTTCTATGTCTTGTGGGCCCCAAACACTTCTCCTTTGGATCTACTAATCCCTTTGGAGAAAAAAAAGAGACAGAAATGGTTGAAAAGCAAAGCAGAGAGAGTGCAGCAAGACCCTGGGATTTCCTCTCTGTCACGTGGACAGTCTCTCAGCAACATCTGAACACAAACATATCGGGTGATGCGTTGAGTTTCCATGCCAGTCCCTTTGTAAAGCTTTGAAATGATGGGGTTACCTGATTGAAACAGTCAGAGCTTGTAACAATGACACTGGGACAATTAATACACAGCAAGATCCCACATGCAGCAGTGTACCAACAGCCCGATAATCTGTTTTGTTTCCCCTTCTGTGATGCTGGCTCAGTTTAATTATTTCCTGTGACCCCAGAATCTGACATTATCGTTAATTCACAATCTCAAATACTCTCCCTGGCTCTCCTGTTTGTCTTGCTCTTTTAATTCTTCAAATCTTTCTCTCACTGTCACATTTTATCACGCTGCCCTCCTCCATAACCCACATTAAACCTCAGGGCCAGAAAGAGATATGACTAATGCGGGTCCCTCATGGGATCCAGTGGCAACAGGCATCTGGCCAATGTTGTCCCCCTCTGGAAGCAAAGATGGCGGCCATGGGGACCCGCTTGGGCAAAGCTATGCCTTCCTCTTTGTAGGTTATGCGGAACAGTCCCTCTTCCGCACCTACACAGGCCCCAAACCCCACCTCTTCCTCCGTTACATTGATGATTGTATCAGCGCCACCTCGTGCTCCCTCGAGGTGCACGAACAGTTCATCCACTTCACCAACACCTTCCACTCCAAACTTAAGTTCACCTGCACCATCTCTAATACTTTGCTCTCCTTTCAGCTATCGAGAATGCACCTCCTCCCACCCATCTTCCTGCAAAAATGCCACACCCTATTCCCAATTCCTTCACCTCCACCACAACTGCTCCCAGGATGAGGCATTCCACTCTCATACATCTCAGATGTCCTCGTTTCTCAAGGACAGCAACGTCCCCCCCACAGTAGTTGAGAATGCCCTCGACCGTATCTTTCGCATTTCCCGCAACTCATCCCTCACACCCTGTCCCCGCAATAACCACCAAAAGAGAGGCCCCCTCATCCTCACGTACCACCAAACCAACCTCTGGATCCAACGCATCATCCTCTGACACTTTCGCCATCTGCAATCTGAACCCACCACCAAAGGTATTTTTCCCTCCCCACCCTTATCTGCCTTCCAAGGGACCACTCTCTCCGTGACAACCTTGTCTGCTCGACACTCCCCGCCAACCCCACCACTCCCGGCACTTTTACCTGCAACTGCAGGAAGTGCTACACCTGCCCCCACACCTCCTCCCTCACCCCCATCCCAGGATCCAAGAAGACTCTCCACATCAAGCAGATGTTCACCTGCACATCTTCCAATGAAGTATACTGCATCCGCTGTTCCTTGTGTGGCCTCCTCTATATTGGGGAAACCAAGCGGAGGCTTGGGGACCACTTTGCAGAACACCTACGCTTGGTTCACAATAAACAACTGCACCTCTCAGTCACAAACCATTTCAACTCCCCCTCGCATTCTGCAGACAATATGTCCATCCTGGGCCTCCTGCAGTGCCACAATGATGTCACCTGAAGGTTGCAGGAACAGCAACTCATATTCCGCTTGGGAACACTGCAGCTCAATGGTATCAATGTGGACTTCACAAGCTTCAAAATCTCCCCTCCCACTACCACATTCCAAAACCAACCCAGCTCATCCCCGTCTCCCTAACCTGTTCTTCCTCTCACCTATCCCCTCCTCCCATCTCAAGCTGCACCCCCATTTCCTGCCTACTAACATCATCCCGCCCCCTTGACCTATCTGCCTTCCCTGGACTGACCTATCCCCTCCCTACCTCCCCACCTACACTCGCCTTTACTGGCTCCATCCCCACCTCTTTGACCAGTCTGTCTCCTCTCCACCTATCTTCTCCTCTATCCATCTTCTGTCTATCTCCCCCGCTTCCCTATTTATTTTAGAATCTCCTCCCCCGCCCCCATTTCTGGAGAAGGGTCTAGGCCTGAAACGTCAGCTTTCCTGGTCCTCTGATGCTGCTTGGCCTGCTGTGTTCATCCAGCTCTACATTGCGTTATCTCTTAATCCATCTGGAAGTTGTTCTTTTTCGAAGCTTTCCTGGCCCCAGACATTTTGGGTCTTCAAATTGTCGTGTTCCAAACCAGAAATTCCTGGGGATAAAAGAGAAAAGATTGGTTGAAAGGGGGAACTAAAGCATTTTGCAGCAAAATTACACAGCAAGGGGCCAGGCTTATCTGCACTACCCCACCTCCACGGCATTACAAAACATCATAGCAACATCAAACTACCAAACAAATCATAAGCTGCTAATAAAACAAAGGTTTAAAATATTAATAAATACACATACACACGCACAATATCAACCAAACAGACCTGCTCACTGTCGCAGTGTATCTGGATAAATCTGATACATTTCTCAGTGAATGGTTTGCAGACTCCACCTCTTGACACATTGCAATATCCCTCAGTCTGCTCATTAGGGAGGCCTCTGTGTCATAGAGATGGTAATTCCCAGACTGGATAATAAAGTGTGAAGCTGGATGAACACAGCAGGACAAGCAGCATCGCAGGAGCACAAAAGCTGACGTTTCGGGACTAGACCCTTCATCAGAGCTCTCTGATGAAGGGTCTAGGCCCGAAACGTCAACTTTTGTGCTCCTGCGATGCTGCTTGGCCTGCTGTGTTCATCCAGCTTCACACTTTATTATCTTGGATTCTCCAGCATCTGCAGTTCCCATTATCTCTAATTCCCAGGACTGGAGTTTTTGTTGGATTTTTCTGATCATTGACATGTTAATTCTAGGGCAGTAAAGCTTTACCATTCCTTGTTCTTTGAAACCTTTTTAAAGCTCTGTTGGTTCTGTTAGTGCAGTTTGAAAATATTTAACTCTGGTCTCATAATAGCATCGAAGAGCCTGACTGCAGACACCCCAAAAGGCAGGAATGGAAATATAGTGGGGATATTTGCTGAGGATCTCTCGGGATTTTCCTGCCGTCAGTGTGGCTCCCAGAATCAAACTCTCTTTCTCACTCTCTTCTGCCCCTGTCTCTCCCTGGCCTGCACCTCATGCAGCCATTTCCAACATGGCTTTCAAAATTTTGTTTCTTCTCCTCCTCTTAGAGAGGAAGAAGGTGAGGAGGTGACCTAACAGAGACATACAAGATGATCAGAGGATTAGATAGGGTGGACAGTGAAAGCCTTTATCCTCAGATGATGATGGCTAGCACGAGGAGACATAGCTTTAAATTGAGGGGTGATGGATGTAGGACAGAGGATGGAGGTAGCTTCTTTACTCAGATCGTAATAAGGGCATGGAATGTCCTGCCTGCGACAGTAGTAGACTCACCAACTTTAAAGGCATTTAAATGATCGTTGGAAAAACATACGGACGATAACGGAATAATGTAACAAAGTGTGGAGCTGGATGAACACAGCAGGCCAAGCAGCATCTTAGGAGCACGAAAGCTGGGTTTTTGACTTGCTTCTATTGTAAAGCAGTGAGACTGTGTTGGGATCTTGCTGTGCAGTTGTTTGTTCAACCCAATTTTAACCCCTTCTGGATGTTGTGTATGGCCATGGGGAGAGGCGAGGGCTGGGGGAGAGCAGGAACCCTAACCCTATGTGAAGCTTTGTGAGTCATTTCTGTGTTTCAGATGGGGCCACGAGGCAGCAAGCAGTAAATGGAAGGTACAGGCACCACTCGAATGAAGTGTATTGGCGAGCTGAAGGCTATAGGGGAGTGGAGGGGAGGGGTGAGCTGGATACTCCTGCCCATTCATGAAACTGTTTTCTCTCCAGCATTTTATCTTGGAATATCTGGGAGAAACTCTGCTGGGACTTATTATCATTTTAATGGAGAGGTGGGTGGGTAGGATGGGGAAGCCAGGATGTGGGAAAGGAAGAGTAGGATCCCAAAACCTCGCACCACTGCCCCATGTCCCAATCCCACCTCTTGGCCCCTCTCGGCCTGTCTGTGAGGTTTGGGGGTGAATGGAGGGAATTGTTCCCGTTGACTGGGACCTTATTCTGATCTCTGGGAGGGGTGGGGGTGAGGGAGTGGGGGTCAGTGCAGGCTCTGGGACAGGGGAGGGGCTCAGCATTACAAAGGGGCAGAAACTGCAGGGTCTAATGTCCCACCCCAACTCTCTCTACGCCAGTGTTCAGGATGAGTTAAGCTCCTCCATCAACCTGTGGCCATTTTCACATTTTGCTGTTTGTGGGACCCTGCACAGCGGGGAGCATGGAGGTGGGGGTGGGGTGAAGATGGGAGTGATGGAGGGAAAAGGAATACAGCTGAAACAGAGAATATGGGAACTGCAGATGCTGGAGAATCCGAGATAACAAAGTGTAGGGTGGATGACCACAGCAGGCCAAGCAGCACCTTAGGAGCACCAAAGCTGATGTTTCAGGCCTAGACCCTTCATCAGAAAAGGGACTAGGCTCAAAACGGCAGCTTTTATGCTTCTAAGATGCTGCTTGGCCTGCTGTCTTCATCCAGGCCCACACTATGTTATCACAGCTGAAACAGATAGAAAAGGTGGGCATGTTTAGGAGGTCTAGGTACAGGATCGAGGGAGGTGGTGGTGAGGAGTTAACTCCCGTGTTTAGTCTGAGCCCAGCTCCAAGTTGAAATGGGAGAGTTTAGTATTGGCTGGTGGGGGAGGCCCTTTTTTTACACTTTTCAGCCTGTGGGATCTTGCTGTGTGGGAACAGCCTGCAGCTGTTTGCTGTACAGTAGCGAGGCTACACTTTCCAAATGCAGATGAGACGAGACGGTGGGGGAAAGGGTTTCTGAAAGTGGGTGGTAATGATATTGAAACTTTCAGGCTTCTTCAGTCTGCGGGGGGCGGCGCAGGGGCACTGCAGGGGACAGCAGGAGGGATCCTGCTGTGCAGAATGTCCTTCATTCCTATGTCAGCTCCTCCCTTTGTGCGGGTGCTGTGATGGTGGGGGGGTGAGCTCCTGCAGGTTGTTAAGGGAATCCATCAGAGATCCTGCATACCGTAGTCTGCGGGATCTTGCTGTGTACCCCCTTGGGCTCCATGTCTCCCTCAGGCTGTCTGCAGGGAAACAGGCTGAGTTTTCTGACAGTCTGATAGTGGGTGGGGTGTATCATCCTTCCTTTTGCCCCCTTGGCCAGACATGCCCCTCCCTACCACCTCTCGTCACCCCCTCACCCTCCACAATGTGACAGTGACATTGCGAATGTCTCCCAGACACAGCGGGGAGACGGGAACACGTGGCGAATGTGAGGCAGGAGAGAGCATTACTATCAAATAGGGAGGGAACAGAGAGAGAGGGAGGCATTGAGCAATTATCGAGCAAGAGAAAGCTCAACAGAGATGGAGACATTGATAGGGACAGAGAGAGAAAGCACAGGACTGAAGGGAAAGAGAGAAAGAGAGAGAGAGAGAGAGGTGACTGTACCAGTGGAAGGCTCATTTTGAATATTTCACGTAGAAACAGCACCAATTTGGGACAAAATGGATACGGGGGCTGAGCCCGGTGAATGGGAGTGGACCGGGGGGAGGGGCATTGGTTTTGTTTTTCAACACCCGCCGCAGACCCCATAATGTCAGAGAACCAGCTGGAGGGGGCAGGTTAAACACGGAGGGAGGGAGAGACACAGGCCCTGTGGGGTCACTCCTACCACTGAGTCATTTCCCAGCCTCTCAGAAAATATACCCTGGGGGCAGTCAGAAAGCATTTGCCCCTCGAATCCAGATGAAATCTGTTCCCATTCTCTGGATTTAAAATTAGGGGAAAGTGCTGAGAAATTGGAGAGATTTTGGAAGTCAGTCGTTTTAATCCTTGTTATTTTTGTTTCAAAATCTATTGGCTTTGATGGAATCAATTTCTCACTCTCTCTCTCCCTCTCAATCTCTCTCTCTCTCTCGCTCCCCCCGCCCCCACCACCCCCCCCCCCCTCCCGGGGGATTTCTGAGAGACTGAAGCTTGGACATGGACAGAGGGAGACGAACAGAGTCTCGGAGTGGGGATGGGGGTGTGAATTCCACCCTCTGGAGTAAACATTTCTCCCGCCCCACCTCCCCTCCAACAGAAACACTGGGACAGGCCTGAGACAGGTTGAGACACCTTCCTGTTCGCCGTTCTCTCAGTTTAACATCAGGGTCTCTGCTGGGGGAATGGGAAGCTGTCAGGTTGTGAAGTCCAAACAGCAGTGGGATCTTGCTGTGCTTTTGTTGTTTTCTTTTACATTTCAATCAATTTTCATTTCCCTGTCTTTCCACACGCGCCCCTGAAGAGATTTGATTTTGGAGCTGTAACCCGGGATGACGTGGGGCTGCTGCACAGTCTGATCCCACAGTTTCACTGCCTTCCTCTCTGCCTCCATATTCCCAGCTTCTTGTCTCTCTCACAGCTTTCGATAAATCTCCATCTCCCCCACATCCTTCAAATGTCACCCATCCAATCTCCCCCGATCCTCAGATATCCTTCCTTTGAATCACTTGCTCCCTTCCTGGGATTTTCAGGAACTGTTCCAGCGTACAGTCTTTCTGAAATCTGACCTTCCCCATTCACCTCTCTCTGCACTTTCACTCTCTCGCTGTCCTGTGGGATCTTGCTGTTCCTGCCTGACGGTCATCCTATCTGCTTGCCCTCCTCACTTTCTCTCCATTACCTACTCTCGATGGTATCTGTCTGTCTGCTCTTCTTTCACTCGATTTCTCTCTGTCCCTCTCTCTCTCTCTCTCTCCCTATCCTTTCCGATTTTCTCCCCAGGATTTCTCTCTCTCTGTTCGTCCTTTCTTGTTCTCTCCCGAGGATTTCTCCCTCTCTATGTGCTTTTCCATTCTATCCTTGGGTTTTCTCTCGCTTCAGGTTACTTTGTTTCTCTCCCTGAGTTTATTTCCCCGCCCCCCTCGCTCCCACTGTCTCTGTGTCCTTTTTCTTGTTCTCAACGGGATTTCTCTTCTTCTGTCTCTCCTGCCCTGTTTCTGCCCCTGGGTTTTCTCTTCACGTCTCTCCCTGGGATCTTTCTCTCTCTACTCCCTCTGTCTCTTTCTCCCTTTCGGTTCCTCTGTTTCTCTCCTCTATCTTTCTCCGTCTGTCCTTTGTTTCCCAGCCTCACGTTTCACTGTCTCTCGGTCCATGTTTCTTTCTCGCTTGTCTGTCCTTCTGTCTCTCTCTGGGGTCTCTCTGCCCCTCTGTTTCTCTCTCCCTATCTTTCCATCCCCCACTGTTTCTGTCCTACACCTTTTCTCTCCCTGGGATCTTTCTCTCCTTCCCCCTCCCCCACTTCTCTCTCTCTCACTTTCCCTCCCTCCCTGGGTTTATCTGCCTGCCTGCCCATTGGCCTCTCTCCCTCCCTGGGGGTGTGCCACTCTGTCTGCCTGTATCTCTCTGTCTCTCTCCCTCGGGTGGATTTGGACCTTGTGCCACAGTGGAGAGGGGTGAATAGTTATTGGAGTGGGATCCTCCCTGTTTTCCTCTCTCCCTCTCTCTCTTTCTGCATCCCTCTCTCTTTATCTGTCTCCCTCTCCCCATGACTTCACTCTCCTTCTGTCTCCCTATGCCACTTATTCTCTCTCTCTCTCTCACCCCTCTCCCTACCTCTGTCTGTTCCCACATCTCACTCCCCATGTCTTGTCTCTCCCTTAGCCTATCTGCGCCTCTTTTCTCTTGAGTTCTCTCTCCCCCCCCCTCTGTCAATGGCCCTCTCTCCCCATCACTTGTCTCATCCTGTGATCTTCCTGCTCCTTGCCCTGCCTAAGTTTCACCCCTGCCTGCTCTCTCTGAACTGAAACGGGGGGGGGGGTGGTTTAGGTAATGAACCTGTCTCAATGAGGGGGACAAGGTCTGCCTGGGAACCAGGATCTTGCTGTGCGGTAAGGCAGTCAGTGAAAAGGCCCCTGAGTCTCTCGCCCTATGCCCTGTGACCTCTGCCCCCAGGGTGGGGGCAACGACTTGATGAGGTGGTGGGGGGATTGTCCACAGAAGGAAATGCAGAGGGCCATTTATATACAGTGGAGTTGCGGTCATGGAGGAGCTGGGAGGGGAGAGAAACTCCAAGGCGTGGTGGCAGTTACAAACAGAGCGTTGAAACATTTTGTGAAGGGCAAAATATTTGTGGGGTAAAAATCAAGATGGGGAATTTGAAAGGGGTTGCAAACATTTGTTGAGGGGACAATATCAGAGGGAATGCAAAATGGGGGAGTCCCAAAATGGGGATGGAGGGCAAGCTTTGGGGCAATATTGTGGAGAGCAACTGAAACGGGGGAAATAACAATATGAGGGAACAATATTTGACAGGTCGGGGCAAATTACTTATGGGGGGAGTGCAATATTGTTTTGGGGAGGCACAGGATTTGGAGATGGGGTACAATATTGTGATGGGAGGGAAAAAGTGGAGGACACATTTCTGGGGAGGTAAAAAGGGGCAAAACGTGGAGACAGTGAAACATGGTGGGCGGAAGGTTTGGGCAGGAGGCAGAAAATGGAGGAGAGGAGAGTTTGAAATGAGAATGGCTCAAAATTGCATGCCACAAAATTCTAGGGGTCATTTTGGCAGGGGTCATTTCAGGGGAGCACATTGGGAAGCATACATTTCAGGAAGGCGTTTGATAAGGTTCTCCATGGTAGGCTCATGCAGAATGTAAAGAGGCATGGGATCGGGGGAAATGTGGCAGATTGGATTCAGAATTGGCTGACCCTTAGAAGACAAAGGATGGTAGTGGATGGAAAATATTCAACATGGTGCTTAGTTACAAGTGGTGTACCTCCAGGATCTGTTCTGGATCCTCCTCTATTTGTGATTGTTGTGAATGATTTGGATGAAGGACTGAAAGGGTGGATTAGGAAATTCACAGACGATATGAAGGTGGGTCGAGTTGTGGACAGTGTGGAGGGCTGTTCTAGGTTACAAACGGACATTGATAAGATGCAGAGCTGGGCAGAGAACTGGTAGATGGAGTTTAACCCTGAAAAGTGTGAGGTGATCATTTTGGAAGAACGCATTTGAAAGCAGAATACAGGGTTAATGGAAAGATGCTTGGCAGTGTGGAGGAGCAGGGGGATCTTGGGGTCCATGTCCACAGTTCCCTGAAAGCTGCCACCCAGGTGGATAGAGTTGTGTTAGCTTTCATTAATAGATGGATTGAGTTCAAGGCCCATGAAGTTATGCTCCAGCTGGGAGCCTGGTTCGGCCACATCTGGAGTATTGTGTCCAGTTCTGGCCGCCTCATTACAGGAAAGATGTGGAAGCGTTGGAACAGGTAGAGTAGACAGCCAGAGACTTTTTCTTGGAGTG
Source organism: Stegostoma tigrinum (assembly GCF_030684315.1). Classification (NCBI taxonomy): domain Eukaryota; kingdom Metazoa; phylum Chordata; class Chondrichthyes; order Orectolobiformes; family Stegostomatidae; genus Stegostoma; species Stegostoma tigrinum. The sequence continues at coordinate 844,894 of NW_026728819.1, forward strand.
TAAGTAACTGTTTTGAGGGGGCATTGTTTTAAAGTGAGTGGAGGTAGATATCGGGGAGACATCAGAGTGTGGTAGTGGTGGGAAATGCATTGTCGGAGCAGGTAGTGGAGTCAGCCTCATTAGGGCATTAACGTGGCTGTTAGATAGGCTTATGGATGACAATATAAAGTAGGGGTGGAGGTGAGATAGACTCAGGGTAAAAGCTCAGCACAACATCATCGTGGGCCGAAGGGCCTGGACTGTGCTATGTTCTACGTATGTGTGAGGGGAGCTACTTGTGGGATCTCACCGAGCTGAGTATGGTAAGGAGTGGATGGGGATGCAGGAGGGAAAAGGGAGACAGCTGAAAGAGGGAGAGGTGGGTGTGGTGGGGGGGTGATAGGTACAGGATCTGGGGTGGGAGGGACAGGGGAGAGGAGGTTACTGCAGTGTTCAGTCCGAGCCGAGCTCCAAGTTGAAATGGGAGAGTTTAGTGTTTGTGGGTGGGGGAGGCCCCTATTTTCACTATGCAGCCTGTGGGATCTTGCTGTGTGGGGACAGCCTGTAGCCGTCCCCTTTACAATAGTGAGGCTACACTTTCCAAATTCAGATCAGGCGGGGCGGGGGGACAGGTGGGTGATAATGATGCGGAAATTTTCCGGCTTATTCAGTGTGGGGTAAGGGCATTGCAGGAGACAGCAGGTGGGATCCTGCTGTGCAGAATTCCTCTGTCAGCTCCTCGCTTTGTGGAGACACTGTGGTCGCAGGGGACAGTGGGGGATGGGCTTCTACGGGTTCTTAAGGGAATCCATCGGAGGTCCTGCTTACCGTAGATTGTGGGATCTTGCTGTGTACCCCCGTGGGCTCCATGTCTCCCTCAGGCTGTCTGCAGGGCCCCAGGCTGAGTTTTCTGACAGTCTGATAGTGGGTGGGGTGTATAATCCCTCCCTTTCGCTGCCTAGGTCAGACACGCCCCTACCCACCACCTCTCGTCACTCCCTCACCCACCAAAATGTGACAGTGACATTGCGAATGTCTCCCAGACACAGCGGGGAGATGGGAACACGTGGCAAATGTCAGGCAGGAGAGGGCATTGCTATCAAATAGAGAGGGAATAGGGAGAGAGTGAGGCATTGAACAATTATCGAGCAAGAGAAAGCTCAACAGAGATAGAGACAGTGATAGGGACAGAGAGAGGAGAAAAGTGCAGGGTAAGAGGGAAAGAGAGAGAGAGAGAGGTGACTGTACCAGTGGAAGACTCATTTTTAATATTTCATGTAGAAACAGCGCCAATCCCGGACAGAATGGACACGGGGGCTGAGCCCGATGAATGGGAGTGGACCCTGGGTCGGGGGATTGGTTTTGTTTTTCAACATCTCCCGCCACCCCATAATGTCAGAGAACCAGCTGGAGGGGGCAGGTTAAACACGGAGGGAGGGAGAGACACAGGCCCTGTGGGGTCACTCCTCCCACTGAGTCATTGCCCAGCCTCTCAGAAAATAAACCCTGGGGGCAGTCAGAAAGCATTTGCCCCTCGAATCCATTTGAAATCTGTTCCCATTCTCTGGATTTAAAATCGGGGTGAAGTGCTGAAACATTGGGGAGCTTTTGGAAGACAGTCAGTGGTGGGACCTTGTTTTGATCCTCTTTATTTTCGTTTCAAAATCTATTGGCTTTGATGTGATCAATTTCCATCTCTCTCTCCCTGGGAGATTTCTGAGAGACTGAAGCTTGGGCACAGACAGAGGGAGACAAACAGAGTTTGGGAGTGGGGATGGGGGTGTGAACCCCAGCCTCTGGAGTAAACATTTCTCCCGCCCCCCTCCCCTCCAACAGAAACACTGGGACAGGCCTGAGACAGGTTGAGACACCTTCCTGTTCGCCGTTCTCTTCGTTTAACATCAGTGGCTCTGCTGGGGGATTGGGAAGATGTCAGGTTGTGAAGTCCAGTGGGATCTTTCTGTGATTTTAATGTTTTTTTAACAAAATATTCAATTTTCACTTCTCTGTGTCCTTCCACGTCCCATCCCCGAGGAGATTTGACTTGGGAGCTGAAACTCCAGACAATGTGGGGCTGCTGCACAGTCTGATCCCACAGATTGCACTGCCTCCCTCTTTCCCTGCCTCCATACTCTCAGCTTCCTGTACCTCCCACAGCTTTCTATAAATCTCTGTCTCCCCCACATCCTTCACATCTCCCCGTTCACCAATACCCCACCTCCTCAAGTCTCTCCTGCAACTCTCTCAGCCCTTTCCCCAGTTTTTGCAGGAACTGTTTTAACATTCAGCTTTCCCCATTTCTGAACTTTCCTGTCCACCTCTCTCCACACCTTTCTCTTTGCCCAATGGGGTCTTACTGTTCCTGCCTGATGGTCATTCTATCTGTGACCACCCCTCTCTGTCTCTCCATCACTCGCTCGCCATGCTATCTATTTGCTCCTGTATCCTTCGATTTCTCTTTGTATCTGTACTTTCGCGTTCTCTCCTTGCGATTTCTCTCTGTCAGCCCTTCTCTCTCTACTCTGGATTTACATCCCACTCTCACCTCTCTGCCCTTTCCTTTGTTCCTGATGGCATTTCTCTCTCTTCTCTCTCTCACCCCATGACTTTATTGTTCTCTCTTGCCTCCTTTCCTTGGGTTTTGTCTTCTTGTCTCTCTCGCTGGTTTCTTTTGCTCTCTACTCCCTCTGTCTCTATCCCTGACTTGTTTCTCTCTCTCTTTCTATATCTTTCTCTATTTCAGTTTGTCCTCTCTCTCTACCTGTTTCACACTCTTTCTATCGCTGTTCCTCTCTTGTCTCTCCTTCCATCTCTCTCTGGTCTTTCTGTTCCCCTTTATCCATCCCTCTGTTTCTCTTCCTACCTCTCTGTTCATCTCACTCTGTCTCTGTCTTGCGGGGGGTAACATATTTATGGGGTAAAAGCCAGGGTGGGCAATGTTTAAAGTGGGCAAACATTTGTTGGAGGGGGTCAATACTTGACAGGACATAACGTGGGGTGTTGATGAATTGGAATGGGGGCAAACTTTGGGGGCAATTGAAGTGGGCAAACAAAATATTTGCGGGAACAATGCTGTGCAGGTCAGGGCAAAATATATCTGCGGGGGGAATGCAATATCTGAGGGGGTAATATTGTTTTGTGGGCACAAGATTTGGGAATGGAGTGCTATAATGTGAGGGTGAGGGAGACAGACTGAGGAAGCGGAAAGACATGGGAGAGAGGGACCATCCCCCTGCAATAACTATTCAGCCCCCTCCGCCAACTCTGGCGCTAAATCCAAATCTGACCCCAGAGAGAGTGAGAGAGGGATAGGGATACACAGGCAGTCAGAGAGTGAAACTCCCAGGGAGAGAGAGAGAGAGAAGGGTAGAGATTGGGAGAAATCCAGGGAATAGTGCGAAAGAGATAGATTCCAGGGAAACAGTGCAGGACAGAATGGGGAACACACCGCTTGGTGTGGGGGGTGTAAAGAGATAGGCAAAACTGGGAGGCAGTGATGAAGACAGAGGGAAAAAAGAGACAGAGAAAGACTGAGGAAAAAGACAGAGAGAAAGATAGAGGGAAAAACAGGGGCCGGGGGAAAGGTGACAAAAATGAGAGGTTACCAGTGAGGGAGGGGAGAATGAAATAAAGAAATACAAGAGATGACAGTGTCAGACAGAAACACAGGTGCAAGAATGAGAAAGAGAGAGAGAGAGAGAAATGGACCAGGAAAGTGACAACTGCTGAGACTTTAAGAGGAAGTGACAGACACAAAGCGAGAAGAGAGAGAGATTAAGAGACAGTGTGAGAGACAGAAAAATCAGAGACAGAGATAGGAAAGACAGAATCTGAAGAAGTGATCCTCCCCATTGCTCTGAGTCCCAGCTCTCTCTCTCTCTCAATCGTTTCTTACACTTCCCGCTGTCCCATGAGGGACCGACCCAGCTCCTCAGGCTTTCTTCAGCCTCAAGCTGCTTCAGGGAGCGGGTGGTAAAGGTTCAAAACTGGCATTGAGTTTCCAGCAGTACACACGTGTGTGCACACACACCTCTCCTGGCTCCATCCAAATGGCATGAGGAAGTATGACTGAGATAACAAGGTGTAGAGCTGGGTGAACACAGCAGGCCAAGCAGCATCTTAGGAGCACAAAAGCTAATGTTTCGAGCCTCGACCCTTTATCAGGAAAGGGGGATGGGGAGGGGGTTCTGAAATAAATCGGGAGAGAGGGGGAGGTGGCCCCTGAGGTTGGTCCCAGGGGAGGAGGGAAGCCTCTTCAGGTGCGGCATCCCTGGAAGAGACTTCGCAGTGAGGTTAAAATTGTATCAGAGATAATGCGAACTGCAGATGCTGAAGAATCCGAGATAACAAAGTGTGGAGCTGGATGAACACAGCAGGCCAAGCAGCTTCTTAGGAGCACAAAAGCTAACGTTTCGGGCCTAGACCCTTCATCAGAAAGGAACCCTCTCCCTATCCAACTTATCTGATGAGGGGTCTAGGCCCGAAACGTCAGTTTTTGTGCTCCTAAGATGCTTGGCCTGCTGTGTTCATCCAGCTTCACACTTTGTTATCCCAGTTCTTCCAGTCAGTTCCCAGCTCTCTCTACCTGACATACACCTCCCTCCGGTATGGAGCAGAGTAAGAGGCTTGTTTGTGAGATTAAAGGGGGGTGTGAGAGAAAGCAACAGCTCAAAGGTTCTGTCCATTGGTTCCTGTTTGTCCCTCCCCTCCCCATTCAAACAGCCACTCTGTCTCTCAGAGATAATGGGAACTGCAGATGCTGGAGAATTCCAAAATAATAAAATGGGAGGCTGGATGAACACAGCAGGCCAAGCAGCATCTCAGGAGCACAAAAGCTGACGTTTCGGGCCTAGACCCTTCATCAGAGAGGGGGATGGAGAGAGGGAACTGGAATAAATAGGGAGAGAGGGAGAGGCGGACCGAAGATGGAGAGAAAAGAAGATAGGTGGAGAGAGTATAGGTGGGGAGGTAGGGAGGGGATAGGTCAGTCCAGGGAAGACGGACAGGTCAAGGAGGTGGGATGAGGTTAGTAGGTAGATGGGGGTGCGGCTTGGGGTGGGAGGAAGGGATGGGTGAGAGGAAGAACCGGTTAGGGAGGCAGAGACGGATTGGACTGGTTTTGGGATGCAGTGGGTGGGGGGGAAGAGCTGGGCTGGTTGTGTGGAGCAGTGGGGGGAGGGGACAAACTGGGCAGGTTTAGGGATGCAGTAGGGGAAGGGGAGATTTTGAAACTGGTGAAGCCCACATTGAGACCATTAGGCTGCAGGGTTTCCAGGCGGAATATGAGTTGCTGTTCCTGCAACATTCGGGTGGAATCATGGCGGCAGTGCAGGAGGCCCATGATGGACATGTCATCTAGAGAATGGCAGGGGGAGTGGAAATGGTTTGCGACTGGGAGGTGCAGTTGTTTGTTGCGAGCTGAGCGGAGGTGTTCTGCAAAGCGGTCTCCAAGCCTCCGCTTGGTTTCCCCAATGTAGAGGAAGCCGCACCGGGTACAATGGATGCAGTATACCACATTGGCAGATGTGCAGGTGAACCCCTGCTTAATGTGGAATGTCATCTTGGGGCCTGGGATAGGGGTGAGGGAGGAGGTGTGGGGGCAAGTGTAGCATTTCCTGCGGTTGCAGGGGAAGGTGCCGGGTGTGGAGGGGTTGGAGGGCAGTGTGGAGCGAACAAGGGAGTCACGGAGAGAGTGGTCTCTCCGGAAAGCAGACTGGGGTGGGGATGGAAAAATGTCTTGGGTGGTGGGGTCGGATTGTAAATGGCGAAAGGGTCGGAGGATGATGCGTTGTATCCGGAGGTTGTTAGGGTGGTGTGTGAGAACGAGGGGGATCCTCTTTGGGCGGTTGTGGCGGGGGCGGGGTGTGAGGGATGTGTTGCGGGAAATATGGGAGACGCGGTCAAGGGCGTTCTCGATCACTGTGGGGGGAAAGTTGCGGTCCTTAAAGAACTTGGACATCTGAGATGTGCGTGAGTGGAGTGTCTTATCGTGGGAGCAGATGCGGCCGAGGCGGAGGAATTGGGAATAGGGGATGGAATTTTTGCAGGAGGGTGGGTGGGAGGAGGTGTATTCTAGGTAGCTGTGGGAGTTGGTGGGCTTGAAATGGACATCAGTTACAAGCTGGTTGCCTGAGATGGAGACTGAGAGGTCCAGGAAGGTGAGGGATGTGCTGGAGATGGCCCAGGTGAACTGAAGGTTGGGGTGGAAGGTGTTGGTGAAGTGGATGAACTGTTCGAGCTCCTCTGGGGAGCAAGAGGCGGCGCCGATACAGTCATCAATGTACCGGAGGAAGAGGTGGGGCTTGGGGCCTGTGTAGGTGCGGAAGAGGGACTTTTCCACGTAACCTACAAAGAGGCAGGCATAGCTGGGGTCCATGCGGGTGCCCATGGCCACCCCCTTAGTCTGTAGGAAGTGGGAGGAGTCAAACGAGAAGTTGGTGAGTGTGAGGACGAGTTCAGCTAGGCGGATGAGAGTGTCGGTGGAGGGGGACTGGTCAGGCCTGCGGGACAGGAAGAAGCGGAGGGCCTTGAGGCCATCTGCATGCGGAATGCAGGTGTATAGGGACTGGGCGTCCATGGTGAATATGAGGTGTTGGGGGCCAGGGAATTGGAAGCCCTGGAGGAAGTGGGGGGCGTGGGTGGTGTCACGGATGTAGGTGGGGAGTTCCTGGACCAAAGGGGAGAAAATGGAGTTCAGTTAGGTGGAGATGAGTTCGGTGGGGCAGGAGCAGGCTCAGACGATGGGTCGACCAGGGCAGGCAGGTTTGTGGATTTTGGGAAGGAGATAGAAACGGGCCGTGCGGGGTTGGGGAACAATGAGGTTGGAGGCTGTGGGTGGGAGGTCCCCTGAGGTGATGAGGTCGTGAATGGTGTTGGAGATGATGGTTTGGTACTCGGGTGTGGGGTCATGATCGAGTGGGCGGTAGGAGGTGGTGTCGGAGAGTTGGCGTCTGGCCTCGGCGATGTAGAGGTCAGTGCGCCATACTACCACTGCGCCACCCTTATCTGTCTCTCACACTCCTTCCCCTTCTCTCTCTCTCTCTCTCTCACACACACACACACACACACACACAAACACACACACAGACACACACACACACACACACACACACACACACACACACACACACACACACACACACACACACACACACACACACACACACACACACACACACACACGCCTGAAATCCACACACATAGAAAGCTGCAGTTTCAAACTAGCTACAACACCCTTTCATTCAGACAAGGAAACAGAGTTTTCTGCAGCCAGGGAACCCAGATTTATCCCACGGGGGAACACAATACTTTCACACAAACACAAGATTTGAGTGGGATTGAACTTAACCAGTACAGTTGGCGAGCTTAGATTTCATGATTTTCTGAGAATGAACATCAGTCAGTTTCACAGATGGACATCATGTGATGAAATGGATGTGTTGCACCATCGGACGTATGTACATTGCACAAATGATCATGTGTTTCTTAAACACATTCACCTTCTCCCTGACAGTAGCCAAGGGACATCACAGCACTGTCCCACTTTCTCATCGGCATTTCATTCGTAAAAGCTGGGAATTATCTGACTGGCAAAAACTGTCATAAAGATGGTTAATCTCAGGGCAGTGCCTGCCACTGCACATGGAATCTGTGTGTATAAGATAACAAAGTGTGAAGCTGGATGAACACAGCAGGCCAACCAGCATCTCAGGAGCACAAAACCTGACGTTTCGGGCCTAGACCCTTGTAATCTTGTTTCTTTGTGTCTGTGTGTTTGTGTGTGTTTGCGTTGTGCGCTTTTGCGTTTGTGTGTGGCTGTGTCTATCTGTGTGTTTCTGTCTTTGCATGACTGGGTCTGAGTGTATATGTGTGGACATGTGTGTGCATAAATGTGTCTGTGTGTCCCCATGTCTGTGCGTATATGTGTGTGTCTCTGTGCCTGTGTGTGTATGTGTTTGCATAAATGTGAATATTTCCCTATTTGTGAGTATGTGTTTTAAAGTGTGTATGTGTCTGCTTTTCTGTGTATAAATGTGACTGTGTTTGTCTCTATCTGTGTGTATGCCTCTGTATAAATGTGTATATCTCTGTAACTGTGCATGCCTGTTTCTGTCAAACTATCTCTGTGTTTGTATCTCTGTGTGTGTGAGAGCTAGTGCATCTAAGTGTCTGTTTTAGTGCATGTCCTTGCGTCTGTGCCTTTGTGCAGTGGGCTCTTTGTTGTTTCGGGTGTGAGTCCACTGAAATGGGGTGATCACCCTTCCCCCATTTTACTCGGCCCGCTCCTCTTGCGGCTAAAGTGAAACAGTTGCAATGTTGATGTGTGCCATATGTGTGTCTCTGTGTCTATCCCTGGCCAGAGTGGGACTTAATGGATGGAAGTTTGAATGAATGAATTAAAAAGTTGTGAATGAAGAGCTCAGAGTCTCTTACTCCCTATTGTGTTTAAAGTGATACAATGCCACCCTCTGGTGGCCACTACACAAGCAGCAGATAATTGTGGAGAAAACCTGTCAATCTCTCGGGTAACACAGTTGTTTCCTTCTGCAAACAATGTCTCTGGTGACTGAGAGCAGTTTTTATCTATCGGTGTTGTCCCTGAGATATCAGCAGAATGAGAAATTAACACACTGCTAGCCTCACCCCTCCACTTTTGAATTATTTTCCCAATTAGAATCTAAGAGAGTAGATTACAAAACATTACAAATTGCAGAAATTGCAATAACATTCACCATGTCTCCTGACAAAACGATTCAATCAGATGTGCCTGAATAGAGTTACAATGATTGCGTATAATGTTCGGAAAACTGCCAGAGACAAATCATTATCACTTTGCAGACGGAACATAAACATTTCTGAACATGAACATATTCACCCTGACCAGCCTCAGTACAATTGCAATCCTCTCCACGCCAGTGCACTGTGAGTGTGTGTGAAAGCGTGTATGTGTGCCTATCTTTGCCTTTGTGTATTGAAACTGCTGTGGGCTCCTCTCTCTCTCTGACTGAACCCCCTGCTGGCTTTCACCATCTCCCAACCCTGTGCAGTGGCGGGAGGAGGCCAGCAGAGGGTGGCATTGGTTCAGAGATAGGAGGAACTGCAGATTTTGGAGAATCTGAGATAACAAGGTGCAGAGCTGGATGAACACAGCAGGCCAAGCAGCATCAGAGGAACAGGAAAGCTGATGCTTCAGGCCTACATCTAGACATTTTCTGAAGAAGGTTCAAGCCTCCCTGCTCATCTGATGCAGTTTGGCCTGCTGTGTTCATCCAGCTTTACGCTTTGTCATCTCAGAGGCTGGTATTGTTTCATTTTAAACACGAGGGAACAATTGGGAGTGAGACGCAGATCTTTCTCTCTCTCCCTAACCCCCACCTCATTCTGTCTCTCCCCCTTCTCTCACTGCCTCTCCTGCTCTCTCACTCCATCTCTCTACTCCTCCACCCTCTCTCTCTTGCACTGTCTCATCCCTGGAGTTTGGCCCACCATTAGGAAAGCTCATGTTTGATGTGATGGTGGGTGAACGCCCCCTTCCTGCCAGAATGTGTCGAAGGAAGGTGATAAATCTGGTACGAGAAGCAAAATGGGACAATGGACAAACTAAGACAGTGACCATTAGAAGATATTGAGTGTCTGTGAGCAGCTTATTGTTGAGAATGTGATGCCTGCGAGCCCTGTCCACTTCCCTTCCATCACTTCGCTGAACATTGAAGATAACTCACTCAGAGATAGTACGAGCCGCTGATGCTGGAGTCTGAGATAACACAGTGTGGAGCTGGAGGAACACAGCAGGCCGGGCAGCATCAGAGGAACAGGAAAGCTGATGCTTTGGGTCGGGACCCTTCTTCAGAAATGGGTGAGGGGGAAGGAGGATTTAAAATAAATAGTGAGAGGGACGGCGGTGGTAGACAATAGATAGTGGAGCTGATTGGGTGGGAGAGAAGACGGACAGGTCAAGGAGGAGTGGCTGAAGCTCGTATAGGTGAGTATAGGTAGGTAGGGGTGGTCAGTGAGGTGGGAGGAATAGATAGGTGGAAGGGAAGATGGGCAGGCTAAGGAGGCAGGGATTGGGGGGGTACGCTGGTCTTGGGTTGAGAGCTAGTGGGGAGTGTGGAGGATAAGAAGGACTAGCCCCACGAGCCACGGCACATTTCCCTGCAACCGCTGAAGGTGCTACACCTGCCCCCACACATCCCCCCTCCCCCACATCCCAGGCCCCAAAAAGCCTTTCACATCAAACAGATGTTCACCCGCACATCCCCTAATCCGGTCTATTGTATCTGCTGTTCCCGATGTGGGCTCCTCTACATCGGGGAAACCAAGCGGAGGCTCGGAGACCGCTTTGTGGAGCACTTCCAGTCAGTTTTCAACAAATGACTGCACCTCCCAGTCACAAACAACTTCAACTCCCCCTCCCACTCCTTGGACGACATGTCCATCCTGAGCCTCCTCCAGTGCCACATCGATGGCAACCGGAAACTGGAGGAACAGCAACAATGATACAGTTCACTCTGCTGCTTGGCTCTCTTTAATGTACATATTTATCAATTATAATTTGAAGTAATCGTTACAGTCAGTGGAATGGTGCCTTTTCTCTTTGGCCTGTGAGTTGAGAGAAACATTGGCATGTTTCCCTGTAACCCCCTGTGGGATAAGGTTGGATAAACCAGCACTACCCTCAGTCTGTTACCATAGCGACAGGCTGTTTCATTGCTGAAACATTGAACTGAAATGAGAAAATCCCGGATGGATTGATTAATGAGTGAATTTGATTGATTGATGAATTTGGGTCAAGGGATATTTCAGCACATTCTTCAGCTGCTGCCTGAACTTAGTCTGGGTCACGGCATAAATCGCGGTGTTTGTGCAGCAACTGAGGAGCTGCAGCATGAAGCCCAATTCCTGCACAAAGTAATCTAGATACACAGACCGATACCCAAACTCCCACATCCGGGACCATATAGAATACACCATTAACATTGACCATAACAGGATGAAATTGGCTGAGATCACAAACAGTAAAATGATGGATTTTTTTCGATTTCTCATTTCTGTGTCACACTGACCGTCCTCATTGGTGTGAGCCCGGAGTCTCCTGCGGGCTCTGCTGGTCACGAAAATGTGTCTGACGGTGAAAACATTGAGCAGCAGAATCAGGAGAAATGGGAGAGCCGGGGTTAAAATGTTGTGGAGGAACTCGATTGTGACCCAGGCACGAGATGATTGAACATCGTCTGTTACAGAACAAAACCAGGGGAGGTTCCCCAGCCAATAGTGAGCTGTGAGCATAAAATACCAGAAAATGTTCTTTAAACAGCTCAGCACAGTCACTGTTCCCAGAACCACAGCCGCCGTTTTCTCACTGCAATATTTACTTTTCAGCTTCTGGCAACAAATGGCCACAAATCGATCAAAGGTGAAAGTGACGGTGAACCAGACAGAACAGTCAGTGGCTGCATAAAGCAGGACGGCGTGGATATTACACACAGGGATGGAATACAGGAAATAAAACTGTTCCTCATAAACAATGGGAATGTGTCTCAATATCAGGTCGAGGATAATGACCAGTAGATCCGCCACTGCCATGGCCCCCAGGTAACGTCTGACACATGGAGACAACCCACAATCTTTATAAAGCAGGACGTAGATCGTCACTACGTTAACTGTGAGGAAAGAAAATAAATAAATTATACATCAGCCCGGAGGCAAAGTTACCAGTTTGATTGAGGACTCAGTGACATTTTCAAACATATCACTGATTTATTGAATAAAAAGATGACGTTGAAATAACAAACTGTAATGTCTCTCTTTTTTTTTACAAGAAACGTAACGTAAAACACATGAAACACTCCCTCCCCAAACACACAGATAAACATCCAGGGAACAGATGGTTTCTAGAACATTCCCAGGGACTCGATCACTTGAGAGCAGGCACAGGTTACTTCTTTCCAGTTCCTGGTATAAAGGTTGAAGACGTTGCCTTTCTGAAGGATTCAAAAAGGAATTTTGGAATTTTGTGTCTCTTCGTCTAATTTGTGGCCAATTTTTGGTTGTGAAGAAACATGAACACAGGGAAAATGTATTCACCCCTTTCACTGCCAGAGGGGATTTTGGAACAGAGTCTCCATCTCACTGGAACGGGATCTTTTCCCTCGGGATCTTATTTTTTGTTCAATTAACTGGCATCCAACCGTTCACAAACAATGTCAGTTATAGAACATTCCGGAGAATGTCCGTTACAGAATGTGACAGTGTCAGAAAGATCCACATCACAAAGGCCCTTCTGCCCATCAGTTTTGGTGAGGCCCACTCAGCCTCGTGGTGGAAATCTCTCCCCAGACTCAACACAACTGGCAAACACAAATTAAAGGCATTGCCAGATCAGGTGAAAAGGTCAGTTATCTCACATTCTCAATACACCTCACGGAGCCAGCCCAGACACCACAAACCCAGATGAAATATCTGTTCAGCATTGAGCACTGTCCAGACCAGGCTAGTGTCCTGCTCAATACAACCTGGCAATCTGTCCAGAGTGGGACACTGTGCAGGCCTCACCAGCCAAATAGATATCAGTCCAGCACGGGGAGCTGGGCAGACCACCCCAGTGCATCGATCTATAAACCCGGACCAGGTATCTCTCCAGCACGGGGGGCTGTGAGGTGAACACCACTGAACTGATCTGTAAACCCGGAGCAGTTACCCTCCCAGCGTGTAGATCTGTACAGACCACAACAGTGCAGTGCCCGGTAACGCTGCGTTAAATCGCTGCCCAGCCTGGGGAAACTTGCAGCCCATTCTGGAAGTGGCAGAATGTGCGGCTCCCATCCATTTACAGCTCCATATCTCCAATGTGCCAAAACAAGGGGTGCCATGGGTGTGAGAATCACTGCCAGAGAGAGATGGTGGGGCATCAGTTTAAATATGAAAAATGTGAGGGATTTGCTATACAGACGAGAGAGGGAGGTGAGAGATAGTACCATGGAAGGATGTGTTCACAAGTTATAGAATGCTGATATGTAGACATTTTGGTAGCATCTTGCAACATGGGTCAGTTTTTCAGGAATGATGTGTGAATAGGATATTGCTGTGAGTTCAGATAATGGAGAGTTTTGAATGAGCATTTTGTTCTGCAATTGTGACTGAGAGTGTGGTGAGCACACACTTTGGCTCATTGGGCTGAATCTAACAATAATTTGTCTCAGTGATATTTTAATTGAGTGTGACAGAGGGATAGTCTGCAGGAGGCTGAGCTAGTTTTCTGATGTTATCTCATCAAACTCCCCTCATTATCTACCTACCCCAGCACATGCCATTCCTCCTATTCAATGCCAGTCTGATTGTCCCAACCATCATGGCTGGTAATAGTTCCCATCGCCTGGATGGCCCAGGTATCCCATGACCCCTGATGCAGGTGCCAACTTTAAAAAGCCAATGGGCACACATTTGAACTTTCTCAGTTCGACCCACCCTGTACGCTTTACCCCGAGCCTGACAGAAAAGGGGCAATTGCACCAAGATTTGTCGAAAGGGGCACAGAGGTCCTGATGGATGGCCTAGTACAAACGGGGAGCATTCTTTTAGCAGAGGAAGCCATACCGAACATGGCCTGAGCTCACCACCCAGCTCAGTGCAGTACCTGCAGTCTGAAGAAATGTCCAGCAACACAGGACAAGCAATAATAACCTTCCCCGCTCTGCCAGGATAAGTATCACCGTATTCTCTCTGCTCCATCTCTCTCTCTCTCTCTCTCTCTCTCTCACACACACACACACACACACACACACACACACACACACACACACACACACACACACACACACACACACACAGCCATGTCTCTAAGACAGGGATAGATACGTTTTGATCAATAAGCAGATCGAGGGTTACGGTGAGAAGACAAACATGTCCAGCATAATCAAATAGCAGAGCAGATTTGATGGGCCAAATGGCTAATTCTGCTCCAATTTCTTATATTGGCTGGTCAGAAGGTATCGGGAATATTTTCCTAAGAGAGCAGTGATGGCTGAGATTGGTAAATACTTTACAGAACAGAGTCAATTGGAATATGGAATAGGTTTGGGGGATGAATGGCCGACATCTGCTCCTATTTGTTGTGCTCTTGAAAGAGGAGTTAACCTGCTGTGAGGTTAACACACTTTAAGGAATCTCCTAATTAACATTGAGATAAGAATGTATCTTTCTCTTTATTATTGTGCAGTCTGTGGTGTTCTCCTCCCCAGGGACCAGAGAAGACTGGGTTAGTGAAGATATTCAAGGCAGAGATCAACTGACCTTTCATGGAGAGGAGAGTCCGTTATTGGGAATAAACAGGAAAGGGGTGTTCAGCCACAAACAGATCAGCCATGATCTTTCTGAATTAAGCAGCAGGCTTCAGGGTCCAATTTGCCAACTGCAGCTCGTAATTTGTGTGTTGCCCTCTCACTCCAACCCTCAAGGCTGTTACAGAGGGAAAGGAAGTCCCCATTCAAACAATGAGATGGTTCTGGCAATGAGATAGGAGATCATTTTTCCTCTCTCAGGAGTTACACAGGATTAAAATGACGTATTCAGACATGGAGTCAGAGAGACATAAAGATACACAGTACACAAACAGACCCTTCGATCCAACTCTTCATCGCTGCCCAAATATCCTGAATAAATCTGGGCCCATTTGCCAGCATTTGGTCCATACCTCTCTCAACTGTTCCCAAAAGTATACTCATCATGAAGCCATTTAAATGTTGTAATTGTACCAGCCTCCACCACTTCCTCTGGCAGCTCATTCCATAAACACACCACCCTCTGCATGAAAATGTTGCCCCTTAAGTCCCTTTAAATCTTCCCCTTTTCCCCTTAAAGCTGTGCCCCCTCGTTTTGTACTCCCCCATCCCATGGAAAAGACCCTGATTCTTTCCACTTCTGTACCCCTTATGATTTTGCAAACATCTGGAAGATCACTCATCAAAGACATTTTTGAAAATTTTATTGGGTACCAATTGTGGCAATTTTCCACATAGCACCCACAGCCAAAAATAAAATTAATCATTAAGAATATCTGTGTTCATGGTGTTGTTAAAGAGACAAATGTTAACCAGATGATAGGAAATCTCCCCTCCTCCTCAACACATGTCCGGGGAAAATTGGGCACCTGATTGAGAGGGCAGACTAGATTTATTGCTGCATCTGAAAGACAGCATTTTTGACTGTGCAGCACTCTACACAAATGTCAGTCTATATTCTGTGCTTGTTTATTCAATTCTCAAGGATCAGAATCATTGACAGTACAACCTCTACCTGATGATCTGACAACAAATAGCCCTAATGGTGTGTTGCTGAGCACAGAAACACCTGGACAACCAGCTGCACACCACAGGAGAGGTCCTGCAACCTTTCCCAGCTGCTACACAGCGAGCCCTGGTTAGCTAACAGGAAATGCAGAGTAGAGATAATTATTTATTTTCAATTTGGAAAGCTACAACTACTGGAATTCCTCAGGGATCAGTGTGAGGTCAACAACAGCTTACAAACTAGATTACCGCTTTGGATCAAGGGTTGATAGGATTGGAGCTCAATTTGCGAGTACACCAGCATGGTCGTCCAATAAGATGTCAAGTGGAGGCAGAGCATCTACAACGGGCTGTAGACAGGGGATGAGAATGAGCAAACTTTCGGCAATGCAAATAAAAAAGTACAGTGTGGGTTATGGGAAGTTTGTATTTCGGCGAAAGGATAAAACAGCAGTAAATTATATGACTGGAGAAGGAGCGCAGAGGTCGGTGCCATTGCGGGATTTGTGCGTCCTGGTACATAAATCATATAATATTGTTCTGAAGATGTTGCAAGTGATTTGGAAAGTGAATTGAATGATGTCGTTTCTTGCAAAGTGTGCCGGGTATGATCTTAGGCATGTTTCCCTGCATCTGTGTAGGGCAAACATGACAATGTTTGAAAATTTTCAAAGATGGTTCTCTGTACACTGCCCTGGGATGAAGGCATTGTGTTCTGGAGGATTAACAGCTCAGGCCTGAGAATGAGAAATGTTCTTTTTGATTATATAAGAGTTTCAAGATGGCATACCTGGTGAATACCTGATGGATATTTCCTCGTGTATGGGAGAATAAAACTGAGGAAGTAATTTTTAAAAACATACAACAGGCTCTGAGGAAGGTTCACTGGGCCTGAAACAATAACTCTGATTTATCTCCATCAATGCTCCCAGCCTGCTGAGCTTTTCTAGTAATTTCTGTGTTTATTCAGGAATAAGGCACATCCATTTTAACAAAGATATTGTGAAGGCATTTAACATTTTATTTTTAAATTACGCAGGCACATATAAACATATCTTTAAATCAAGTAGGCCCACTTGTTGCGAAGGAAATGGATCTGTGTACGACAGCAGCAATGATGCACCGACATGGAGCAGGAAATGTGGCGGAAACATATAGTTCGGTCAAACCGCTGGTGGAGGATTCATGACAACTATTCACGAGAGTCTCCCACTGCCTGTAGCAAAGGGAATTCAGCCAAATCTAACTGTTCCAGGAAGGAATCCCATCACCAACAACTTGTGCGAACAGAACACATTTGGAAGCAGCATAACATTCGGGGAAGTCTCATATTATTCCTTTAATCATGAGTTCATCTCTTATGTGGACAAAGTTATTTCAAATTAACATTTCAGTTTGTCTTCAAACATACATACGAGTGTGTGTGTATGTGTGTGTGTCTGTGTGTGTGTGTGTGTGTGTGTGTGTGTGTGTGTGTGTGTGTGTGTGTGTGTGTGTGTGTGTGTGTGTGTGTGTGAGATTAATTTTAGAAAGGGAAAGTATCAATGAACATATTTGCAGACGCAAACTGCTTTACATTCTTCTTTCCATCATAGCGCGTGTAACTTTATTTTGGTCATAAACATGCTTTTTCGCAGATTAAAGAATACTGCCTGTCTTGTTCCTAACACTGATCCTGACCCAGTCTGAGCCTATATCATCGACCACATCACCAACCTGGTTACATATAAAATTTGCTGTGACCAGTGGAGGAGTGGGACTGGAAAAGGAAACAATGACCAGCCAAGTCAGGGAATCATAGACCAGTGACCCTGACATGAGAGCTGGGTAAGTTGTTGGAGGGGATTCTGAGGGATAGGATTTACATGCAGTTGGAAAGGCAAGCATTGATTAGAGATAGGCAACACGGCTTTGTGCAGTGTAAAACATGTCTCACGAACTTGATTATTTTGAAGAGGTGATAAAGAAGGTTGATGAAGGCAGTGCTGTCTATATGGACTTTAGGATGGTGTTTGGTAAGGTTCCGAACGGTGGACAGTTTATTAATGGGAGGGCACATGGGATCTGGGGGAGATAGCCAATTGAATTCAAAATTGGCTTGAAGGCAGAGGATTGATTTACAGACTGGAGACCAGTGGCCAGCGGTGTACCACAAGTATCAGTGCTGAGTTCCCTGCTTTTCATCATTAATATAAAGGGTTTGGATGTGAATATCAGAGACATGGTTAGTAAGTTTCCAGATAACATTAAAAAGTGGTGCCATGGACAGTAGTGAAGTTTATCTCAGAGTGCAAAGGGACATTGATCAGATGGGCCAATGGGCCAAGGTGTGGCTGATGGAGTTTAATTTAGGTAAATGAGAGGTTTTGCATTTGGTAGAGTAAAGCAGGGCAGGACTTATACAGTTAATGCTAGGATCCTGGGGAGTGTTGCCAGATAAAGAGACCTTGGGTGCAGGCACTTAGTTCCTTGAAAGTGGAGTAGCAGGTAGAAGGGATCTGAAGAACATGTTTGTCACCCTTGCCATAATCAGTCAGAGCGTTGGGTATAGGGGTTGGGATGGCATGTTGCTTCTGTACAGGACATTGTTGAGGCCACGTTAAGAATACTGTGTACATTTCGGTTGGCTCTGCTAAAGGAAGGACGTTGTTAGCCTTGAGAGGAGCAGAAAAGATTGGCAAGCATGCTCCTGGATTGGAGGGCTTGAGCGAGAGGGAGACGCTGAATAGTTTGAAGCTTTTTCCCCTGTAGTGTTGGAGGCTGAGGGGTGACATTGCAGAGGTTTATAAAATCATGAGGAGCATGAACAGTCTGAAAAGCCAAGATCTGTTTCCCAGGAGTCAAAAAGTAAAGTGCCTATGCTGAAGGCGAGAGGGGAAGGATATAGAAAGGAACGTGGGGCAACATTTTCATGCAGAGAGTGGCGTGTGTACAGAAAGTGCAGCCAGAAGTGGTGGAGACGGGTGCATTTACACAGTTAAAAGGAACCTGGATTCTTAAATGAAAAGGAAGGGTTTAGATGGATATCGGCCAAATACTGGAAAATGGGAAAAGATCAGATTGCATTGCTACATTACATGAGTTTCTGATTCTATAAGATGGATGAGAAGAAATTCTAAAAGGGCATTGCGATTTGGAATCCTGTTCCCCAGAATTCTGTGGTGCCTTTCTGTTTACATTTATTCAGAGCTACAGTCATGAAATAGTTAATAGATGTTGTGAAAAAAACCAAAGCCTCTCAAGCTGTTTACTCAAGTTGTGTTAACTAGACAGCTTTGTGCCTCTTGTTCAATCCCTCTCTTAAAAGAAACCAAAACAAAATAACCTCACACAGTTACATCATTGTTACACTAGTTCGCACCTCGGGCTGTTACACAGGAACCTGGAAAGCCCAATTAGGCACTTGTCCTGTTGTACAGCCCCTTGAGTCACTGACATATGAACAGGTGGAGGCCATTCAGCCCCTACAGTCATTTACATGGAAACAGAGTGAGGTAACTGATGCTCCAACATGACAAGCAAATGGAGCACGGCCTGCACAGATCGTCTGCCTCCCACTGTTCCTCATGTCTCCATTGCTCGTAGTACACATGTGGTACTTTAATGCAGTTTTCCAGCAGTGAGGTGGGAAGCCTAATGTTTTGTGCAAAATCTCAAGCCCCCATCCTCCTACAGACAGACTTGTGTTCTCTATGGACGTCAGAATCTGGTTGGAATGGCTTTCTGTTTCAGAAGTAAGGTATTATGGCTAATGTCGGGATTGTGAACTGCATGACATTCACTGTAGGGTCACACATCAATGTGGAGAGAGTTCATTCAGAGTCTGCATTTCTCTCTCAATTGACATGGAGCTCTGTGTAATTCTACATGTAAAACCAACATGTATTAACATCGGTAAAGTATGGAATTTCTCACCATATCAATGTGTTTTTTGGGCATAATTGTTCATCACCAACCCTAAGTTTTCATGGAATTATCTGTTATTCTTTCACAGCTCTACAGATTAAACAGCCAGTTTCCTCATGGTGCCATCATCTCAGGGATGAGACTGGTGATACTTGTCTGCACCGTGCCTGTGGGAAGGTGATCTTTCCTTCCAAAAGAGACCATATTGTACACAGTGACCCTAAATACTCCCTGATCAATGCTCTACAAGTGCAGAAACATGGCTTTATTTTTGTACTTGAATCATTTACAATGTAGGACAACATACCATTTACTTCCCTCATTACTGATACCCCTGTATGTACTATATTTGGCAACCTTTGATCACAGACATACAGGTCGTTTTGGACAACAACACTTTCCAACCTTGCACCATTTAATCAATACAAAATGAGATGTATACTATTGCTGGTCACATCCAAATTGTCTGCATGCCTTTCAAATTACTGTGGTCCAAACACGTAACAGTGTTCAGTCTGGAAAAGGGATTAACTCTCGGTATGGTCTCAACTAAACAATTCTCAATCCATGATGTAGATCCCCACTTACCTCTGGACTCCAGCTTTATCCATTCACCTGTGTGCAACCGTACCAAAAGCATTCTGGAAATTCAAATACACCACTCCCACTGGTTCTCATGTGTGGATGCTTCAACCAACATATACATATTACTCAGCCTTGCATGCACTGGATAAAGGACCACAACACACAGGAATTGCCAAAACAAATAGGAAAGTACATCTACTTCTGTCGATATTCCAGTTTTCTCTATTTTTACATCTCATCATCCACATTTTCTCTCACTTTCTCTCTCTCTCATACATACATGACATATACTGAGTTAATAAATACTCCAATCTTTCTCCATGTCCTATCTCTCAAGCCTCCCTCTTTCAGTTTAAATGAATTGCTCACATTTGGATGTGACTCGATTATAATTGAGGAATGAAGCTGTACTAACATGACGGGGGAACTGGTCAAAGTTAACAGGAATACAATCTTAGAAGGGAAGACTGTGAAGCAGCAACGGAAGACGTTTCTGGGGACAATTTGGATGCAGGTCCAAAATTTGTGGACGCTTTAATTGACACAAACTCCACAGGTTTATCAAAGATGATTTCCCTTTCCTAACCTAAGTTGACTTTGCCAAGTCATAATATGAGTCCCCAAGTGTCAAGTTTTCACAGTCTCCAAAACAGATTGTAATATTTTCCTCATGACTGGCAACAAGTTGCCCAAATTTTAGTTTTCTTTTTCCTGCTCCCACTCCAGACTTTATCTGGGTTACAACAGTTATTTTCCAATCTGCAGGAACAAGAAATTCCACAATCTTAAGACTTTTGTATGGGAGCAAATAATTCTTTCTTGTAGTTACAAGTTTGAAATGACATTTGGATAATTGCATGTACAGGGAGCAATTGGAGAGGTATGGGCCAAGCCCAGGCAGGTGGGACGAGGATAGTTTGGGATTATGTTTGACATGGACTGGTTGGACTGAAGAGCTGTATGACCCGGTAACTCTCTCACTAGCTCTATTACCACCTCCATGTCTACTCTGGGATGTACCAGAGCAACGTACCAAACTTCGGTTCAATTAGATTTGAGTAATTCCTCTTTATTAATTCTAATCTCCCACAGTTTCTCATTTTTACAGTCACTCTGTCCTGTAGAATTTCTGGAAGATTTTCTGTATCTTCTGTGGAGACAGAATTAATGAATCCCTCTCAGCAGTGGTTCAGTGGGGGTGAGGTGAAGACAGATGCCTCTGTCACCAAGTGAATACATTGGAGCACTGCACTGAGGAGATGATGGACATGGCCCCCACTCATGGCCATCGACGGGTTATGCTGAAACCAGTGACACAAAGCTGTAACCACCTCATTTTAGAATCAAACTGCCCTCACACTTTGCAAATGGCACAGGTCCAGGTAGAGACAAGAATAAGTACACAATTAAAATATTAGTAACTGCAAGTGTGGCCAGAAGAGAACCGCAACTGTAAAGGAGCAGATTGTAGTTTCTTCAGAAACAGCAGTGAATAAGAAGTGAAAACTGGGAATATTATTGGTGATAAAGGGAATATTGTGATATAAATCAGCTCAGGACAAAATGGGTCAATGCTGGTTATGAACACTTTTGTTGCTCCGCAGGTGTTTGCAAGTGAAGGTGAAAAAAGCCATGGAATAAGAATTGAGTTTGTAATTGAAAGCGAATACAGTAGTTTACATCTTTGCCAGATATAGATCATAGAAATTGAGACGCTGTTCACAAAGTTTTACAGAATAAATGAATGGACGGAGATAGAGAGACTTACCAGGAACACCAACAATCCCAAGGATGGGATAGTAATCAGCCTGAATAACCATCAGTACACATTCTATTCACCGTGTTAACCGTATCCAATCGATAGAAAGCCAGAAAAGGCCATCGGATAAACTCCTGTCCATTGTTGGAACATTCCAATCTATTCCTCTCAGATTCTGGTACATTGTTGTAACATTCCCGTCTATGGTTCTGAGATTCTGATCCATTATTGGAACATCCCAATCTGCTCTTCACAGATTCTGATCTCTCCCTCTCTCTGGAGCTGTTAATCCTAATCGTGTTGAGGATGACACAGCCACTGATACAATGGGATAACGCTTTGGAAGAAACCCCTTGTTAATTAAAGAGGGAAACCCTCCAGTGACACAGTTAGTATCCATGGAGACTGACATTAATTCGAGTCACAGAACAAACAGTTCCAGTTAACCCCTTTCACTCTGACACTTTTAATGTAACAACAATACCTGTTCTGTGTGGGATGCTGACATCACCTGCTTTCGGTCTTAGTGTCCATCTCCAATTACTCTCACAATGATAGAGATAGAGGAGAAAGGTGATGCTTTCTCTTCACAAGCTCAATGATTCTGCCGTGTCATCCACATGCGATGTCACATGTAACCGCTTTCCGAAGAGCCCATCGAGAGGTTGTTACAAGTCTCCTCCACCACAACAACTGCCAATCTAAACACTGTCTCTGGCCACAACGGACTACATTATTAATGGAGACATGTTGGAGAATGACTCGAAATGTGGATTTCGCTGAACTTTCCTCTCACTGCCCTAATAAGGCAACATTTTATCTTTCACACAATACTTTCAATAATTTACTTCTACAGTTACAAACAACATTTTTGCCATTTATACAGCTTTCCTTTCCCGATTTTTTGGCCTTAGCCAAAAGTAAACGTTACATTTCCAATTGCTTTGCTTATTGGGAGCAAAGGGTCAGAGACAATATCTATGTGAGTGATTTAGAAACAGTAAGGAAGAGGGGACAGTGTCTGTGCAGACTGGGTAGGACTAACATGATATCGCCCAGTAGCCAATTTCTTCTTCATAGACAGAATGAAACAAAACGCAGAGAAAGAAAAAGAATAAATTTGGCTGAGGAATGGTGAGTGACAATGTAAACAAAACACAGTAGTTTGAAATGGAAAGGAGGAGAAATGATTTTATTTGCACTGTTTAATCAGTGCGTGTGCAGATAGATAAGATTGTTCATATAAGCGCACGGCATTCAGAGTTATTAATGGAGACATGATATGATGCAGAAGATGTGACCTTGTCTTGTTTGTGTCTTGTTAACATTGCGCTCAATAGAGAGAGCCCATCTCCCCTATTCACACCTTTATTTATTCCCACTGTACATCTGCTCCTCTTTCACCACATTAAATCCCATTGTATCTTGCACGGCATCCCCACACCCTCTGGTTCCTGTCACCACTCCTCTACCTCTGTCAAGGTATTAAAAAGATCATTTTCCAATCCTTTCTAGTTCTGAACAAGTGTCTCACTGGACTTGAAAGCTTAACTCTGTTTCTCTGTCTCCTAGGCCTGCGAAGTTTCTCCAGAAATGAATCGGCACTGACTGAATTTTCAACAAAATAAAGCACCGTGCATGCTGGAAATCTGAAGAAAGAAAAATTGCTGCAGAAACTGGGAGCTTTGAAAAGGCATCACTGGGTCCAACAGCTTAACTTTGCTTTCACTCTGCAGATGCTGCCAGACCTGCTGAGTTTCTTCACAAATTTGTGTTTTTGAATAAATTCTGAAAAAGTGTGTCAAAGTTGCTCAAACGCCCTGTTCAACATGGATCCCCAAACACTGAGAAGTGAGTGACAGCACAAGGTGCACAAATGCATTGGTTCCAAACGACATAACGCTGGCATCACTGACACTGCAGAGCTCTTAGTCATGGTCAGGGAGAGAAACATTCACTTTAAAAACCTTCTTACAGTGCGGAAACAAGTCCTCCAGCCTAACAAGTCCACACCGACCCTCAGAGCACCCCATCCAGACCAATCCCCTTGTTACCAACCTAACCTACACATCCCTCAACACTATGGACAATTTAGCATGGCCAATTCAGCTAGCCCGCACATCTTTAGACTGTGGGTGGAAAGCCGACCCCCTGGAGGAAACCCACGCAGACACGGGGAGAATATGTAAACTCCACACAAACAGTTGGAATTGAACCTACATCCTGGGCACTGTGAAGCAGCAGTGCTAACCACTAAGCCACCGTGCCACCCGAAGGTGCCCCTACTGGAAGGGAAAAGATTCAGATGAATACGTTAAATGTGTTTTGAGGAATGTAACAAATTGGAGACGTGACACCACAGAAAGACCGTCAGAAGAACGAGAATATTAAAATGGAAGTGCTGCCACATCAGAAAACAGAGTAGGTCACTGCGTACAAGGGCGATGGGGATTCGGTCTGAACTGGGGGACATTACATTGCACTTATTGCAGCTCAAACATGGGCATTCATGTGGTGACGGAAACCACAGCAACAGCAGCAGAAGCAGAATTGTATTCCACCAGAATGTGTGACTTTTTGTCTGGGAGAATCCCTCAGTCTATGATTACCATGAAGCTGGTCAATGGTTCAGTGACAAGTGCAGGCAAATGTGCCGGGGTCAGAACCATGTGTACCTGAAACTGATGGCAACCCATTATAGCTACTGCATTCGACTGCTTGCATTACACACAGCAGAACTAACGCATTACAGTCAGGGTGGAATGATTGCAAGATCAACAGACCAACTATTCTGCTACAACCAGTCATGAATGGTGATGGGGGCAGCAGGAACTGCCGATGCTAGAATCTGAGATAACAAGGTGTTGAGTTGGATGAACACAGCAGGCTAGGCAGCATCAAAGGAGCCGGAAAGCTGATGTTTCAGGTCTGGAGCCTTCTTCATAAAAAGTGGAGTGGAAGCGAGCTCTGAAATAAATAGAGAGAGGGGGAGGCAGTGATAGAAGGTAGACAGTGGAGCAGATAGGTGGAGAGAGGATGGACAGGTCAAGGAGTTGGGGATAAAGCCAGTAAAGGTGAGTGTAGGGGGGTTGGTCAGTGAGAAGGGAGGAGTGGGTAGGTGGGAGGGAAGACGGACATATTGTGGAGGCAGGAAGGAGGCCAGTAGAGTTCAGGTGAGTGTAGGTGGGAAGTGGGGGTGGGGGTAGGTCAGTGAGGGGGGAGGGTAGGTGCTCCAAAAGCAGTCTCCAAGCATCCACGATAACACGGTGTGAAGCTGGATGAACACAGCAGGCCAAGCAGCATCAGGGGAGAAGGAAAGTTTGACGTTTCAGGTCGGGAACCTTCTTCAGAAATGGGGGAGGGGAAGGGGATTCTGAAATAAATAGGGAGACGGGGAGGGGGATAGAAGATAGATAAAGGAGAAGATAGGGTGGGAGGAGACAGACAGGTCAGAGAGTTGGGGTTAGAACCAGTGAAGGAGAATGTCAATGTGGAGTTAGGGGGAGATAGGTCAGTCCAGGGAGGATGGACAGGTCGGGGGTGGGTGTTGGGTGAGGATAGTGGATAGGGGATGGGGGTGGGGCTTGAGATGGGAGGAATGGTTAGGGAGGGAGGGACTAGCTGGGTTGGTTTTGGCATGTGGGCGAGGGAGGGGAGATTTTGAAGCTTGTGAAATCCACATTGATACACCCTTGGGCTGCAGAGTTCCCAAGCGAAATATGAGATGCTGTTCCTGCATCTTTCAGGTGGCATCATTGTGGCAATGCAGGAGGCCCAGGATGGACATGCCATCCGAGGAGTTGGGGGTGTGTGGAAATTGAAATGGTTTGCGACTGGGAGGTGCAGTTGTTTGTTGCGAACAGAGCGTAGGTGTTCCGCAAAGCGGTCCCCAAGCCTCCGTTTGGTTTTCCCGATGTAGAGGAGGCCGCAACGGGAACAGCGGATACAGTACATAACATTGACAGATGTGCAGATGAACATCTGTTAGATGTGAAAAGTCTTCCTCGGGCCTGGGATCGGGGTGAAGGGGGAGATATAGGGGCAGGTATGGCACTTGCTTCGGTTGCAGGGAAAAGTGCAGGGGGTGGTGGGGCTGGAGGGGAGTGTGGAGCGGAGAAGGGAGTCACAGAGAGAGCGGTCCTTCCGGAAAGCAGATAAGGGTAGGAACTGAAAAATGTATTTGGTGGTGGGGTCGGATTGCAGATGGCGGAAATGGCGGAGGATGATGCGTTTAATTTGGAGGTTGGTCGGGTGGTACGTGAGGACAAGGGGGGATTCTGTTTTGGTTATTATTGCGAATAGTGGGTGAGAGGGATGACTTGCGGGAAATGCAGGAGACACGGTCGAGGGCATTTTTGATCACTGTGGAGGGGAAGTTGCAGTTCTTGAAAAAAGATGACATCTGGGATGTTCGTGAGTATCATAGACCTAGACATCTTTGTCAAAGATCATCAGTCTCCTTCGCTTTGTGCAGAAAAAACTTCAGTTTCTCCAACTTGACCTTACAACTATTATCCCTCAGTTCCTGAATCATTCTGATCAATCTCCTTTCGATCACTCCACAGACCCTCACATCCTTTGTGCACACCACCTGTTTGTGCAGACCCGAATGCTCTTGTGTTCAAGTGGGTGATGTTATCACACACGGGCAATTGCTCAGTGACATCACCCTGAATCCTGGGCATTTCCTGAACTGTGGGTTTCCCCTCACCCCAGTGCTTCTGATGTCTTTTGAGCTGCAGACTCCAGCATTTGATTTTAAAGTTGAAGACAATGAAATTATTTCAGTATTTTTAACCAGTAATGTACACATTTTGTATCAGAGATAATGGGAACTGCAGATGCTGGAGAATCTGAGATAACAAAGTGTGGAGCTGGATGAACATAGCAGGCCAAACAGCAGCTCAGGAGCACAAAAGCTGATGTTTCGGACCTGGACCCTTCATCAGAAAAGGGGGATGTGGAGAGGGTTCTGAAATAAATAGGGAGAGAGGGAGAGGCGAATCAAAGATGGATAGAGGAAATGGCTAGAGGGATCTCCATCCCCCATTCCCAATTCCTCCTCCTTCGCCGTATCTGCTCCCAGGATGAGGCATTCCACTCTCGCACATCCCAGATGTCCAAGTTCTTCAAGGACCGCAACTTTCCCCCAGCAGTGGTCGAGAATGCCCTTGACCGCGCCTCCCGCATTTCCCGCAACACATCCCTCACACCCCGCACCCACCACAACCGCCCAAAGAGGATCCCCCTCGTTCTCATACACCACCCCACCAACCGCCGGATACAATGCATCTTCCTCCGATACTTCCGCCATCTACAATCTGACCCCACCACCCAAGACATTTTTCTGTCCCCACCCTTGTCTGCTTTTAGGAGAGACCACTCTCTCCGTGGCTCCCTTGTTCGCTCCACACTGCCCTCCAACCCCAGCACACCCAGCACCTTCCCCTGTAAGCACAGGAAGTGCTACACTTGCCCCCACACCTCCTCCCTCACCCACTTCCCAGGCCCCAAGATGACTTTCCATATGAAGCAGATGTTCACCTGCACATCTGCCAATCTGATATACTGTATCCATTGTCCACGGTGTGGCTTCCTCTACATTGGGGAAACCAAGCGGAGGCTTGGGGACCGCTTTGCAGAACACCTCCGCTCGGTTCACAATCAACCACTGCACCTCCCAGTCGCAAACCATTTCCACGCCCCCTCCCATTCTTTAGATGACATGTCCATCATGGGCCTCCTGCAGTGCCACAATGATGCCACCCGAAGGTTGCAGGAACAGCAACTCATATGCCGCTTGGGAACCCTGCAGCCCAATGGTAACAATGTGGACTTCACCAGCTTCAAAATCTCCCGTTCCCGCACCGCATCCCAAAACCAGCCAGGTTCGTCCCCTCCCCCGACTGCACCACACAACCAGCCCTTCTCTTCCCCTCCCCCAACTGCATCCCAAAAGCAGTCCAGCCTGTCTCTGCCTCCCTAACCTGTTCTTCCTCTCACCCATCCCTTCCTCCCTCCCCAAGCCACACCTCCATCTCCTACCTACTAACCTCATCCCACCTCCTTGACCTGTCCATCTTCCCTGGGCTGACCTATCCCCTACCTACCAATCCACCTATACTCTTCACCTATCTTCTTTTCTCTCCATCTTCGGTCCGCCTCCCCCTCTCTCCCTATTTATTCCAGAATCCTCACTCTATCCCCCTTTTCTGATGAAGGATCTAGGCCCGAAACGTCAGCTTTTATGCTCCGGAGATGCTGCTTGTCCTGCTGTGTTCATCCAGCCTCACATTTTATTATCTCTGACAGTCTCTGTGCTGTTTGATGTGATGCAATGCCACCCTCTGCTGGCCTCCACACGTCACTGCACAGGCAGCAGCAGAGGATGAGGAGCATCAGGGATTTATTCAGAGACGGACTGGGAGGGCAGCAGCTCACAACACCATCCAAACTGATTTCTTCTTCATGTACTGATCTAAATGTCTTTTAATTGTTGTAACTGCACTCACTTCCACCAGTTTATCTGGAATTTTATCCCATACGCGAACCACTGTCTGTAAAATAATTGCCCCTCATGTCTCTTTTAAAATGTTTGATCCTCAAAATTTGAAACATCCCCACAGCCTTGAAATCCTCCATCCCCAAGAAAAGATGACCAACATTCAACTTATGTGGGCACCTCATGATTTATAAGCCTCAATCAGGTCACCCCTCATCCTCCTGTGCACAAGTCAGTAAAGTCCCAGCCTATACAGCCTCTGAAAACACTCTGAAGTGGTGATGTATCCGGATTGAATCAGGCGACAGTGTTGGACCCATGCAGTGTTTTCGGTGTAAGGGAGTATGTCTACATGTCAGCATTCTGAAACTTGTGAACACATCCTTCCATGGCACTGTCTCTCTCTCTCCCCCTCTCTGTCTATATATCCAACCCATCCCATTTGTTCATATTTAAACCAATTCCAGACCATCTATCTCTGGCAGTGACACCCATGGCACCCCTTGTCCTGGCACAGGCAGCGCAGTGGCTCAGTGGTTAGCACTGCAGCCTCACAGCACCAGGGACCTGGGTTCAATTCCAGCCTCGGGCAACTGTCTGTGCGGAGTTTGTACGTTCTCCCCGTGTCTGCGTGGGTTTCCTCCGGGTGCTTCGTTTTTCTCCCACTGACTTCGAAGAATTATACCTGATGGCCCCGTCTCTGTTCTGCAACACGACCAAAGGCCCTAATTTAAATTGTATAAGTCCTGCCCTTGTTTGTTTTACCAAAAGCAATGTCTCACATTTATGCAAATTAAACACAATCTGCCACACCACAGCCCAGTGAGTGATATTCCCACTCCCCACACAAACCTGACATGTTTTGAAAGACCCTCCCATCTCCAGAAGGCCTACAAACTCCTGCCTTTATTTTCGCAAAGACCCTGAGCTTGGTTTGCCTTGTGCAGGCAGCAGGAGGCGTGGGGTGGTGGTGGTGGGAGTGTGGATTGCAGACCAGCCTGTGATGGGGAGATTCATTTTCTTCAGGGTAGAGAGTTTGCCAATGGGCACCCAGATGGGCCCTAGTTATGCCTGTCTCTTCATTGGGTACGTGGAACATTCCTTTCCCCAGTCCTATTCTGCTACCCTCCTCCACCCACAGCTCTTTCTCCACTGTATCAATGATATCATCGGAGATAGTAGGAACTCCAGATACTGGAGAATCTGAGATATCATCAGTACTGCTTCTCTCTCTCATCTGGAATTGGAAAGCTTCACATATTTTGCTTCCAACTTCCACCCTGCCCTCACTTTCACCTGGTCTATCTCTGACCCCTCCCTTCCCTTCTTCAACATTTCTGTTTCCATTTCTGGGATAGACTGGCCACTGATATTCATTACAAATCCACTGTCTCCCACAGCTACCTGGGCTATATGTCCTCACACCCTCCTTCCTGTAAAATCCTGTAAATGTCTTGCATTTATGCAAATTAAACATCATCTGCCACACCACAGCCCAGTTAGCGATATTCCCACCGCACCCCCACACAACCCTGACATGTTTTGAAAGATCCTCTCAGCTCCAGAAGGCCTACAAACTCCGGTCTTTATTTTCGCAAAGACTCCCTCCATCCCATTCTCTCAGTTCCTCCGTTTCCAGCACATATGTCCAGATGAGGCTAACTTCAACAAGAGAGCCTCCGACATGTCCACCTTCCTCCTCAACCAAGGATTCCCCAGCTCCTTTGTTGACAGGGCCCTCAACCAGGTCTGATCCAATCTCGCACGCTTCTGTCCTCACTCCTTCTCCTTCCTCCTGCAACAGCAATAGGGTTCCCCGTAGCCTCACTCACCATCCCAACAGCATCCTCATCCAGAAGATCATCAGACGCCATTTCTGCCACTTTCAGTGAGATGCCACCACCAGACCACCTCTCCCTTGACAACAAAGTGTGAAGCTGGATGAACACAGCAGGCCAAGCAGCATCACAGGCCTGCCTTCCGCAGGGACCGTTGTCTCTGGGACCCCCTGGTCCACACTTCCTTCACCCCCAACAATTCCCCACAGCCCTATGGCCCTTCCCCTGTCACCGGTGAAGGTGCAACACCTGCCCATTTACCCCCTTCCTCCCCAGTATCGCCAAACATACCTTCCAGGTGAAGCAACACTTCACTTGCACTTCCCAGAATCTCGACGACTGCATTCGCTGCTCACAATGTGGTCGCCTTAAAATTGGGAAATGAAGTGAAGACTTGGTGACCGCGAGGTAGAACATCGATGCTCAGCTTGTAAAAAAAGTCTCTGAACTGCCTGTTGCCTGCCACTTTAATGCACCACCCTGCTCCCTGGCCAACATCTCTATCTCTGGCTTGCTGCAGTGTTACAGTGAAGCCCAAAGCAAGCTGGAGGAACAACACCTCATTTTCCACTTGGGGACCCTGCAGCCCTCCGGACTCAGTACTGAGTTCGATAATTTTAGGGCCTAAACTCTCCCATGTCCCGCACTGCACACACCAGGCCTTGTTACCACACAGCCTGCCATTACACACTCCCTGTTGTTAGTCACTAACAGTCCCTGTTAACAACTACTCACCCTCCCAGCCTGATCGTTATTAACTCCTTTGTCTGTCCAACTTCTTTCTCTCTCTTTGGGCCCTAGCATCTCGTTTACTCTCTACCCCACCCACCTCCCTATTTTCAGCATATAAACTGACATTTTCTCAGCCACCATCAATTCTGAGGAAGGGTCACTGAACCCCAAACATTGACTCTGTATTTTTACCTTCAAAGATGCTGCCAGATGTGCTGAGCTTTTCCAGCAACTTTGTTTTTGATCCTAGAATATAATTTGTTGCTTTGTAACATTTAATGCTTTTAGGAGGAGGGCAGTCACACCTTAGAGGTGGGAAATAGTGGTCTGCAATATGGTCTTTTGGGGTTGGAAATTATGCTCTTTTGTCGTGTCTGGTGTTCAGTAATGGCTGATCGAGATTCTTCATAGTGCAGAACACGTCTGCAGAATTTCTTTCCCTGATGTTGCACTCTCCAGATATAGCAGGAACTGCTGCTGCAGAATCTGAGATAACAAAGTATCGAGCTGGATGAACACAGCAGGACAAGCAGCATCAGAGGAGCAGGAAAGCTGACATTTCGGGTCTGGACCCTTCTTCAGAAATCGGGGAGTGGAAGGGGATTCTGGAATAAATAGAGAGAGAGAGGGGGGCAGGTGGATGGAAATTGGGTAAATGAACAGATAGGTGGGGAGGAGACAGACAGGTCAAGGAGGCTGGGATGGAGCCAGTAAAGGTGAGTATAGGTGGGGAGTTAGGGTGGAGGTTGGTCAGTCAAGGGAAGAGGGACAGGCCAACGAGACAGGGATGACACTGGCTGGTAGGAGGTAGGGGTGGGGGTTGAGGTGGGAGGAGTGGATCAGTGGGAGAAAGTATGGACAGGTCAGGGAGGCAGGGACGAGCTGGGCTGGTTTTGAGATGCAGTGGGCTGTTGGGAGATTTTGTAGCTTGTGAAGTCCACATTGATACCATTAGGCTGCAGGGTTCCCAAGCGGAATATGAGGTCCTGTTCCTGCAGCCTTCGGGTGGTATCATTTTGGCATTGGATGAGGCCCAGGATAGACATGTCATCCAGGGTGTGGAGCGTAGATGTTCCACAAAGCGGTTGTGAAAGCTTCGCTTGTTTTCCCCAATGAAGAGGAGGCCACATCAGGAACAGGGGATACAATATAAATCAGCAGATGTGCAGGCGAACATCTGTTTGATGTTGAAGGTTTTCCTGTGGCCTGGGATGGATGGTTCAGGGTGCTGGGGTAGGGGCACGTTCCGCACTTCTCCCAGTTGCAGGGAAAAGAGCCGGGTGACATGGAGCTGGAGGGGAGTGTGGAGCGGACAAGAGATTCGTGGAGAAAGTGGTCCCTCCGGAAAGCAGGGAAGAGTGGTGAGGGAAAAATGTCGTTGGTGGTGGGGTCAGATTGCAGATGGCTCAGGTGCTGGAGGATGATGTGTTGGATCTGGAGGTTGCTGGGGGTGGTCGGGGCGGGTGGGGTACCTAAGGACAAGAAGATTCTGTTTTGGTTTTATTGAGGGGAGGGGGTGTGAGGGATGAGTTGTGGAAAACATGAGAGATGTGTTGGAGGGTATTTTCAACCACTGTGGAGGGGGAGTTGCAACCCTTGAAAAACGAAGACATCTGGGACGTCTGAGAGTAGAATGCCTCATCTCAGGAACAGATGAAGAGGAGGTAAAGGAATTGGGAATACAGGATGACATTTTTGCAGGAAGGTGGGTGGGAAGAAGTGTATTCTAGGTAGCTGTGGGAGTTGGTAGGCTTGAAATGGATATTGTTTTCCAGGTGTTTTCCAGAGATGGAAACACAGAGGCCCAGGAAGGAGAGAGATGTATCACAAATGGTCCAGCGAAACTCAAGGTTGGGGTGGAAGGTGTTGGTGACGTGGATGAACTGTTTGAGCTCCTTGTGGGATCACGAGGCGGCATCGATCCAGTTATCAATATAACGGAGGAAGAGGTGGGGTTTAGGGCCAGTGCGGCTTCGGAAAAGGGATTGTTCTATGTAACCTACAAAGAGGCAGGCATAGCTTGGGCCCATGTGGGTCCGACGGCCAACCCCTTTGTCTGTAGGAAGAGGAAGGACTTGAAGGAGAAGTTATTAATGGTGAGGACGAGTTCAGCTAAGCTGACAAGGGTGTCAGTGAAGGGGGACTGGTCGGGCCTGGGGGACAGGAAGAAGCAGAGGCCCGTTAGGTCATCTGTATGGGGATTACAAGTACACAGGTTTTGGAGGTCCATGGTGAAGATGAGGTGTTGGGGACCAGGGAATTGGAAATTCTGGAGGAGGTGGAGGGTGTGGGTGGTATCATGGACATTGGTGGGGAGTTGCTGGACCAAGGGGGAGAAAATGGAGTCCTGATAGGTGGAGATAAGTTCCGTGGGACAGGAGCAGGCAGACACAATGGGTTGACTAGGGCAGGCAGGTTTGTGGATTTTGGGAAGGAGATAGAAGCGGGCGGTGCAGGATTATGGAGCGATGAGGTTGGAGGCTGTGAGTGGGAGGTCACCTGAGGTGATGAGGTTGAGGATGGTCTGGGAGATGATGTATTGGTGGTCAGGGGTGGGGTCATGATCAAGGAGGCAGTAGAGGGAGGTGTCAGAGAGCTGGCATCTCGTCTCAGCAATGTCGAGGTCAGTGCGCCATTCTGCAACTGTGCTTCCCTTGTCCTCGGGTTTCATAGTGAGGTGAGGGTTGGAGACAAGGGAGCGGAGGGCTGTATGATCTGCGGGGCGAGGTTGGAGTGGGTGAGAGGGTTGGAGAGGTTGAGGCAATTGATGTCTCAATGGCAGTTGGAGATGAAGAAGTCGAGGGAGGGTAGGAGGCTTGGGGATGGTGTCCAGGAGGAGGAGGCGTGTTGGCGGTGGGAGAAGGGGTCAGTCGAGGGAGGATTTCAGATAATAACCATTTGAGCTGGAAATCATAGCCAAGCAATTAAAGATGTTAATAGTTTATCTCAATGGCACAGCACATTCCCTCAACATCCTGTAGTTGAGGCAAGTACCTTGCATTTGTTCAACACTGAAAAATCTTCCCTGTGTACTTCAGTAAATTTAACCAGAATTTGATAAATTCAAATTCAGCTTAAAGTTGGCACGTAAAATGCGACTCAAAATCTGGGCATGTCTTTGGTCTTGTGTAATGGGTAGCGCCAATGCCTCTGTGCCAGAGCTCTGATTCAATTCCAATCTCTGAATCTATGATAATGTCACTAGCTCTGGACCAGAAGTTCTGGATACAACTCCTGCCAGTTGCAGAGGTGTGTCACAGCCTGTCAGAACAGATTGATGAGCAAATATACGGGACAGTCATATTGTAGATTCAGGGGCCATCCCAGTGTGGTGGCCTTCACCTTTGGACCAGAGGTCTCGATTTAAATCCCACAGCAGTGTTTCATAAAATGTCTAAACAAGTTGGTGAAATATTTTCCAGAATTGTGACTTGATTGAGAAGGACCAGTGTTGAATTTCAGAATTCAGGCCCGGGATAACAGAAAGCACAGCCATTCATGTTGATTGGAGTAAAATGTGCACCTGATATATGTTTATAAAATCGTGAAGGGCATGGATAGGGTGAATAGTCAGGGTCTTTTTCCCAGAGTATGGGGACTCAAACATTAGAAGGCACAGGTTTATGGAACAACGGGAAAGATTTAAAAACCATACGAATGAACTGCCAGATAAAGTGCTGGAGGCATGTGAAAACATCATTTCAAAGGATGGGTATATGAATTGGAAGGGTCCAGAGGAATGTAGGCCAAATGCTGGCAAATGGGATGAGATTAATTTCGGATACCTGGGCAGCATGGACATGTGGACCAAAGGATTTGTTCCCATACTGTCCATCTTTATGATTCATTCATTTGCTCAGGATCTCTTTGTAATCTTGGATAACCTTGTCTGTCCATGGTTCAAATAATCTCAGTGTCATCCGTAAACTTGCTAACCTTGCCTTCTATAATTTTCATCTAAATCATTCATTTAAATGACAACCAAAAGTAAATCTAGGCACCGATCCCTGTGGATCACCGCTAACCACAGGCTTCCAGTCTGAAGGACAATCCTCCATGACCACCCTGTCTCCTGCCATAAAGCAGAAACACACACACACACATGCACGCACGCACATGCATACAGCCATGGAGATCGATACATTCTGATGAATAAGCAGTTCAAGGGTTATGGTGAGAAGGCGAGAGAATTGTGTTGAGAAATATGTCAAGCTTAATCGAACAGCAGAGCAGACTCGATGGGCCAGATGGCAAATTCTGCTCCAATTTCTTATCCTGTCTGGTTTGAAGGTATCGGGAATATTTCGAGGAGGTAATTTGCTGTGAGGCTAACACACTTTAAGGAGTCTCCCAATTAAGACTGAGGTACGAATATATCTTTCTCTTTAACATTGTGCTGTCTGTGGTGTTCTCATCCCCAGTGAATAGTGAACACTGGGTTAGTGAAGATATTCAAGGCGGAGCTCAACTGACCTTTAATGGACAAGAGAGTCCATAATTGGCAATAAACAGGAAAGGGGTGTTCAGCCACAAACAGATCAGCCATGATCTTTCTAAATTAAGAAAAAGTCTCGAGAGTCCAATTGGCCAACTGCAGCTCGTATCCTGTTTGTTGTTGTCTCACTCCACCCTTCAAAGCTGTTACAGAGGAAAAGGATGTCCCCATTCAAACAGTCATGGTTGCTATCATAGAGACACAGAGATATACAGCATGAAAACAGACCCTTCGGTCCAACTCATCCACGCCATCCAGATATCCGAAATAAACCTGGGCCCATTTGCCAGCATTTGGTCCATTCCTCTCTAAACCATTCCGAAACATATACCCATCATGAAGCCATTTAAATGTTGTTATTGTACCAGCCTCCACCACTTCCTCTGGCAGCTCATTCCATAAACACATCACCCTCTGCATGAAAATGTTGCCCCTTAAGTCCCTTTTAAACCTTTCCCCTCTCTCCTTAAAGCTGTGGTCTCTCGTTTTGGACTCTCCCACCCCGGGGAAAAGACCTTGGCTGTTTACACTCCTGTGTCCCTCATGACTTTGCAAACGTCTGTAAGGTCACTCATCAAAGACTTTTCATTTTATTGTGTACCAATTGTGGCAATTTTTCCGCACAGCACCCACAGCCAAAAATGAAATTAACCAGAAACTTATCTATATTTGTGATGTTCTTAAAGGGACTGATGCTAACCAGACTGATAGGAAACCTCCCCTTCTCCTCGATACATGTCCGGGGAAAATTGAGCACCTGATTGAGAGGGCAGACTAGATTTATTGCTGCATCTAAAAGACAGCATGTTTGACCTTACAGCATTTTACTCAAGTGTCAGTCTATATTCTGTGCTTGTTTTTTAAACACTCAAGGATCAGAATCATTGACAGTACAACCTCTACCTGATGATCTGAAAACAAATGCCCCTAATGGTGTGTTGCTGAGCTCAGATACTTCTCGACAACCAGCTACACACCACAGGAGAGACCCTGCAACCTTTTCCAGCTGCTACACAGAATATAGATAATTATTTAGTTTCAGGTTGGAAAGCTGAGACTAACGGAATTCCTCAAGGAATGTTGTGAGTTCATCAACAGTTTACAATCCAGATTAAAGATTTCTATGAAGGGCTGATTGGATTGGAGCTCAATGTGCGAGTACAGCATTATAGTCACCAAATAAGATGACAAGTGGAGGGAGGCGATCTACACTGGTGTGTAGACAGGGGTTGTTTGGGAGCAAACTTCGGCAATGCAAATAAAACGGTACAGTGTGGGTTGTGGGACATTTGTGTTTTGGGGAAAGGATAAAACAGCAGTAAATTATATGACTGGAGAAATAACGCAGAGATCGGTGCTACTGAGTGATTTGTGTGTCCTGGTACAGAAATCATATAAAGTTCGTGTGAAGATGTCGCAAGTGACTTGGAAAGTAAATGGAATAGTGCTGTTTCTTGAAAAGGGTGCTGGGTATGATGTTAGGCATGTTTCCCTGCTTCTGTACAGGGCATTGCTGAGAAACCATCTCATGCTCTGTCTGTAGGTATGATGCCCAAAACTAAAAAAAATCACAATGGCCTTTGAAACTTTTCAAAGATGGTTCTCTACACACTGTCCTGTGATGAAGGCATTATGTTATGGAGGATTAACAGTTTAATTCTGAGAATGAGAAATATTCTTGACTATATTAGAACTTAAGGAGAGTGTAAATGGTGAATACGTGACAGATAATTTGTCTTGATTGGGAGAATACAAATGGGGAAATAAAATTAAAAATAAAACAGATTCTGAGGAAGGTTCACTTGACCTGAAACATTAATTCTAATTTCTCTTCATGGATGCTGCCAGGCTGCTGACCTTTTCCACTAATTTCTGTATTTCTTTAGGAGTAAGACACATTCATTTTAATATAGATGTTGTGAAAACCACAAGACTTGTTATTTTTAAATTATGCAGGCACATATAAACATGTCTTTAAATCAAGTCGGCCCTTTTGTTGCTCAGGAAATGACTCTGTGTATGACAGCAGCAATGATGCGCCAACATGGAGCAGGGAATGTGATGGAAACTAATAGCTCGGACAATGTTCAAGAGGACCTCACATGTTCATGTTTGGGGGTTGGATAGCATTATTGCGCGATTCAACTCAGAGAGGGGAAAAGAAACGCAACCTCCCTGAAAAGCAACAGCCTATCGCTCCCTCTCTATTTCCTTGTTCCTCATCGCATCAATGTATGAGAGCTGAAAACGCAACAATCATCTTTACCACTCATGGAGGATTCATGATGAGGATGAATTGGAATCTCCCACTGCCTGTAGCAAAGGAAATTCAGCCAAATCTCACAGTTCCAGGAAATAATCCCATTGCCAACAACTTGTGCGAGCAGAATAAATTTGGAAGCAGAATAACATTTGGGAAAATATGTCACATTTCTCCTTTTATCATGAGTTCAACTGTTATGTGGACAAAGTTCTTTCAAATTAATATTTCAGCTTGTCATCAAATATACGTGTGTGTGTGTGTGTGTGTGTGTGTGTGCGTGCGCGTGCGTGCGTGCGTGCGTGTGTGTGTGTGTCTGTGTGTGTCTGTGTGTGTTTGTGTGTCTTCTTTGCAGCATAGTTTGAGGAAAATTGGTTTGGTCATAAATGTGTCATTTTAGCAGATTAAAGAAAACTGTCTGACTCCTTCCTTGCACTGAACCTGACCCAGTCTGAGACCTATATTATCAGCCATATCACCAACCTGGTTACATTTAAAATTTGTAGTGATCACGGGAGAGGTGGGACCGGAAATGAAAACAGTGACCCGGCAAGCCAGTGCACCAGAGACCAGTGAGCCTGAGATGAGAGCTGGAGAAGTTGTTGGAGGGGATTCTGAGAGATAGGATTTACATGCACTTGGAAAAGCAAGAAGTGAATAGCGATAGTAAACATTGCTTTGTGCAGTGTAAATCACGTCTCACGAACTTGATTATTTTGAGGAGGTGATAAAGAAGGTTGATGAAGGCAGTGTGGCAGACATTTTCCAAATCGGCTTCAGCAAGGTGTTCCATAACGTTCCGAATGTTAGACAGATTAGTATTGGGTAATCACATGGGATCCGGGGGAGCTAGATATTTGAATTCAAAATTGGCTTGAAGACAAAGGATTGTTGTCCAGACTGGAGGCCAGTGACCAGCCGTGTACCACAAGTATCAGTGCTGAGTTCCCTGCTTTCCATCATGAATATAAAGGGTTTGGATGTGAATATCAGAGACATGGTTAATAAGTTTACAGATGACATTAAAAAGTGGCGCAGTGGACAGTGGTGAAGTTTATCTCAGAGTGCAAAGTGACATTGATCAGATGGGCCAAAGGGCCAAGGTGTGTCTGATTGAGTTTAATTTAGATAAATGAGAGGTTTTGCGTTTGGTAGAGTAAAGCAGGGCAGGACTTTGGACCCTACACCTCAGGAAGGACATACTAGCCCTGGAGCGTGTCCAGCGGAGATTCACACGGATGATCCCTGGAATGGTACGTTTAATGTATGATGAATGGCTCAGGATCCTGGGATTGGACTCATTAGAGTCTAGAAGGTTGAGGGGAGACCCAAGAGAAACTTACAAAATAATGGATGGCTTAGAAGGGGTGGACGCTCGGAAGTTGTTTCTGTTAGGCAGGAGACTAGGGGAGACTAAGTTCTTTCTCTGAGGTGGGAGGAGAGCGAGAGCCAGACAGAGAGAGCGCCAGCAGGCTGCCGGGAAGGTAACATTTTTTGTCCCCACTTTAAAAAGCTTACCTCGAGCAGGGGCGGTCTTCATTTATTTGGGCAGGAAAAAGAGTGGAAGGGTGATATTCATTGAGGATTCAATTGTAAGGGGAATAGATAGGCGGTTCTGTGATCGAAAACGGGACTCCCGAATGGTATGTTGCCTCCCAGGTGCACGGGTCAGGGATGTCTCCGATTGGCTGCAGAATATTTTGAAGGGGGAGGGTGAACAGCCAGTTGTCGTCGTGCATATAGGCACCAACGATATAGGCAGAAAACGGGATGAGGTCCTACAAGCAGAATTTAGGGAGTTAGGAGCCAAGTTAAAAAGTCGGACCTCAAAGGTAGTAATCTCAGGATTGCTACCAGTGCCACGTGCTAGTCAGTGCAGAAATGAAAGAATAGCTAGGATGGATGTGTGGCATGAGAGATGATGTAGGAGGGAGGGGTTCAGATTTTTGGGACATTGGAACCGGTTCTGGGGAAGGTGGGACCATTACAAATTAATGATCTGCACCTGAGCCGGACTGGAAACAATGTCTTTGGGAGTGCTTTTGCTAATGCTGTGGGGAGGGTTTAAACTAATGTGGCAGTGTGATGGGAACCACATATTGGACAGAAAAGAGGTAGCAACGAAAGCCTGTGGGGAACTAGTTAATGGAGTCAGTGTGACTAAAGGGAATAGTAGTCGGGGAGCAGATGATGAGCACAAAGGGACAGGTGGTCTGAGGTGCATTTGTTTTCATGCGAGAGGTGTAGTTGATAAGGCAGATGAGCTTAGGGCTTGGATGAGTACCTGGAAGTATGATGTTATTGCTATTACTGAGGCTTGGCTGAGGGAAGAGTATGATTGGCAACTAGTTGTCCCAGGATATCGATGCTCTGTGGGGTTAGAGATGGAGATTAAAGGGGTGAAGGAGTTGCAGGACTTGTCAAAGACGATAACACAGCCGTACTGAAGGAGGACCCCATGGAGGACTCAAGCAATGAAGCAATATGGGTAGAACTCAGAAATAGGAAGGATGCAGTAACAATGTTGGGGCTGTACTACAGATCTCCCAACAGCAAGCATGAGATAGAGGTCCAAATATAGAAACAGATAATGGAAAGGTGGAGGAGAAACAGGCGGGTGGTTATTGGAGATTTTAATTTTCCTAACATTGACTGGGAATCACTCAGTATTAAGTGTCAAGATGGAGCAGAATTTGTAAGGTGTGTCGAGGAGGGTTTTCTGGAGCAGTATGTTTGTAGTCAAACTCGGGAAAGGGCCATACTGGACCTAGTGCTGGGGAATGAACCCGGCCAGGTGGTTGATATTACAGTAGGGGACTACTTTGGAAATAGCTACCACAATTCTGTAAGTTTTACAATACTCATGGACAAGGTTGGGAGTGGTCCTATAGGAAGAGTACTAAACTGCTGGAAGGCTGACTATACCAAGATTCGGCAGGATCTGAGGAATGTAGATTGGGAGAAACTGTTTGAAGGTAAATCCACATTTGATATGCGGGAGGCTTTTAAGGAGAGGTTGATTAGCGTGCAGGAGAAACATGTTCCTGTGAAAATGAGGAATAGAAATGGCAAGATGAAGGAACCATGGATGACAGTTGAAATTGTGAGACTAGCCAAGAGGAAAAAGGAAGCATACATGAGGTCGCGGCGACTGCAGACAGACAAACCTTAGCAAGAGTATCAGGAATGCAGAGGGAATCTGAAACAGAGGATTAAGCGGGCAACGAGAGGACATGAGATATTGCTGGCAAACATGGTTAAGGAAAATCCCAGATGCTTTTATTCATATATAAAGAGCAAGAGGATAACTAGAGAAAAGATTAGCCCACTTAAGGACAAAGAAGGTAAGTTATGTGCTGATTCAGAGAAAATGGGTGACATTCTTCATGAGTATTTTGCATCGGTATTCACCAAGGAGAGGGACATGACAGATGCTGAGGTTAGGGATAGATGTTTGCTTACTCTAGGTCAAGTTGACATCAGGAACGAGGAAGTGTTGGGTATACTAAAAGCCATGAAGGTGTACAAGTCCCCTGCCCGGATGGTATCTATCCTCGGTTCCTGATGGACGCGAGAGAGGACATAGATGGGGCTTTAACAGATATCTTTGCAGCATCCTTCGACACGGGTGAGGTCCCGGAGAACTGGAGACTTGCTAATGTTGTCCCCTTGTTTAAGAAGGGCAAAAAGGATAATCCAGGTAATTATCACCCGGTGAGCCTGACATCAGTGATAGGGAAGCTACTGGAGAAGATACTGAGGGATAGGATCTATTCCCATTTGGAAGAAAATGGGCATTTCAGTGATAGGCAACATGGTTGTGTCAGGGAAGGTCATGTCTTGCCAACTGAATAGTATTCATTGAGGACGTGACAAAGTTGATTGATGAGGGAAAGGCTGTAGATGTCATGTACATGTACTTCAGTCAGGCGTTTGATAAGGTTCCCCATGGCAATCTGATGGAGAACGTGAAGTCACATGGGGTCCAGGGTGTGCTAGCTAGATGGATAAAAAACTGGCTAGGCAACAGGAGACAGATAGTTGTCGTGGAAGGGAGTTTCTCAAAATGGAGACCTGTGACCAGTAGTGTTCCACAGGGATCTGTGCTGGGACTACTGTTGTTTGTGATATATGTGAATGGTTTGGAGGAAGGTGTAGGTGGTCTGATCAGCAAGTTTTCAGATGGCACTAAGATTTGTGGAGTAGCAGATAGAGAAGGGAATTGTCAGAGATTACAGCAGAATATAGATAGACTGGAGATTTGGGCAGATAAATGGCAGATGGAGTTCGATCCAGGCAAATGCGACGTGATGCATTTTGGAAGATCAAATTCAAGGGCGAACTAAACAGTAAATGGAAAAGTCCGAGGGAATATCGATGGACAGAGAGATCAGTGTGTTTCGGTCCATTGTTCCTTGAAGGTGACAACGCAGGTCAATAGGGTGGTCAAGAAGGCATATGGCATGCTTTTTTTCATTGGACGGCGTATTGAGTACAAGAGTTGGCAGGTCATGTCGCAGTTGTATAGGACTTTGGTTCGGCCACATTTGGAGTACTGTGTATAGCTCTGATCACCATATTATTAAAAGGATGTGAATGCTTTGGAGAGGGCGCAGAGGAGGTTCACCAGGATGTTGCCTGGTATGGAGGGTGCTAGCTATGAAGAGAGGTTGAGTAGATTCGGATTATTTTCATTAGAAAGACAGAGATTGAGGGGGTACCTGATTGAGGTCTACAAAATCGTGAGGGGTATAGACAGGGTGGAGAGCAAAAAGCTTTTTCCCAGAGTGGGGGATTCAATTACGAGGGGTAATGAGTTCAAAGTGAGAG
Source organism: Stegostoma tigrinum (assembly GCF_030684315.1). Classification (NCBI taxonomy): domain Eukaryota; kingdom Metazoa; phylum Chordata; class Chondrichthyes; order Orectolobiformes; family Stegostomatidae; genus Stegostoma; species Stegostoma tigrinum. The sequence continues at coordinate 887,067 of NW_026728819.1, forward strand.
GAGGAAAGTTTAAGGGAGATGTGTGTGGAAAGTTCTTTACACAGAGGGCGGTGGGTGCTTGGAACGCGTTGCCAGCGTCCTTTAAGATATATTTGGACAGGTATCTGAATGGGCAGGGAGAAAATGGACCCAGGCTGTTAGAAAATAGATGACAGGTTAGACAGAGGATCTTCTGGATGTGAGTTTGCTCGCTCAGCTGGAAGGTTAGTTTTCAGACGTTTCATCACCATTCTAGGTAACATCATCAACGAGTGTCCGATGAAGTGCTGGTGTTATGTCCCGCTTTCTATTTTTCTGTTTCGGTTTCCTGGGTTTGGTGATGTCATTTCCTGTGTTGGTGATGTCATTTCCTGCTCTTTTTCTCAGAGGATGGTAGATTGGCTCCAAATCAATGTGTTTGTTGATGGAGTTCCGGTTGGAATGCCATGCTTCTAGGAATTTTCGTGCGTGTCTCTGTTTGGCTTGTCCTAGGATGGATGTGTTTTCCCAATCAAACAGGGCAAATGGACAATCAAATGGACAAACAGGCAGAAAGCTGGCCACCGGGATACATGAACATCAACTAGCCACAAAACGACATGACCCACTATCACTAGTATCCTTACATTCAGATGAGGAAGGACACCACTTTGATTGGGACAACACATCCATCCTAGGACAAGCCAAACAGAGACACGCTCGACAATTCTTAGAAGCATGGCATTCCAACTGGAACTCCATAAACAAACACATTGATTTGCAGCCCATCTGCCATCCTCTGAGAAAAAGAACAGGAAATGACATCATCAACCCAAGGAAACCTAAACAGATAAATAGTAAGCGGGACATAACACCAGCGCTTCATCGGAGGCTCACTGATGATGTTACCTAGAATGGTGACGAAATGTCTGAAAACGAACCTTCCAGCTCAGCGTGCAAACTCACATCCAGAAACTCAACTTGAGCTACAAATCTTCTCAAAACTCGTTAACCGAGGATCTTGATTGGCGTAGGCTTGGAGGGCCGAAGGGCCTGTTCCTGTGTTTTAATTTTCATTGTTCTTTGTTCTTTGACCCGTGGGCACAACCTTAAAATTAGAGGCGATAAATTTAAAACTGAAATGAGGCGACATTTGTTCAGCCAGAGAGTGGTGGGCTTGTGGAATTCATTGCCACGGAGTGCAGTGGAGGCCAGGACGTTGGAAGATCGACAAATTCTTGATCTCACAAGGAATCAAGGGCTACAGGGAGAGTGCAGAGAAGTGGAGCTAAAATGCCCATCAGCCATGATTTAAAAGGCAGAGCGGACTTGATGGGCCGAATGGCCTTCCTTACACTCCTATGTCTTATCGTCTTATGGTCTTATACAGTCAATGCTGGGGCCGTGGGGACTGTTGCTGAATAAAGAGACATTGGGGGCACACACATAGTTCCTTGAAAGTGGAGTAACATGTGAGACAGGGTAGGGAAGGACACATTTGTCATGATTGCCCTAATCAGTCAGAGCATTGGGTATAGGGGCGCGATGGCATGTTGCTTCTGTACAGGACATTGATGAGGACACTTTTAGAATACTGCGCACATATCAGTTGGGTCTGCTCAAGGTTTGAATTTGTTATTTTTGAGAGAGTGCAGAAAAAAAAGATTTACAAGGATGTTGCTCGACTGAAGGGTCTGAACTGTAGGGAGAGGACAAATAGTTTGAAAGGTTTTCCCATGGAGGATCAAAGGCTGAGGGGACACATGACACAGGTTTATAAAATTTCAATTCCATGAATATTCTGAATAACCAAGGTCCATTTCTCAGGGGGAGGGGAGGCGAAAAGTCAAGTGCTAAGTTCAAAGCTGAGAGGGGAACAACTTAGAGGGGAACTTCCAAAGATCAAAGAACAAAGAAAATTCGGCCCTCCAAGCCTGGTTCAGCCCAGGCAGGTGGGAGTAGAATAGTTTAGGATTATGTTTAAGATGGACTGTTTGGACTGAAGAGCTGTCTGACCCTGTAACTCTTTCACAAGCTCTATTCCCCCCTCCATGTATTCTCTGGGACATACCAGAGCAAAGTACCAAAATTCAGTTCAATTAGTTTTGAGCAATTCCTCGTTATTAATTCTAATCTCCCACAGTTTCTCATTTTCACAGTCACTGTCCTGTAGAATTTCTGGAAGGTTTTCTGTATCTTCTTCTGTGGAGCCAGAAGGAATGCATCCCACTCAGCAGTGGGTCAGTGGGCTTGGGGTGAAGAGAGATGGCCTCTGTCACCTAGTCAATTCATCGGAGCACTGCACTTAGGAGATGATGGACATGGCACCCACTCCTGCTCGGAGAGTTCTAGAATCTAAACAGTTCAATGAAACTCTCATTTGACGACCATTGACAGGTTAGGCTGAAACCACTAACACAAAGCCGTGACCACCTTATTTTAGAATCAAACTGTCTTCTCACTTTGCAACTGACATAGGTCCAGGTAGAGACAAGAATCGGGCTCCAGTCAAAATTTTAGTAACTGCACGTGTGGCCAGAAGAGAACTGCAACTGGAGAGGAGCAGATTATGATTTATTCATAAACAGCACTGAGGCAGAAGTGAAGACTGGAGACATTATTGGTGATAAAGTGAATATTATGATATAGATCAGCTCTGGGGAAAATGGACCAATGGTGGTTATGAATACTTTTCTTCATCCTCAGATGTTTGTAAGTGAAGCCATGGCATAAGAATTGAGTTTGTTATTGAAAGCGAATACAATAGTTTCCATCTTTGCCAAATACAGGAAATAGAAATTAAGATAGTGTTCACAAAAGCTTACAGAATTAATAAATGGAAAGACACAGAGAAACTTACCAGGAACACCAACAAAAGCGAGAATGGGATAGTAACCTGCTTGAATAATTGCCAGGACAGCTGCTATTCGCATTGTCAATGATGTCCAATTGAAAGAAAGCCAGTAAAGGCCATCGAATAAAGTCCTGTCCATTGCTGGAATATTCCAATCTATTTCTCTCAGATTCTGGTACATTTTTGTATCATTCCAGTCTATGGTTCTCACATTATGATCCGTGATTGGAACATCCCAATCTGCTCTTCACACATTCTGATCGCTCCCCCTTTCTGGAGCTGCTGATCCCAATCGTATTGACGATGACACAACGACAGATACTCTGGGATAACGGATTGGAAGAAACCCCTTATTAATAGAAGCGGGAAACCCTCCAGTGACACAGTCAGTATCCATGGGGACAGACATTAATTTGATTCACGGAACAAACAGCTCCAGTTAACTCCTTTCACTACAACACTTTAAATGTAACATAAATACCTGTTCTGGGTGGGAAGCTGACATTGCCTGCTATTGGTCTTTGTGCTCATCTCCAATTACTCTCACACTGTTAGACATCAAGGAGAAAGGTGAAGATTTCTTTTCACAGGCTCGATGACTCGACTGTGTTATCCACATGAGGCGTTTAATGTAACCACATTCCTAAGAGCCAGTCAAAAGGTTGTCACTGCGCTGAAGCCTCCTCCACGAGAACTGCCAATGTAAGCCCTGTCTCTGGACACAACTGCCCTGAACAAAGACAGGAAATGCTGAACATTCCTCTCATTGCCCTGATAAGGCAACATTTTATCTTGAACAAAATACAATCAATAATTTGCCTCTAAAGTTGCAATCATTTTTTCATAGTTTATACACATTTTCTTTCCCATTTCCTTTGGCCTGAGCTTAAAGATAAGCATTACATTTCCAATAGCCGTGATAATTGGGATTAATGAGTCAGAGGCAGTATCTATGTGATTGGTTAGCAAACAGAAAGGGTTAGAAGGATAGGAAATGCAGACTGGGCAGGAGTAAAGCGATATCCCCCAGACACCAATATCTACTTATAGTCAGAATAACATAAAATGCAGAGAAGGAAAAAGAATATCCTTGGCCGAAGGAATGGCGAGTGACAATGTAAACAAAATACAATAGTTTGGAATAGAGGAGAAATGATTTGATATGTATTCTGTCAGTGTGTGCAGATAGAAATGACTGTTCATGTATGCACGAGACATTCAGAGTTAACAACTGAGACATAGTTCACAAAATATGATGCAGACGATGTACAAAATGTATAAAACATTGAAACATTGTTTGATTCTCAGCTGATGTGTTCTGTTCCCATTCTCTCAGAAATTTCCCCTCTCTGGGTTTCCATGCTCTCCTCCTCATTCTTATCAGTTTGTGTGTTATAAATTCCTGCTTCGTGTGTCCCACCTTATTCCAATTAATTAACACACTGCAACGAAATAAATATACTGACCTGCTAGGTTCTGTCAACGGCTGGCGTCTGTCATTTTAGTGTAGATAAAAGTTCTGGCGTCAGACAGACAATGCGAACTTGCTACTCTCTTGTACATTCATTGTACTGAGGAACACAGCACACAGAAATTGCCAAAATAGTGAAGTACATTTACTTTTGTAAATAATCTATTTTTCTCTATTTTTACACCTCTTAGTCCATATTCCCTCTCTGTTTCAGTCTCCCTCTCTATTTATTTCTTGTTAATAAATCCTCCAATAGTTCCCGGTATCACATCTCTCAAACCTCCCTCTTTCAGTTAGATCTATTGCTCATTTGTGGATGTGATGTGATTATAATTGACGAACATCACTACAAAGGAGGAAGGAAGTTGACAGAGTTGATAGGAAGGGAAGCCAAGCAGGGAAAACAGTGGAGCAGCAATGGCAGGAGTTTCTTGGGATAATTTGGAGGGTCATTTTAATTTCCTCCTAAGGGAGAAGAAGCATACTCAGGGGAGGACAAGGCAGCTGTTGGTAATACAGGAAGTCGGGGACAGCATGAGAGCAAAAGAGAAAGCGTTCAAAGTAGTGAAGACTATTGGAAATCCAAAGGATTAGTAAGACTTGAAATTCCATCTAAGGGTAAATGATAAAAACAATAGGGAGGAGAAGATGAAATATGATGGCAACCTTGTTAATAATATAAAATAAAGAGTGCAAGAGGACTTTAGATATATAACAAGGAAGAGACGGAAGCATGACCAAATACAGGACTGCTGGAAATGAGGCTGGAATAGTTATGGGAAACATAGAAATGATAGATTATCTGAATAGGGACTTTGCATCAGTCTTCACGGTGGAAGACACCAGCAGCCAGCCAGAACATCAAGCGAATCAGAGGCAGAGGTAAGTGAGGTGACCATCAGTAAGGAGAAGGTGTTGGGGAATCTGAAAGATCTGAAGGTAGATAAATTAAACAGATCAGATGGACTGCGTGCCATAGTTCTAAGGAGATAGCGGACGAGTTTGTTTGGCTTTGCTGGGGATCTTTCAGGAATCGCTAGAGTCAGAGAGGGTCCCGGAAGACTGGCAAATATCACCCCGTTGTTAAAGGAAAAAGAGACAGAGAAATCAGGAAATTATAGGTGATGGGGCAATGAAAAATATTTTGAACAAGGCTCAGTGGATCCTTAGATTTATGAGTAGAGGTGGAGAGTATAAAAGCAGGGAAGTGGTGGAGTGTATTGAAAAAAAATGATTAAGATACAGCATAACAAGGGTTAGATTTACAAATTACAATACAAACAGAAGATTTGAAAGTGCGGTTGAAATGAAGGAAATCGGTTTAAAGCATACAGGAGCGCACATGACAAGCAGATTGTTGCCTAGACCCTGTAGTTAAGGATGTTGGGAACAGCCTGTGAGTAAATTGAGTTCAAAAAGTCGAAAAAGCACAATGAAAGCTGTTGCTGCAGAGGTCCCAATGTACAACAATTTCGGCAATATTGAAGACGAAATAAAGCCAGATATTTGAAAAGATCGCAGACTCATTCATCCTTTCTAAGCAACCCAAAACACACCTTTCAGGAGAAGCAGCATTTTACTTGTACTCTTTCAATCAAGTCTCCTGTCATTTCTGCTCACAATGCTGCCTGCTATACACTGGCGAGACCAAAGAGAGACTGCTTTGCCAAACACTTCCACTCTGTCTGGAGGAATAAACCTAACCTTCTTGTTGCTTCCAATTCCGTTGTTCTCATGCTAAAGTTTCGATCCTGGGTTCCTGCAAAGCTTCAACGAAGGGCATCCCAAGCTCGAGTTACACCTCATTTTATGCTTTGTGCTTTATAGCTTGCAGGCCTTAATATTCAATTACATAACTTCACAGCCTGACACCATTGGGAATGTTCTCCATTTTTTGTACGTTCTCCCTCCCGGTCTCCCTGTGACCTTGTCATGTTTGTTTAACTTGCACTCAATGGAAAGAACACATCTCCCCCATTCACACCTGCATTTACTCCCATTTTGCATCTATTTCTCTTTCACCACAACTAAATGTCCATTTGTCTTTTGCACTGTACACCACACCCTATGTTTTCTGTCACTCTTCCTCCACCTCTGTCAAGGTGCTTTTCAATCCTTTTCAGTTCTGAAGAAGGCTCATGCTGGACTTGAAACCTTAACTCTGTTTCTCTGTCTCCACAGATGCGTCCAGACCTTCTGAGTTTCTCCAGAAATGAATCAGCACAAAATAAATTTTCAACGAAACATAGAACTTTGGACACTGGAAATCTAAAACAAAAACAAAAATTGTTGATGAAACTGAGAGCTTTGAAGAAGTGTCACCGGATCCGACAGATTAACTTTGCTGTCACTCCCCAGATGCTGCCAGACCTGCTTATTTTCTTCGTTAATTTCTATTTTCAAATAAATTCCAACAGTGTGTGTCAAAGCTGCACAAACGCCCTGTCCAACACGGAGCACCATACGCTGGGAAGTGAATGGCACAGCAAGGTGCACTAATTCATTGGTTAAGGCTAGCACCACTGGCACTACAGAGCACTTAATCATGGTCAGGCAGAGAAACACGGAGAAGCACATTCACTTTAAACACAGAAAATTTCACTGTGGGAAGCGAAAAGATTCAGATGAATATGTTAAATATGTTTTCAGGAATGTGACAAATTGGAGGCGTGACATCATGGAGAGACTCTGAGAAGAATTAGATCATTAAAACAGAAATGTTACCACATCAGAACCCAGAGTAGGTCACTGAGTACAGGAGCGATGGGGACTCGGACTGAACTGGGGGACAGGCAGTACAATGACATTGCACATATTGAAGTTCAAAACTGGGCATTCATATGGTGATGTAAACCACAGCAACCGCAGAAGCAGAATTGAATTCAACCACAATCTGTAACTTTTTGTCCTGGATAATCCTTCAATCTGTGATTACCATGAAGCTGATCGATGGTTCAGTGACGAGCGCAGGCAAACACGCCGGGGTCAGAACCATCTGAACCTGAAACTGATGCCAGCCCATTATAAATGCCAGATTTGGTTGCTGGCATTCCAAACAGCAGAACTGACACATGACAGACAGGGCAAAGTGATTGCAACAGCAACAGACCAGAAGTCCTCCCACAACCAGTCATAATTCGTGATTGACAGTTAAACAACACCCTGGAGGAGAGGGCACCACAAATATCCCCATCCGAAACAATGGAGCACCCCTCCACATCAGTACAAAAGTCAAGGATGTAGTATCTGCACCATCCTCAGCCAGAAGTATTGAGTGGATGACTTAGCTCACCCTCATCATGACCCCCGACAAAATCACAGATGCCAGTCTTCAACCAATTCAATTCACTCCACATGGTACCAAGAAAAAGATGATAAACTAAAGACATGAAGAAGATAACTGGCCCAGTCGCCATTCCTGCAATGGGACTGAAAGCTTGTGCTGCACAACAAGCCGTGCCCCTCGGGAAACTGTTTCATTCCAGCCACAACTCTGACACCTACCTGTCAATGTGGACAATCACTCAGCTATGCCCAGTCCCCTAAGAGGAGAATAGTTACAATCTGAACAACTGCCACACCCTCAGTCTCAGCTGGGTGGTCAAATTGTTGGAAGTTGTTTTTGACAGAGCTGCCAGGCAGCACAGAAATAACCTGCTCAGTGTGGTTTCTGATGGGTCCCCATGTGGAGATGGTGCTGTTGTCCAAATATCATTCGATTACTAATCCAGACCAGGCTAATGCTTTGGCAGCCAAGGAATGTTAAGACAATTAACAAAATATCAAAATTTCAAATCTGGTGTCAGTAAAAGTGGGCCTTGAAGCCAATATCGATTGTAAAAACCAATGTGCTTCAACAATGTACTTTCAGGATGCAAATCAACTGTACTTTCCTGGTATGTTCTAAAAGTGACTCCACACCTGTGTTGAACTCATCAACGGTCTCTGAGCCAGGACAGGCTGCAACATTGCCTGCCAATTTTTACACTCAATGCCCAAGCTAATGAAGGCCGGCATGCCATATGCCTTGTTGACTACCTTTTCCACCTGCGTAGCCAGTTTCAGTGACCTGTGTACCTGGACACCCAGATCCCACTGCCTATGAGTGCTCTTCAGGGTTCTGCCATTTACTGGATATTTTCCAGCTGGATTAGACCTTCAAAAATGCATTACCTCACATGTTTCCGGATTGAACTCCATCTGCCATCTCTCTGCCCAAGTCACCAACCTATTGATATTCAGCTTTGTCCTTCGACGATCCTCATCGCTGTCCGCAATTCCAACAACCTTTGTGTCATCAGCAAACTTACTCATCAGACCAGTTATATTCTCCTCCAAATCATATATATATATATAACAGATAGCAAAGGTCCTAACACTGGTTCCTGAGCAACGCCACACTTTTGTTCTCAATATGACCCAAACTATCTACACACCCTTCCCTAGACTCATCATCCACCACGTCCTTCTCTGCGGTAAATACTGACACAAAGTGCTCATTTAATACCTCGCCATATTCCTCTGGCTCCACATATAAATTCCCTTCCCTGTCCTTGAGTGGGCCATCCCTCTGCCTGGCTACCCTCTTACTCTTTGTATGGATATATGGGATTTTCCTTAATCATGTTGGTAAATGACTTTTCATGACCCCTTTATAGCCGCCCTGACTTCTCACTTAAATTTCTTTCATCTTTCCTTATAATGCATCCTCGCTTCGTATATTCCCAGCCTCCTGACCTGAAAAAATGCTTCCTTTTTCATTTTAATTAGGCTCACAATATCGCCCATTATCCAAGGTTCCCTAAACCTGCCGTACTTTCCCTCATCCTTACAGTAACGTACTTGTCCTGAGTTCCCAGCAACTTAAACTTGAAAACCTCCAACATACCAGATGTGAATTTGCCCTCAAACATCTGTCCCAATCTACATTCTTCAGTTCCTGCCTAATATTGTTATAATTAACATGTTCACTCGATAACTACAACTATCATTATCCATCAGGACCCTTAAACTTACTGAATTGTGATCACAGTCTTTGAGCTATTCCCTTATTGAGACATCGACAACCTGGGCAGGTTCATTCCCCAATACTGGGTTCAATACGGCCCCTTTCCAAGATGGACTGTCGACATCGTGTTTCAAAAAGCTCTCCTGGATGGCCCTGACAAACTCTGCCCCGTCCGAGCCCCAAACACCTAATGAGTTCTAGTCAACATATGGGGAGTTTAAATCACCCACGACAACAACCTTGTTACTTTTGCAGCTTGCCAAAATCTGGCTATGTATCTGTTCTTCTATCTCCTCCTGGCTGTTGGGGGGCCTATAGTAAACCCCAAACATTGTGGGTGCACCCTTCCTGTTCCTGAGTTCTACCCATATTGCCTCGCTGTATGAGCCATCCGAGGTGTCCTCCCATGGTAGAGCTGTGATATTCACCTGAGCAACTAGTGCAACTCCCCCACCCATTATCGACCTTCCTCAATCCTGCCTGAAACACCTGTATCCTGGAACGTTAAACTATCAATCCTGTCCCTCCCTGAACCAAGTCTCTGTCATAGCAACAACATCATAGTTCTAAGTACTAATCCGAGCTCGAAGTTCTTCTGCCCCACCTGTTACACTTCTTGCATTGAAACAGGTGAACTTCAGTCTACGAGATCCGCTTTGAACAGCAACCACTCCCAGTCTGTTCTTTCTCTGTGTCTTCCTGGCCCTATTCTCTCGTTCCCTTTCAGTCCATTCACTTTGTATTGATTGCTACACCACTGCCAAGCTAATTTCAATCCTCCTGAGAGACACCAGCAAACCTGCTAGCCAGAATAGACACCTAATATTTTCAAATCCTAAAACATCAACTTTCCTGAACCTCGGATACTGCCTGGCCTGTTGTGATCATCCAACTCTACACCTTGTTATCTCAGATTCCAGCATTAGCAGTTCCTACTATTTCTGAGGAAGTTCTGGAATGAAAACAGTTCACTTAATGCCCTTTGTTAGCACTGCCCTCTCCCTGGTACATACATGGCGCACTCTCTCAGTGTTGAAAATGCCTTCGTCTCCTTAGTTTATTTTCCTGGCTGATAAACCATTATATCTCTGCGCGGTCACAATGAACTGAAATTTTAATGTGCCCACACTGAATAGAAGCAGTTGACAATGTAATTGCACAATTTTCTGTACCACAGTCACAGTAACAGCAACACCACTATTGCTGCTGGAGGTGACTGGGGATGTTGGGGATGAGATGGCCTTGTGGAATTATTTCTAGACTATTAATCCAAGGACCGAGGTCATGACACACACCCAAATTCAAATTCTGCCATGGCAGATTGTGGAATTTGAATTCATTGAAATACCTGGAATGATGAAACTATTAAGCCACCATTGATCATTCGGGAGAAAAAACCACCTGACTCACTAATGGCCTTCAGAGAAGGAAATCTGCCATCCTTACCTGGCCTGGCCTACATGTGACTCCAGGCCGACAGTAATGTGGTTGACTCTCAACTGCCATTTGGAATGACCAAACCAGCCACTCAGTTATATCAATCACCACAAAGCCTCACAGAAATGACACAGGACAGACCTATTTACCAGCAATATACAGCATGTGTCATGTCGAGATGCAAGGAAAAAGCTCATAAACACCTTCTCAAGGGCAACGAGGAAAGGGAAATAAATGCTGGCCCAGCCAGTCACACCCACATCCCATTAATGCATCAAGAAGATGACCACATTCAGGAAAGACAGACTGAGGTGACACAGCTTACTTTAAGCAGGGACTTAGAAGGATAGCTACATGGGCATGATATTCAGGAATATGGGACAAGGCAAAAAAAGTAATTAATTTCACATTTTATTTCCATCCCAACTGATCATCGACAATCCCTTGTTTTCCTTATATTTTTCTCTCCCCGTCTCTTTCTCAATTTATTCAACTCATTCCTTGCCCCTTCAAAACAAATATCCCTGTCACGAGCATAAATCTCAATATTTGCCAGCAGATTTCAGTTCTGATGTTTGTTCAGTCTACTTGAAATGTTAACTCCGCTTTTATTTCATCAGAGCCTGCCAAACTGTTCACTTTACTCAGCATATTGTTTCATTTTTGTTTCAGATCTCTGACACATTTCTTTCTTTGGTTTTACTTTTTTTTCAAAAATAAATTTCATTTGATGACGAAATCATTGGCAAAAGAAGCATTTGATGTCCATCATTAATTACCTTTAGCTGTGACCATTCTACAAGGTAGTTTGAAGCCAAACACATTTTGTGGGTCTGAATTCACACTTAATCCAGCCCGGGGAATAACGTTAGATTTCTTTACCAGAGGAGATCAGTGAAACGAGATAGGTTTTTTGACAAATTGCTGCTGGTTTTATGGTTGCTATTAGTGAAATTGGCCATGGTTACAATTCTTATCACGAGAATGAAAGTCCTACCATCAATTGTGGTAGGATTTGAAACAGTATCTATCATGTAATAACCAGTGTCTCTGCATTACCTGCTGAGTGACTTAACTACTCTAACATGGTGTCCCTCTCGCTAGTTACTTTGAAAACAAGAACAAGGGTGTGATCAAATTATTTGTAAATTGGAAGAATGGTCACAGGACAGCTAGAACCATAAAGTTTTAATTTTACCAAGGCATAGATAATGGTTTATCCAGCCACAGCACAGAGGCAGAGGGGGAGAGTGCAGAAGTTATGCAGCTGGTGTTGGACAAATTTGGTGATGGAGACAATAGTAAGACATAAATCAAAAAGGCCCTCAATGTTGTGAACAAGCCTTGTTCTCAGATGCTTGCGAAGGATGAGTCTGAAATTCATGGACAATGAAGCGAGGTTTTATTTGAAACTGAAGATAATTGTTTCCATCTTTTCCAAAGACATGTAACAGAAACGGCAACAAAGTTGTATACGCCTTGCGGAAGTATTGACTGGACAGAGATAGAAAGGCTTACCAGGAACACGAACAACAGCAAGAATGGGATAGTAACCAGCCTGAATAATCATCAGTACACCTAGTATTCGAAGTGGTAAAGTTGACCAAGATGCGGTAAGATGATAAATACCTGAAGATAAACCACTGCCCATTGTTGTAACATTCCAGTCTATTGTTCTCAGATTCTGATCCATTGTTGTAACATTTCAGTCCATTGTTATCAGATTCTGATCTCTCCGCCCCATCTCTCTGCAGCTGCCGATCCCTGTTAGTGCTGTCGCTGATGCGCTCGCTTATACTATGGGATGAGACATTGAACAGAGCGCCTTAGTTATAGGAGAGGGAAAGCTTCCTGTGACGCAGTTAGAATCCACAGAGACTGACATCAATCACAGTCACCGAACAAATAGTTCCAGTTAACCACTTTCAATACACTTTCAGTGAACCTTCGTTCACAATTTAAACTGGGCCGAATTGGATGTTAACATCGTTGGCTATTTGTCGTATATTCCATCACCAATTGCTCTAAAGATGTATGTGATGAGGGAAAATGATGGATGTTTTCATTTTGCAGGTCAAGTGGCTCTGCCTTGTTGTCCACGTGCAATGCTGTAACCACCTGTATCAATACACTGTCCCCCCGCCAAAAAAGACAAGCAAAATGTCATTACTGTGCTGATTGTACAAAAAAAAAATGCTAAGCAAAATTAGGTTGGCCTTGCAGAGAAAGTGTAGATTTCTCACTGTTGTAATAAAACAACATTGTATATTGAAGATACAAAGTTCTTCATTGCAGTTTATGTGCTTGAAAGCAGTAACATTTACATTTCTTGATTCAATTGACTGAAACTAAAATCAAATGTGGTGTGTACAATGATGCTGTTCATTAAAGCCCATGGGACTAAAGAGCCAGGGACAGAATGAATGTAACATTGGTTCGGAGGACCTCAGAGAGGAATGGGGGCAGTGGCTGTTGAGACTGGAGAGGAGTACAGTGATATCCCAATGTCATCAGTATTTAGCTAGCACTTACTCTGACAGATGGAATGAAATGTAATTCAGAGCAAGGAAACAGATTATATTTGGGAGATGGAATGCCAAACAACAATATGAACACACCATGATAATTTTAAAAGTAATAGGAAGTTATATTTTCTGTAAACACTGTTTAATCATGGGGTACGCAGAATGATAAAATTGTCAACAACGCACAGGATATTCAAAAATAAAAGCAGACAAAGATTTCAAAATAACAAGGTTTAGAGCTGGATGAACACAACAGGCCACGCAGCATCGTAGGAGCAGAAAAGCTGACATTTTGGGATTTCAAAATGTGAGGTGCATAGGGATTTTACAGGATCATAATAGCAGGGATATAGTTCACCCCCAGCTGGTGCAGAGGTGATGGGCCAAGTGACCTCCAACTTTGGTGTAATTATTCTGAGATTTGTATGAAAAGGCTTCAGAGCCTGAGGGGAAACACTTGCAGTGAAGGGCACAGATTGTGCCCTTCATGCCATCATGAATAATCTATTTCTGTTGTCTCATGCAGTGCAGCTGCCTCGGAAATTTTTTTTCAATCAAAATCGATTTCCTAGAATTCATGCTTTGTGGACGATTTTCACAAAATGTTTTTTAACAAAGAAACAGACCCTGGTGTAATACACATGTAACCAGTCCAATGGCTCTCAAAGAATCAGGAATGAACGATATTGTCCAAATATAACCAAGGTCACAATCTGGACCCATCAAGAAAAGCAAAATTCTGGAGGTTGAGGAAACCTGAAATAGAAGTTAGTGGAGAAATGCAATATATGAGGCAACATCTGGAGACAGATTTTGAGTTAACAGATCTGGTCTGTTATGAATCTGTTCTTAAAAAGTCAATATTGCAGATGCTGCTAGACATGATAATTTTTATTCCAGGTTTTTTCTTCTTTCTTTTCACTGTCACAATTTGTCTGATCTGAATCAGAACAATGAAGCTGCCATTTGAGTTGACCTTCAAGTATTTGTGAATGGTCACTAAAGGAGACATTGCAACGTTTCTTTATTAACGATCCCAAGTATCGATGGCATGTTACATTGAGATAAATTGCCATGAAAAGTTTGAACTCAGTGGCACTGATATCGCACGATCAGTCCTCTTATTGAAAACGATGTGGATCCTTACCTCAATGACATACCATGCTCCTGATGTCGCTGGGGTTACACTCATCCTGCAAAGTCTTACCTTTCTGAGACTTTGGGCTCAACTTTGTAAACATAAAGTATCTTGATATTTTAATCGGATGCACTCAACCATGGGTTTTAGCAGGCACTAGCAAAGGCTGAGTTTATTTGTCATCACCAATAGCTCTGGAGAAAGTAACAGCAAGCTACCTTCCTGAAACACTTCCAATTCAAATGCTACAGACGTGCACACAGTGCTGTTTGTTAGGGATTCCAGGATTTTTTTTACAATACATTATAGTCAAGGAACAGCAATTTAGTGCCTATCCAGGATGACAAGTGACTTGAATGACTACTTTCAGAGATTGATTTCCCATTGTCCAGTTGAGGACATGATCAGTGCAGGATTGTCTCCAATTTGCATTGATCACATTTTTGTTCAGGGCCCATAATGCCACAAAGAGTGAAGTAACATGGGTGGCATGGGAAGTTACTCTGATCTCACTTCAAATGATGTTGGAACATGAGCTAAAGCACGAAAGAGTGAAAGTACAGAACACTGTGCTCATTGTTCTCAAAATATTCTGAAGTTTTTTTTCGGTATGGACTTCCGATTCCGTCAGCAGATGTTTGTCCTATTTGTGATGAGGCTAGTTTGTGTCTGGAATGCACTGCGTAGGAGGGTTGTTGACGCAGGTAATGTCCCAAGCTTTAAAAGCATTTGGATCATCACCTGGTGGTGTCGTCTCAATGGGCCTTTTCTCAATTGTATGGTTCTGTGTGGGAGCAGCCATGAAAGGTCTGATATATTCTGAAGTACTGGCCAATGGCACTTGTTTGCTCCATCAACTGTGCTCGGAAAGTGTTTCAAAACAGCATCACTCAGACAGTATCAGCAATTACTCAGCCGAGGACAGACCAGCTATCTCTGAAGACACACAGGACTTTTCAAATGGTCAGTGCAAGATTATTCCAGCTGTTTATCGCCATTATTTTAACCAAACCAGGAAAGTGGATACAGCTTTCCGTTCATTGGAAAAAAATATTTTATCTGTAATGGCGTCATTCCTCAAAAGAAGAACAGACTCCTTCTTCCCATGCACACACTTTGAGAATGTATTTGTTTTCCTGCCGATTCTGAATTCCCACTCCCCTGCAGTGCTGTTTCCATGATCTGGTTCCATGTTCATGCCACACGAATATGCATTTCCAAAGTGAATGTTTCTGTTTGAGCCAGGATTGTGAATGCTCACAAACTAAGATATCGGATTCCTCAGCACCGCTTCACAGTCCTCAGTTCCTGCAGTAGTCTATATCGTTATTCCAAAATATGTGGCACCATTCAGATTTAGCTGATGAATGGCTAACGAGAACAGTTCTTCAATGTTGCCGGGCAGGAATTATCTCCAACAGGAGGCAATCCAAAAGCACCAGTTTGATATTCAATGAGATAATCAACTTCCAGTGACAAATATCCTGTGTGTAACTCTTCATCAAAATTCACCAAATCATAGAGTCAGAAAGTTGTGAAGAATGGAAACAGAGGCTTCAGTTCACTTCATTCATACCAATTACATATACCCAATAAATCTTGTCCCATTTGCTAGCTTTTGACACATATCCTTCTAAACCTTTCCTGAACACATACCCACCTTTTCAAATGTTGTAACTGTACCAAACTCCATTACTTCCCCTTGCAGCTCATTCCACACACTCACCTCCCTCTGTGTGAAAAAGTTACCCCTGAGGTTCCTTCGAAATCTCACCTTAAACTCGTACCCTCTAATTTTGGACTCCCCCACCCCGCTAAAAACACCTTGTCTAGATACCCAATCTATTCTCCTCCTGATTTCACAAATCTCAGTAAGGTCACCACTCAGCCTTCGATCTCCAGGCAAAAGCTTATTCAGTTTCTCCCTGCAGCTCAAACCTTCCAACCCTGGCAACATTCTTATGAATCTTTTCTGAACCTTTTCAAGTTTCACAACATCCTTCCGATAGCAGGGAGATGAGAATTGCATGCAATATTCCAAAAATGGCCTAACCAATGTACAGCCGCAACGGGACCTCCCAACATCTACACGCAATGCACTGTCCAATAAAGGCAAGTTGTACCAAATGCAACAGGAGTAGACTCCCAACTTTAAGGGCATTTAAGTGGTCATTGGATAAACATATGGATGATAATGGAATCGTGTAGTTTAGATGAACTTCAGATTGTTTCACATTTCGGCACAACATCGAGGGCCGAAGGGCCTGTACTGCACTGTAATATTCTATGTTCTATGTTAAATGCTTTCGTTACTATCCTATCTATCTCGGAATCCACTTTCAAGGAACCAAGCGCCTGCACACCAGGACTCATTGTTCAGCAATACTCCCCAGGGCCTTAACATTTAGAGTACAAGTTCTGCCCGAATTTGATTTCCAAAATGCAACACCTCAGATTTATTCAAATTAAATCTACCTATCATTCCTTGGTCCATTGTCCCATCTGATCAAGATCCTATTGTACTCTGAAGTAACCTTTTTCAGTGTCCACTACATTTCCAATTTGGTGAACTTCTAGCTGGAAGTTTTCAATGTCAATTAACGCCGGTCTAGCTACACTAAAATCCCAAATGAATTAAAAAGAAAGTCTGATTTTCCAGAAAAAAACATTATTGATCTATAGAGCTAATTGCTGTCTTTGATGTTGTGGGATATATTTGCAAAATGCAGTTCATGCATAATGTGAAAGAAAAGGACAAATCACAGCTCGGGTCACAGATCATTAAAGATGTCGCAGCATTTTTTGAAGCAGCTGGAGGAGCACTGAAAATGCCATGCCTAGTGGGTGTCGACTTCAAGATAAGTGTGATTAATATAGTTTTGGTTTTTTTTGATTGGAATAGACATGTTGAGCTGAAGGTCCTGTTTTTATGCTGAAAGGCTCTCTGACATAAATTTTTGAAAACAGAAAAAGCAGTCTCACAATTTCCATAATATGTCAGCTTTTGTGCTCCTGAGATGCTGCTTGGCCTGTTGTGTTCATCCAGCTTCACACTTTGTTATCTTGGATTCTCCAGCATCTGCAGTTCCCATTATTTCTGATCACAATTTCCATATGTTGTGAGCATCAAGTGATGAGGATTACAATCTCCAAGACCACACAGCATCCTGGCTTGGATCTTTCTCAAAGTCCATTCACTGACACTTCTTCAGAATCCTGAACGTCTCCATGAAACATATGCTAGTGTCCCTGGGTTTCGCCATCATATTCTGAACGGAAATTAGACAGAGGCAATAAATGCCAACAAAAGTCATCTCAACAGTACAAATAAAAGTACTCTGTACTATTAAAGACATATATTCAACCCAATCTGTTCACAAATGCAGGTTTATTGAGATTTTAACTTTGTTCTATGTCTCTGATCTTTCTGAAAAACCATGAAGCATGAAGAATTCCACCCCTGTACAACTGAGATGTCCTCGTTTTTCAAGGACTGCAACCTCCCCCAACTCAGTGGTTGAGAACTCCCTTGACCACGTCTCCCACATTTTGCACAACTCATCCCTCACACCCCGTCCCCACCCATATCTGCTTTCCAGATGGACGACTCTCTCCGTGACTGTCTTGTCCGCTGCACACTCTCCTCCAGCCAAACCACACCCGGTACTTTCCCCTGCAACCGCAGAAAGTGCTCCACCCGCCCCTACCCCTCCCCCCTCACCTCGATCCCAGGCCGCAAATCTGCTAATATCGTAGACTGCATCCTCTGTTCCCATTGTGGCTCCACTTCATCGGAGAAACCAACGGAGGCTTGGGGACAACTTTGCAGATCACCCATGCTCGGTTCGCACTAAACAACTCCTCCTCCCATTCTCCAAATGACATGTCCATCCTGGGCCTCTTGCAGTGCCACAACGATGCCACCTGAAGGTTACAGGAACAGCAACTCATATTCCACTTGGGAACCTTGTGGCCCAATGGTAGCAATGTGGATTTCACAAGCTTCAAAATCTCCCCTCCCCCACTGCATCCCAAAACCAGCCCATACGTCCCTGCCTTCCTAACCTGTCCCGTCCTCCCACCTCAAGCCACACCCACATCTCATACCCACAAACCTCATCCCGACCCCTTGACCAGTCCGTCCTTCCCGACTGACCAATCCCTACTTACCTCCCCACCGACACTCATCTTTACTGGCTCCATCCCTGCCTCTTTGACCTGACTGCCACCTCTAATCCTACCTTCTCCTACACAGCAGCAACTACGCACTGATGATGTATTATCGACTGGAGACGAAACGTTTGCAATTCATTTGCCAAACTTGGCGAACAAACCAACAGCCAACTACCTTCTCCTCTATCCGTCTTCAGTCCGGCTCCCCGTCTCTCCCTATTTATTCCAGAACCCTCTCCCCATCCCCCTTTTCTGATGAAGGGTCTAGGCCCGAAACGCCAGCTTTTGTGCCCCTGAGATGCTGCTTGTCCTGCTGTGTCCATCCAGCTCCCTTTTGTAAATCCATACCGACTCTAATTCTGTCACTGTTTTCCAGTGTTAGGCTAAGGTTCACAGTTCTCAGGCTTCTCCCACATCCCGTCTGAAACAAAGGGATAATATCAGCCACTCTCCAGTCATCTCACACCCACCCATATTTATCGATGATACGAATATTTCTGCAATTTCCTCCCTTACTTACCACAATATCCTCAGATACACTAGATCAGGTACTGGAGATTTATCAACCTTTATATTTTCTGAGACATTTAGCACGTTGTCTCCTGTAATGTGAACTATTTTCAAAATATCAAAAAATATTTCTGAGTTCTCTAGCCTCCTTCGTTACAATTTGCCCAGACCGACCAGGCTTCCCAAACTGAACAAGCCCCACATGCTTGAGTTGGTTCCATATTCCACTAAACCTTTCCTCATCTTGTACCTGTCCAAATGTCTTTGTAAATATTGGAAGTGTACCTGCATCTTTCACTTCCTTTGGCAGTTCATTCCATATAGAAACGACTCTCTGTTTGAAACAATTCCCCTTGCTGCCCTTCAACTCCTTCTCCTCTCGTCTTAAAAATTACGCTCTAGTTTTGGACTCCCCGATCCAAGTGAGAAGACCCTTGCTGTTCACATTATACCCCTCACGATTTTATAAACTTCTCTAAAGTCACTGCTCAACCTCCTATTTTCCAGTGAAGTCCCAGTCTCTCCTCATAACTCATACCCTCCAGTACTGGTAACCTGTAGACTGTAAGTGTGGCATGAAGCCACCCAGAGTAGAAAGTTAATCCAGCCACGAGAAGCATCACCTAACCTCCATCTCTTTGGCCCTTCGTCAAATAGTCTGGCAAGAAGAACTGTCCAGATTCAGACATGAACAGGGATCGTTTCAGCTCAATTTCTCCAGCTCCCTGGTCGTGAAATTCCCCTCCCAAATGAAAAGGGATCTTCCAATCACCTTATCTGTACTCTTCATGATTTTATAAACATATAAATCACCTCTCTATTCTTAGGCTGCAATGGAAAAATGTCTCAACCGATCAAGCCTCTCCTTATGATTCTCAACCTCCATTCCTGGCAACTTGCTGCTAAATCTTTGCTGAACCCTCCCCAGGTTGATGATATCCTTCGAAGAACAGGAGATCTGAAGTGGACACATTACTCCAGAAGAGGCCTCACTGATGTTCTGCACAATTTCAACATACTGTCCCAACTCCGATACTCAAAATGTCTGAGCAGTGAAGGCAAGCAGGCTAAACACTGACTTAACCACCCTTTCTACATGTGACGCCAACCTCAAAGAATTAAGGGCCTGAACCCTGAGGTCTCTCTGTTCGACAACACTGACGCCAAGGTCCGACTTTTAATTGTACAAGTACTGATCTTGTTTGTTTTACTAAAATGAAATACCTCACCTTTATCCAAATGAAACACCACCTGTCATTCCTCAGCCTGTTAACCCTATAAATCAAGATCTCTTTGTAATCTTGGACAGCCTACTTCACTGTCCACTTTCCTGCCTATTTTGGTGTCATCTGCAAACTGACTGACCATGTCTCCACTATTCTCATCTAAATCGCTTTTTTATACAAAGAAAAACAAAATTGGAGTGAGCACTGACCCCTGTGGAAACCTTCCTGGAACAGGCCTCCGGTCTGAGAAACAACCCCCCACCACCAGTCCCTGTGTCCTGAAACTAAGCCATATTTATATTCAGTTGACAAGCTCCCCCTGAATCTCATACGATCTAACTTTACAAATTAGTCCACCTTGTGGAACCTTGTCAAAGGCTTTACTCTTGTCAAAATAAACCACATCGACCACTCCGCCCTCAATAATCTTCTTTGCAACTTCTCCAAAAATCTCAATCAAATAATCATTCCTTGACTCTCCAAATACATAAATCCTACCTTTCACAATTACCTTCAACTACGTACCCAAAACTGAAGTCAGGCTCACAGGTCTATATTTCCCAGGCTTCTCCTTATATCCCTTAAACGAAGGCAAAATTTCAGTCACTCTACAGTCATCTGGCACCTCACCCGGAATTATAGATGATACAAATATTTCTGCAAAGAGGCCCCATGTTTTCTCTTTAACTTCCCACAGCATGGTTTGATGCACTAGAGCAGGACCTGGAGGTTTAAAGCCAGAGTGTAATTCAGCATGGAAACAGGCCTCTCAGCCCAAATTGGTCTGTGCTGACTATTGGTGCCCACTCAGCAATTTCTAACTACCTGCACTTGATCCATATCCCCCTCCAAACCCTTTCCATCCATGTACCTACCCAAATGTGTTTTTAAGGCTGCTATTGTACCTGTCTCAACAACTTTCTCTGGCAAACCATTCCAAATATGCACCACTCTCTGTGTGAAGAAGTAGCCCCTCACGTCCTTCTTAAATCTGTCCCATCTCACTTTAAATCTGTACACTCTAGTTTTCCATTCCCCATCCCTGGGAAAAAGAATACTTGCATTCTTCCTATCTATGCCCCTCATGATTTTATTGACATCAGTAAGGTCAGCCCTCATTCTCCGACATTCCAAGGAATAAAGTCCAATCCTGGCCAACCTCTTCTTAGAACTTGCATACTATTCCTAGCAACATCCTCGTAACTGTTCTTTGGACATTTTCCAGTTTAACTATGCCTTTCCTATAACAGGGTGACCATCACTGAACACTACACTGCAAGTGTGGCCTCACCAATGACCTGTACATCTTTAACATAACATCCCAACTCTTATATGCAATGCATCGACCGAAGAAGGCCAGCACGCTAAATGCTTTCTTCACCACCCTGTCTATCTGTGATGTTGCTTTCAACCAAATCTGTAAATTAAATGAAAAAAGTTAAAATGGTATGAGGCACGAGCTAGTTGTGATAAGTGGTGAATCAGTGTTTAAATGGATGATGGGGAAATGGGTAATGGCAAATGTTGAAAGAGGACGTGGACAATCTGTGGAAGTTATTTATCGCAGCCTGGCAAAAGAACAAAATGGGAAACATGATCAAACCACAGCACAGAAAGGGAAATGAACAAGTATTAAATTTAAGGAAGCAACATACACAATTAGGCCAATGAAACAACTGACAACAGGATTGGGAGCAGTTTAGATTTCTGCAAAGGGAAACAAAGGGATTTAATCAGAGTGAGAAAACAGAACATGAGTGCATGCTGCAGGGACCATATAAACCAATAGAATTTCGTTATATATTCATTCACAGAACATGGACTTTGCTGGCTTGGCCAGAATTTATTGCCCATCTGTGATTGCCCAGAGGGCTACCAAGTGTCAACTGCATTGTTGCACGGCTGGAGTCACATACAGACCTAACCAGGTAAGGATAACAGTTCCTTTCCATCAAGGATATCCGTGAGCCAGATTTTTTTTTTCTTTCCTGACGATTGACAATGGTTTCATGATCATCATTAAACTCTTCGTTGAAGATTGTTAGTTTTAGACTGGTCACGAAGAATATGGGCTCTCCTTACAAGCAGAAACAGTGAATTTACAATGGGGTACAAAGTGATCGCAGACCAATTTAATATGACTGAGATTTTCAATTACGACGATACAAATAATGTCCCAAAATTAAGGGGATCTCAGGGTCTAATGGGAAGGTGGAATCAGTATTAGTAGGAAAATGATATTGGAAAAACTAGTGAGATAACAGACAGATAAATCTCCAGAGACTGATAACCTTCATGTCAAAGTACCTTCAGAAGTGGCTGTAGAAATAGCAGATGCACGAGTGGTTATCCTCCAAATTCTATGGACTGTCAGTTTTTTATGGATTGGAGGATAGCTAATGCAACCCCAGTATGTAAGAAGGGAGTCGGAAAGAAAACAGGGAATTTGCATAAAATTGTTGGTTGGAAAAATATGTTAGGGTCAACTATAAAAAATGGAATGGCAGAGTCCTTGGAAGATCGTGTCAAGATCAGACAGAGCCAGCAGAGCCTTTTTCCGTGCTGTTGACTCTGTGCTGGGCGTGAATTCCCTCCACGCCACTCACCATCCTCACTTGGAAATGTATTGCTATACCTTCAGTGCTGCTGGTTCAAAATCCTGAATTCTCTCCCTAAGAGCATTATGTGTCCACCTACCATTCATGGACTACAGTGGTTCATGAAGGCAGATCACTGCCACCTTCTCCATGACAACTAAACTCAGCCAGCAATGCCCACAGCATTTTTTTAAAAAAACAATCAAGGCCAAGTGCGAATGTGGAATCGAAGCGCAAATAGATCAGCTTTGACCTTTTTGAGGCTCGAGGGACAGAATGGACAACTCTGATTCCTAATTTGTGTGTTCTCTACTTCGATTTAAAATGCATCATCCCACTAGGAATGATGTATTCCCTGTAACTTAGAAGGATGACGGCTGATGTGATTAAATTTTTTCCAATGTTAATTGAAGCTGTTTCGGGTGTAGAGAGGAACTAATCCACTGGGTGAGTGAAGTGGGAGCACAAACCCTGACCGCCCTCAGCCACAGTAATCAGACAAGACTCGAGTTTCTTTGTCTTGCGGTTTATTCAAACAAAGGAATGAGGAACAAGTGTCGGCCACTCGGCCCCTTGAACCTGCTCTGCGACTCAAGAAAATCACTGCTGATCGAATTTCAGCCTCAGCTCTACGTGCCTGCATATCTCAGAATATCTTTCATCGCATTGGTCAGCAAGAATCTCCATTTTTTTAAAATAGAATGATTCTGCATCCACTGCCTTTTCACGAAGGGAATCACAAAGGTTCTCAGCCCTCTAAGAGAAAAGAAATGTTCCCCACTATTTCAAATGGACTCATCCTTACCTTTAAACAATGACCCCCAGTTCTAGATCCTTCCAGAAGAGGGACCATGTTTTCACCATGCATCTGGTTAAGTCCCTCAGGATCTTTCATGTTTCAATTTGGTCTCCTCTTTCTTTTCTCAACTCCAGAGGATACAGGCGAGCCTGTCTGGATTTTCCTCCAGATTTTCTTTTAAGGCAATCCACTCATTCCAGGTATTAGTCCACTGAATTTGCTCCAAAATGTTTCATAACCTTCTTTAAGTTGGGTGACCAGAACTGAACACAGTACTCCAAATACAAATCTCACCAGTGCAAAAGGGGAATTAATTATCGAAAGGAGAACCATGAATTCCCACCTGCTAACAAGAATGCATTTTCAGCAAGCTTCGGTCATTTACACGTATCCAGTTACAGACTGACACAGGTTATGGTCAGATAGTTGTACGGTTTGTATTGTTACACCGACAGCATTGTTGTGGTTTCACTCAAACCTCCCACTCTGGCTCTGCACAAATAATGATTGGCTCTGCAGCCAGTTCCCACAGCCTGATTTGTCCTGTATTTTTCATCTTCTGTCCTTTCAAAGGTATCAAAGAATCCAAGTGGAATAGCTCAGCAGGACTGACAACATCGTGAAGGAAAAAAAACAGAGTTTATGTTTCGGGTCCGGTGACCCTTACTCTGAACTCGAGAAAGGGTCACCAGACCAGAAACATTCACTCTGTTTCTTTCATTCACAGATCCTGTCAGACCTGCTGAGCTTTTCCAGCAACATTTATTTTCATTCCTGACTTACAACACCCGCAGTTTTTTGTGATCCAGGTGACAATCCAGCAGCTTTCATTCTACTTTTAACTGTATTAAATTTATTTTCCAGGAAATTTGAAAGGTAACATTTACTGACAGGCAGCTCAACTCAAACACTGGATCAAAAACTGCCAGGAACACTTAAATCTCAGGAGCTTTGAACATGGAAGGAACAAGCATCCTTTGCAGTGAAGAGAAACCATACATGTGGTCTGTGTGGAGAAGCCTTCAGTCAGTTGTCTGGCCTGTCAGTATGTAAGTGCAGTCAAAACAGGGTGACAACAATGACATCAAGCAGCACTGGCTTTGTAATATCATAGTGATGGATCTCAGTTTGAGTTAAAGAGGGGCCACTCATCTCCTCTCCTCCCTACATTCTTGGTGAAAACATGGACCAAACAGCTGAATCCCAAATGTGAGAGTGACTATCCACTATCCTAAGGCTCCATTTGACAGAGCATTGTATGAAGGAATCATAAGAAAGCTAAATTCAACAGGAACCAGAGAATATTATTCTTCCTTGGAGAGCTTGGTTTTGAAAACATTGTGTCTTCAGACCTCACTAGATTGAAACATGGTGAGTTTATTCAAACTTGTGCCACATACACGTGGAAGAGGTCTATAAGCCGAGCTCGGAGACACTTCCATTTACAGCTACTCAGAAACAGCATAGTAAGGCATTTTCACATCAGAATGGTTGAAGTAACATTGATGTAAAATAAATTTATATGTCATTTACTTACTATAAAACAGGATGCTGTTCAGTTTCTGACAAAGTTCTGAGTCCTCTAATTTCAACAGGACTGCCACTTCCATACTATCTTCAGAGCTTCTCTACCCCACAAGCAGCTCACAGCTGGGTGAGTAATACTTACATGACTGTTATGCAGATAGTTTCAGAGCCCTAAGTAACTGTTGATGTTTCGCTGTTATGGACCTGCAGTTAAACTGTCTGAGACATGTGAATGTGAAAACATCCCATTCATTTATATACTTATATAAATGAAAGTCTTTTGTCTGCATTTGATTCCTACACAGAGACTTTAATTTATAGAAATAAACTCTTATCTACCTACACAGAGGTATGCAGACACTACCCTGAAGCTTCCTGCCCAGCTAGGAATTCAGTGTAAAGCTTCTTAACTCCTTTTCTTCTCACACATCGGTATGCAGACACTGTTTTAAGCTTCCTGACTGAATTAAAATTAGAATCAAACTGTTTCAAATAGGGTTAGGTGGGGAAATTTTGTAAAGATGTGAAAACTCTGAAGCATGTAACTTCTGTCGCTGACAAAGGGGCCAGGGCACTGATTTGGTTCTCGCCAGACACACTGGCAACTTGAAATCAGAATCTGTCCCGGACAACAACTCGAAATCGCCTCCTGCCATTAGCAGCTACTTCACTAGCAATCGATAGTCTCTCTTGGTCTTTTATGTTGTTGATGTAATAATTGCTTGGTATCCTGTTTTTGTCTGTTGTAGGAATTGTTTTATGTATCATGCCATTGTAAATTGTGAAATCGTTTTATGTGTCATGTCTTTTGTAAAGTATAAAAATCGTGGACTGTCCGCTGCTCGGGGAGAATTACTTGAGAGACTCTGCACTCTGAGCAGAGTGATTTGCCACAGCTTGTACTTGGTAATAAAGGGATTTGTGTTTTTTCTGAACAGGTCAGTGTCTTGTTATTGCAGCAAGTCCGTGAGGGTCTCCAAAAACGAACCTGACACTTGGCGCAAGAGCAGGGTTCCAACATGCACAGCAGTCTCACGTGTAGGGCTGAATAAGTGATCGCTCGAGTGTCGGTGGAGTGAGACGGACGGGCCCGCAAGGTACAATTCACCTTGGTCTCTCGCACTAACCTGCCATCCTTGCGGCCCCTCGTCCCTGCGTGTCTCTGTACTGACGGAACTCGAGACAACTCACGGTCTTGAACACTGCTAAATCCTAACGCCTGGAGGTTCAAGTCCCCAGGTGAGTAAAGAAATCCGGGAGGTTCGAGTCCCCTGGTGGCCGGGGTTGGAGTCCCCAGGTCAGATAACTGGTAATTTTGAAAGTCCGGGAGGACACATTTCACCCGGTGACCGGGGGTGAAATCCTGTGTCGGGCAATAGGGAAAAGGTAGGGCGTTTAGTGAAAGACGTAGGTACAGTGTAGTTACAGTGTCTGTCTGTTTCAACCACCCTGCTTTAGACCGGTTGTTAAGAGGGGAAATCCCCCACGCGAAGGTCAGGACCCTGAAGTGGGCGTTGAGACTAAGGACCCTGCAGTAGTATATAGGGATAGTAAAAAGTGAAAGCGCTAATGAAAGAAAAAACAGCAAAGGTAAAAATGGGACAAACACTGGATAAATCAGGTGTCAGCACTCCTTTACATCGATTATGCCGGGATAAGCCCGAAAATGAAGTACAGTACAGACGTCTGTCAGCATGCTTAAACAAAAGATTGGGAAATGAGAATTGGCCATTGGGGAGAACGCGGGATATAGATCTATGCACTAAAGCAGGAGAGGCATTGGAAAGGGTTAATATCATTCTGGAGAAAGAGAGCTGAGGAGCTGACTGAAAAATCAAAACTGGTCAGTTGGGTGGATAATGCACATAGGAGACGGATCAGTGCCTGTGATAACGAGGGGAAACCAAAAACTTGGGAAGTTTGAAAACTGCAGTGTGAGGATCATGAGACGAATGAAAGGGAAATAGTTAACCAAGAAAGGCAGGAGAGAGAACAGTGAGACAAAGAACGGGGGCTAGAGTGGCAGGCCGCATTGACAGAAAACAAAAAATCGGAGGTACCTCCTGACATATCTGGCGTGCTGATGTTGTTCCAAATTAATGACACAGATGAGCAAGACGAGGAGGACTGGGGAAGGCATCCCTCTGCCTCATCGGGACCGCTACCCCCTCCAGAACCCCACCCGTCCTTGGCCAATCTACATCTGCAGGCAGCCCAACACTGCCATCAG
Source organism: Stegostoma tigrinum (assembly GCF_030684315.1). Classification (NCBI taxonomy): domain Eukaryota; kingdom Metazoa; phylum Chordata; class Chondrichthyes; order Orectolobiformes; family Stegostomatidae; genus Stegostoma; species Stegostoma tigrinum. The sequence continues at coordinate 914,520 of NW_026728819.1, forward strand.
TCCCAGCAACCGCCCCCGCATGCTGCCCAAACTAAACCTCCCATAGAATCTCCAAGCCCTTCAATAGTCAGCCCACATGGATCCCCTGGCAAGCCCATGGCTTGTACAGACCCTACCTCCTGTCATACCAGATGCAAAACAAAACAGGGAAACAGGAAACAGGGCGCAGGCCAGACGGTCAGTGAACAAAAGGAGGGACGACAGGACCCTTGTAAAACCCATGTGAAGCCCAGGAAGACATAAGTCCTGGGTGCAGCCTACTTGACCCTCTAACACCTGTTTACTGCTTCCTGGCAACTCCACAAGTCGCAAAGAATATGATCGTCGCAACTCACGTGCAGAGGATAGTGAATGTGAGGACATAGTTTGGAAGAGATCCTCGAATATCCATCCCATAAAGTAGGACCCCTGTCAGAAAAAAATCACCGGCAATTCCCTAATCGCACGGTCCCTCACCCGAGCCCAAAACAAGGGGGTCAAAATGCAATGCAAGTCGATGCCCCTTGGAAGCCACAAAAGATGTGTTTAATTTTATCAAGGGCCCCTGATCGAGCCAGTGCTGCATCTATGCTGCGCTCTCCAGCCCTAGGGGTCAGTTCCAGTAACTTGACCTCCCTCAACTCTATCTGTGCCGCCTTAGGGTTTACCTTCAACTCACTCTTGCACAGGAGTTGTCACAACTCACTGAGTAGGGGGCCATATTCCTCACTATTGTCTGTGAACAACAGGATGTCATCCACGTACTGTACGAGCCTGTGTGGCTCACTGAAATCTTCTAAACAGTCTGCCATACACTGGTGGAGAATGCTGGGGCTATAATGGAAACCCAGTGGCAGACAGCTCCACGTGTACTGTTGTCCTGTAAAAGTAAATGCGAATTTCTACTGGTCCTGCCGAACCGGGATAGACCAGAAACCAGTCGAGATATCCACGACTGTGAAATTCCACCCCACTCCCCCGCTTTAAGGCAGGAGAGCGCCTTTCCATCAAAGGCACACGCCACTGTTTTGAAATTCACGCCCACTTTTCCAGGGAATGGATACCTCTTGAAACTTGCAGTTTCTCCCACAGCTATGGCTCTGCTGGGTCCAAGGGCCCTCCTGCAACATTAATTATTTTTTTCCCCAAGAATTTCTGATTTTTGTGTATGGTAAATTTGGTTTTGTTTTTTAGCCTGTATAAATCCAACTCTTGCTTGGTAATTTTTTGAAACGAACTGGAGTTTTCTTCCCCTCCTGCCACTGTCTCTCTAAGTTCAGGACACCATTGCAATGTTCGTGCCCATACTGTCTCTCTGGTTCAGTTTGGTAAATGGGATATGGTGACACTGTGCAAATGAGACATGACACGGAGCAGAGATTCCTCCTGTGCCCTCACCCTGTTGCCCTTCCTCCTGACTGACAGCAATCATCATGTGGAGTGGGTATTGAAACTGCCCTACCTCGTGTGGTACTACACACTTACACATGCACAGACATCATACTGAAAATGACAGGTTTACAATAGGCCCTTTAAACTTGAATTATAACGACCAGTTGCCTCCTATTCCACTCCCCTGGACACTGTATCTCAGGGATTACCCCCTTGTTCCCAGGTTCTCCCTGCAATTTGTTCCTTATCCCTGTGATTTGTTCCTTATCTCTTCCTGTTCCAGTATGAACCCAGTCACATTTCTGAGCGAACCCCCACATGACTGCCTGCTGAGGAACCAATTTCTAACCTTTTCAAACCTGACCCTTACTGATGTCCCACTCCCTTCTCCGAACCCAGTGTGGATTTTTAACGTCCTCAGGTACACCCATCCAGGATTCGCTCTCTGTTGAAAACCTCCAGGCAATCCTCCTCCGTAAACAGTTTCACACTTAAAACTAAACAATTGGCTATTATCAAATGCGCTGCCCATGCCTCTGTTTCTATAGATACTCGGGGCAGCGCTCGGGCTGATCCGGCTGCTAAACAGGCTGCTGCAGACCAAATTTTTTATTATACCCTCTACGAACATGCAGGCAGTAAATCGCATGCCTTCAGACAAGATGGGCATGCCAGATATGGTCACTGTTCGGCACTTACAGGGGGACGCCCCTGCTTCTGAAAAGAATATTTGGAAGGCGCATGGATGTTTGCATTCTGCGTCCTCAGGCCTTTGGGTTACACCAATCGGCCAAGTGTGTGTATCTGAAACTCTATTACCTATGCTTGTTGACTGACTGCATTCTGACACCCACCTTGGCAAAGAGGGAATGAGTGGTATTGTGCTCCGTACCTGGTGGCAGCCCAGTCTCATGTAGCATCTGGTCTCACATGCGAGCAAAACAATGTGGGTCAGGGGGTGAGATGCTCACCAGGAAAAACACCCTTGCCAGGTGGACCGTTTGAATGCATTCAGCTAGATTTTATTGAACTGCCACGCGTAAGCTGTTACGAATATTGTCTTGTCATTGTAGATGTTTTCAGTAGGTGGATAGAGGCTTTCCCAACGACAAACAACAAAGCCTCAACAGCAGTAAAACTGTCATTAACCGAAATAATACCAAGGTTTTGATTACCGCAACAAATTAGTTTCGACTACGGCTCTCACTTTGTAGGGAAAATTAACAAGGAACTGTGTGATACATTACACATCCAACAACAATTCCACTGTGCCTACCACCCTCGGGCAGCAGGGACAGGAGAGAGAGCTAATGGAACACTTAAAACCAAAAATACCAAGTTGACATCAGAAACTGGCCTGAATTGGTTAAAGGTTTTGCCACTAGCCTTGTATCACATGTGAATAACACCCCACTCTACTACTGGGCTCTCAGCAGTGGAAATAGTCTATGGCTGACGCAGCAGAACAACATGGGATGCCAATACCAGCCCACCCAAAAAAACTGACCTAAATGTGATGGGAGAAGAAATGTAAAGTTACTTCTGACAACTAACATAATCTTCAAGGTTTCTCCATTCGCAGGTGAAGTGCGCCTTCGGACCACCTCCGCAGACACTGGAACAAGACCTTGAGATTCAGGATCGATCCTCGTGCCCGCAGATTGGAGATTTTGTACTTGTCTGGGACTGGGATCGCCCCAAGCTTGGACCAAGGTGGAAAGGACTGTACCAAGTGTTTCTTCAGACTCCGACAGCTCTTAAGTTTAAAGGACGGAATTGCTGGATCCACTTAAGTGACTGTAAACGATGGATTTCCTCATCGGCGTGCAGTTAACCATTGGACTGAGTGTTATTCTGCCCACGCATGGCCAGCAGGACAATCTGTTTTATAAAACACACATATGGCTGCACGGGAATCGGACAGCATGTTACCCAGTAGCACGATCCGTAGAAGCATTATTTGCGGCAACACCTGCCTGGAACCCTAGTCAGCTTTATGAAATAGAGTATTCCGGTAAGCCTTGCTGAGGGGAGAGGGGAACTTGGACAGGGGTGTGCAGGATACATGCATGAAACTGGTAGTTAGTGATGTCTCTGGTTGTGTGGACACTAGACCTGGGCATGGGAAGGAAGGGGCTAGCTGTACAAATCCCAACATCTATCCGTTTTGCTTTAATGGAACTGGGACTTGTTGTGTGCCTGCTCTCGTCACTAATCACCCCCAAAATGTTTCCTGGCCCCATCGGTGCGTAAAGAGAAATTGCACCACTCTGGAGGGATGGTTGAACTACCCCTGCTTAGACTCTAAGCCCATAACTGTGACCCAGGGCATACAGTAGAGTTGTGGGGATTGCAACAGCACCCATGTACAAAACGGACGACGGGTCATGTCCATTTAACTCTGCAAACTTCCATATAAGAGTCAGTCCTCCTGGCATAGCTATCAAGAAATACGTGAGTCTGTTATCTGCTAATGGGCTAAAAAAGGGATTAGTTTTCTTCCTTAATGGGACCTTCACCACTGCCACTCCAACCCTGTCGGTGCTGTTTGCTGTTGGGACCAATGGCCCCCTCACATTCCCTTGTCCCCAAAAAGCACAAATTCAATGGCAAATTGTCACACGCTACCTGAGCCGGGAGTTTTGCGCTGCATCGCAGAACCCAGTTGCCCTGGGCTCTTCCTTGGGATACGGCTTCATGGGAACTGTCGGCTTGGGAGGCTCCCCTGGGTTGGTGGCCACGAAAGAAAATTCGAAATTACCTTATATGTGGACTCACCGCCCTGGGAAATAGCACAATGACGGCATTGGAGGCAGTCAACCAAGAATTGGCTGAACTTCGGCTCTATGCTCAGCAAACCCGGTATGCAGTGGACTATCAGCTGGCTCACTAAGGACGAGTATGCACTATTATCGGGGACAAGTGCATTACCCACGTCACCAACGAGTCCTATAACATTACCCAGGCTATCCAAGCCATACAGGGGCAGTGAGGGACCCCGGCCTGGTCAGGGTTTGTTGGGATGGCTTTTGGGCTGTTCTTGGGGCTCATATTTGCTGCTTGGGTTAGTTGTTCTAGTGGTTGCCATAGCTGCCTGCTGTACATTTATGGCATGCCTGAGCCCTTGCTGCAGATTTGTGTTTGACAGGCTGACACCTCCCCTCTCGGCCCCGTTATCGGCCATCACGAAATGAGAAAAGAAGGGAATGAGCTGTTAATGTGATAACATCCTGTTGATTTCTATGCCTCTGTAAATTAAAGTCTTTCATCTGCATTTGATTCCTGTGCACAGACTTTAATTTATGGAATTAAACTCTTATCTACCTACGCATCGGTATGCAGGCACTGCCCTGAAGCTTCCTGCCCAGCTAGGAATTCAGTGTAACGCTTTTGTACCTCCTTTTCTTCTCACACATAGGTATGCAGACACTGTCTTAAGCTTCCTGACTGAATTAAAATCCGAATCAAACTGTTTCAAATAGGGGTAGGTGGGGAATATTTGTAAAGGTGTGAAACCTCTGAAGCATGTAACTTCTGTCGCTGACAAAGGGGTCAGGGCAATGACTTTGTTCCAGCCCGACAAACTGACCAGTAGAAATCACAATCTGTCCCAGACAACAACTCGAATTCGCCTCCTACCATTAACAGCCAATTCACTAGCAATCGATACTATATCCTGGTCTTTTATGTTGTTGCTGTAATAATTGTTTGGTGTCCTGTTTTTGTCTGTTGTACTAATTGTTTTATGCATCATGTCATTGTAAGTTGTGAAATCGTTTTATGTATCATGTCTTTTGTAAAGTATCAAAAGCAGGGACTGTCCGCTGCTCGGGGAGAATTACTTGTGAGGCTGTGCACTCTGTGCTGGGTTGAGTACAGTGATTCTCCACAGCTTGTACTTGCTTGGTTATAAAAGGATTTGTGTTTTTCTAAACAGGTCAGGGTCTTGTTATTGCAGCAAGTCGGTGAGGGTCTCCGAAAACGAACTTGACAACGTCACGGCTCCGGAACTCAATCCCTCTACCAATAAAACCTAACACACCGTAAGCCTTCTGAACAGCACTATCAACCTGGGTGGCAACTTTCAGGGATCTATGCAGATGGACACCAAGATCCCTCTGCACATCCACGCTACCAATATTTTTTTTTCCATTGACTCAGTCTTCTGCCTTCCTATTATTCCTCCCAAAGTGAATCACCTCACATTTATCCGAATTAAACTCCATTTGCCACCTTTCAGCCCAATTCTGCAGTTTATCCAAAACTCCCTGCAACCTGCAACATTCTTCCACACTGTCCACTGTCCACCGCTCCACCGACTTTAGTGTCATCTGCAAACTTATTCACCCATCCACCTATGCTGGCGGCCAAGTCATTTATCAAAATGATAAACAGCAGTGGTCCCAAAACAGATCCTTGAGGCACACCACTAGTGACCTGACTCCAGGCTGAATATGGTTGGGGGGAGGTCTGTGCTATGATGGAAGGATAAAATAACAGTAAAGTACATGAACGGAAAGCGATTGCAGAACATGGTGATGCAGATGTATTTGTGAGTCCTGGCACATGAATCCTATAATTTTAGTCTGCGCATGTAGCCAGTGATTAAGAAAGTATATGGAATTGTGCTGTTTTATGCAAAAGCTATCTGTGTAATCATTGGATTGTTGTACTACATCTGTACTGGGCTTTACTGAGACCACTCCCGATATATTCCGTGCAGTTACAATTCCCTAAACTGAAAACAAAATGCAATTGCTTCAGACGCTTACCAAATTTATTTCACGTTACTCATCCCTGGAAGGAAAGCCTTGTCGAACCACAGAGTCATACAGTTCAGGAACAGACCCTTTGGTCCAACCCGTCCATGCTGACCAGAATTTCCAAACTGATGTATTTCCATTTGCTAGCATTAGGCCCATAACCCTCTCAACCCTTCCTATACATGTATCGATCGTGGTGCCTTTTAAATGTTGTGGCTGTACCAGTCTCAACCACTTCCTCTGGCAGCTTATTGCTTACACACAACACCCTCTGCATGCAACAGTTACCCTTCAGGTCTCTTTAAAATCTCCTCCATCTCTCAATAACTCTATGCGCTCATTTTTGCACACCCTCACCTGAGAAAAAATGACCTTGGCTGTTCACTGTATCACAAAATATTAAGAGAAAAATTGCCATCTCTCAGCCCACGAAGCAGTCTGTGTACATGTGTGGGATGACAACAGTCAAGCTTATGCTGTTGAAGTGTCGGTAATATTCATGTAACAGTACATAGCTATACGCTGCTCATGTCCACGGTAATAATGGAGCAGTTTATCCAGCTCTTCAAGCTGGTTTCAAAGGAAGTGGATGAAGCCATTCAGCTCATTAAAACTATTGGGAAATAAGAGGCACAGCCCATTCACACTCTCCTGCCTATTACACAGGAAGACAAGGAGTCTCGTCAGCACATCGAGCAGTTAAACAGGTACCAGGGATCGTCCAATCAGGTCCATGAACCTTTTCCCTGGGACCAGGAGGCGGCCATTCCGACGCACAAGCCACATAAACAGAAACAGAAGGATGTCATTGATGCTCCAACATGACAACCCAATGAAGCAGAGAATGCACAGACAGACTGCTCCGTGTGGTTTCTCCTGGTGCCATTGCTATTGGTACATACTTGTGACTTTAACATCAGAACAAAAACAAAGTCACTGGAAAAACTCAGCAGCTCTGGCAGCATCTGTGAAGGAGAAAACATAGTTATTGTTTCGGGTCTGGTGACCCTCCCTCCGAAAGGTTACTTTAATGTCACTTGCTGATGGTTAGGAGGGACAGTGGATGATAGGGGAATAGTGTAAGTTAGATGGGCTTCAGTTTGGTTTCACAGGTCGGTGCAACATCGAGGGCTGAAGGCTCTGTACTGCACTGTAATGTTCTATGAATCATATCAGATCACATGGATCAGTTACAGCAGTAGCTGGAGGCAAAGAGGAATTTACAGAAGCGAGGGAATGTGATAAATATCTGTTCCAGGGGGTAGAAATACTGCAGATACAGTGAGGTTGATGGGTTACTTGTAGGAAATGTAGGATGGGTAGGCAGGCAATGCAGGAGGCTCCTGTGGCCTACTCCATCTCAAACGATTATGCTGTTTTGGGGAATTCGGGCGTGACAGACTCTCGGAGAAATATAGCACTCAGAGCCAAGTTTCTGGTAGCCATACTGTCTCTACTGTAATGAGGGTTACGTCAGGTTCCAAGTGATTGATTTCAGGGAACTGTCAAGGCAGAAACACAGACAGACATTTCTGCAGCCAACTGCAAGACTGCAGGATAGTGTGTTGCCTACAGAGTGCGAGGGTTAAGGATGCCTTGGATAGGGTATATAATATTCTCAATTGCTCGACAGACGAACAGGAGATTGTTGTACACTTTGGAACTAACAACATAGGACGAGAAAATGGATGAGATTTTGACGGTAGTACATGGGAAATTCGGGAAGGACGTCTGAAAGTTGGTTGGTGATTACAGTAATACCTGGATTACTTCTGGTGCCACGAACTGGTGAGGTTTGGAATAGAGAGGATCGAGCAGATGGACGGGGGACTGAGGAGCTGATGTGGGGGAAAGGATACACATTTCTGGATATTTGGAATCTCTTCCGGGTTGAAGTGAACTTTACCAGGAGGATGGATTGCAGTTGAATGGGAAGTGGCCTAATATTCTAGCAGTGAGAATTGTTATAGCCATCCAGGAGGATTTAAACTGGTAAGATGATGAGGGTGGGATGCGGGGTTGGTGCAGATGGATATGCTGGAGGGACCAAGCGACATTGTGAGGAAAGGGAGCAGTCTGGTGCAGTAGTTCTTAAAAAAAAACAAGTCAAAGAGGCAAGGCAGGCAGGAGCAAAGCAGAGAATGAGGTAGGTCTGATAAGTTAAACTGCATTTATATCAATGCACGTGGTCTGACAGTATTGCAGATTAACTCAGGGCACGGTTAGTGACATGAGACTGGGATAACATAGCTATCAGAAATGTGGCTCCTGGATGGACAGTCATGGCAGCTTAACGTTCAAACAGATAGCTGCTATCAGACAGGTAGGAAAGGTTGCAAAGGAGGTGGGGAAGAAGGGCGATGGCATTTTTGATTTGGGATAACATTCTGGCTGTACTTAAGAGGATATTCCTATGAGTGTGATCAATGAAGTTATTTGGGTGCAATTGAGAAATAAGAAAGCGTTGACCACCTTGTTGGAATTGTACTCCCCACCACAAAAATAAACAGTCAGTGGTTCAACTGAGAAGCAAATTTGTAAGGATATGGAAGTTATCTGTAAAAATAATAAGGTGGCCATGATAGGGGATTTTAACTTTCCAAAAATAGACTGAGCCTGCCATAGTGTGAAAGAATCGGATAGAAAGAGGGTTTTTTGTGTATGTTCATGAATTTTTTTTTGTTCAGCATATGGATTTACCTCCAAGAGAAGGTTAAAGAAAAAAATAGATGTAGTCTTGGGGAAGAAGGCAGGGAAAGTGACTGAGTTGTCAGTGGGGTAGCATTCCGTGGCAAAAAAAAATCCATAATTTTAGTCATTTTAAAATAAGTAAGAAAAAGAATTGACCTGATCTAAAAGCTAAAGTTCCAAACATCAGCAAGGTCATTTTGAACGATATTAGCCGTGAACTTTCAAAAGCTGATATGAGTGATATTCGCAAGTAAAGGGAAGGCTTGCAATGGGAAATCGTCACAAATTTATGACAAAATTCCAGAGACAGTACACTTGCTTAGGATGAAAGGCAAGGCTGATAGCTGTAGGGAATGCTGGATGACTCGAGAAATTGAGGTTCGGATCAAGAAAAAGAAGGAGGCATGTATCAGGTATCGACAGCGGGGATTGCATGAATCCCTACAGGAGGCGATGGACAGTTGGAGTACACTTAAGAAGGGAACCATGAGGGCAAAAAGTGGTCATGAGAGAGTTTCAGTAAATAGGGTTAAGTTGAAGTCAAAGGATTTATGCAAATACATTTTGGAGAAAAGAGTACATAAGGAGAGAATGGGGCCTCTTAAGGAAGGGGCCTCCTGCCTATGTGTGGAACCGCAAGAGAGGAGTGAGTTACTAAAATGAACAATTTGTATCTGTGCTTTCTGTTCAAAGTATATAAACCTGAGGGAACTCGGGGAAATAAACAGTACGAAGTGTCCACGTTACGGAAGTAGTGGGACTGCCCCCTTAAAATGCATAAAGATGAATAAATCATCAAGATCTGATCAAGTATATCCTCGGCATTTATGGGAACCTAGGGAACTGACTAATGGGCCCCTTGCTGAGATATTTGTATCATCGATAGCCACCGATGAGGTGATGGAAGGCTGAAGGTTGGCTGACATGTTCCCACTATTTAAGAAAGGTGATCAGGGAAAGCTAGGGAACTGTAGACTGGTGAGGATGACATCAGTGATGGGCACATTGTTGGAGGGGATTTTCAGGACAGGATTTACATGTATTTGGAAAGGGAAGGGCTGATTGAGGACAGTCAACATGGCTTTGCGCCTGGGAAATTGTGTCTCAATAACTTGATTAAATTTGAAGAAATGACGAGAAGGATTGATGGAGGCAGAGTGTTAGATGTTGTCTGTATAGATTTCAGTCAAGCATTCAACAAGGTTCCACATGGTGGACTGGTTAGCAATGTCACATCACATGGAATACAGAGAGAACGAACAATTTGAATAAAAATTGGCTCAAATGAAGAAGACTTAGCACACTGACAGAGTGCTTTTCGAAATGCAAACCTGTGACCAATGGTGTGCTACAAGGACCACTACTAGGCATTGTTTTTGTCATTCCCTCATGATTTCACTTTTAAAACAGGAGGTATTTTTGGTTAATTTGCAGGTGACACTAAAATTGGTGATGTAATCAACAGTGAAGCAAGTTATCTCAGAGTAAAATTTGATTTGAATTTCCCACAGTTCCTCATTTTCACTATTCACCATGTTCCCTGCTATTTCTGGAAGAGTTTCTGTTCCTCCCTTCATGGAAACAGAACATCACATTCACTACACCAGGCAGGGCTGACGTGTGTCATGTCGTGAATATATTGGAGGTCGGCACTCTGGCACAAGATGGATAAGTCACCCACTGCTGCACAGAAAGTTCTGAAATGAGATAACAATGTGAAGAGCTGGATGAAGCGACCAGACCAGAAACATCAGCTTTCCTGCTTCTCTGATGCTGCCTGGCCTACTATGTTCATCCAGCTCTATTTCTAATCTCATATTCCAGCATCGGCAGGTCCTACTATCTATGAGTAAGTTCTAGAATGAAACCAGTTCATTTGATGCCCTTTGTCAGTACTGCCCTCTCCCTGATACATACATCGTGTACTCTCTCAGTGTTGGAAATGCCTTCCTCTCCTTAGTTTATTTTCCTGGCTGATAAACAGTCATATCTCTACACAGTCGCAGTGGTCTGAAATATTAATGAGTCTGCTCTTAATAGCAGCAGTTGACAATGTAATTGCGCAATTTTCTGTACCACAGTCGCGATAGCAGCAACACCACTATTGCTGCTGGAGGTGACTGGGGATGTTGGGATCGAGATGACCTTGTGGTGTTATTTCTAGTCTATTATTCCAAGGATCCAGGTAATGACCACACCCTGATTCAAATCCCGCCACGGCAAATTGTGGAATTTGAATTCAATGAACTACATGGAATGATGAAACCATTAAGCCATCATTGATCAATGGGAAAAACCCACCTGGCTCACAAATGGCCTTCAAGGGAGGAAATCTGCCACCCTCACCTGGTCTGGCCTACATGTGACTCAAAAAACAGCAATGTGGTTACCTCTCAACCATCTTTTGGAATGGCCAAGCCAGCCACTCACTTGTATCAATCACCACAAACTCTCGAAGAAATGACACAGGACAGACCTATATACCAGCAATGTACAGCACGTGGTCTGTAGTGATTCAAGAAAGCAGCTCACAGATACCTTCTCAAGGGCAACTAGGAAAGGGAAATAAATGCTGGCCCAGCCAGTCACACCCACATCCCATTAATGAATAAGTGAAGATGACCACACTCAGGGAAGACAGACTGAGGGGACATTACTTATTTCAGACAGGGACTTAGAAGTATATCTACATGGGCACGACATTCAGGAATATGGGAAAAGGTGAAAAATAAATGTAATTAATTTCACATTTTATTTCCATCCGACCTGATCATGAACAATCCCTTTCTTTGTTTCTTTTTTTTCCTCTAGTTCTATCTTTCAGCATTTATTCAACTCATTCCTTCTCCCCTGCAAAACAAACATCCCTGTCACCAGAATAAATGACAATAGTTACCAGCTGATTTCAGTTCTGATGTCTGTTCAGTGAAATTGAAATGCTAACTGTTTAAATTTCATCAAAGCCTGTCAAACCTGTTCATTTCCCTCCGCACTTTGGTTCTTTTTGTTTCAGATCTCTGACATCTTTCTTTCTTTGATTTCAACGTTTTTTTCCATGGGATGTCAGAATCATTGGCAAGAGCAGCATTTCTTAACCATCGTTAATTACCTTTAACTGTGACCATTCCACAAGGCAGTTTGGAGCCAAACACATTGTTGTGGGTTTGAATTCACACTTAATCCAGACCAAAATTTCTTTATCAGAGGAGATCAGTGGAATGAGATCAGTTTTTTTAGTCAAAATGCTGCTGGTTTTATGGTTGTTATTACTGAAATTCACTTTCGTTACAATTCTTATCATTAGAATTTCAATCCTACCACCAACTGTGGTGTGATTTGAAACAGTATCTTTTGTGTAATAACTTGTGTCTCTGGAATTACCTGCTGAGTGACTTAATTGCTCTGACATGATGTTCCTATTGTTAATTACTTCAGAAACAAGAACAAGGTTGTGATCAAATTATTTAGAGCTTGGAAGACTGGTGAGAAAAGAGCTGGAAGTATAAAGTATGAATTTTACCACGTCAGAGATAATGGTTTATTCAGTAACAGGACAGAGGCAGAGGGGGAGAGTGGGGACCTTATGGAGCTGGTGTTGGACAGGATTGGCGATGGAGACAATAGCAAAACATAAATCAATAAAGGCCTTCAATGATGTGAACAAGTCTTGTTCTCAGATGCTTGTGAAGGATGAGTCTGAAATTCATGGACAATGAAGTGAGGTTGTAATTCAACTGAAGATAATAGATTCCATCTTTTCCAAATGTAGGCAACAGAAACAGCAATGAAGTTGAATATACTTTATGGAAGTAATGACTGGACAGAGATAGAGAGACGTACCAGGAATACCAACAATAGCGAGAATGGGATAGTAACCAACTTGAATAACCCACAGTACTCCTAGTATCCGATATGGTATTGCCAACCAATAGTTGGTAAGTAAGTAAAGAGCCGAGGATAAACCCCTGCACGTTGTTGTAACATCCCAGTCTATTGATCTCAGATTCTGATCCATTGTTGTAACATTCCAGTCTATTGTTCTCAGATTCTTATCCATTGTTGTAACATTCCAGTCTATTGTTCTCAGATTCTGATCCATTGTTGTAACATTCCAGTCTATTGTTCTCAGATTCTGATCCATTGTTGCAACATTCCAGTCTATTGTTCTCAGATTCTAATCTCTCCGCCCCCTTTCTCTGCAGCTGCTGATCCCTGTTAGTGCTGTCGCTGATGTCTCACTTATACTATCGGATAACACACTGAATGGAGCCCCTTAGTAATAGGAAAGGGAAAGCCTCCTGTGACACAGTTCGAATCCATGGAGACTGACATCAATCACAGTCACCGAACAAACAGGTCCAGTTAACCCCTTTCAATACACCTTCAGTGAACCTTCAGTTCACGATTAAAACTGGACTGGATTGCATGTTAACATCGTTGGCTATAGGTCTTATATACCATTAGCAATTGCTCTAAGGACGTCTGTCGAGAGGGAGAATGATAGATGTTTTCATTTTTCAGGATAAATGGCTCTGCCCTGTTGTCCATGTGCAATGCTGCAAGCACCTGCACCAACACCCTCCCCCTCCAAAAAAAACACAATCAAAATGTTATTCCTGTGCTGATTACTATGACACAACCAACAATAACAACAAAAAATGTCGCTGACCTTGCGGTGTAAGTGTGGTTTTCTCGCGGCTGTAATGAAACAACAATGAATCTTCAACATGCAAAGTTCCTCATTGCAGGTTATGGGCTTTAAAGCAGTAACACTTACATTTCTTGATTCAATTGACCAAAACTAAAATCAAATGCAGCGTGTACAATGATGTTGTTCATTAAAGAGCATGGACTAAATAGTCAGGGACAGAATGAATGTGACATTGGTTCAGAGACAGACTGGAATGGCGGCAGTGGCTGTAGAGACTGGAGAGGAGGACAGTGATATCCCAATGTCACCAGTATTTAACTAGCGCTTATTCTGACAGACAGAATGAAATGCAAAGCAGAGCAAGTCAATACGTCATACGTGGGAGATGGAGTGCCAAACAACAATATGATCATAGTATGATAACTTTAAATGTGATGGAGGAAATTATGTATTATGTATACACTTTTTAATCATGGCAAATGCCCAGGATATTCAAAATTAAAAGCAGATCAAGATTTCAAAATGTCAGGTATTTCGCGAGATGACAGAATAATAATAGTAGGAATATAGTTCATCCCCAGCCGGTACAGAGATGATGGGCTGAGTGACCACAGCTTTGCTCTAAATATTCTGAGATTTGTATGAAAAGTTTTCAGAGCCTGAGGGGAGATGCTTTCAGTGAAGGGCACGGATTGTGACGTCATGAGTAATCTATTTCTGTTGTCTCATGAAGTGCAGCTGCCTCTAAAATTACTTTTAATCAAAACTGATTTCCAGATATTCATGCATTTAGGATGATATTCGCCTTTTTTTGGAACTTAAAAGAAGAAACAGACACTGGGGCATGATGAGTGTAATCGGCACAATAACACTAATGGACACAGGAATGGATGATATTGTCAAAATCTCACCAAGCTGGGCCAGTCCAGAAAAGCAAAACGCTGGAGATTATGGAGATTTGAAACAGAAACAGAAATTGGTGGAGAAACGCAACAGATGAGGCAACATCTGGAGACCGATTTTGAGTTAACATATCTAGTCTGTTATGAACCTGTTCTGAAAAAGTCATATTACAGATGCTGCTGGACTGGATAAGTTTCATTCTTGAATTTCTTTTCTTTCTTTTGGACTGTCACAATTTGTTTCATCTAGATCAGAACAACAAAGCTGCCATTTGAGTTGACCTTCAAGTATTTGTGAATGATCATGAAATGAGACATTTGCAAAGTTTCTGTATTAAAGATCCCTAATATTGATGCCATGTCACATTGAGATAGATTACCAAGAATGGTTTGAACTCAGTGGCACTGATTTCGCATGATCAGTCCTCTAATTGATAACGATGAGGATCCTGACCTCAATGTCATGCCATGCTCCTGATGTCGCTGGGCTTACACTCATTTGGCAAAGTCTTACCTTTCAAGATTTTAGACTCAACTTGATATTCTTAATAAGACACACTCATCCATGAATTTTAGCAGGCACCAGGAAAGGCTATGTTTATTTTTCATCATCAAGAGCTCGAGAGAATGTAACATGAAGCTGCCTTCCTGAAACGCTTCCAATCCAAGTGGTGCAGAAGTACACACAGAGCTGTTTATAAGGGGTGCCAAGATTGTGCAGGATTGTCTCCAATTTGCATTGATCACATTTTTGCTTCGGGTCCATGATGCCATAATGAGTGAAGTAGCATGGGCGGCATGGGAAGTTACTCTGATCTCACTTCAAATGATATTGGAACACCAGCTGAAACAATAAAGAGCGAAAGTACAGAACACTGTGCTCACTGTCCTCACAAAATTCCAAACAATTTTCAGTATGGACTTCCGATTCTGTCAGGAGATGTTTGTCCTGTTGTGATTTGGCTATTTGGTGTCTGAAATGCACTGCTTAGGAGGGTGGCTGAGGCAGGTAACATGCCAAACTATAAAAATCATTTGGATCAGCACCTGGTGGTGTAGTCTCAATGACCCTTTTCTCAATTGTCTGATTCTATGTGGTAGCAGCCATGAAAGGTCTGGTATATTCCAAAGTACTAGCCAATGGCACTTGTTTGTTCCATCAACTGTGTTCAGGAAGATTTTCAAAACCGCATCTCTCATGAAGTATCAGCACTTACTCAACCTGGGAAAGCCCAGCTATCTCTGGAAACATCCAGCTTTTTTCAAATGGTCAGTACCAGATTATTCCAGCTGTTTATCACCATTATTTTAATGAAACCAGTAAAATGGACACAGCTTTCCCTTCATTAGAATAATGTATTTTAGCTGTTATGGTGTCATTCCTCAAAAGAACAATAAACTCCTTCTTCCCATGTGCATATTTTGATGATGTATGTGTTTTCCTGCCAGTTCTTAACCTCCACTCCCTTTCAGTGCTGTTTCCATGATCCGGTTCCATGTTTGTGTCACTCGAATATGCATTGCCAAAGAGAATGTTTCTGTTTGAGCCAGTTTTGTGAATGCTCACAAACTACCAGACCATATTGACAGGAGCTTAAAACATCAGCCACCCAACTGTACTGAAACCGTGTCCTCAGCACCGTTTCATGGTCCTCAGTTACTGCAGTCGTCTGTGTCGTTATTCCAAAATATGTGGGCACGATTCAGGTTTAGCTGATGAATGGCGAACAAGAACAGTTCTTCAATGTTGTCCGGTAGGAATTATCTTCAACAGGAGGCAAACCAAAAGCCCTCCCTTGATATTCAATGAGAGAATCAACTTCCAGCAACAAATATCCTGCATGTAACTATTCATCAGAAATTCACCAAATCATAGAGTCATAAAGTTGTGAAGAACGGAAACAGAGGCTTCAGTTTCACCTCGTCCGTGCCAACAACATATCCCAAATAAATCTTGTCCCATTTGCCAGCATTTGGCCCCTATCCCTCTCAACCCTTCCGAATCACATACCCATCCTTTCATATCTTGTAATTGTACCAAAATCGAGCACTTTCCATTGCAACTCATTCCACACACACACACACACACCACCCTCTGTGTGAAAAAGTTACCCCTGAGATCCCTTCTATATCTTTTCCAGCTCGCCTTAAACCCACACCGTCTAATTTTGGACTCCCCGACCCCAGTGAAAACACTTTGTCTGGGTGCCCTATCTATTCCCCTCCTGACTTTACAAACATCAGTAAGGTCACCCCTCAGCCTCCGAATCTCCAGGAAAAAGTTTATTCAGTTTCTCCCTACAGCCAAAACATTCCAACCCTGGCAACATCCTTATAAATCTTTAATGAACCCTTTCAAGTTTCACAACGTCCTTCCGATAGCAGGGAGAGAGAATAGCATGCAATATTCCAAAAGTGGCCGAACCAATGTTCAGCTGCAACAGGACGTCCCAACAACTACACACAATTTACTTACCAATAAAGGGAAGTTGTTCCAAATTCTTTATTTACTATCCTAGCTGCCTCTGAATCCACTTTCAAGGAGCTATGCGCCCACTAACAGGACACGTTTTCCAGCAATACTCCCCAAGGTCTTACCATTTAGAGTATAAGTCCTGCCCTAATTTGAATTCCAAAACACAGCACATCACATTTATTCAAATTAAACGCTATCTACCACTTCTTGGCCCAGTGACCCACCTGATCAAGATCCCATTGTACTCTGAAGTAACCTTTTTCAGTGTCCACTACATTTCAAATTTGGTGAAGTTCGGGCTGGAAGTTTTCAAGGTCAATTGGGGCTGATCTAGCTACATTAAAATTCCAAATGAATTCAAAAGAAAGTCTGATTTTCCCGAAGATTATAAAGCAATGTAGACATTTGTAATGATCTGTCGAGCTGATCACTGTCTTTGATGTTTTGGGATATATTTGCAAAACGCAGTTCATGCATAAAGTGAAAGAAAAAAGGTAAATCTCAGGTCACAGATAATTCAAGATAACTCGGCATTTGAGAAGCAGCTGGAGGAACATTCAAAATGCCAGAGCCTAGTGGCTGTTGACTTCAAGGTTAAGTGTGATTAATGTAGTTTTGTTTGTTTGACTGGAATAGGCATGTTGAGCTGAAGTTCCTGTTTGTCTACTGAATGACTCTCTGACGTTAATTTTGGAAAACAGGAAATACAGTTTTACAATTTCCATATTTTGTGAGCATCAAATGTTGAGGATTACACCGTCCAAGGCCACACAGCATCCTGGTTTGGATATATATCATTGTCCATTCACTGTCACTTGCTCAGAATCCTGTACTTCTCCATGGAACATATCTGTTGTGTCCCTGGGTTTCACCATCATATTCTGAATGGGAATTAGACAGAGGCAATAATTGCTGGTCTTGTCAATGAAACTCATCTCACCAGAACAAATAAAAGTAATCTGTCCTATTAAAGACATATATTCAGCCCAATCTGTTTACTAAAGCAGTTTTAATGAGAATTTAACTTTGTTCTATGTCTCTGATCTTTCTTAAAAACCATGAAACTTCCCTGAGTATTTTCATAGTGCTGTTTAAAAATCGGATTTGGAAGTTGTACCCATCAAACTGAAAGGGGGAGCCTTCGTGACCACATTAATTCTCTCCTTATTTTCCGGTTTCTACAGACAATAGACGTAGAAACTTGGATCAGGAGTAAGTGATCAGAAAAATCAAACCCAGTCTGCCGTGCCATGAGCTTTTGAAAGATCTGGATGTGGTCTCAAATAAACGTTCCTTCCCACCCCTTATAACATTAGTGTGCCATTCTTAGTCAAGAATCTTTCTGCCTCTCCCTTAAGAATATTCAATGATTTATCCTCCATCTCTCTCTGGAAAGACTTCCATAAGCACACAATCCTTTGAAAGGGTAAAAGAAATAAGTCACCATTGTCTAACTGAGATATTCTCCATTTTACAGTCCATCCACTGTTCACAAAAGGAAATATTGCTTCAGCATTCAACTTGAAAAGACTGCTTGGAATATTTTGGGTTTAAACAAGACCATGTGTCATTCGCCTCAAGTCCAATAAATCCAGGGCCAGCCTGGTTATGATTTCCTCCGAAGATAAATACTTCTCACAGGAATCCGTCAGCCAATCACCTCTGGATGGCTTCTAATTTCATCATGCCCACAGCACTCTCAATGCAGTCTCACCATTACCCTGGAAAAGCGTCCAAAAACTTCCCTATTCGGCCTTGAAACTGCTCGACCACAACCTGAAGCAAACCAGGTACTACAGCCACGTTACTTTTCTTACTCCCTGCCTATGGAACCAGATCATCCCCAATGGACTGCAGTCCACATTCAAGCCTTCCCAATTTGGTCCCAAACGTGGCAATGTCTACATTCAGCACATTAAGACCCTTCAGAAGTGTTTCTCCCTGCGACTCCTGAAACACACACTCGCAACAATGCGCTGGCATCTCCAGGCACTGCAATCCAGCCTACCCCAGCTCAGAGCCTCCCTCTTCCAGACCTGCAAAGGACCTCTCCTGTTTTTTTTTATTCTTTGTAGGATCCACAACCTGAACTCTCAATTCTACTCAGCTTTAGTGGGCACAAAAAAACGTAAGTACAGTAAACTTCCTGGTACCTACCACCCAAAACGGGCTTCCTCCACCTCCCAAATCCCCAACCCTACCCAGGAACTCGCCTTCAATGTGCCCACCACCATTGGCCATGTGGCCACTGCCAGAGCCACCAGGAAAGATGTCACATCCTCCTCCGCCGGATCCACCATTTCTGGGACAGCGAATGCCACTGCCTCCATTTCTGAGTCCAACACCATAGACACATAGGACACTCCTCCTGTCACCGCTGCTGCCGCCTCCTACCCTGCTCCGCCCACCACCGACACCTATGGAACTCCGCCCACACCGATGCTGCTCCATCCACTGCTGCCGTACGCAACTCTGCCCACTGCTGATGCTGACGCAACTCCACCCGCCATTGCCGAAGCAACTCTGCCCTCTGCCTCCACAGCCAGCAGCTCCAGAGGAGACAGAAACACTGAGCTCTGCCGAGTCTAAACAATCCCTTCCTTACTATTCCACTTAATGAGGACGAACGGTCAGTCCTCAGTAAAGGGCTCACCTTTGTCCCCCTCCATCCACACATCAACAAGAACCGCTCACGCTTAGATGCTGAGTAGTTTTTCTGCCGCATCCACCTCCACGCTTACTTCTTTAACCGTGAGCCTAACCGTCCCTCTACTGGCCCCTTCTCCCTCCTCCAACGCACCCACCCCTCCTCCACACCATCCCAAGACCCCCTACCCTCCCTCGACCGCTTCATCATTAACTGCCGTCATGACATCTGTCGCCTCAACCTCTCCATCCGTCTCACCCACTCCAACCTCTTCCCTGCAGAACGTGCAGCCCTCTGCTCCAATCCCAACCTCACCATAAAACCCATGGATAAGGGAGGCCCAGTTGTAGTATGGTGCACTGACCTCTACCTCGCCAAGGCTATATGCCAACTCTCCTGCACCACCTCCTGCTGTCCCTTTGATCATGACCCCACGCCCGATCACCAAACCATCATCCCGCAAACCGTCCACAACGTCATCGCCTCAGGTGACTTCCCACCCACAGCCTCCAACCTCATCATTCCGCAACCCGAAACCGCCCGCTTCTATCTCCTTCTCAAAGTCCACAAACCTGCCTGCCCTGCTCGACCCATTGTCTCCGCCTGCTCCTGCCCCACCAAACTCATCTCCACCTATCTGGACTTCATTACCCCGTCCCCCTCTTGGTCCAGGAACTCCCTACCTATGTCCGTGACACCACCCACCCTCTCCACCTCCTCCAGAACTTACAATTCCCCGGTCCCCAAAACCTCATCTTGACCATGCACGTCCAGTCCCTATGCACCTGCATTCCCCATACAGATGCCCTAAAGGACCTCTGCTTTTTCCTGTCCCGCAGGCCCGCCCAGTCCCCCTCCACTGACACCCTCATCCACTTTGCCGAACTCGTCCTCACCCTCAACAACTTCTCTCTCAATTCCTCCCACTTCCTACAGAAAAAGGGGGTGACCACGGGTGCCAGCAGGGGCCCAAGCTATACTTGCCTCTTTGTAGGTTACGTGGAACAATCCCTCTTCCGTACCTACACTGACCTTAAGCCCCACATCTTCCTCTGTTACATTGACGACTGCATCAACACCGCCTCATGCATCCACTTGGAGCTCAAACAATTCATCCACTTCACCAACACCTTCCACCCCAAACTTAAGATCACCTGGACCATCTCTAATACCTCTCTCTCCTTCCTCGACCTCTCTATCTCCATCTCCGGCAACCACCTAGAAACCGAAATCCATTTCAAGCCCACCGACTCCCACAGCTATCTAGAATACACCTCCTCCACCCACCTTCCAGCAAAATGCCATCCACTATTCCCAATTCCGCCACATCTGCTCCCAGGATGAGGCATTCCACCCCCGTGCACCTCAGATGTCCTCATTTTCCAAGGAACGCAGCCTCCCCCCTCAGTGATTGAGAATGCCCTTAACTGTGTTTCCCGCATTTCCTGCAACTCATCCCTCACACCCCCTCCCCACAAGAACAACCAAAACAGAATTCCCATCGTCCTTACGTACCACCCCTCCAACCTGCGATCCAACGCATCATCCTTCGACACTTCTGCCATCTGCAATCCAACCCCACCAGGAAAGACATTTTTCCCTCCCCACCTTATCTGTTTTCCGGAGGGACCACTCTCTCCGTGATTCTCTTGTCCGCTCCACACTCCCCTCCAGCCCCACCACACCCGGCACTTTTCCCTGCAACTGCAGGAAGAGCTACACATGCACCGATACCTCCCCTGTCACCCCCATCCCAGACCGCACATCTGCTAACGTGGTGTACTGCATCTGCTGTTCCCGGTGTGGCCCCCTCTACATCGGGGTAATGAAACGGAGGCTTGGGGACAACTGTGCTGCACACCTATGCTCGCTTCACACTGAACAACTGCACCTCCCAGTCACGAATCATTTCAAATCCCTCTCCCGTTCCTTAGACGTCATGTCCATCCTGGGCCTCCTGCAGTGCCACAACGATGCTACCCAAAGGTTGCAGGAACAGCAACTCATATTCCACTTGGGAAACCTGCAGCCCAATGTTATCAATGTGGACTTCACGAGCTTCAATATCTCCCCTCCCCCTACGACATCCCAAAACTGGCCCAGATTGTCCCCACCTCACTAGCTCGTTCTTCCACCCACCTATCCCCTCCACCAACGTCAAGTCCCAACCTATCTCCCACCTCCTAACCTCATCCCACCCCTTGACCTGTCTGTCCCCTATGGACTGACCTATCACGTCCCTAACTCCCTACCTACACTCAGCTTTACTGGCTCCATCCCCGCCTCTTTAACTTGTCTGTCTCCCCTCCATCTATATTCTCCTCTGTCCATTTTCTATCCACCTCCCCATCTCTCCCTATTTATTTCAGCCCCCTTCCCCTCCCCCATTTCTGATGAAGAGTCTAGGCCCCAAACGTTGGCCTTCCTTCTCCTCTGATGCTGCTTGTCCTGCTGTGTCCATCCAGCTCCCCACCTTGTTATCTCAGATCCTCCAACATCTGCAGTTCCTACTATCTCTGTTGGAAAAGCTCAGAGATCATGGGAACTGCATTAAAACTGCCCGAAATACCAGCTTTTGTGTCCCTGAGATGCTGCTTGTCCTGCTGTGTCCATCCAGCTCCACACTTTGTTTTACTGGAAAAGCTCAGCCTGTCTGCAGCATCTGTGAAGGATCAGGCAGAGTTTAACGTTTCGGGTCCGGTGACCCGCCCTCAGAATTGTGGCCTCGTCCTCTGATTGGTTGGAGAACAAGCACATCCGGTGCCTTCTTCCTGTTCCGCCTCTTGCTTACTATTGGTCGTTAGATGTCGTGGTCAGCTATGGAGCATGCGTACTGGGAGCGATATCCGGAATGAAATGATCCTCCATGAAGATCCTCCATGAGAGCCACAAGTGGTGAGTACAGGTTAAAGGGGAGGGCAGCTTCGGTGCTGTATTCCAGCAAGTGGGCTGCATGATTGCTCAGTTTAGGTCTCAAGTCTCAAACAGGGGTCTTCTGGTGCTGCGTGTAGGTTGCAGAGAGCCTCAGGCTTCCTCCCTGAAACAGGCCTAGACTGTCCTGTGAGAGGGAAAGTCCTGTCAGCTTTTACCCTGTCAAGCCACTTCAGAATGTGACTCGAGCAATGAGGGGCGTTCTCGTTGAAACAAAACTCCAATGGGTAGTGTCCCACTCACTGGTTAAGGGTCTTTGCACTGTGTTCAGTGTTAGCACCCTCGCTGAGTTTTTGAAAATCATTTTTGGCTTAAATCTGAGAGTTGAACGGTGACGTCTGGACTGTGAGCAGCTGTTGTGCTAAAAAAAATGCAAAATCAATTATTGGTTTCTGAGGCCAGGCCTGGAAGTTAATTGCAGGATGTTTCTTATTCCAAAACTGTGTAGACTCTTTTGGCCATTAATAAGGTCAGCATCTGGGAACTGGTGCCAGCAAGTCTGGGAGGGAACATGGTCCAAACAGAAAGACTTTACAACTGGGGCTTTCTGAGAAAAGGTATTTAGCTTCTGATGTGACAGGATAAAGGTTTGACAATCCTGTATCTGTGTGAAACAGTGCATCATTGAAACTGCTGATGTAATGTGGTCAGTTTTGTTTTGACATTTTTTTTTACATTTATCCTGTGACTGTCTTTGGTGTGAATGGGCCTGGAGTCACAAGTTAATGGTTGAAATCATTGGTGTGCACACTGAGGACTGTTTGCAATATGCTTGTCCTAGTGTCTGAGACTGATGCAAAAGTGTCCACATGCACATCTTTGATGCTGAGCTGGCTGCTGGTGTGACAGAGGCTCAGAGAAAGACCACAGAGTGGAGGGACTGAGCTGAACAGGGTGGGGCCGTGTGGTTTGGATATTGGGGTTATTCTTCGCCCATCACCCCACCACAAAATCCAGCCAGTTGTTTCTCTTATTGTCCCTCTTCCCCAATTTTACCCACTTCTGTACCTCCAGCCCCTATTCCACCCCTCACTTCCCCCAGTATCAGCAAACTTCCAAAGATATTTCTCACATACTATGTTACTTTTCTCAGAACATTCAACAACTTGAAAACTGGATTGAAAATGAGAGACAGAGCAGCCACTGCAGAAGCTTCCAAAATCACTCTGCAGCTCCTTGTACTGCTGCAATCCACGTGGTGAAGTAGCTCCCATGTTGCAATTTGGTAAGGAGATATAGGATTTTCATCCAGTGGTGATAAGGTCCTGCTGCTTTTTGTGTCAGTTGTCATCATTTTGTTTTTTTTTATATTCCATCTTCAACAGAATAGAAACATAGAAAATAGGAACACGTGCAGGCCCATGTAGATTTCACTCCTTCTCCGCTAATCACTTTGATCATGGCTGATCATTCTACTCAGCCTCTTCCTGTTCAAGAGCCATCCCCTTTGATCCCTTAAGCCCTCACAACTAAACATATCATCATCATCTTGGAAACATTCAGTGTTTGGCCTTAACTGCTTTCATTTCACAGGGTCACCAGTCTCTGTATTTTTTAATTTTAAAAAATCCTCATTTCAATCCTTAACAGCCTAGCCCATGCCTCAAAGCTCTGACTCCCTTATATTTGACAACATCCTTCCTGTATTTACTGAGAATTTTATTGGTTTCTGTGAAATTCTTCCTCATTCTTCTAAACTCCAGTAAATTTCATCCTCACCAATCCATCCTATCCTGAAATGTAAGTCTTGCCATTCCAGGAATCAGTCTCATCAATTGTTGTGAATTGACTCCGTAGCCAGAACATCCTTCCTCAGATAAGAATTCCAAATTTACACATACCATCCCAGGTGTGGTCTCACTGAGATCCTGTACAATTTCAGCAAGACATCCCTGCTCCTGTACTCAAATTCTGTCACTCTGCAGGTCAAAATACCATTTGCCTTCTTCTCCCCCTGCTACACCTGCATGCTTCCTGTCAGTGACTTGTGTTTTCCTAGTTTTGTAATCCAACTGGATAATCTCGAACTGAGACACATTTCTCATTTAAATAACTAATTGATTGTATGAATACCTGGGATCCACCATGGACCACAGTACCACACTGGTCACTGGCTGACACACAAGAAATGACTGTTTATTCTGACTGTTTCTGTGTACCAAACAGTTCTGTATCCCTGTGAATACCCAATCTCTCATGCTTTAACATTACATGCTAATCGCTTCTGTGGGACATTTTGAATGCCTTCTCAAAGCCTACGTAAGCCATGCACACTGCCTTTTCAACTCTAAATGTTGCATTCTTGAAACATTCCAGCAGTTTTGTCCAGTATGATTTTCCTTTTGTAAATCCATACTGACTCTGACTCTGTCACTGTTTTCAGTGTTAGGCTAAGGTCGATAGTTCTCAGGCTTCTCCCTACATCCCTTCTAAAACAAAGGCATCATATCATCCACTCTCCAGTCACCTCACACCCACCCATATTTATAGATGATACAAATATTTCTGCAATTCCCTCCCTTACTTGTCCTGGAGTACACTAGATCAGGTGCTGGAGATTTATCCACCTTTATATTTTCTAAGACATTTAGCACTTCCTCTCCTGTAATGTTAACTGCTTTCAAAATATCAAAACTTATTTGAGTTCTGTAGCCTCCTCTTTCCAGGTTGTCCATGCCGATCATGTTTCCCAAACTGAACGAGTCCAACTTGCTTGAGTTGGGTCCATATCCCTCTAAACCTTTCCTATTCATGTACCTGTACAAATGTCTTTTAAATATTGGAAGTGTACCTGCATATTTCACTTCCTTTGGCAGCTCATTCCACATAGAAACAACCTTCTGCTTGAAAGAGCTCCCCGTTGTTTCACTTTAAATCTTTCTCCTCTCCCGTTAAAAATATACCCTCCAGTTTTGGACTCCCATATCTAAGGGAGAAGTCCCTTGCTGTTCACATTATACCCCTCATGATTTTATAAACCTCTCGAAAGTCACTGCTCAACCTCCTATTTTCCAGTGAAGTCCCAGTCTCTCCTCATAACTCATACCCTCCAGTACCGGTAACCTGTAGACTGTAAGTGTAGCATGAAGCCACCCAGAGTAGAATGTTAATCCAACTACGAGAAGCATCACCTAGTCTCCATCTCTTTGGCCCTTCGTCAAGTAGATTGGCAATAAGAACAGTCCAGCTTCAGACATGGAGAGTGAACATTTCAGCTAGCTTTCTCCAGCCCCCTCATCTTGAAATACCTCACCCAAATGAAAGGCACCTTCCATTCACCTTATCTGTATTCTTCATGATCCTATAAACATATAAGGCCACCCCTCCATTCTTAGACTGTCGTGGAAAAATGTCTCAACCAATGAAGCCTCTCCTTATGACTCAAAGCCTCCATTCCTGGCAAAATTCTGATAAATCTTTTCTGAACCCTCCTCAGGTTGATGACATCCTTCGAAGAACAGGAGATCTGAAGTGGACACATTATTCCAGAAGAGGCCCCACTGATGTTCTGCACAATTTCAACATAACGTCCCACCTCCGATACTCAAAAGGTCTGAGCAGTGAAGGCAAGCAGGCCAAACACCGACTTAACCACCCTTTCGACATGTGACGCCAACCTCAAAGAATTATGGGCCTCAACCCTGAGGTCTCTCTGTTCGACAACACTAATCCCAAGGCCCTACATTTAATTGTACAAATACTGATCTTGTTTGTTTTACCAAAATGAAATACCTCGTCTCTATCCAAATTAAACACCACCTGCCATTCCACAGCCTCTTAACCCTATAAATCAAGATCTCTTTGTAATCTTGGACAGCCTACTTCGCTGTCCACTATCCTGCCTATTTTGGTGTCATCTGCAAACTTCCTAACCAAGTCTCAACGATTCTCATTTAATTCACTTTTATTTTATATCAAGCCAAACAAAATTGGACTAAGCACTGACCCCTATGGAACACCTTTGGGGACAGACCTTCGGTCTGATATACAATCCTCCACCAAGAGTTCCTGTGTCCTGTCATTTAGCCAAATTTGTATCCAGTTGGCAAACTCCCCCTGAATCCCGTATGATCTAACTTTTCTAATTAGTCCACCTTGTGGAACCTTGTCAAAGGCTTTACTCTTGTCAAAATAAATTACGTCCACCACTCTGCCCTCAATAATCTTCTTTGTTACTTCTCCAAAAAACTCAATCAACTAATCATTCCTTGACTCTCCAAATACATAAATCCTACCTTTCACAATTACCTTCAACTGCATACCCAAAACCAAAGTCAGACTCACAGGTTTATAGTTCCCCAGCTTCTCCTTATGTCCCTTAAACGAAGGCACAATTTTAGGCACTCTCCAGTCATCTGGCACCTCACCCGTAATTATAGATGATACAAATATTTCTGCAAAGGGGCCCCCATGTTTTCTCTTCAACTTCCCACAACATGGTTTGATGCACTAGAGCAGGACCTGGAGGTTTAAAGTCAGAGTGTAACACAGCATGGAAACAGGCCCTTCGGCCTAAACTGGTCAGTGCTGACTATTGGTGCCCACTCAGCAAGTTATAATTTCCTGCATTTGGTCCATGTCCCCCTCCAAACACTTTCCATCCATGTACCTACCCAAATGTGTTTAAACGTTGCTATTGTACCTGTCTCAAACACTTTCTCTGGCAGCCCATTCCAAATATGCACCACTGTCTGTGTGAAGAAGTTGCTCCTCACATCCTCCTTCAATCTGCCCCCTCTCACCTTAAATCTATACACTCTAGTTTTCTATTCCCCATCCCTGGGAAAAAGACTATGTGCATTCATCCTATCTATGCCCCTCATGATTTTATTCACCTCAGTAAGGTCAGCCCTCATTCTCCTCCATTCCAAGGAATAAAGTCCAATCCTGGCCAACCTCCCCTGAGAACTTGCATACTATTCCTGGCAACATCCTCATAACTCTTCTTTGCACATTTTCCAGTTTAACTATGCCTTTCCTGTAACAGGGTGACCAAAACTGTATGCCATACTGCAAGTGTGGCCTCTCCAACAACTTGTACATCTTTAACATAACATATCATCCCAAATCTTACATGCAATGCCTCGACCGAAGAAGGCCAGCATGCTAAATGTTTTCTTCACCACCCTGTCTATCTGTGATGCTGCTTTCAACAACTATGTTATTGTACTCCTCGGTCTCTCTGTTCCACAATACTCCTGAAAACATTACCATTCACTGTATAACTCCTACCTTGGTTTAACTTTCCAAAGGCCAACACCTCATGCTTAACTGTATTGAATTTCATTTGGCCATCCTCACACCACTTCCCCATCTGATCACCATCCCCTGTAGTTTTTGATAACTTTCACTGTTATCAGCGATACCTCTTAATTTTGTATCATCCGCAAAATTACTAATCATGCCGTGTACGTTCACATCCAGATCATTTATGTAAGTGACAAATAACAAAGCTCCAGTCCTGACCCCTGTGGCACACCATGAGCCACAGGCCTCCAGTCTGAGAACCAACTTTCAGCCATCATGCTGTGTTTCCTACCATCGATCCAATTTCGAATCCCATGAGCTATCTCTCCCTGGATCCCACACAAGAGAACCTTCATGACCAGCCTGGCGTATGGAACCTTGTTAAAGGCCTTACTAAAGTCCATATAGACAGCATTCGCTGCCCTATCCTCATCAATCCTCTTGCTTACCTCTTCGAAAAAACATGAATGGATTTGTCAGACATGATTCCTGTGCACAAATCCGTGCTGACTATCCCTAATCAGACCTTGAATACCCTACCTTTGGTTGATCGACTCCCTGAATATCATCTTCAATACCTTGCCTACCACTGGTTCACTGGCCTGTATTTCCCTGGCTGGTCTTTGCTACTTTTCTTAACCAGTGGGACAACATTAGCCACCCTCCAGTCTTCTGGAATTTCAGTCGTGAGAAAAGATGAAGGGAAAAATCTCTGCAAGGGTTTCTGCAATTTCTTCCCCAGCCTCCCACAGTGTCCAAAGATGGACTTCATCAGATCCAGTGGAATTATCAACCGTAATGTGCTTTAAGGCTGCAAACGCCACCTTGATGGTCCGAAACATCCCCACTTGCTTCCCTTGTTTCCTTAGCATCCATGATTCTCTGCTTAGTAAACACTGAGGAGAAATATTCATTAAAAATCTCCCCCACCTCTGTGAGCTGTTTTCAAACCAAAATATTTCTACCCCTGACTTGTCCCCCCTCCATTTCTTTCTCAACAGTAAAACCTGATGCAATATATTCCTTTCAAATCTCTCTCTTCTCCTGATGCTCAACACAGAGTTGACTTCTTTCATCTTTATGGAGCTCTGCTTGCTCTCTCGGTGCTCTCTTGCTCTTAATGCACTTGTAGAAGAAACCTTTTGAATTATTCTTAACCTTATCAACCAAGGCAGTTTCATGTTGCCTTTTTGCCATCCTGATCTCCTGTTTAAGAATGCCCCCAACAGTGTTTACACTGTTCAAGAGATTCATTTCAGCCAATTTGTTTATATCTAATAATTTATTTTTTTTTATTCTTGACTAAAACCTGCATATCTTTTTCACCCATTGTTCTCTAATCCTACCAGCCGTACCTTTCACTCTTACAGGGACATAATGACTCTGAATTATCACACTTTTGAAAGCCTCCCACTTCAATGTCCTTATAACTTCAGTCTGCTCCAATCAGCTTTTGCAAGTTACAGAACAGAAGTTGCTGGAAAAACTTAGCAGGTCTAGCAGCATCTGTGAAGGAAAAGTCAGTTAATATTTCAGGTCCATTGATCCTTCCAAAAACTTTTGAAAATTCTTATCTTTTACCATGAATTGAAGTAAGGTAAATTTTAAAAACAGTTACTTTTTCTGGAAGCCATATCCTTTTCCATAACTCTCTTAAAACTGATAGAGTGATTATCACAAGGTACAAAGTTTCCCTTTACTGCCACTTCAGTCACTTGCTATGCTTTATTAGCCAAAAAAAATCTTTTTATTTTCATCAGAACATTGATTTATTGGTAAAGAAAATTTTCTTGAACACATTTCACAAATTACTCACCATCCAAACCTTTCACACTATGGCGGTCCCAGTAAATGTTTGGAAACTGAAGATCACTAACTATTATAATCATATTATTCTTACACATATCTGAGATATCTCTGCATATTTGTTCCTCAATTACCCTCTGACTATTAGGAAGCCTATGGTACAATCCCATTAGATGATCATTCCTTTTTATTTCTATTTTCAACATGTTTTCATTGGATGATTTTTCAGAAATATCTCTTTTGGTGATAGCAGCAATGTTTTCCTTATTTAAAAAAGCTACTCCCTCACGTCTTTTGCCCCACTTTCGATTTTTCCTCTGAAATCTGAAACCTTTGAAGAGCAGGTGTGCATGCTGGAATGGATAGAGATAGTGGAAGCTGATGTGCTGAAAATTTTGTCAAACATTAAGATTGACAAGTCGCCAGGCCCGGACCAGATTTGTCCTCGGCTGCTTTGGGAAGCGAGAAATGCAATTGCTTTGCCACTTGTGAGGATCTTTGCATCCTCGCTCTCCACTGGAGTCGTACCTGAGGACTGGAGAGAGGCAAATGTAATTCCTCTCTTCAAGAAAGGAAATAGGGAAATCCCCGGCAATTACAGACCAGTAAGTCTCACGTCTGTCGTCTGCAAGGTGTTCGAAAGGATTCTGAGGGATAGGATTTATGACCATTTGGAAGAGCATGGCTTGATCAAATGCAGTCAACACAGCTTTGTGAGGGGCAGGTCATGCCTCACAAACCTTATCGAGTTTTTTGAGGATGTGACTGGAAAAGTTGATGAGGGTCGAGCTGTGGATGTGGTGTATATGGACTTCAGTAAGGCATTTGATAAAGTTCCCCATGGTAGGCTCATTCAGAAGGTCAGGAGGAATGGGATACAGGAGAACCTAGCTGTCTGGATACAGAATTGGCTGGCCAACTGAAGGCAGCGAGTGGTAGTAGAAGGAAAATATTCTGCCTGAAAGTCAGTGGTGTTCCACAGGGCTCTGTCCTTGGGCCTCTACTGTTTGTAATTTTTATTAATGACTTGGATGAGGGGATTGAAGGATGGGTCAGCAAGTTTGCAGATGACACAATGGTTGGAGGTGTCGTTGACAGTATAGAGTGCTGTTGTAGGCTGCAGCGGGACATTGACAGGATGCAGAGATGGGCTGAGAGGTGGCAGATGGAGTTCAACCTGGATAAATGCGAGGTGATGCATTTTGGAAGGTCGAATTTGAAAGCTGAGTACAGGATTAAGGATAGGATTCTTGGCAGTGTGGAGGAACAGAGGGATCTTGGTGTGCAGGTACGTAGAACCCTTAAAATGGCCACCCAGGTGGACAGGGTTGTTAAGAAAGCATATGGTGTTTTGGCTTTCATTAACAGGGGCATTGAGTTTAAGAGTCGTGAGATCTTGTTGCAGCTCTATAAAACTTTGGTTAGACTGCACTTGGAATACTGCGTCCAGTTCTGGTCGCCCTATTACAGGAAAGATGTGGATGCTTTGGAAAGGGTTCAGAGGAGGTTTCCCAGGATGCTGCCTGGACTGGAGGGCTTATCTTATGAAGAGAGGTTGACTGAGCTCGGACTTTTTTCATTGGAGAAGAGGAGGAGGAGAGGGGACCTAATTGAGGTATACAAGATAATGAGAGGCATAGATAGAGTTGATAGCCAGAGACTATTTCCCAGGGCAGAAATGGCTAACATGAGGGGTCATAGTTTTAAGCTGGTTGGAGGAAAGTAGAGAGGTGATGTCAGAGGTGGGTTCTTTACACAGAGAGTTGTGAGAGCACGGAATGCATTGCCAGCAGCAGTTGTGGAAGCAAGGTCATTGGGGTCATTTAAGAGACTGCTGGACATGCATGTGGTCACAGAAATTTGAGCGTGCATACATGAGGATCAATGTTCGGCACAACATTGTGGGCTGAAGGGCCTGTTCGGTGCTGTACTGTTCTATGTTCTATTATTACAGGCAAAATATCTTGCAGGAGGTGGATGATGTGGAAAAATTCCTCCCAAAATGAATGGAGCAGAATATTCCTTACATGGAATTCTGAAGTGCAGAACAATTTAAATTATGAAATTGAGTTTCAGAGTTAGTGTGCAGATATAGAATGTTGTCAGAGGGTCGTACAGCTTGGAAACAGACCCATCGGTACAACTAGATCATGCCGACCATGTTCCCAAACTAAACTAGTCCCATCTTCCTGCGTTTGGCCCACATTCGCTCTAAACCTTTCAAATTCATGTACTTATCTGAATGTTTTTTAAACACTGTAATTGTACCCACATCCACCACTTCCTCTGGCAGTTCATCCCACACACCGAGCACTCTGTGTCAAACAAAAAGTTGTCCCCCATGTCCTTTTTAAATCTTTTTCGTCCCATCTTAAAAAAATGCCCCTGGTTTAAAAATCCCCCACCTGAGGGAAAAGACCTTTGTTATCTGTGTCTCTCATTATTTTATTAACCTACATAACGTCATCTCTCTACCTCTTACCTTCCAGTGAAAGAAGTCCCAGCCTATCCAGCGCATTTTTATAACTCAAACCCTCCATTCCCAGCAATAGCCTGGTAATTTTGTCCGAACCCAGTCCAGTTTAATAATAATCTTCCCATAACAGGGCAACCAGAACAGCGCACAGTCCGACAGAAGAGGACTCTCCATCATCACTTCCCAACTCCTGTACTCAAAGGCCTGAGCAATGAAGACAAGTGTGCTCAATGCCTCCCTAACTACCCTGTCTACCTGTGATGCAAATTTCAAAGAATGACGTACCTGAAACCCGAGGTTTTTATGTTCTGCAACACTACCCAGAGCCCAACCATTAATTGTGCAAGTCCTGCCCTTGTGAAGTATTGTGTTTTGGTAAAACAAACATTTATCCAAATAAAATTCAATCTCCCATTCCTCAGCCCATTGCCCCAATTGATTAAGATCTCTCTGAAATGCAGAAAGCTACGAGGCCATCTCCCTTGTTATGACAACAAATAATCATCACTGAAAAGATGTTCTGCTTCATTTGTACAAGGAA
Source organism: Stegostoma tigrinum (assembly GCF_030684315.1). Taxonomy (NCBI): domain Eukaryota; kingdom Metazoa; phylum Chordata; class Chondrichthyes; order Orectolobiformes; family Stegostomatidae; genus Stegostoma; species Stegostoma tigrinum. The sequence continues at coordinate 947,022 of NW_026728819.1, forward strand.
GGGGTCAGACCAAATCTCGAATACTGTCTGCAGGTTTTGGTCTTCCGTTCTTTTATTCAAAGTGGCTCAGAGGAGGTTTACAAGATTGAAACCTGAAATCAGTGGGTTGTCTGAGGAAGATGGATTGGGCGGAAAAGAGGGAAAAGGATTTATCAGGAGCTGCTGATTAAAACAGGGAACTGACGTGAGCCAGGATATAGGGTGTATTGAAGTAGAGTCTGTTTGGGTTGAGCTGAGAAACACCAATGGACAGAAAATGACCTTAGTGCTGCATATGGACCCCAAGCTGCAGTAATATTGGGGAAGGCATTAGGGTGGAATTGAGAGATATAAGGCATAAAGTTATGGCTTTAATTACAGGTGACTGCAACCTATTTATAAATTGCCCAAATCACAACTGGAGCAGTACAGTGCAGGAGGAATCCTCAGTGTCTATATGGTACAATTTTATGAATTAACATGTTGAAGATGCAGATGGTTGTTGTATCATGAGGATGGAATAATTAACAATCCAGTTGAGTATGGGCCCTAAAGGATGAGTGACCACAATAGGATAGAATTCTTCACCAAAGCTGGAGAGTGATCATGTTGTTTCTGAGACTTGGTCCTGTAATTAAATGAAAGAAGTTAAAATGGTATGAGGCATGAGCCAGTTGTGATCAATGGTGAGTCAGTGTTTAAATGGATGATGGGAAATGGGTAATGTCAAACATTGAAAGAGGGTGTGGGCAAGCTGTGGAAGTTATTTATCGCAGCCTGGCATAAGAACAAAATGGGAAACATGAACAAACCACAGCACAGAAAGGGAAATGAACAGGTATTAAATTTAAGGAAGCAGCATACACAATTAGGCCAATGAAACAACTGACAAAGGGATTGGGAGCAGTTTAGATTTCTGCAAAGGGAAACAACGGGATTTAATCAGAGTGAGAAAACAGAACATGAGTGCATGCTGCAGGGACCATACAAACCAATAGAATCTTGTTTTATATTCATTCACAGGACATGGACTTTGCTGGCTTGGCCAGAATTTATTGCCCATCTGTGATTGCCCAGAGGGCTATCAAGTGTCAACTGCATTGCTGTATGGCTGGAGTCACGCACAGGCCCAACCAGGTAAGGATACAGTTCCTTTCCCTGAAGGATATTAGTGAGCCAGATGGGTTTTTCCTGACGATCAACAATTCTTGATCAACATTAAACTCTTAGTTGAAGATTGGTAATTAAAGACAAGTCAAGAAGAATATAGGGTCTCCTTACAAGCAGAAACAATGAATTTATAATGGGGTACAAAGTGATGACAGACCAATTAAATATGACTGAGGTTTTCAGTAAGGAGGATACAAATAATGTCCCAAAATTAAGGGGATCACAGGGTCTAATGGCAAGGTGGAATCAGTATTAGTAGGGAAATGATATTGGGACAACTAATGGGATACCAGGCAGATAAATCCCCAGACACTGATAACCTTCATCTCAAAATACCTCAGGAAGTGGCTGTAGAAATAGCAGATTCACAAGTGGTTTTCCTCCAAATTTTATAGACTCAGTTTTTATGGTTTGGGGGATCGCTACTGTAACCCTAATATGTAAGAAGGGAGTGAGAAAGAAAACAGCGAATTTGCATAAAATTCATAGTTCAAAAAATAAGTTCAGTTCAGCTATAAAAGATGGAAAAACTGAGTACTTGGAAGGTAGTGTCAAGATCAGCCAGAGCCAGCAGAGCCTTTTTCCGTGCTGTAGACTCTGTTGGGCGTGAATTCCCTCGACACCACCCAAAATCCTGACTTGGAAATGTATTGCTGGGTCAAAATCCTGAATTCTCTCCCTCACAGCATTATGCGCCCACCTACCGTTCATGGACTACAGTGGTTCATGAAGGCAGATCATGGCCACTTTCTTAATGACAATTAAACACAGCCAGCAATGCCCACAGGATGTGTTTTTTTTAAAAGACTTTCAAGGCCAAGTGGGAACGTGGAATTGAAGCCTAAATAGATCAAGTTTGACCTTTTTGAGGCTCACGAGGCAGAATGGATAACTGATTCCTAATTTGTGTGTTCTCTGCTCCTATTAAAATGCATTATCTCACCAGGAATGATGTATTCCCTGTAATTTAGAAGGATGACAGCTGATGTGATTAAAACTTTTCAAATGTTAATTGAAGCTGGTCGTGGTGTAGAGAGGAACTAAGCCACTGGGTGAGTGAAGTTGGAGCTCGAACATGCTCCTCACCCACAGTAATCAGACAAGACTCGAATTTCTTTGTCCTGCAGTTTACTCAAACGTAGGAATGAGGAACAAGTGTAGGCCACTGGGCCCCTCGAGCCTGCTCTGCGACTCAATAAAATCACTGCTGATCTAATTTCATCCTCGGCTCTATGTACCTGCAATATGTCAGAATATCTTTCATTGTCTTGGTCAGCAAGAATCTGCCTTTTTTTAAATATAAAGACTATGCATCCACTGCCTTTTGACAAAGGGAGTCAAAAAGATTCTCAGCCCTCCTGAGAGAAATGTTCCTGACTATTTCAAATGGACTCACCCTTACCTTTAAATAATTACCCTCAGTTCTAGATCCTCCCACAAGAGGGACCACGTTTTCACCATGCATCTGGTCAGGTCCCCTCAGGATCTTTCATGTTTCAATTTAGACTCCTCTTTCTTTTCTAAACTTCAGAGAATACAGACCTAGCCTGTATTTTCCTCTAGATGTTCCTTTCAGGCAATCCACTCATTCCAGGTATTAGTCCATTGAATCTGCCCTGAAATGTTTCATAACAATCTTCTTTAAGTCGGGTGACCAGAACTGAACACAGTACTCCAAAAACAAATCTCACCAGTGCACAAGGAGGAATTCATTATTTAAAAGAGGATCATGAATTCCCACCTGCTTGCAGGAATGCATTTTCAGCTAGCTGAGGTCATTTACACATATCTAATTACAGACTGACACAGGTTATGGTCAGATCATTGTACGGTTTGTATTGTTACACCGACAGCATTGTTGTGGTCTCACTCAAACCTCCCACTCTCATGGCTCTGCACAAATAATGATGGGCTCTGCAGCCAGTTCCCACAGCCTGATTTGTCCTATATTTTTCATCTTCTGTCCATTCAAAGATATCAAATGATCCAAGTGGAATAGCTCAGCAGGACTAACAACATCTGTGAAGGAAAAAGGAGTTCATGGTTCGGGTTCAGTGACCCTTCCTCTGAACTTGAGAAAGGGTCACCAGACCAGAAACATTCACTCTGATTTTTATTTTCCAGATGTTGCCAGCCCTGCAGAGCTCTTCCAGAAACTTTTATTTTCATTCCTGATTTACTGCACCCGCAGTTTTTAATGATCCAGGTGACAATCCGGCAGCCTTCAATCTACTTTTAACTGTTTTAAATTTAATTTCCAGGGAATTGGAAAGGGGGCATTTATTGACAGGGAGCTCAACACATACACTGGATCAAGAACTGCCAGGAATACTTAATTCTCAGGAGCTTTGAACATGGAAGGAACAAGCATCGTTTACAGTGAAGAGAAACCATACATGTGGTCTGTGTGGACAAGCCTTCAGTCAGTTGTCTGGCCTGTCGATACGTAAATGCAGTCAAAACAGGGTGACAACAATGACATCAAGCAGCACTTGCTTTATATCACAGTGATGGATCTCAGTTTGAGTTAAGCAAGGTCCACTCATCTCCTATCCTCCCTACATTCTTGGTGAAAACATGGACCAACCAGCTGAATTCTGAATGTGAGAGTGACTATCCACGATCTTAAGGCTCCATTTGACAGAACATTGTATTAAGGCATCATGACAAAGCTAAATTCAATAGAAGCCAGAGAATATTATTCTTCCTTGGATAGCTGGGTTTTGAAAACATTGTGTCTTGAGACCTCAGTAGATTGAAACAAGGTGAATTTATTCCAACTTGCACCACATACACGCGGAAGAGGTCTTTCAGCCAAGCTCGGAGACACTGTCCTATTTACAGCTACTCAGAAACAGCATATTAAGGCATTTTCATGCCAGAATGGCTGCATGTAACATTGATTTAAAATAAATTTTTTGTGAGTAAATTACTACAAAAACAGGATGCAGTTCAGTTTCTGCCAAAGTTCTGAGTCCTCTAATTTCAACAGGACTGCCACTTCCACATTATCTTCAGAGCTTCTCTATCCCACCATCAGCTCACAGCTGGGTGAGCAATACTTACGTGACTATCTTAAGCTATACAGATAGTTTCTGAGCACTAAGTAACTACTGATGGTTCACTGTTATGGACCTGCAGTTAAACTGTCGGAGCAACAATAACTCTGACCTGATATGGTTGTATTTGACAGTTACCTTCTGCTGCACTGCTGGGACACGTTTATTTTCTACCTGTTCTGTGTTTTAAAGTTCTGATCCTTTTCCTTCTCTGTTTCCAATGTACATTCTCTTACCCTCCTTAACCTACTTCACCCTGGTTTAATAATACTGAAATACAGAAGAGGAGGCTTGTGATTGTAGGAGGGCAATTGTCTCAGCTGCAGGAGTTCCTCAGGATCAGGTCCTAGTCCCAACCACCTTCAGCTGTTTCATCAATGACCTTCCCTGCGCCGTAACGTCAGAAGTGGGAATGTTTGCTGATGCTTGCACAATACTTTAGCACCATTTGTGGCTCCTTGGATACTGAAGCAGTAGATATCTAAATGCAGTATGCCTGGACAACATTGACGTGAGCCTGCCATGTGACAAAGAACATTTGCACCAACAAGTACCAACAAATAATGATCAAATCTGAGAAATGAGAATCGAACCACAGCCAAGTGACATTCACTGGGTGTATCTTTATGGAATTCCCCATTATCATCATCCTGGGGACGAATATTGATGAGAAACTGAATTGGAAATATCAGCTGAATAATGTGCATCCAAAATATATCAAACCCTCTCAACCACCTGACTTCCTGTTCAACCACGTTCAGGGATTTGTGAATGTTCATTCCAAGGTCTGTTTGTCCCTCTACACCATTTGCTATTCCTCGCTTTCATAGTTCAGTCTCCCTAAATTCATTATCACTCACTCCTGTGGATTCATTTCCTTTCACCATTTTATCTTTCCACTTGATTGACAACTCCCTGCAGTCCACGGTTTTCTTCGTCATGGTCAACTACATGATTATTTATTCTAAATTATGGCTTCTACAACTAGGTTTTAATGATGGTTATACATCAGAAAACAATGGAACTCCACTGGATTAAAAACTGAAAGGACTGCAATTGCTGTAAATCAGAAACAAATAAAAAACAGAAATTACTGGAAAAGGTCAGTAGAACTGGCAGCATCTGTGGAGAGAAAACAGAGATAACCTTTCAGGTCGAGTAACCCTCAGATTTCCACTGGAAACAGGTGTCCAGATATGGTTCCTTCTTCGGTGGGAATTCGCAGCACCTATAGCAGCAGAGTATAACTATATGTGAATTTGTGGGTGGCTCCGGAGTTTATTTTTCTGAATGATCCCTTCCCACACTTGGGACTGGTGAACAACGTCTCCCCAGTACACCTGATTAAATGAGTTTCCACCTCAGTGGGTAATTGAATCCTTCCTTCATTCTGCAATTTCCCTGGTTTCTCTGTGCTGTGGGTGTCCTTGTCTCTGTCCAGATTGGGCGATCAGGTGAATTCGAGTCAATGCAGAGAGAAGGCCTATTTTTTTTTCTTGTTGTGAATGTGTTTTTGTTCTTCCTTATTCTCCTGTAGGATGTGGGTATTGCTGGTCAGGACAGCATTTGTTGTTCATCCCTAATTTACCTTGAACTGATGTCAGAGGGCAGATAGGGATCAACCATGTTGTTGTGGGCGTCGTCACTTGTATGCCAGGCCAGGTAATGTCTTCCCTTCCAAAGGGACATGAATGAATGGGATTTCAGGACATTAAAGTCACGGCCTCTGTTCCTGAAAGTCAGGTTTACATTCCAGATTTTATTCATTGAATTTAAACTCCAGCACCTGCTGTGTCTCAGTCCCCAGGGATTATCACCACTGCACTGCTATCTCTCCGCTGTATCGCCTTACTGTAGAGAATAACTTTCACTGTTCAGATCATCCCAGAGTGACAGAGACAGGAGAAGGCCATTTGGACAATCACACCGGTGTTGGTTCCTGTTGAGAAAGGGATTGCGTGAAAGGAAAAAGTACCAGCTGATGCATGTTTGTAACATTTACAGACTGTCCATGTCAGGATAAATGTGTTTTAAATGTAGGTTGAAGTGGTTACTGAGAGCAAGAAGCTGATGCAGGGACAATGAGCAAAATTAACTTAGCTGCGAACAAACATCAATTTGTTGGTGTAAACAGCAGAGAATGGTTTCAATCCAGTGACCTTCTGGGTAATGGGCCCAGCATGCTCCGTCTACACTACACCCTGCCTGGTAACTCAACTGGAACATATTTTACTTCCTTCTTGCTTGCGAATGGAAGTGCACGCACACGCGCACACACACACACAGCAATGTATGATTAACATACGCACAATGTCAAAGGGCCAAACAGCCCAGCAACCCACACAGGTGGGCAGACTCATGATTTGACCGAACTTTTGGTAAATGCTAAACCAACAGTTACATGCCTCATTCCAAAGAAGGAGGACTGAACTGGGAACATTAACCCGGCTTTCCGTCTGCAGATGCTGACAGACTTACAGAGATCCACCAGCAATTTCCGTCATTGTTTATTTCTGATTGTTATTTATCTGTGGGTGATAACTTTCCCCGGATTGTGAACAATGACATTCAAATTCATCTGAAGGATATCATCGTTCCCCACTCTCTTTGTCATCCTTTTCTCACCCTTCTGCCTTCCATTATCACACCCCACAGCTGGTAGGTTTTTTCACTTCCTCTCCATAATGGTGTCAAACACATGAAAATTCAACTGGTTCCACTGAAAAGGTCCTGGATATGAAATAAAAATCAAGTTTTAAAAGACAGAGATAGACATACAAAAAGTGAATTTAACAGGCAGGGGGAGTCTCTCAGGGGATGGGAAAGCAATCTCTAATATGGTTGATAATTGAGACATTTCCCTGGGAAAGTTCAAGATCCAACAAAATAATCTAGTCATTTTACAAGTTCTGTTTTGACCAACATTGCTCTGTGATATTTCCCACAGCCCGATGACCCAATAATCCCTGCTCCATGTCAATAAAAGCATCTCTGGGTGAGGTTCAAGCTCACAGCCTCAGCATTTTATGCACCTCTGTACTGTCACATAAGGACCGCACGCTCACCGATTGTTTGACAGGAACTACAGAGTAGCCCTGTGCGCTCATTGCCATTCCCATTTCCAGTTGTATCTTTGCAGCTGGTTCACTGCGTTTCTCTGATTCCAGGCCTGGGAACTGGGATTATCTGGTCTTGTGCAGCAGTACCTTGTGTGAGGGAATTTTGGTGAGGTTGCCGATGTTAAATAGACAACAATAGAAGGACACAGCACGCCCTCACACGCTGGCCACACTGTCATACATCAAGAATATATTGGAAGTGACAACAAGACCCCTCAGACCACTCAGAGTCATGGTGATGGACACACCCACAGCCGCTCAATGACAAAGACTTACAAGAATTAAAGACCCCATTCCCACAACATGCAGAACCAATGCAGTTTACAAAATACCATGCAATTTTGACTGTAAACATTACATCGGACAGACAGGAATGAAACTAGACATCGGAAATCAAAAACTTCAACTGGCAGCAAAACGGAATGACAAACTCTGCTTAATATCGAGACACTCAGACAATGAAGGCCATCAGTTCAACTGGGACAAGGTAACCATAGTAGCCCAAACCAAACATAGACATCCACGGGAATTCCTAGAGGCATCGTTCTCCACCCGTCATGCAATCATCAAACGTAAAGAATTGGACCCCTATACAAACCCATGCACATCAAAACCAGAAATGACACTACTCACCATAACAGAGCAAACAGTATAAATTCCAAGCAGAGGAGAAAAACATTGCTTCAACGGAGGCTGTACTGATTATGTCCCCTAGCATGGTGATGAAACATCTGAACAAGAACAAGCCAGCTCGGCGAACAAGTCAACAACTCACCCACAAACTGAGCTATAGATCTTTGCCAAAACTTTGAGCTGAGTTCAGTGTGAGAGCTGAAGACCAGTTTTCCTGTTTACCCTGGTAAACAGATCACTCCGGATCAATCACTCACATTGACTATCATTTGTGTGTTGCCCTTTCCATGTCTCACCTTGGTTCAGCTTTCTGAAGGGTTCCATGCATTTATCATTTTGCACATTTTACTGTGGAGAGTTTTGCAGCCTCATTTCAAGACCATTGAGTTTACAAACAGAAAGAGACCATTCAGACCATCACCTCTGCTCTGCCATTCAATGAGATCCTGTCTGATCTGCACTTTGTTGCCTTTCCCCATAATCCTTGATACCTTTATTGCTTAAAGATCTGTCGATCTCAGCCTTAAATATACTTATTGGCCCAGCCACAACAAACCTCTGCTGCAAAGAATTCCACTGATTCACAACTGTCTGAGAGAATAATTTCTTCCTCATCTCTGGTTTAAATATGAAACCCCACTCTGATATGAGGTATTCTGGTCCTAGACTGTCCTAGAAGGGAACCAACCTTTCTGCAACCAAACCGTTAATTCTCCAAAAAACCTGCATGTTTCAATAAGGAGCAAGGTTTTTGTTTTGCAGTACAGTGTTTGAGCAGATGAAGGAAATGAATCTCAGAGCTTCAGAGTGTTAGAAAAGGATTTACAGATCAGAAACTTGCTTAGATACAGCAAGAACTAAGCACGCCACTTGATTCTTTAATCATTCAGCACTGGATATTATTGGTCTTTGAATGTCAGTATTGAGTCAAATAAAAGTAACGTTAAATTCCTTCCTTTCATCTCCCAGTAACTATTGCCCAATATCTTAAATCTGTGTTTCTAATAATTTTACGATCAGTGAAGAGGAACAGCTGCTATTTAGCTACCTTATCTAAATCTATCATAAACCAAGATACCTTTGTCAAAGATCACCTCAGTCTCCTTTGTGTTGCGCAGAACAACCTCAGTTTCTCCAACCTGACCTTAAAACTAATATCCCTCAGTTCTTGAATCATTCTCATCAATCTCCTTTCAATCATTCCACAGACCCTCACATCCTTCGTGTACATCAGCTGTTTGTGCAGACCCAAATGCTCTGTGTTCAAGTGGGTGATGTTATCACACACGGGCAATTGCGAAGTGACATCACCCTAATTCATGGGCATTTCATGAACTGTGGGTTTCCTCTGACCCCGGTCGTTCTGATATCTTTTGATCTGCAGACTCCAGCATTTGATTTTAAAGTTGAAGACAATGAAATTATTTCAGTATTTTTAACCAGTAACGTACACATGTTGTATCAGAGACAATGGGAACTGCGGATGCTGGAGAATCCGAGATAACAAATGGTGGAGCTGGGTGAACACAGCAGGCCAAGCAGCAGCTTAGGAGCACAAACCCTGATGTTTCGGGCCTAGTCCCTTCATCAGAAAAGGGGAATGGGGAGAGGGTTCGGAAATAAACAGGGAGAGGCGGATCAAAGACGGATAGAGGAGAAGATAGGTGGAGCGGTGAAGGCAGCCGAAAAACTGCTCGATGTCCAAACGTGAGTGGTATTCATTGATGTATGTGTGGAGGGGGATAAAGGTGAGCCCCTTACTGAGGACTGACCATTTGACCTCAGTCAGGGGAAGGTCTAGGGGTGATGGTGAAAACTGGGCAGGGCTCAGCGTGGCTGTCTCCTCTGGGGCTCCTGGCTGTGGAGGCTGTGGGCTGTTTGGCCTGCTGTGTTCATCCAGCTCCACGCTTTGTTATCTCATGTACATATTTTGCTTCACGTGCTGTTCTCAGTTATCTGACTCTGGTATTGTTGTGATGTAAATCAAATCCCACTGACTTGAGTATTTTGCAGAGGTGACAAAGAAGGTTGGTGAAGGCAGAGAGGGTAAACATTGTTTGGATGCACTTCGGAAAGGTGTTTGAAAAGGTTCCTCATGGTAGACTGGTTAGATCACATGGAATCCAGTGGAAGCTAGTGGTTTGCATCCAAGATTGGCTTGAAGGCAGGAGGCACAGAGTGATGGTAGCGTGTTGTATATCGGACTGGAGACCTGTGACCTGTAGTGTGTCACAAGAATCAGTGCTGGGACACTGCTTATCCATAACTTTATATAAATCATTTAGATGGAAGCACAGGAGGGATGGTTAGTAAGTTTGCAGATGGCCCCAAAATTCATGTTGTTGTGGACAGTGAGGAATGTTATCTCAGAGTACAATGGGACCTTGATCAGATGGGCCAATGGGCCAAGGAGTGGCAGATAGAGTTCAGATAAATGTGAGGTGTTGCGAATTCGTAAGGCAAACTAGGGCAGGACTTATAAGTTAATGGTAGGGCCTTGGGGAGTGTCACCAAACAGAGACATTGGGGTGCAGATGCATAGTTCCTTGAAATCGGAGCCACAGTTAGACAGGGTGGTGAAGAAGGCATTTGGCATGCTTGCTTTTATTGTTCAACATATTGTGTGTCGGAGTTTGGACGTTACGATGCAGATGTACAGAGCATTGCCACTTTTCGAATACTGCATTCAGTTATAATCTTCCTGCTGCAGGAAAGTTGTTGAACAGAAGGATTTCAGAAAAAGACTTACAAGGATGGTGCATGGATCGAATGGTTTGAGCTACTGGGAGAGGAGCCTGAATAGATTGGGGCTGATTCCCTGGAACGTCATAGGCTGAGGCGTGACCTTACAGAGGTTTATAAAATCATGAGGGGCTTGGATGGGATGAATTGCCAATATCTTTTCCTCAGGGAAAGGAATCCAAACCTGAGAGCATGGGTTTAAGTTGAGAGGCAAAAGATTTAAAAGGGACCTGAGTGACAGTTTTACATGTAGAGAATGCTGCATGTATGGAGGAGGTGGTATAATCACAGCTCTTAAACAGCATCAGGATTGGGAAATGAATAGGAAGGGGACAGAGGGATACGGGTCAAATGCTGGCAAATGCGACTAAAATAATTGAGGATATCTGGTTCGAATAGACAAGTTGCAGCAATCAGTCTGTTTCCATCCCTTATATCTCTACAGCTCTTGGATCTTAATTTGCAATTCTAAATTAGCAGGTTGTAATTGGAATGTATGGAGTCGAAGCCAAACCATTTGTGACTTATTCAATGTACTGGCTTAATATCCACCATCCATGAAGGAACAGGAGTGATGTTAAGGATGTTGGAGTGATATGGGGACCCCGTTAATATATTCCAGGACATCTGGATTAGTCCAAGAAATTGTATTCATAATTGTGACCCAGTACTTCCTGGCAGGGATATTACTCGATCAGAATTAGAATTTGTTTCTAGTATTTGCTTCGATTTGATTTGGAAAGAGGCAGGCATGTTTTGCATTGCTAACAGTTCATTTTATTTAGTGCACAGAATAGAACAGCGCAAAATCAATCCCTTTTACAACTACAGGCCCATTGACACTGCAGACAGTTACACATTCCAAAGAAACAGACAGGATGGGATGGGTTTGGGAGGCAGCGGTGATGATTCACCTTCTTTGCAACGATGAGTCACGTTTATCGAGGGAGGTAGACCCACCGTCTTCAGCGAGTGGTTCCTGCTGGATGTGCACTGCCTGAGAGGGCGCTGGAAGCAGAATCATTCATTGCCCTCAAGAGAGTTGAATGATGTGTGGTTTACAGGGCATCAGGAAGAGCGTGGCATGTGGGACTGGTGAAGTTGCCTGTACAGAAGCTGAGGCAGACAATAAAGTGTGGAGCTGGATGAACACAGCAAGCCTAGCAGCATCTCAGGAGGACAAAAGCAGACGTTTAGGGCCTAGACCCTTCATCAGAGCTCTCTGATGAAGGGTCTCGGCCTGCAACGTCAACTTTTGCGCTCCTGGGATGCTGCTTGGCGTACTGTGTTCATCCAGCTTCACGCTTTGTTATCTTGGATTCTCTAGCATCTGCAGTTCACATTATCTCTGATGCAGACAATGACAGTCTGAAGCACCTTCCTCTGTGTTGGGACATTCTCTGAGTGTGCGGTTCTGTACCAATTGTGGCTGCAATCTCACTAGCCCTCCAGCAGTCGCGGAAATGGTTGATGAGGCTTGTTAGTGATGTCAGCTCTGCCCTACCTCATTCGATTGGTACATTTCCGATGATCTACATTCGCTACGAAGTGAGTTTTACAGAAAAGGTGATGAAAAAGTGCTGGTATAAACTTATTGTTTTTCCCAGTTAGGAAGCCCAGGAGTTTGTGAACAGTAAAAACTGACAGCAGAAGGTAACTGGGACTTAAGGTAGTCCAGCACTATAACGGCATTGCTTTTTGGCCTACTTGGTTGACGTCAGTTTTAATATCTGATATGTCTTTTTTTTTAAAGACCCTATGTTAAACTGATTTTTGGATTAAGGAGTAGGTCCTTGCTCCATCCACTCTGTGCATCATCCAGGTATTGCTGTGTTTCCAGGACTGGTGTAGTCTCATTAAACCAATTCTAAAAACAGCCTGTGCAAAACTTGAGGAAGGGTCCAGGCCTGAGATGTCAGCCTTCCTGCTGTGTTCATCCAGTTCTACACCTTGTTATCTCAGATTCTCCAGCATCTGCTCAACAGGCCCTTCGGCCCCACAAGTCCACACCAAACCTCAGAGCATCCCAGCCAGACCTAATCTACCCCTCCCTAAACATTACAGGCAATTTAACATGGCCAATCAACCTAGTCTGCACATCTTTGGACTGTGGGAGCACTCTGAGGAAACCCACACAGACACATGGAGAATGTGCAAACTCCACACAGGCAGTCGCCCAAGGCTGGAATCGAACACAGGTCCTGGTGCTGTGAGGCAGCAGTGCTAAATACTGAGCCACTATGCTGCCAAAGTGCTTTCCTCTCAGTACTCTCACCCAACTTTCTCCAAATATGCTTGTTCCAAGGTAATTGTTAATCTGTCCTTTTCTGCATGTTCAGCACTTGTTTTGAATGTCAGTGCCTCATCCCTGGTAATACCGCACCTTCCCACCAACACCATCCCCAAATATCCACACATGGAATCAGAAGTAAAAGAAAATCACCTGCCAACACTGCCTCAATATAAATAGCATTTCAGAAAAAAAAAGATGAAGCTATCAAAGTATTCACTAGTTTTGACTCTGATGATGACAACTTGGGATGTATTGAACTAGAGATTTTGGAAACACTGAGCCAGGAAAGGATATGGCATATACAATGCACGTTTTTCATTTGAGTGCAGAGCAACTAATCAAACAAGTGTGCATGTGTCTGCTTTATTTTTCTCAAGCCAAGGCCTGAGCGCTTAATCAGATTACCAATTCACTGATGTGGGATACAACTGTGAATGACAGTCGGTGGCACATTACTCCGAAAGCCAATTCTCACATTAGCCAGACCAAGAGATATTTGCAAATCTAGCGAAATGAGCCAGAGTTAAATAAAAATGCTACATCAAGATGCAGAATTGCCTGTCCACATAGTACATTCTTGCTCTAAGAACTCTACAAGCTTTTCAGCACCTGACACAAGTTATGCCGCAATATCTCTGCCCTTCCTTGGCATTTTTGCACTTTGACGTCTCAACTAGAACTTAATGTCTCAGTGCTCCTGTCTTGCCTGGTTGTTTATTGCAGGCATAAGCCAGGCAGCTTAGCACTGTTATTACCAGCAGTCAGCCAAGGGCTGGTCAGCAGCTGTGGCAACAAACACATGTGTTTCGACCAAATGGTCACATCGCAAAGTCTCAGGGAAACAGTTCTCAGTCAAGGCAAGGGAGATAGTATTCAGTCAGGAGATCCTGACACAAAATGGCCAAGGAATCATTCAATATCAGCCCAGGGACTTTGACACTGTCAGTCAGCCATTTGGGGATAATCAGGATCTGGGAATCTGTATCACTACAGTACAGAGAGGTGGCCACACTCACCACTAATTACATTCTCAAAATGTTCCAGTAGACTTGTTGAGCCTGAATTATGATCATCAATCCAAGCTGACCCTGTCCATTCCTGCCACTGGGGGTCAGTTTGATGAAATTCTTAAGAGGTGTTCAGGAGTTTGCGAGGTTCAAGTCCATCGCTCCCTGAAATAGCAACACAAGTAGATAAGATGGTGAAGAATTTCACTTTCATGGTACACTGCATCAGGATCTGGTCAGCTTTGATATCTGGCTCATAAGTGAGATGAGGTTTTTTTTCCAAACATGTCAGAGCATGCATTGTTCCTACGAGTACAACTGTGGTTCCATTCATGCATTTTTTTTTGTTTCAACCATGAAACGGTCACAACTTGATTAGAAGTGAAAGTGACCATCAGCCAGTTTGAACTGTCGGTTGCTAAATAAATTAAGACAGAGATAAATGTATTTGCAGGAGGTTTTTTTTTTAAATTAACTTTTAAAAAATATCATTCATGGAATCTTGATATCACTGGATAAGAATGGAAGTTTCCTTCCCTAAAGAACATAGGTGAACAGATGGGTTTTTCCAACTGACAATAGATTCACGGTCATCATTAGATTCTTATTTCCAGATTTTTAAAAAACTCAAATTCCACCATCTGGAATGGTGTGATTCCAATCTAGGTCACTAGACCATATCTCAGTCTCTGTGTGAGATGTTAATGTGATGACATCCCATTGATTTATATACTTCTATAAATTAAAGTCTCTGTATAGGAATCAAATGTAGATAAAAGACTTTAATTTATACAAGTAAACTCTTATCTACCTTCACATAGATATGCAGGCACTACCCTGAAGCTTACGGTCCAGCTAGGAATTCAGTGTAACACTTTTTTAACTCCTTTTCTTCTCACACATCAGTATGCAGACACTGTCTTAAACTTCCTGACTGAATTTAAATTAGAATCACACTGTTTCAAACAGGGGAAGGTGGGGAATATTTGTAAAGGTGTGAAACCTCTAAAGCATGTAACTCCTGTCGCTGACAAAGGGGTCAGGGCACTGACTTTGTTCTAGTCAGACACACTGGCAACTTAAAATCACAATCTGTCCTGGACAACAACTCAAAATCGCCTCCTGCCATTAGCAGCTACTTCACTAGCAATCGATACTATAAGCTGGTCTTTTATGTTCTTGATGTAATAATTGCTTGGTATCCTATTTTTGTCTGTTGCAGTAATTGTTTCATGTATCATGCCACTGTAAGTTGTGAAATCGTTTTATGCGTCATGTCTTTTGTAAACTATAAAAAGCGGGCACTGTCTGCTGCTCGGGGAGAATTACTGGCGAGACTCTGCTCTCTGTGCCGGATTCAGTACAGTGATTCTCCACAGCTTGTACTTGTTTGGTAATAAAAGGATTTGTGTTTTTTCCAAACAGGTCAGTGTCTTGTGATTGCAGCAAGTCCGTGAGGGTCTCTGAAAACAAACTTGACATGTGGAGTAATGGACAGCAGACTAAATAGAAAGTATACACTAGATATCACACAATGTCTTGGTTTTTGTATTCATCACGAGATCCGTCACTGCTCTGGACACCTGGTAAAGATCTGAAGAGACTGCATTCCCCATGGACAGGTCACCAGGTTTCATTGCATTTTTGCAATCGGCTATCAGGGATACAGAACATGACTCATCCCAATCTTTTGTTTGGATTTAAAACTTTCCTTTGATTGTTTCCAATAAGCAAATATCTATTAGTAGTTGAAACATGTCTGTGGAGAGCAATAGAATCCATAATGGTAAAAGGTGTGCAAACATATTGACCAGGCACAACAAATAAAGGGCCTTTAAGATCAACATAGAATCCCTACAGTGTGGAAGATGGCCATTCAGTCCATTACCAACCCTCCAAACAGCATCTCACCCAGTCTCACACCCTACCCTGCATTTCGCACACCAGACACTATGGGCAATTTAGCATTGTCATTCTACCTAATTTGCACATTTTTGGACTGTGGGAAGAAACTAGAGCACCTGGAGGAAACCCACGCAGGCAGGGTCTGGGTAGGACACTCTTTGTAAGTTCAGTGTGAACTTGACGGGCTAAATGGTCTGCCTCCAGACTGGAGGGATTCTATGATCTACAGAAGCAAGCCCAAAAAGTATGGTTTGGATATAGCTAACAGCAGAATCAAAAGTCAACTTCACAGTTACTCTAAAATTTGCTGCTCGTTAACCAGTCCTGATGAACCAGGAAATCCCTTTTCACATACTGTGTGGGCGGGTCGTCTTTAGTCAGTGAGAATGTGTCAATGTGTCGTGATAACATGACTATTTCCAAACTCTACCTGACAGATACAGAACTGATATTAACATTTTATCCACAATACCTGTACCTTTAATTGAGCAGGGATCAGTAACATCAGTACAAACAGCCCAAAGCCATGGTTCACTTGATAGTGAGAGTGACAGCAAAATCATTCAACTGTGCTTCTTTGTGAACTCACTGGTGTGTTAACAGTTTGGATAACTGAGTGAATGCTTTCCCCACTCAGAGCTCATGAATGGGTTCTCCCAGTGTGAACCTGCTGGAACACAAGCAGGTAGGATGACCAAGTGAATGCTTTCTCACATTTAGAGCAGATGAATGGTTTCTCCCCAGTGTGAACGCTCTGTATGTTAGGTGAGCAAGTGATTCCCTTCCCACACTGGGAGCAGATGAATGGTCACTCACCAGAGTGAAGTAGCTGTTGGATCAGCGGGCAATTTGAGTCAGCAAAGCCTTTCCCTCATGCAGAACAGGCCAACAGTCTCCCTCCAGTGTGAATTTGCTCGTGCATCAGCGGTTGATATGTCCGAGTGAACGCTTTCCCACATTTCAAGCATGTAAATGGTTTCTCGACAGTGCGAACTCACTGGTGTTTAAGCAGGTTAGAGGACTGAGTGAATCCCATTACACAATCAGAGTAGGTGAATGGTTTCTCTCCAGTGTGACTCTGGTGGTCAGTTTCTAGCTGGGATGGATTAAAAAATTCGTTCCTGCAATCTGCACATTTCCACAGTCTCTCCCCAGTGTTACTGCGCTGGTGTTCGGACATTTCAGATGAATCTTCACAGACTCTTTACAGACCATGTGCATTTCTCCCCAGTGTGAATGCTGCTTTTTCCTTCAATGTTCAAAATCCTGAGGTCACTGGGTTGTGATAAACAAAGTGACTGTCAGACCTGGATGTGGACCTGTTTGAATTCTCCAATTGCAGACTAAGCTTTCAAACAGAAAGCAAGTGCAGTGAGTGAAGAACCAGAAGAACAACCACAGATTGTGAAATCGAGAAATCCTCTGGACATTTATGGAGCGACGCTTGGGAAATATGCTGGATCATCGTTAGAACAAATTCAAATAAATATCCTCCAGGTAAGGGATCCAGTCAGTATTTGCACAAAACTGCTGAAAGAGAGAGGTGGGAGAGCCAGGGAGGAAGGGCAGGCATTGTAACTCAGTCTTTCAGAGGGATCAAAAGGTTAAGAACAGTGCAGAAGTAAAATTGTGGAAATCTGAAATGAAAACAAAAAATGCTTAGTCAGAGCTGTACAGCATAAACCAATCCCTTTCATCCCAGTTGTCCATGCTGACCATATGTCTCAAATTAATCTAGTCCCATTTGCAAGCAGTTGACCCATATTCCTCAACCCTTCCTATTCACATACCCATCCAGATGTATTTTAAATGTCATAATTTTACCAGCCTCCACCAGTTCCTCTGGAAGGTCATTCTACACAGGCACCACCCACTTCCCCTTAAAAAAGTTTCCCTCTCAGCTTAAACCAATGTGTTGAGTTCTAGTCTCCCCTACCCCAAGTAAACAACCTTGGCGACTCACTCCATGCCCACCATAAATTTTATTAACCTCTAAGGTAATCTCTCAGCCTTCAATGCTCCAGGGAAAATATCCCCAGCGTATTCGGCCTCTCCCTGCAGCTCAAAACTTCCAACATCCTTGTTAATCTTTTCTGCACCCTGCTAAGTTTAACAGCATCATTCCTATAGCAGGGAGACCAGAACTGAACACAGTATTCCAAAAGCAGCATCATCAATGCCTTGTTGAGCCTATAACATTACCTCCCAACTCCTACACTCAATGCACTGACTAATAAATGCCAGCACAGCAAATATCATGTTCACTACCTTCTGTACCGAGAATCCCCCTTCAAGGAGCTGTGCACCTGCACCTCAAGGAGTCGCTGTTGCGTAACAGTCCCCAAGGCCTCATCAATAAGTGTTTAAGCCCTGCCCTGATTTTCATTACCATGATGCAAAAGCACACATTTATCCAAACTAAACTGGTTTCTGTCACTCCTGGGCCCATCGACCCATCTGATTAAGATCCGATTGTCCTTGGAGGTAACCTTCTTTGCTGTTTACCACATAAACAATTTGTGTCATCTGCACACTTACTAACCATTCCTCCAATATGCATTCCACATGATTTGTATCAATGATAAAAAGCAGTGAAACCAGCACCGATCCTTGCAGCACACTGCTGTTAACAGTCCTCCAGACTGAAAAAAAAACAACACACCCACCACGATCCTGTTTCCTACCTTCAAGACAATTTTGTTTCAAATAGCTAACACTCCCTGGATTCCACTTGATCTAATCTTGCTAACCTGTCCGTCATGTGGAGCTTGGGTGAATGCCTTGCTGAAGTCCATATAGACAACGTCCACTGCTTTGTCTTCTTCAATCTTCTTTGTCACTTCCTCAAAAAACTCAATCAAGTTAGTGAGACAGGATTTCCTACTCACAAAGCCATGTTGACTATCCGTAATCAGTCTTTGCTTCTCTAAACACATGCAAACCCTGTCCCTCAGAATCCCCTCCAGCAATTTACCCACCACTGACATCAGGCTCAATGGTCGATGGTCCTCTGGCTTTTCCTTAAAGAATGGCACCAGATTAGCCACCCCACCTTCTGACACTTCACCAGTGTCTCAGTGATGCAGATATCTCAGCAAGGGGCCTAGCGATTAGATTAGATTCCCTACAGTGTGGAAACAGGCCCTTCGGCCCAAGAAGTCCACACTGTCCCTTGAAGCATCCCACACAGACCCATCCACCTATAAGCCACACACCCCTAAACACTACAGGCAATTTAGCACGACCAATCCACCTAACCTGCACATCTTTGGACTGTGGGAAGAAACCGGAGAACCCGGAGGAAACCCACGCAGACACGGGGAGAATGTCTGTGTGGAGTTTGCACAGTCGCCCGAGGCTGGAATCAAACCCGGGTCTCTCTTCCCCAGCTTCTCAAAGTTTGTGGATAACACCTGATCATGTGCCAGGGACCTGTTCACCTTTATGCATTTTAAGACGTCCAGCACCTAGACCACTATAATATGGACACTTCTAACAACTCATTATTTATGTCTCCAAGTTCTCTAGCTTCCATATCCTTCTCTGCAGTAAATACTAATGTGAAATACTCATTCACTATCTCAGCCTGCAGTTCCACACATAGAGAGCCGTGTCGATCTTTAAAAGGGCCCTGTTTTCTCCCTCATTGTTTTTTGTCCCAAATGAAGTGTCAGAATCTCTTGGGATTACCCTTAACCCTATTTGCCAAAGATAGCTTGTCTCCTTGTTGCCATCCTCATTTCCCTTGAGTATACTCCAACTGCCCTTATACTTCGAGGGATTGACCCAGTTCCTGCTGTCATGACCTGACATGCGCTGTCTTCTTTTTCTTGACCACAGCCTCAATTTCTTCAGTCGTCCAATAGCCTCTACATTTACCAGCCTTGCCCTTCACATAAGCAGGAACGTACTGTCTCTGGACTCTCCCTATTTTATTTTTGAAGGCCTTCCACTTTCCAAGCATTCCTTTACCTGCATATTACCTCTCCCGATCATCGTTTGGAAGTTCTTGCCCAATAATGTCAAAGTTGGCCTTACTCCAATTTAGAAATGTATATTAAATATACAACTTTTATATTTAAACTGATCCCATCTGTCTGCATCTGGCACATATTCCTCTAAACCTTTCTTATATATGTCCTAATTCAAATGCCTATTAACAATGCATCTGTACCTGCATCCACCACCTCCTCTGAAAGTTCGTTTCACACATGAACCACACTGTAAAAGAAAAATTGTCCCTCGTCGTTTTTAAATATGTCTTTCTCCTCTCACCTTACATGTCCCCTTGTCTTAATCACCCAACCTAGGGGAAAAAAAAAAACCCTTAATATTCGCATAATCTGTGCCCCTCATGTTTTTTATGAACATCTGTAAGGTCACCCTGTAACCTCCTATGCTCCAGTGAGAAAAGTTCAAGCTTTGGCAGTCTATTTTGATAATCAAGCCCTCCATTCCTGGCAACATGCCAGCAAGTCTTTTCTGACCTGTCTCCAGTTTAATAATAATCATGTCCTTCCTGTAACAGGGCAACCAGAACTGCACGCAATACCTCAAAAGAAGCCTCACCAATGTGCTGTACAACCTCAACATAACATCCCAACTCCTATAATCAAAGGTCTGAGCAATGAAGGAAAGTATGCATAACAATTTACTAACAACCCTGTTGGCCTGTCTCCATAAAGTTCGAAGAATTATGCAGTGAATCTTCGCATTTCTCTGTTCCACAACTCTACCCTGGGTGCAACCATCAATTGTGTAATTCCTACCCTTGTTCATTTTACCAAAATACAATATTTCACATTTATTCAAATTGAGCTTCATCTTCTCCTCAACCCATTGACCCAAATAATTAACATGTCACCGTCATCTCAGATAACCTTCACTAACCACTATACTACCAATTCAGTATCATCTGCAAACTTACTAATCTTGTCCCTTAAATTCTCATCCAAATTGTTAGTGTAAATGAGAAACATAAGTGGACCCTGCACCGATTGCTGTGGAACACGCTAGTCACAAAAGTCCACTCTGACAAATCCTCCAGCACCACGTTCTCTCCTATAACTAAACCAATTTTGTTTCCAATTAGCGAGCTCTTCCTGAATCACATGTGATCTAACTTTACTGGAATTCTGGAACCCTGACAAAAGCTTCACTCTCATTCTAGAGGTGCTGCAAATCTGACCCAATTCCCCTGCGATTTGTCCATGGCCCTCTTGATCGTTCCTTGAAAAAAGTTAATCCCAGATCTTTGAGAATAACTACTGAATCGGCATCCAGCTGCCACACAGACTGTTCCAGATTCTGGGAACTTGCTGAGCCAAGTAACCTGCACGTTTTCACCCTGCATTATTTGCCAATTATCTGAATGTTGTATTCTGCAGTTACCAAACATTGTCACAATGTTAATAATTTTTCTCTCTCTGCAAACTAATATCCGGGAAGCAAACCTACTACTAAACTAAATCATTGCTAATCAGCCCCAAGGAGAATCATCCGAGCTTCTGTTAGCTCTCTCCAAATCAGAAACCCATCATAATTATAGATAACAAAGTGTGGAGCTGAATGAACACAGCATTTGCTGCTTGGCCTGTGTTCATTCAGCTCCACACTGTTATCTCAGATCCTCCATCATCTGCAGTTCCCATTATCACCCATCATTATTGTAATTTACTTATGGGATGTGGTCTTTGCTGCCCAGACTTATATAGATTGTCCATTTTTATTTGATTTGGAGAAAGTGGCAGTGAACACTTTCTCTCACTATTGCACTCCGTGTGCTGTAAGTGCACCACTGTGCCGCTTAGATGATAATCCACCCTGGAGCCTCACCACATTCCCTATCGCAGGAATCATATCTCAATCCTCACTACCCTCCCTTTCATGAGAATGACCCTGGAGCCTGCACTATTGCAGGCTCCACCCTCGAGCCTTACCACCTTTCCTGTCACTGGAATCTCTCTCCAGCCTCACAACCTGCCTATTGTTGGAATCCCCCTCTAGCCTCAGATCTCTCACGGTCTTTGTAGATTCCTCCAGTCTCTCAAGCCTCCTTATCTCTAATCCCCTCCAGCCTCAACACCCTCCTATCTCTATAAATTCCTCCAGCCCGTATAAACTTCCTTAGCTCTGTAATTGCCTTTACCCTCACAAACCTCCTTTTGTTTGAGGTCTCCTCCAGCCTCTCAACCCTCACCATTTCTGTAACTTCCTCCAATCTCACACTTTCCGTATTTTTGTAATCTTCTCTAGTCTCGGAACCCTTCCTGTCTCTAATATCCTCCAGCCTCACAAATCTCAATATGTCCCTTCCTCTAATACAGTCCTAATGATGGTGCCCCATTTTTATTCCTCCACTTGATGGTGGCTCTTGCAATTTCCTGGGATTCAAGCTCCAGAACTTCTTGGTAAACCGCTTCATCTCTATACCTCACTCGTCTCCCAAAAACATTAACCAATTAGGAGTCATCTATTCTAATATCTCCTTTCCTGAGAGGGAAAAAAAATTGCTTGAACTACTGTTTGGCATCTTCTCTGTGAAGTGTCTCTGAAGTCGACAGTGCAGAAAAGGGCTCTGTGGCCCATCCAGCCAGTGCCAGTTAAAAACCACCACCGAACCATTCTAATCTAATTTTCCAGCACTTGGCCCATAGACCTGTCTGTGTTGGCATCACAAGTGTGCATCTAAATATGCCTTAAACGCTATGAGGATCTCTGTGCCTACCACCCTCACAGACAGTGAGGTTCAGTGCCATTGTCACAGCATGATGACATCACAGACAGGAACAGAGACGAGCTGAGTCTGTGCAAACCAAAAGATCCCCCACACACTGTGAAGGACGGGAGGGTCCCTGATAGGGGGCAGAGGAGATTTAACAGAATGGTTTGTAGGGAGTGGGTTTTTAGTTGCATGGTTAGGGCTGTTTTTTTTAACATTATTCTTTCATGTGACTTGGGCATTGCTGGTACATAGAGAATATTCATTTAAGATAGATGGACTCTCCTTCTCAAGTTCTCCCCTCGCCTGGGGTGTGGTAATGTTTGGGTTAAACCAGCCCTGTGATCAGGTAGGACAATGGTCACTTTACCTTTGGCACAGTGACGCCACTGTGCGTCGGTGGTGTAGAGGGGAATGTTGAATGTGGTAGATGGAACCACTCTGACAGCGCTTCATCTGGAGGATGTTCACTTTTTCTAATATTGTTGGGGCTGAACGCATGCAGGGAAGTGGAAAATATTCCAACACAATCCAGACGAGTGCCTTATAGACAGCAAACAGTCATTGGGGAATCAGGTGTTTGGGGGAAACAGATTGTTCTCCTTGTAACAAAGGATTTTGAGGGACCTTTGATAGAGGTGTTGACAAAAGAAACACTTTAGCATGATAAAATGTACACTCATGACTGATCATAAAGATTACAGGACATATATTGAAAATTTTAGGGACGATCTATTGAGAGAATGTGGTGATTTGAGAGAAAAAATTTACACGGCAAATGAGAAGTTAGCAGGAACACAATACTCACACACAATGCGAATATCCAGATGTTGATGAATTGAGTAATTCTGTCAGAGTTTGGTGTTACAATTATTGAGTTTCCCACCTGCAAGTCCACTTGTAATATCCTGTAACACAAATTCATAAAATCCATCACTGTCAGTCCGGGTAGAAATTCACAACATCCCCTCATCCTGGCCGAAGATAACTGTGCATTGTCCCTATTACACATTATCCCTTGTGGAGGTCAGTCATCGATTCAGGGAGAAATCTATTTGGGTTTCTAGGAATTTCAACCTTGGGACTTCATGTCACTGACCAGAACTGCAGGTATTTGACAGATGGCAAAGAATGGCCAAGATTTAGTGACAGGAAAGAGAAGGAGATGGAGTGGGATTTTCTAATGACAGCGAAGTCAAATATTGGTTTTAACAGAGTGGATGAGATGGACATAGCCAGAAAAGAGGAGCAGACAGAACAAGGACAATATCTGAACTGGCATGGGGGAAAGGGGCAAGGAGGAGGAGGAGGAGAGGAAATAAAAGAGACTTAGAATGTTTGTGGTTTAGCAGGAATAGGGCAAAGGATTAAGACGAACTCTGATAAGGCTTCACACAAGACTGGAGAAAGATGCATGTTTAGGACTAAAACAACGAGCAAAGTGCATGGCAATTTGGTTTGGTGGGCTAGTGGAAGAGAGGAAAGCAGCAGAGGCATCCGATTTGGATTGTCTCAATCTTAATGACATGGAGTTTCTATGTGTCTCCCTCACTTCTTGTTGAAGGGGAGGATGGAGGAGACAGGATGACGGACAATGGTTTGCAAAGAAACAATGCCTGTGTTAGAGATATTCAAAAATGAGTGAACAAACCTGATGAATTAACTTTTATCCAGAATATTAAAATGGACAACAGAAGTCCGTGCTCGAATCCAATCTCAGCAGATGGTGGAATTTGAATTAAATAAAAAAAACTGGAATTAACAATCAACTGGTTGTCATGGAACCATTACTAATGGCAGAAAAAGAAAAAAAAAACTGATGTCCTTCAGGGAAAGAAAGTTGCCAACCTCAGCAAGCCACTCAGTTGCAAATCACTGCAAAGTCTCAACAAAGGAATGATGCTGGGTGGACTACTTGGCATCTACCAAAGCACTAGGAAGGACAACTGCAGAATCAGCCCTTTCGACTCCATAAGCTCCTCCTGACGAATATCTGGGGGCGAGTGGCAAAATTTGGAGAGATAACTCAGACTAGTCAAGAAACAGCGTCATATGCTCAGAATCTCCCTTATCGACAAGTGACACACACTTAGTGAAGGCCTGTCCCAGGAGCAGGACAGACATGACAACACAACGCTCTTCTGATCGCAGCAATTGACCTGGGAGTACGACATTGACTCTGCCACCTGATAGACTCATGGCTCCTGCTGAATGCCATGGGCCATCCTCCCTCAGTTTTGAAATTGGCAACAGTATTATCGCTAGATCATTAATCCAGACACCCAGACACCATTCCGGGGACCTCGGTTCAAATCCTGCCATGGCAAATGATGGAATTTGAATTAAATAATGATCTGGAATTAATAGTCGAATGATGACCATGAAACCATTGCGATTATCCGGGTTCACTTATGTCCTTTCGGGAAGGAAATCTGCCATCCTACCTGATCTGCATGACATGCAACTCCAAACCCACAGCAATGTGGTTGACTTTAAAGTGCCTTCAGGGACGGGCAATAAATGCTGGTCCAGCCAGCGATTTCCACATCCCAAGAGTGAATTTTAATTAAAAAATTCATGTTGAACAGCACTTGGAGTAAGCACAGAGTGTAAATGGCAATAAGTGTACTCAATGCCCCCTATGAGGAGTAGTTCACAGCAGGATTACCAATCAAGCTGGTCGGGTCCTAAAGGACAAAGCTGCCTGGCTGGGACTGCAGCAGGTGCTGACACAACCAACAGAAGGGAAAAACATAGCAGATCTCATTGTCACAAATTTCCCAGCTGCAGATGCATCTGTCTGTGACAGGATTGGTAACAGCGACCACCGCACAGTCCTGTGGAGACAAAACATCATCTTAAACTTGAGAATACCCTCCATTACGTGAGTGGCACTAAAATCGGCTAAATGGGAGATACTTGGAACAGATATAGGGGCTCAAAACCAGATATTTATGAAGCTTTGTGGGACTTGAACAGCAGAAGAACTTTCCAACACAATCTGTAACCTCATGGGCGAGCATATTGTGCACTCAAACATTACCATTGATCCAGGGGAACCACACTGATTGAATGGAGAGTATAGGAGGGCATGACAAGAACAGCATCAGGCATAGCTAAAAATAAGGTGCCAACCTGATAAAACTACCAAACAGGACTATCTGCATGCCAAGTAGCATAAGCAGCAAGAGTTAGAGCTGAGCCATCCCAAAACCAGGAGATCAGATCTGAGCTCTGTAGTTCTGCCACACCCAGTCGCGAATGGTGATGGGCAATAAAACTGGAGGAAGCATGCCAAAAATCCCCATCCTTACTGACAGAGGAGCCCAACCTATCCACGCACAAGACAAGACTGCTGCATTTGCAGGAATATTCAGCCACAAGTGCCAATTGGATGATAAATCTCAGCCTTCTCCAGAGGCCCCCAATATCACAGATGAGAGAGTTTTCATCCAATTTGATTCATTTCAAATGGATATTAATAAATGGAGGAATAGTGCAGCAAAGATTACGGGCCCTGGCAACAGTACCGATGACTTGTGCTCTAGAGGTTGCCAGCCACCAAGCCAAACTGTTTCAGTCCTGCTACAGCACTGGCATCTACTGACAATTTGGAAAACTGCCCAGGTCTGTTCAGCACAAAAACACAGCAAATCCAACCCGACCAATTTCCCCTCAAGCAGTCTACTCTCTATCATCAGTAAAGTGATGGAAGGTGTTGTCAACAGTGGTACTAAGCAGCACTTACTCAGCAGTAACCTGCTCAGTGACACCCAGTTTGGGTCACGCCAGGCACTCAGTTCCTGATCTTATTACAGACTTGATCCACAAATTCACAAACAGCTGAACTCCTGAGGTGAGGTGAAGGCAACAGCAGAGTCCTGCACAAAAACCATTTTGTTCCACTTCAGTGACAATGACACCTCAGTTTCAGCTCATCTGCTGAACCTCTCATCTATTCCTGTGTTATCTCTAGACTTAACTATCCAAACTCACTGCCAGTTGACCTCCCACATTCAACGTCCCTGCAACCTCAAGAATACCTAAAATTCTGCTGCACACATGTTCATTTGTACCAAGACCTGTTCACTCATCACTGCTGTGCTCCCTGACCCACAAAGGCTCCTATTTATAAGCAACAATTTAAAATTCTAACCCGTGATGATCCCTGTTTCCATGCACCACACAACCTTCGAGACTCTGTTGGAGTCTGAAAGTAAATAAATTGTCAATGTGTTTAATCATTGCTTCACTACTGGAGGCTGTTTCTACAGTTTCCAGGCAACATGGTCTGGAATTCCTATGATAAACCTCTCAGGTTTGCTTTCCTTCTTTAAAGATAGTCATGAAAACCTGTGAATTTGGTAATGTTTTTGGTCACCTAATCTAATATGGCCTTACATCAAAAGTTTCTAGATCATATTTTTGGTGAAATTATAAATATGATAAAAATACATACAGTTTGTTGATTTGGACATACACCATCAGCTCTTCAGTATCGCTAGATGAATGATCTGTAACTTCTCTAATGACCGCATTGTGGGAGCACCTTCATCATATGAACTGCAGCAGCATGCGAAAGTTGAACATCACATTTTCCACACGCAACAGGGCTTTGGCAACGATCGCTGGTATCTGTGGAAGAAGAAACGGAGTATATGTTGCAGAAGTGCAAAAATGAACAACAGAATAAAAAGGCTGTAAAATTTGGTGGTCTGAAATGGAATAAAAATGCACTCTCTTTCTGCCAAAATATTGCCTGACTTTGAAAGACGCCATTCAAAAATTAATCTGGTAAGAGAGCAGCGCAGAGTTAGGAGGTGGACAGCAGTGGAAAATTCAGTTACATTAGGTATAAGAAAATAACAGTAAAATACTAAACAGAGATCAAATATATCCATCATGAGAGACTGAAGAGATTAGACACCGACAAAGATGTGATCAGGAAGCACAGAACTAAGTTAGGAGTGCTAGCTGCTACGATCTCACACTCTGGGAAAGAAATCCAGAAGAAACAAACATTTCTCTTGGTTTGAATTTGCTCTGTGTAATTTCATTTCATTTCTGAAGAAGGGTCCAGACTCAAAACACAGGCAGCGCCGATACAGTCATCCATGCACTGGAGGAAGAGGTGGGATTCGGGGCCAGTGTAGGTATGGAAGAGAGATTGTTCCATATGACCGACAAAGAGATAGGCATAGCTTGGGCCCGTGCAGGTACCCATGGCCACCCCCTTTGTCTGTAGGAAGTGGAAGGAGTTGAAAGAGAAGTTGTTGTTGGCAAGGACGAGTTCACTTAGGCACACAAGGGGGTCAGTGGAGGGGAACTGGTCAGACCTACAGGACAAGAAAAAGCATCAGGCTTTTTAGGCCGTGTGCATGGGGAATGCGGGTGCTAGTGTGGTATACTGCCTCTGCTGTACCTGTTGTGGTCTCCTCTACATCAGGGAATCCAAGCGGAGGCTTGGGGACTGCTTTGCAGAATATTTACACTCGGTTCACAATAAACAACTGCAAGTTCCACTCCCATTCCACCGACAACATGTCCATCATGGGCCTCCTGCAACACGATAACAATGCCACCCAAAGGTTGCAGGACCAGCAACTTATATTCCGCTTTGGAACCCTGCAGCCCAATGGTATCAATGTGGATTTCAGTAGGTTCAAAACCTCCCCTCCCCCAACTGCAGTCCAACACCAACCCAGCTCATTCCCCACCTCCCTAAGCTGTTCTTCCTCTCGTCTATACGTTCCTCTCATATCAAGCCACACCCCCATTTCCTACCTGCTAACCTCATCCCACCCCCTTGACCTGTTCATCCTCCCTTGACTGACCTATCCCCTCCCTACCTACACTCACCTTTACCTGCTCCATCCCCACCTCTTTAACTTGTCTGTCTCCTCTCCACCCGTCTCCCCCTCTCTCCCTGTTTATTTCAGTATTCCCTTCCCCTCCCCCATTTCTGAAGGGTGTAGGCCCGAAAACGCCAGCTTTCCTGCCCCTCTAATGCTGCCTGTCCTGCTGTGTTCCTCCAGCCCCACACCTGGTTCTCACTTTCAACCAGAGACTGCTGCGCATGCGCCCAGCTTCACCTCCGCCCTCAAAGTTTCAGTGCTGCCGCGCATACGCCCCGCGGATCATTGCCCCCAATAAAGATGGTGGCGATCACACAGCCCATCTCTATCTGAAGCGTTGATTTATTTTCTGCAAAAGTGAGCCTGGGAGTTTCAAATGTGGATTTTCTGATGTGCACTCCCAAGCCCATAAGAATATCACTTCCCTCCCACTTTCTGCCGTTTTGCCTTCTTCACCGTGTCCTGCTCTTACCTCAATTGCACAAACCTTAGTCTCAGCGAAGGGGCCAGGCACAAAACGTAGGCTTTCCTGCTCCTCTGATACTGCTTGGCCTGTTATATTCATCCAGCTGGACACCTTGTTTTCTCGGAGTGTCCAGCATCTGCCGTTCCCACTTTTCTCAGCGAACCTGCACTGCTCGCGTGGATGATCAGAGATAATGGGAACTGGAGATTCCAAGATAATAAAATGTGAGGCTGGATGAACACAGCAGGCCAAGCAGCATCTCAGGAGCACAAAAGCTGACGTTTCGGGTCTAGGCCCGAAACGTCAGCTTTTGTGCTCCTGAGATGCTGCTTGGCCTGCTGTGTTCATCCAGCCTCACATTTTATTCGCGTGGATGATCACCTGGTTTGCACTGATCCAGCCCCCTCTTCATTCCGATTGGTTAGAAGGGCAGAGACGTTGGCCCGGTAATGCACGTAAACCCTGTATTCCTATTGGTCCCACACTGACATCAATCACCCAGACACCATTGTGACCTGCACCATGCGCTGTGTTTTCTGTTGTCATTGTCATCAGGCTCTGATACTTTGAGACAAATGAGACTGAGAACTGGATGAGAAAGATTGTTACCTTAGCGATCCTGGGGTTTTAATGAGTCGCTCTGTGTAAGGGGCACTGCACCCAAAACGTTAACTCTCTTTTTACCTTCACAGATGCTGCCAGACCTGCTGAGCTTTTCCAGCAACTTTGTTCTTGTTCCTAATTGACAACATCCCAGTTCTTTTGTTTTTTTTCTAATGAGTCGCGATTGAAAAGGCTTCCTGCAGCTCAAAGCTAAAGATACTCTTGACACCGCTCTGTCAGCGAATAGAGAAATGGCGGTGAAATAAGGGGAATAAATACTGGTCTAGCAGTCCTCAGGTAAGATGTAAAGAGAATAATTATGAATATGAAGAACATCACGTGGTGAAGTGAGGTGAGTGTTGTTCGTATGAACTGTGTTTGGGCAGAGAGGGAGGTTAATCAAAAAAGAACAAGCATAACGGAGATTCTCAAGAAAGGTCTGTGCGATAGAAAGCAACGAGAATCAGAAGTTAAAAGCCCAAGATGGAGTTTGAAGACCAAGGCTGCAAAAACTTCAATAAGTTGTCTATCTGCTAATTATCGACATGAGCAGTATAAACGACATTCAACTGTAAAAAGCTGTCTGAGTTTGTCACTGTACTTTACTTCATAACAGATAAACTTCTCCACACTTTGTCTCAATAAGGCTGACAGTTGGTTCAAAAATCAGTTCTGCTGCCAAGTCCATTCCTGTTTGAAAAGGAATACAGATCACATTTAAATAGACAATGCTAAATGTTAATCCAGGCTGGCAGCCAAACTCCACTCCCTCACCACTGACTCCATCCCTGCCCCTGGTAACTGGCTGGTAACACACTGCTCACAGTCATGGTGCAATAGTTCACCCCAAGATGAGCTTCCAACTACATTATGCACCCCCACACCCATTATCACAAAGCCCACATACAATTTCAACCTCAACAGCATCTCAGCTCATCTGCTGCTGAAACTCTCATCCATTCCTTTGTTACCTCTCTACTTAACTCACCAAACACACTCCCGGCTGGCCTCTGAATTCTACTTCTCTGAAATCTTGAAAAGACCCAAAAATCTACTGCCTGTGTGTTTACTCTCACCCATTTCAACATCTTCGAGTTTTGCCATCCTGTGCTCATTAACATACACATTTTCTGGGTGGCAAAGCACCAAGGTATTGAAATTCATATCCTTATTTTGAAATTTTGTCATCAAACCTCCTTCTTGTGATAGTGCCTCCAGCTGCACAACCCTCTGAGATATATCTGAAGAAGGGTCACTAAACACAAAACAATAATGTTGCTCTCTCTCCACAAGCACTGCTAGATATGCTGAGTTTTTCATCAATTTCTGTTTGCGTTACTACTTTCAAGCATCTACAGTTCTTTCGGTTTTTCCTTCAATATATTTGTTCTCCCTGACTTCCAACCTCCTGTGGATTTCTGGTTTTAACTCTCCCACCTTTTTCATGGCCTCAGTTTCCAAGGCCATAAGCTCTTGAATTTACTCCCTCAGCATCCTTGGTTTTAAAAGTCCCTTTCTTCATTCAGGATATTCCTTGAAACCTACTTCATTGGCCTGTTTTGGATCACTTGTCCTAATATATCCATAAGTGCCTGGTATCAAATATTGTTTTGTGACAACCCTGTGTAATATGTCAGATCATTGGATTGAATCAAAAATGTGAAAACATTTAAATTGTTCTTTTGGAAAACATCACTAATCCTTCACGATCATTTGGTAACTCCTTACCGAATATCATTGCAAGTGCGACTTCACCACACGGCCTGCAATGGTTCAGAAAGTTCAAAAATCATATTCTCCAGATGTTACTGAGGATTGGCAATAGTTACTGATACCTGTGGAGAGTGATCCAAATTTCATGTATCAGGAAATGTTGAATGAATGACATGGTGCAGAACCTGTTGGTTAATATAAGCTCAGAACAGAAACGAAAAGGACTGCATTAAGAATAATTCCTGACTACAAAACATACTGTGGGAAGACAAAGCTTCTAAACCCATAGGGTTCGATCAAAGAGATGTTGTAGAAAGCTCATCTGGACGTAATCTGATAGAGTAACAGAAGCATTAAACAGCCAGTTACTCACACATTATTAGAGACAGAGGGAAGGCAGAAGTGAAACAGAGCAATATACTGAAATAGATTCAGATCCATACTAAAGGAGACACACCAGCTCGAGAGCTACAGAACCTCTCACAGGTAACAGGCACAGCACTAAAACTCAACATTGTTGACGAATGGTCAAAAATACTCAACCACGTCAGTGTTCACAATTTGAGATTCACCTGTTGCACCTGCAGCTTGAAAGGTATCAGAAATACTGGAGCTCGAGAAAAATCTCAGTTGAGGAAATCCCTAAGGAACAGGTGGTGTCACTGTGCTACTGTTGCTGCATGATGACATCGCACACGGGAACACAGAGCATCTGGGATTGTGCAAACCAGAGATCACCCACACATTGGGAAGGACGGAGGGTCGCTGAGAGGAAGCAGACCTGTTCCTTTGCCAGAAAGGTTAAACAATGAAAGATTTAGGATGTCAAGGATTAATGGAAGCTGAAGGGAGATTTGGCAGAGCTGTACTGTTTACTGTTGGTTGAGGCAATGTGGGCAAAACAAGGGATGCACATTAACTGAAAAGAAATGGATCATGGGATACAAATGTCAGATTTAGATCAACATGAAGGTTATAATGGCTACATTACATGCAGTGAGTGGTAATGACAGGGAACTGAATACTTCCACTCAAAAGGCCAATAATGTCCAGTTTCTGATTAATCGATTGATCATGCCAAATTTTGATTTGATGTTTGTTTAAAGTTTCCTGCCCGCTGATTTTTTTATATATTCTGTAAAAGAAGTTCAGTAAGGACAGTGTCAGTCTCGGTTGGAAATCAGACACACAAATTATTCCCTTTGTTTGATTTAATATTTTATATATATGTCCTCATATGAGCCTCAGTGAAAGAACCTTCAAAAATCAATCACTATAAGTGCAGACATAAAAGTATAATAACTGGTTCTAAACATTAGCATTATTTCTCTCTTCCTAGAGGTTTTCAGTCTTACTGGGTGCTCCAACACTTCTCTTTTATTCCAGGAATTCACAACGTCTCTCCTCCTGACTGAGGACGACCAGGTATACTCGAACGGAGATTATCATACATTGTGCAGGAGGGGAGGATCCTCAGAGGAGACAGATTCATTCATAAACCAGAAAGTTTCAGGACTGAGGGAGTTGTGAAGCAATGGACCAACTGGAGTTGGAGGGAGATTTGACCAGACTTATAGGCTCATAATTGGTTTGGGTAAGGGAAATAAATGCAATAAGCTCACAGGAGTCAAGGGGAAATGGGCCATGAAATACAATTTTAAGATCTTGGACAAAATCGAGAAGGAAGATCTGATGAAGAAGCTATGTGAAACGGCTTCTATAGCCTGGCTGCAGTAATTGTTTGTAGATAGTTTGACTGAGCAGTCAAAGTCACTGCATTAAAGCTCTAGTCTCTATCGAGTCATGGGTATGAATCTTACCGGTAACCAAAATCACGAGTGATCGACCTCATGCAGTCACATCGAAGGAGGTGGGCAACTTCAAGTTTGCAATGTTTACATTTCTTCTGGGTAACTGTGGCTGCTTGGGCCTCTGATACTCTCGGTGCTGCAAGTGGGAAAATGGGCAACAGACTCCGAAAACAGCAAGAGCTCTGGCTTCACAACGGCCCTTCCAAACTCCGCTAACACGCTGCTTTAGCAGATTTTGCACAGCTTGTTGTTGCCAGTTTTTATGGCTCAACCGGTCAGCATTAGGTGGCAAACTGAAAAGTCAGGTGTTTGAGACCATCCAGGCACACAACTTTCGTTATTTTGGATCAAGCAATTTGAGTGACCACCGACCTGCATTTAACCCATGAAAAAGCTACAACAAGATTGAATTCAAAACACATCCATCAATGATTCTCTCTTCCCCAGCTCCACACGGAGTGAGACAGGGACAAGCAGCAGGGTTTGACCGCGCTCTCCAATCCCCATTGCCAGGCTTTATGGGCAGAGAGATGGAGGACAGAGAGATCAAAAGATTGGACAAATGGTTTGAGTGCAGTCTCCAATAAACAGTCTCTGCATGTGATCTAAAGTGTTAAACGGTGTGAGTAAAGTGTCAACAGCTGAATAACAGGCGAAGGGATGACTAATCCAATTAAATGAGGCAGAGAGATAATTACAAAAACAAACTAAAAGTAAGTTTGTGCTTGGCACAAACCAATTTCTGATGAAGGGTCTAGGCCCGAAACATCAGCATCCTTGCTCCTAACATGCTGCTTGGCCTTCTGTGTTCATTCAGCTCCACACCTTGTTATGGCTGGAATTATGTGATAGTTATAAGATTCGCTTGCTGATAGTCTAACCAAAATAATAAATCATCCAAAACTGTACAAACTAATCAAGAGAGAGAGGTCATAACAATTTATCAAGGTGATGGTGTCGAAATAGGACAATGAGGAAGATTTTGTCGATACAGAACAGTACAGCGGGATCACATGTAGACATGAACTTAAGATCATGATTGAGGCTGTCTTCATGGGCATGGAATTTGGCTATCAGTTTCTGCTCGGTGATTCTGCTTTGTCGTGTGTCTCAAAGGCCACCTTGCATGCTGACCCAAAGATCAAAGCTTAATGTACTTTACTGCTGATGTGTTCCCCAACTCGGAGGGAACATTCTTGTCTGGCAATTGTTGCACAGAGTCAATTCATTTGTTGTCATGGTCTCACTAAAATACCATGCCTGGGGCATTCTTGCCTGCACTGTGTGAGAAAGATAATGTTGGCCGAGCCACATTAGTATCTCCCTTTATGTGGTGAGTGATGTGCCCATATGTGATCGTAGTATATGTGTCAATGATCTGACACCTTTCAGAGGCACTGGTGGCAGGATTGTGTGGTGTTGTGGTCGATGTTGTCCTGAAGGTTGGGTAGCTCGCTGTGAACGACAGCCTGATTGAGGTTTGGAGGATGTTTGAAGGTGAGAAGTGGAGGTGTATGGATCATCTTGGTGAGATGCTGGTCATCATCAATGACATGTTGAAGGCTGTGGAGAACATGGTGCAGTCTCTCCGGTCTGGGGAATTACTTTATGATGAAGGGTACTCTATAGGTCGCATCGTGTGTCTGTCTTCTGAGGAGGCCATTGTGGGTTTTCGCTGTGGCACGTCGGAACTGGTGAGCCTCTGTCCAAAAATAAGTCTGTCGGTGATCAAAAAGTGTGAGATGGTGTGAGTAAAATGTTTACAGCTGAATAGCAAGGGAAGGGATGACCTATAATCCAAGTAGAGGAGGGAGAGAGATAATTACAAGAAAATAAAAAAAAAAGACGGTGCTGGAAAGAAACAAAATGACTTTGTTTTTCCTGCAGAACATTAAAACCAATTTTGAGCACTTATTCCAGGATTTTAAATGAATATTTTAAAGTTATTGCCCTCATCTTTGAGCAGCCCACCTGACTGCTAACTACTCTGTCAGATGCTGAATAATTCTGGGAAATTTCTTCAATAAACCCAGTCGTTCCTGTTACAGATCGTAAGGAATTCTCATTTGGCTGACGAGACACGATCAACACTTTGTCTGTTCTGCGTGCAGGGTCTCAGCGAAGATCTGAAGAGGCCTTGTACAACTGGAGGTTTCACTGTTTAAGACACTGTCGCCAATTTTACTGCTTACATCAGCCAGTGCATTGGAGGCCTGCAGAGCCGGCAACCGATCGAATCGGGGGAGCTGGTTACAGTGAAACTACATTTATACTCTTTCCCGACTGAGAAAGGCCTCAAATATTTATCACAGTTTCAAGCAAACTACAAAACACATATAGAATCATGAGTTGAATTATTGATAATGTATCATCCATGTGTTAGGATTACAGAACGAAAGAACACTGCTGATGGTTCAAATCTGAAAGACTAAAAGTGAATGTGAGAGACACCCAGCAGGACAGAATCTAATCTATCAGCAGGGAATCTCTCCACCCTCAGAGACTGGGGTTCAATTCATGACAGCAGCATAGACTGAGGAAGGGTCACCAGACCCAAAAGGTTAACACTGTTTGTTTCCTTCTCAGATGCAGTCGAACCTGCTGAGCTTTTCGAGCAACTTCTGTTTTTGTCAAACACTGAGAGACGGGGGAGAGGGGAGGGTGGCGAGGACGTGAGCGTGAGGTGTACATTTATGAGGGAAACAGACAGAGTAAACAAGATGAATCTTTGTGCTTGGTGGTGGAATCAGTATCTGGGACGGGGGGGGCTAGGACAGACACATAAGATCGGACGTGAGGATTTTATTTTTCACTCAGATAGTGGGAATCTGAAACTCACAGCCTGGAAATGTGGGAGTGGTGAAAACCATCATCACATTCCACTGGTCATTAGCTGTATAAAATAAGCGCTGAAAGAACTGTGGATGTTGCATATCAGAAACAAAACAGATATTGATGACAAAGTTCATAATAATAAAATGTGAGATTGGATGAACACAGCAGGCCAAGCAGCATCTCAGGAGCACAAAAGCTGACGTTTCGGGCCAGGACCCTTCATCAGAGAGGGGGATGGGGAGAGGGTTCTGGAATAAATAGGGAGAGAGGGGGAGGCAGAGCAAAATGGAGAGAAAAGAAGATAGGTGGGGAGGAGAGTATAGTTTGGGAGGTCGGGAGGGGATAGGTCAGTCCAGAGAAGACGGACAGATCAACGAGGTGGGATGAGGTTAGTAGGTATGAAATGGAGGTGCGGCTTGGGGTGGGAGGAAGGGATGGGTGAGAGGAAGAACAGGTGAGGGAGGCAGAGACAGGCTGGACTGGTTTTGGGATGCGGAGGGGATGAGCTGGGCTGGTTGTGTGATGCAGTTGGGGGAGGGGACGAACTGGGCTGGCTTCGGGATGCGGTGGGGAAAGGGGAGATTTTGAAGCTGGTGAAGTCCACATTGCAGCCCAATGGTATCAGGGTTCCCAAGCGGCATGTGAGTCGCTGTTCCTGCACCTTCGGGTGGCATCATAGTGGCACTGCAAGAGGCCCATGATGGACATGTCATCTAAAGAATGGGAGGGGCAGTTGAAATGGTTCATGAATGGGAGCTGCAGTTGTTCACTGCAAACTGAGTGGAGGTGTTTTGCAAAGCGGTCCCCAAGCCTCTGCTTGGTTTTCCCAATTTAGAGGAGGCCACACCGGGTACAATGGATCCAGCATACCACATTGGCAGATGTGCAGGTGAACCTCTGCTTAATATGGAAAATCATCTTGGTACCTGGGATAGGGGTGAGGGAGGAGGTGTGGGGGCAAGTGTAGCACTTCCTGCGGTTGCAGGGGAAGGTGCCGCGTGTGGTGGGGTTGGAGGACAGTGTGGAGCGAACAAGGGAGTCATGGAGAGAGTGGTTTCCCCGGAAAGCAGACAAGGTTGGGGATGGAAAAATGCCTTGGGTGGTGGGGTCGGATTGTTGATGGCAGAAGTGTCGGAGGATGATGCGTTGTTTCCGGAGGTTGGTGGGGTGGTGTGTGAGAAGGAGGGGGTTCGTCTTTGGGCAGTTTTCGCGGGGCTGGGTGTGAGGGATGTGTTGCGGGAGACGCGGTCAAAGACGTTCTCGACCACTGTTGGGGGAAAGTTGCAGTCCTTGAAGAACTTCGACATCTGGGATGTGCGGGAGTGGAATGCCTCATCCTGGGAACAGATGCGTCGGAGGCAGGGGAATTGGGAATAGGGGATGGAATTTTTGCAGGAAGGTGGGTGGGAGGAGGTGTATTCTAGGTAGCTGTGGGAGTTGGTGGGCTTGAAATGGACATCAGCTACAAGCTGGTTGCCTGAGATGGAGACTGAGAGGTCCAGGAAGGTGAGGGATGTGCTGGAGATGGCCCAGGTGAACTGGAGGTTGGGGTGGAAGGTGTTGGTGAAGTGGATGAACTGTTCGAGCTCCTCTGGGGAGCAAGAGGCGGCGCTGATACAGTCATCAATGTAACGGAGGAAGAGGTGGGGTTTGGGGCCTGTGTAAATGCGGAAGAGGGATTGTTCCACGGAACCTACAAAGAGGCAGGCATAGCTGGCACCCATGTGGGTTCCCATGGCCACCCGCTTTGTCTGTAGAAAGTGGGAGGAATCAAAAGAGAAGTTGTTGAGGCTGAGGACGAGTTCGGCGAGGCAGATGATGGTGTCAGTGGATGGGGACTGGTCGGGCCTGCGGGACAGGAAGAAGCGGAGGGCCTTGAGGCCATCTGCATGCGGAATACAGGTGGAAAGGGACTGGACGTCCATGGTGAAAATGAAGTGTTGGGGGCCAGGGAATTGGAAGTTCTGGAGGAGGTGGAGGGCGTGGGTTGTGTCACAGATGTAGGGAGGGAGTTCCTGGACCAAAGGGGAGAAAATGGATTCCAGATAGGTGGAGATGAGTTCTGTCGGGCAGGAGCAGGCTGAGACAATGGGTCGACCAGGGCAGGCAGGTTTGTGGATTTTGGGAAGGAGATAGAAACGGGCCGTCAAAA
The DNA here is from genome assembly GCF_030684315.1 of Stegostoma tigrinum. Classification (NCBI taxonomy): domain Eukaryota; kingdom Metazoa; phylum Chordata; class Chondrichthyes; order Orectolobiformes; family Stegostomatidae; genus Stegostoma; species Stegostoma tigrinum. Next base: position 985,085 of record NW_026728819.1, read on the forward strand.
AATTCAAACCCCAACCCCACACGGCCCGTTTCTATCTCCTTCCCAAAATCCACAACCCTGCCTGCCCTGGTCGACCCATTGTCTCAGCCTGTTCCTGCCCCACCGAACTCATCTCCACCTATATCTGGACTCCATTTTCTCCCCTTTGGTCCAGGAACTCCCCACCTATGTCCTTGACACCGACCATGCCCTCCAACTCCTGCAGAACTTCCAATTCCCTGGCCCAAACACTTCATTTTCACCATGGACGTCCAGTCCCTATACACCTGCATTCCACATGCAGATGGCCTCAAGGCCCTCCGCTTCTTCCTGTCCTGGAGGCCCGACCTGTCCCCCTCCACCGACACCCTCATCCGCCTAGCCGAACCCGTCCTCACCCTCAACAACTTCTCTTCTGATTCCTCCCACTTCCAACAGACAAAGGGAGTGGCCATGAGGACCTGCATGGGCCCCAGGTATGCCTGCCTCTTTTTAGGTTACGTGGAACAGTCCTTCTTCCGCACCTACACAGGCCCCAAACCCCACCTCTTCCTCCGTTACATTCATGACTGAATTGGCCCCGCCTCTTGCTCCCCAGAGGAGCTTGAACAGTTCATCCACTTCACCAACACCTTCCACCCCAACCTTCAGTTCACCTGGGCCATCTACAGCACATCCCTCACCTTCCTGGACCTCTCAATCTCCATCTCAGGCAACCAGCTTGTAACTGATGTCCATTTCAAGCCCACCGACTCCCACAGCAACCTAGAATACACCTCCTCCCACCCACCTCCCTGCAAAAATTCCATCCCCTATTCCCAATTCCTCCGCCTCCGTCGCATCTGCTCCCAGAATGAGGCATTCCACTCCCGAACACACCAGATATCCAAGTTCTTCAAGGACTGCAACTTTACCCCACAGTGGTTGAGAACACCCTTGACCGCTTCTCCCGCGTTTCCCGCAACACATTCCTCACACCCCGCCCCCGCCACAACTGCCCAAAGAGGATCCTCCTCATTCTCACACACCACCCCACCAACCTCCGGATACAACGCATCATACTCCGACACTTTCGCCATCTACAATCCAACCCCACCACCCAAGGCATTTTTCCATCCCCACCCTTGTCTGCTTTCCGGAGACACCACTCTCTTCGTGACTCCCTTGTTCGCTCCACACTGTCCTCCAACCCCACCACACCCGGCACCTTCCCCTGCAACCGCAGGAAATGCTACACTTGCCCCCACAGCTCCTCCCTCACCCCTATCCCTGGCCCCAAGATGACTTTCGATATTCAGCAGAGGTTCACCTGCACATCTGCCAATGTGGTATACTGTATCCATTGTACCCAATGTGGCTTCCTCTACATTGGTGAAACCAGGCGGAAGCTTGGGGACCGCTTTGCAGAACACCTCCGCTCGGTTTGCAATAAACAACCGCGCCTCCCAGTCGCGAACCATTTCAACTGCCCCTCCCATTCTTTAGATGACATGTCCATCATTGGCCTCCTGCAGTGCCACTATGATGCCACCCGAAGTTTGCAGGAACAGCAACTCATATTCCGCTTGCGAACCCTGCAGCCCAATGGTATCAATGTGGAGTTCACCAGATTCAAAATCTCCCCTTCCCCCACCGAATCCCAAAACCAGCCCAGTTCGTCCCCTTCCCCGACTGCATCACTCAACCAGCTCAACTCATCCCCTCCCCCCACTGCATCCTAAAACCAGTCCATCCTGTCTCTCCCTCCCTAACCTGTTCTTCCTCTTACCCATCCCTTCCTCCCACCTCAAGCCGCACCTCCATTTCCTACCTCCTAACCTCATCCCACCTCCTTGATCTCTCCGTCTTCTCTGGACTGACCTCACCCCTCCCTACCTCCCCAGCTATACTCTCCTCTCCACCTATCATCTTTTCTCTCCATCTTCTGTCTGCCTCCCCGTCTCTCCCTATTTATTCCAGACCCGCACCCCAACCCCTCTCTGATGAAGGGTCAGGCTCGAAACGTCAGCTGTTGTGCTCCTTAGATGCTGCTTGGCCTGCTGTGTTCATCCCGCGTCACACTTTGTTATGTCAGATTCTCCTGCATCTGCAGTTCCCATTATCTCTGATGCAGTTGTTGACAAAGTTCTGCAGGTCTGGCAGTATCTGTGAAGAGAAATCAGAGTTAACATTTCGTGTCAAGTTTCCGTTCCTTAGATCTATTCTCTCTGCAGATGTTGCCAGACATAGAGTTTTTTATGCAATTTCTGTTTAATTGTGATGACAATTCTGGGAAAAGTGCTGGAAATGACACTTGAATAGTTATTTGACCAGCAATAATTCGTTGGTCCAAAGGGCATTTTTCTCTGCTGTGGACTCCGAAACTGGGAGATTAGTTCAGATCAGTGAGCAAGGGCACGGGAAGGGGGAGGGGGACGGTGAACAGAGGGAATGGGCGGGTGAAGGGTGGGAGAATTTCGCCGACAAAAGCTTTCAAGCGAAGGGGAGTGGGGATGGAGAAGGAGAGACAAAAGAAGTGTCTGATATAACAAGGGGTGGAGCTGGGTGAACACAGCAGGCCAGGCGACATTGGAGGATCAGGAAACTTGACGTTTCAGGTCTGGGCCCTTCTTCAGAAATGGGGAGGGTGAGGGGACTCTGAAATAAATGGGTGGACAGTGATAGCAGGTAGATAGTGGAGTGGATAGGGTGGGAAAGAAGACGGAAAGGTCAATGAGGCGGGTATGAAGCTTGAAGAGTTGTGTGTAGGAAGGGAGTGGGGATGTGGGTTGGTCAGTGAGGAGGGAGAGGTGAATATGTGGGAGAGAAGATGGACAAATCAAGTAGGCAGGGATGAGCAGGCTCTGATCTTGGGATGAGGCCAGGGTTTGGGAGATTTTGAAGCTTATGAAGTCCACATTAATACCATTGGGCTGCAGGGTTCCCTGGCTGAATATGAGGTGCTGTTCCTCCAACCTTCGGGTGGCATCGTTGTGACACTGGAGGAAGCCCAGGATGGTCATGTCATCAAGGGAGCAGGAGGGGGAGTTGAAGTGATTTACGACTGGGAGGTGTTGTTGTTTGTCACAAAATGAGTGTAGGTGCTCTCTGTGATCTCTGAGCCTGCGCTTGGTCTCCACGATGTAGAGGAAGCCACATTGGGAACAGTGGATACAAAAGACCTCATCAGCAGATGTGCAGGTGAACATCTGTTTCGTATGGAAGGTTTTCTTGGGGCCTGGGATGGAAGTGAGGAGGGAAGTGTAGGGGCAGGTGTAGCACTTCCTGCGGTTGCAGGGAAAGGTGCCAGGGCTGGTGGGGCTAGTGGGAAGTGTGGAGTGGAAGAGGGAGGCCTGGAGACCGTGGTCCCTCCAGAAAGCAGATCAGGGTGGAGAGGGAAAAATGTCTTTGGTGGTGGGGTCAGATTGCGGGTAGTGAAAGTGGTGGAGAATGATCTGTTGGATCCGGAGATTGATAGGGTGATACGTGAGGACAAGGGGGATTCTCTATTTGTTTTTATTGTGGGGAGGGAGTGCAAGGGCTGAGGTGTGGGAAACGCAAGAGATGGGGTCAAGGGTATTTTCAACCACTGTTGCGGGGGGGGGGTTGTTTTTGTGTGTGTTTGTGTGTGTGTGTGTGTGTGTGTGTGTGTGTGTGTGTGTGTGTGTGTGTGTAGAACGCCTCATTTTGGGAGCAGAGGGGTGGAAGGTGTTGGTAAGTTGGATGCTCGAGCTCCTCCTGGGAGAATGGAGCGGCACTGATACAGTCATCGATGTAACAGAGGAAGAAGTGGGGGATAGGGCCAGTGTAACTGTGGGAAAGGGACTGTTCCACATTTCCCACAAAGAGGCAGGTATAGCTTGTGCCACTGTGGCCACCCCTTTCATCCATAGGAAGTGGGAGGAGTTGAAGGAGAAGTTGTTCAGATTAAGGACGAGTTCAGTTTGGTGGATATCGGTGAATGGGGACTGGCCTGGCTTGCGGGACAGAGAGAAGCAGAGGGCTTTTTAGGATAATGCAAGTATACAGATATTGGACATCCATGATGAAGATGAGGTGTTGACGGCCAAGGATTCGAATGTTTTGGAGGAGGTGGAGGGCTGGGTGGTGTCCCGGATGTAGGTGGGGATCACCTGGACCCGGGGGAGGAAAGAGAGTCGAGATAATTGGAGATAAGTTCGGTGGGGCAGGAGCGGGGACGAATGGTCGATCAGGGCAGTCGGGTTTCTGGATTTTGGGATGGGGATAGAAGCGGGCGGTGTGGGGTTGGGGAACGATGAGGCATGAGGCTGTTGGTGATGAGGTTATGGGTGGTCTGGGAGATGCTGTTTTGGTGGTCGGGGGTGGGGTTATGATCGGGGGATGGTAGGAGGAGGTGTCAAAAGCTGACACATGGCTTATATTATAAGTTATCCGTGTAGGAGAAAAATACATAGAATACTTGCACACACAGCAACAAATATACCCGAGAATATCAGAATATCAGAGTCAATGTGTGAGCCTCTTCAAGAAGGGCAAGGTGCCTGACTGTCTTTGTTCAGTTGGACAGATTCACGCTTCATTCTCCCCTCCCTTCTAAAGGTTCATAACGCTGAGCCTGGGTTTTTGTGTGTTTTTTTCATTCCCAGCAACTGCAGTGATTTGGTTGGTGGGGTTCGTAAATTGGCACATACCCATGAGCAGCTTGCGGACTATTTCAGCCTCCCCTCCCCTTTGCTGTTCTCGGTGAGACCTTCGAAGGATTTTCGTTGCCTGCAGATCAAGAGTTCAAAGCTTATTTCACTTTCAACGCCACGAGAAAGTTTAGTCTGGAGTTACAGCAAATGGCTCACTGCGTCACCATGGTTGTCCCTGCAAATTTATATCCGAAAACACGTTAACTTTTATGAAGATAACAAAGTGTGAAGCTGGATGAACACAGCAGGCCAAGCAGCATCTCAGGAGCAAAAGCTGGCGTTTCGGGCCTAGACCCTTCATCAGAGAGCGGGATGGGATGAGGGTTCTGGAGTAAATAGGGAGAGAAGGGGAGGCGCCCACTCCCCATCCCTCTCTCTGATGAAGGGTCTAGATCCAAAACGTCAGCTTTTGTGCTCCTGAGATGCTGCTTGGCCTGCTGTGTTCATCCAGCTTCAACCTTTGTTATCTTGGATTCTCCAGCATCTGCAGTTCCCATTATCTCTGATCACAACTTTTATGAAGGTTTGGTTTGTTTGAACATGACCGGCAGTGAGTTGCCTTTTCCTACCATTGGCAATCTCAGTAAAAAGTCTTGCTGGCCCTGCTTTGACTCCTGTCATAAACAGACTTTGCGTTTCTACTCGGCTTTTACCCGTAGTCAGCAGGATTCGAACCTGCGCAGGAATAACCCAATGGATTTCAAATCCATCGCCTTAACCACTCGGCCATGACTACTGGGAGAAATGCCCTGCTGTTTGTCTTTTCAGGTCACTTTCCATGGCCAGTCACCCTGTGGATGAATTATTGCTGGGTTTGTTTGAATCCAATCACTTCACAGATTTCCAAAGTGTTTAATGTAATACATGGTGATTCTGGTTGTTTAATTCCAATAGATAAAATGAACATTCATTTGCAAATGAAAATATATATTGCAGGAAAAAAAACCTCAGCTGATCTGGGAGCATCTGTGGGCAGAGGATTTGAGTCAACATTTCAGAACTTCTTCAGAACTCTGTTTTCTCCTTTCTGTAGTGCAGTTTAGGTTTTTGTTTCTGATTCCAAGCATTCCCAACTCTTTATTGTAGCTATTAAAGCAACATAGAAATAACTTTATGGTCACTCACCAGACAAGATTTCCGTTTGGTGAACATTTTCATGACTGCATTAAAACCCGTAACTGTATACTCAAAAGGGAACTGGTAGAGGGAGAACAGCACTTGTTCCTTTCTCAGTGGCCTCAAACCACCAACTTCACATTTCACAGTCGAAAGCAGCAGCCAATTGCACCACACAAAATAGCGAGCTCTTGCAGCAGCCCTTAAAGCGGGCTGGTAGTGAATTCAAACTTCCAACTGCCTCGCTTGGAGTGACAATTGTCTTGTATCAGCTTTACTTTTCCAAAATAAAACCTGGGACATTCATTGGGGAGACATGGGATCAGACTGATCCTTCCCTCTGCAGACCCATCCACATCACTGGGAACCAGATATTCTACAAACAGGCCCGTCTCCCTTCGACCCTTTCAGTGTCTTGTCTATTTCTCAGTTTTCTCATTGTCCTGGAGCTGAGATGAGATTTGAATTCCTGATGTGCAGGAATGAGAATTCTTTCCATGTCTCAGCTCAGTTCATGTCCCAATGACACCTGAGTCAATGCCCGGCCTCTAAAAGGAATGGCAGGTGTTGGACTGTTTGTGCTCAATCAGAAAGTTCACTCTTCATTGTCCTGTGATTCCAGTTCCCAGGACATTCTGCCATGTGGTCAGGGGAGGGGAGATTTTGAACCTTGTGAAATCTACATTGATACCCTTGGTCTGCAGACTCCTCAAGCGAAATATGAGATCCTGTTCCTGCATCTTTCAGGTGGCGTAGTTGTCTCAATGCAGGAGGCCCAGGATGGACATGTCACCAAAAGCAGCCCAGCTAGTCCCCGCTGCCCTAACCATTCTTCCCACCTCAAGCCCCACCCCTACCCCCTACCCACTAACCTCATCTCGCCGCCCTGACCTGCCCATCCTCCCTGGACTGACCTATTCCCCCCTTAACTCCCCACCTACATTCACCTTCACTGGCTCTCACTCTGACTCTTTGACCTGTCTGTCTCCTACCATCCTATCTTCTGGTTTCTCCATCTTCTATCTGCTTCCGCCGTCTACCTATTTATTTCAGAATCCCCTTCCCCTCCCCCATTTGTGAAGAAGGGTCCCGACGTGAAATGTCAACCTTGCCTGTTCCTCTGGTGCTGCTTGGCCCGTTGTGTTCTGTCAAGGCGAGGTATGTTCAAGGCTGAGATAGACAGGCATTTAGTCATTTTGGGAGCCAAGTCAATTGTTGTGAAAAACCTACCTTGTTCACTGATATCTTTTCAGGAAGGAAACTGCCATCTTTACCTGGTATGGCCTATATGTGACTCAAGACCCACAGCAATGTGGTCGACTCTTTTCTGCCCTCTCTGGAAATTGGAAATGGCTGATAAATGTTGGCCTCTCCAAACATCCCCCTCATCCTGCGTATGAATAAAGGATCCGCAGTTCTTGCTATCACCAGTTAACAGCAGCTTTTCTGCAATACATCTACTGAACAACATCAGATTATTACAGCCCCGTTTTCTCCGCTTTGAAACGCAGGGCTATAATGTGAATCATTTCAAAACTTGGAGAGAGACACTTCGTTGGTGAAGATGCGTCTGGTGTAAGAACACACTTGGGAGTGTGTGCAAGTGAGGTTGCTTGGATCAGTGTCAATTAAACTGGTTGGCTTTTAGTGCTTGCGTCGCTCAGGCATGGATGCAATTCCCACTTAGGAAATGGAGATTTATATCTCTTCCTGTTAACCTTAGGAATGAAAATGAGTTGCTGGTTATGTACAGAACACACACCCTGGATCTAGCAGAATCAGTCCAATGAAAGTTTGCCTTCATGTTGGAGGATAATGGCAGCAGGGATATGATCACCTCAAACTCCTCTCCAAGTTTCTTACCATTTTGAGTTTGAACTATGCTGCTGTTCCTTCAGCGTCGCTGCTTCTAAGTCCTGGAACTCCCTTCCTAATAGCATCAAAGCTGTCCCTACGTGCCAATGAGTTTGAGTGTTTAATAAAGTAACTCATCACCTCCATCTGTGGGTTAATTAGGGATGGGCAATAAATCCAATCCGACTGAATGAAGTCCTAACCCAGGCATCCGGGTTCAAGTTGTAGTTTCTAAGTGAACACCTACAATTGGTCAGGAACACGTTCAGAAGCAAAGTGTGGGAGTGAAGCCAAAGTGAAAGGCAATGATGGCTGGGGGGGGGGGCGCGGGGGCATGAGGCAGGAAGTGAGTGTGGAGCTGTTGGTGCAGGGCTCAATGTTGTCTCCAATGGGTCAGGCTTTACATTTGCTCAGTAACCAAAATGAACCTATTCTTCTTGTTAGGTTCGCTCAGTGTGTGTTAACGTTGTTCATGGGCCCCAAGGGGATGACCCCATGCTCTTTATCCAGTCGGCTGAAACAGGTGAAAATGTCAGTTTTAAACTAAAGGGTCCAGGCCCAAAACGTCAGCTTTTGTGCTCCTGAGATGGTCCCTGGCCTGCTGTCTTCATCCAGCTCCAGAATTTGTTACCTCGGATTCTCCAGCATCTGCAGTTCCCATTATCGCAGGAGAAAATTGTCTATTTCCATGTATTTTCACAGGAGAATATTGAGATGTCAACAATCCGTGTTGAAAAGTGGTGTTAGATTGAAATTCTCACCAAGGAATACTGATACAACAAAGTTCCCCAAGTTACTGTGATTGTATGGTTAAGGAAATGGCCCTACGGTTGGGTAAAAAACAGTGTGTAGTAAACAGGCGACCCTGAGTAAAAATCCCTGCGGTGACTGAACGTTATATTGAAGATTCCTCGTTTCAACATTTCTGAAATGCCATATAACAACAAAGTTACTTGCTCCCCTTTATTCATTCACAGACTGAAGGTGTCACTGGCTCGGCCAACATCTATTGCCCGTTGCTAATTATCCACCATGTTTGCTGGAGGCCTGGAGTCAGACGTAGGCGCGATCAGTAAGGATCAAAGATGCCTGAAGGACATTACGGAACCACATGGGTTTTGGTTCCCGGATGATGGATTTATGGCCATCTTTGCATTCTAAATTACAGTTATTTATTGAATTGAAATCCCATCATTTTCTGGGGGTGATATTTGAACTTTGGTCTCCAGAACGTTACCTGGTTTTCTGAATAAACAGTCCACTGACAATACCACTCGACCATTACGTGCCCTGTCTGTGCAGAGAACTGAGCATGGTTCTTATGTTTTAGTGCAGACAGTTATCATTTGGTGCTGGTACTCCTGTCACCTGTTTTCTCTCCATCAGGGAATGGTTTCCTGCTGCAATTAATTTATCCTGAGGTTTGGTAGGAATAACAAGGTGAGACAGAATAAACTGCAGCCTTACTGTGGAATATTGTGGTAATGAGGCAGGCACCACAAACTGATCACCCTCATTCTCTGCTGTCACCATTCATTCATTTTACACCAACAGTAAAAACATCACAGTCATCATATAACTGTGGCATTTTGTTTCTTTTCTGGTGGATTAGGAATTCTATTTAGAAGTCTAAACACTCATCATGTTTTGAGGGAATAAATGCCTCCTTGGCTCAGTCCTAAGTAACAGAAACACTATTTGGAGAATGTGAGCCCAGTTCCAGGCTTTACAATCGGGGTGGGAAAGCCTCTCAGCAGCTCCAGTCTCAAACATTGTCCGGTCTTCAGACTTTTCAAAGAGCAGCAATGGGAAATGAGGGATATCGATATAGAATCCCTACAGTGTGGAAACAGGCCCTTTGGCCCAACAAGTCCACACTGAACTTCAAAGCATCCCACCTCCCTATAACCCACCTAATCTACACCTTCCTAAACACTATGGGCAATCCACCTACCCTGCACATCTTTGGACTGTGGGAGGAAACCCATGCAGACACGGGGGGAATACACAAATTCCACACAGACAGCCGCCCAAGGCTGGAATTGAACCCTGGTGGCTGGCGCTGTGGGGCAGTAGTACTAAACACTGTGCCACTGTGCTGCCCTCAATATGGATGGACGGAGTTGGAGAATATAAAATTTGGTGAGGTGAATACCCAGAGACAAATAGAGATGCATATTGAGGTAGACACTAAAAGGGCCAATTCTCCATTCGACACCGCTGCTAACTAACTGAAAGGAAAAGGCAAATAAAACCTTTTAAGCAGAGCCTTTCAGCACCTGAGGGCCACGGAAGCAGCATTACAGGCGATAAAAGTCTGTTAAAGTTGTAAAGTTGACGACGGGAAATTAATGTGATATTTTAATAAATATGCTGATTCGACAGATAAACGTGATCATTTCCCTGGCATTATAATATAAAAAGGCATAACTGACCTGGTTCTGATGAACAGTCAGTCGATCTGAAATGTTAACTGTATCTCTCACAGATGCTGCCTGGCCTGCTGGGTTTCTGTGTCAGATCCTGTTTTTGTTTCTGTTTTCCAGCATCCACAGTTCTTTGTTTCACGTTAGCTTGAATATCGTTTGGGACACAGTTAGTTACCTCACAGCCCCTTTCCTTCTCCTCATAGGGAGGCGATGCAATCCATGCAATCGATTGTCGGAAGAACCCATCCAGTTCACTAATGCCCTTTAGGGACAGAAACTGCCCACCCGTACCTAGTCTGGCCGACATGTGACTCCAGACCCACTGCAATGTGGTTGATTGAATAAATGCTGCCAAACCAGAGACGCCAGTTAATGAATAAAATTACAATGAGTCAGCAAAGCTGTCATCGCTAAAAGCGAGGAGGTAACATCTTCCACTCAATATTTCAAACCAGGGCCGTGGCTCCAAAAGCACCAAATCTGAATCACCAAGACAACCAGGGAACGCGCCGGAGATGTTTGTATCATTTCTCAATGACATTGTTTTTGCTTTTCCATTTTCGATCCTTTTGGTGACAGGTCAGTTTCTCCTTGTCTTCGAGTTTTTATCACGTGGAAAGAGACTACCTGGGCCAGTGTATCGGTGCCTGTCCTCAGGCATCTATCTATTCTAATCTCAGTTTCCAGCATTTGGCCTACCGTGTTGTGCATTCTGACACATCAAGGGCAAACGTCATTGAGATTAGCCCTGTAATCAATGTTTTGTGACAGTAAAACAGTGTTACAGCCGACTTATGGAACTCATCCTCATGTTTAGTCACAGACAGAGATACACAGACACATCCCTCAGGATGACACCCACTCCAGGTGCTTCACGTTCACTCTCTGTCCCCACACATGTTTCGCCCACAACAGACAGATTTATATGGAGCACAAGCAAGTTCTCCAGGCAATGAGACCTGTTGTTGTGAGCTCGGAAATGAAGCCAACAGTGAGCTGAAAAGGTCGCCAACACTGCTCAACTTCCAATTTCATAGTTTAGCTTCAGGGAATCTGGCAACAAAATCACCCAACCACTATTCCAACTTCAGGTGAACATGTCATCTTGCTAGCATTGAAAATGGGCAGGTTGTGCTCGAACCAGGCAGGACTCGAACCAGTAATTTTCTGATCCGAAGTCAGACGCGTTATCCATTACGCCAGTGGCTCGCAATGATGAACTGGCTTCTTGTCGAGTTGAGTTATTTACAGGGACCAAGGTGGAAATATGATATATGAGGTAAGCACCAGCAAAGGTAATCTCTGTCACTGCTTCACTTCAATGGGCCTCATTTTGTGAAGCAGAAAATTTCACTTGCAAAAGAAACAAATTGGTCCTCAGATGCCTGCTTCACTGTCATCTGTTTCTCTGCCGAGACTTGGCAACGTTTTATTCAGTTATTGCGCAAGTTTACAAACCAATCCAGTGAGACATAATTTCATACGATTACTAACCCTAAACCTTGGTCAGGTAAGTGAATGCATGTGATATATTCGCAGCAAACACCGTTTGTGGTCATAGGCTGAAATTGATTTCATAAACAACCACCCCCAAGCTCTCCCGAACATTAAAAAAATACATCAGAGGCAACAACGGCTCATGTCGGATTCAAGCCAGCAACTTCTCACATTTCTATCAGCCACCTGATGTGAGAATCATACCACAAGACCAATGACACAGTCTGTGGACACCCCACATAACAATAAATGAGGTGCTACTCAGGCAGTGATAGTCTCCCTACCTTGGATGTAGGAGAAAGAGTTCAAGTTCTATCTGCTCCAGGGGTATGTACTAACATATCTGAATGTGTTGCTTAAAGAAAATCCTACTTCCCAATGCAGCAGTGAATATTTTCTTTTTGTTCTGTCTCTCCACCACGGAGTCAGAGCTCTCTCCATCAACAAATGCATTAAGCCATTTTGCCACGGGCAGGCAGTGCTGGGAGTGGTATACACTTTGTCGCTGTCTGTCAAACACTGGAAGAAGGAAGGAGCAGAAGGGATGGAATCAGACTTGTGTAGCAAATTTTAAAGGCGATTTGGAACTTTCATCAAATGTCATTGATCAGAGGCAGACAGAAAGATGGAGAGCTGCTGGGAAAGATAGAAGTCGAAACTAGAGATTAGTCTCTACAGCAACTTAAAATGCAATCTTTCTGTGCAGCCTGTTTGATGTTCAGAATTTGTCTGCACACGGGGCGTCCTTTTGTTTGTGACCTCCACAGCAGGAGCTAATGTCTGACACCAACAGTCCCGTGTTCAGTGAATCTGAGTGAAACACTCATTCACTGAGAGACGTCCCCAACGGCCCTGAGTTGCGGGGCTGCAGACAGTACAACGTGGAAGGGAGGGTTAATAATGAGCCATTGTTTCTCCCCCACCCGCTCCCTCACAGAGACAGAGAGAGAGTGACGTCATAAACCCATGGCATCATTCACATTCACATTTAGCCCTTCGAGTCCACAGCGACTGTCTGTCTCTTGTATTTCTCTGTAGTTATTCACAATCGGTGATATCTGTCCCTAATAATGGTGAGCTGTGTCTGTGTCATGATGCAGCCTCTGGCATCCTGATCCTTTTGTCATTCACGTCTGAAACAGCATTGGGAATTACTGCCAGGCATGACAAAAGAGACTGCAAGTAATGCGTTCAGAGATAATGGGAACTGCAGATGCTGGAGAATCTGAGATAACAAAGTGTGCAGCTGGATGTGCTCCTAAGATGCTACTTGGCCTGCTGGGTTGATCCAGCTGCATACTTTGTTATGCAAGTAATGTGTTTCTACTTAACCGGATTATTCTCATCTCAGAGAGGAAGTTTGATGATTCAGCTTGGAGCAGACCGACTGAGAACAGGAGAAGACCATTCAGACCTTCACAAGTGTATCATCTCACCTGTATGAACTTGGCCACAACAAACTCTGAACATTTTCATGTCACATCTCTTTCTGCTTCTGTCCCTGCCTCACCTCTAGCTCCCTCTGACCGCCCAGATCTGAGGTGAATGAGCTGCTCGATGCAAACGCAGTCAGATCGCGAAGCCAATCTTTACCTTGGCAGCAGGTCCAGGGAATGTCAGGCACAAGGAACGGATTGAGAAGCGATGGGTTATCACATGGTTGTGCGAAGAGACACCAGGATTGCATCTTCCTATCTCCCAGATACTGATTCCAGGAACATGCACAGTGCCAGTTATCCCCAATCCCAATGGATGACGTGTCTGATCGCCAGATGAGGGGACAGTCAGATCGACACCTTCCTGGCTCGGGTGCATTTTGAAAACGCTGTCCTGTCACTTCACAAACGAAGCTGACCACAAACGATCATAGAGGGCTCGACCACAGAAAAAGACCCTTCAGTCCATCGGGTCTGACCAGTTGAACTCAAGACCTTGACTGTTCTCGGAACAAAATCAAAATTGCTGGAAAAGTTCAGCAGGTCTGGCAGTATTTGTGAAGAAAAATCGGGGTTAACACTGTGGGTTGGCTGACCCTTTCTCAGGACTGACTGTTATAGTCTTATTTGCAAGCAGATGGCTCACAGCCTCACCACGGCTGGCCCTGCAAGTGGATATCTTCAAAGTGGTTGACGTTTATGAAGGTTCGTGCCTGTTCTGCAATGACAGGCAGTGAATTGCCTTCTCCCCAACACTGGTGCCCTGAGTGAAAAGTTTGTTTCCCACTGCTTTGTTTTCTGTCACATGCAAAATGGAGGGAACAAACAGCCCTCACACTTGTCTCCAGTTTCCCCCCAACAGTCAACAGAATTTGAACCAGCACAAGGATGCCCCATCAAATTTGGAGCCCTTTACCTGAACCACTTGGCCATGATTACTGCAAGTGGTATGATGCTGTTTATCTATGGAGGTTGCCTTCCGTGGTCAGTTGAGCTGTGGCAGAATGAATTCTTGCCTGGTTTGTTCGAATCCAATCACTATGCAGATTTTTAAAGTATTAAATTTTGTATATGGTGATTCTGGTTGATTTATTCCAATAGATAAAATAAACGTTCATTCGCAAGCAAAATATAAATAGCAGGAAAATAGCTCAGCAGATCTGGGAGCATCTGTGGGCCAATAATTTGAGTCAAGTCTTCAGAACTTCCTCAGAACTCTGTTTTCTCCTTTCTGTAGTGCAGTTTCTGTTCATCGTTCTGACTCCAAGCATCCACAGCTCTTTATGGAAGTAAGGAAATCAACATCAAAATAGCAGTCTGGTCACTCACCGGAGAAGATTTACGTTTGGGGAATATCTTCCTGACTGCATTAAAGCCTGAAACAGTACAGTCAAAAAGGAACTGGTGGAGTGAGAACAGCTCTTGTTCCTTCCTCAGTGGCTTCAAACCCCCAACATCACATTTCACAGTCAAAAGCGACAGCCATTTGCATCACAGAAAATGGCGAGCACTTGTAGCAGCCCTTAAACCGGGCTCGTAGTGAATTCAAACTCCCACCTGCCTCGAATGGAATGATAATAGTCTTGTGTCAGCTGTACCTTTCCGAAATTGGAGATATTTCACGAAAAAAAAACAGCAGTGTTGCAGAATCAATGCAAAGAATACTGCAGAAACTCAACAGGTCCAATGATATTAGTGGAAAGAAAAACAGAGCTGAGGTTTTGAGTGCAGCTGGATTCTTGTTCATAGCATGTGTGCCCTGAATGTCAATGCACTGCCAGAACTGAGAAAACATGACCTTGTTTTGACAGAAATATAGCTGGCAGGATTTGAGCCGACGTGGGGAAACCCCAAGGGATTTCTAAGCCATTGCCTTAACCACTTGGCTACAACTACAGGCCACTGACCATCTGTTAATATTTCTCATGAAATGGCTCTAACAGGAAAGGTGAGTGCTCGATTTGTGATGTCTGCACCACGACCCTAATATCTCCTGTCACCCTTTACTTGATCAGAACAGTTGTGGGACTGAACTGAACTAAACACATTGATGAACGATAGAGTGGATGGAAAGGATCCATCTCCATGTGCAGAGAGATTGATTGTCAGGGCAATGGATCGAGAAATAATTATGTCCTTTTATTTTAATCACGCCTTTCACCACCACCTAAATCGCAGCCACCGAAGTACGTTTGGAACAGATTCATCTTTGGGAAATCTAACGTGCAAATCAGGGCAGTTGGTTCAATGAGAGGCCTAGAAACAAAATACTTTAAATACTTACAACTTGGGCTGGGGACGCCAGTGCGTTCACACCGAACTTTGGAGGCTTGTTGTGTTCTGATTTATACCCGAGTGTATTATCTCAGGGAAACGAGTTGCCCATTTAAATCAAAGATAAGGTGGGTGTTCTCACACTCAGGGAGAAGCAAATCTGTGGAATTCTTGAAAACAGAGGCTGTGCTGACTTGGTATATTCAAGGCTGAGACAGAGAGACATTTAGTCATTTCAGGAGTCAAGGGCCCCGTGTATATGGCAGAACAGTGGTGTTGAGGATTACCAGATCAGCCTGGACCTTATTAAAATGTATAGCTGACCCGATTGGCCAAATGGCTTCCATCTGCTCCAATTGCTTATCTGTCAATTGGAAAATGCTGGGGAACAATGTATAGGAAGAAATAGCAGAACATTCACCAAAGATGACCGCAGTCAAACTGAGTCAACATCGTTTGATGAAAGGAAATCTGCACTTGACACTTTTCCAAGAGTTGCTTGCTAATGTTAAAAATGGAGCTCATAAAGGGAGCCTGTGGACGAAATGTACATGAATAAGGGCCAAATGCTGGCAAATGGGACTAAATTAATTTCAAATATCTGGCCGGCATGGACGAGGTACACTGAAGTGTCTCTTTTCACGCTGTCCATCTGGACGAAGCGACACTTGCTCATTCCCAATTTAATTGTTTGTTGGCAAATGCCAGTCGAGCCAGTCTCTGTGGCGCAATTGGTTAGCGCGTTCGGCTGTTAACTGAAAGGTTGGTGGTTCAAGCCCACCCAGGGACGCAGTGCTTTTTCACTCTTAACCCAATTACCATTCTCCAGGGCGCTTTTTGGCTGCCAGAAGATAACCGTGTTTGCTCATCAGGATTCGAACGAAGCCCAACATGGACAGGTCTTAACGTGCAGCCGAAGCTAAAATGACAAGGCGAACACAGTTGCAGACACACCAAAGCATAAATGCTGTCTGTGAGACAGCTCGGCTTGTTTGTGTCATGAACTACTTGCACAAGTGGAAGCGGGGCAATCCCAAACTGCGCTTCCACTATACTGGGAGTTTAGTCCAATGCCACTTTCCGGAAAATGCTCTCATAATGAAAATGAAAGAAAGGATGAGAATGACCCATGAAAAGTGATGATTAACAATCACAATCTCAAAGGGGCTGGGTTTCCCCTCTGATCAACAGTGTGGGTGTGCCTGCCCGGCAACGATTGCAGCGGATTGAGATAGCGGCTCATCAGTTCCCTTCTCCAGGACAGAAATGAAGGAAATGAGAGAAATTTAACAAAATTTCACATCACAATTATCCGCCTTTTCACAATCACAGCAAATAACTGTGATAAGAATTAATGCAAGATTTGATTTCACAGCAGCAATAGGGTAACGATCTCCATTCGCTTTCAGTGAAAAGAGTGAACAATGCATCTTGCCTGGAACATGAAGCAGCAGAGCAGCCTGCTTGTTCTGGAGATCATGCTGGGGACATTCCATGCCTTAATGGGCCGAATGGTCACTGTGTATGCATTAGGCTTTCTGTGATCTCTGACTCTGCGTGTTTTTTTTTCTTATTTAGAATTTTGAAATTGTCTGCACCAAAATGTGCGGCTCATTCACATCTGTTCAGAAGAGAGGTGGTCTCAATAGGACTCCATTTAACAACATTGTGCACTGTTCTCAAATCTGGAAAACAAATCCTCATGGACAATTTTACACCCCCGCAGTCATGGAGCTTTTCATTCTATGACATGACCCACACTACACCAACTATAATCACCGTTTCTATGTTTAAGAATACGCAGCTATTTACATACATCTCTCAAAGAAGAGTGAATATCTAATCAGATACAAATTTTCAGCAAGAAACAATGGATTATTGTTGATGGTTGTTTTTGTCACTGATAACCTGTTGCCAGTGTTGTTTCAAAAGGCTCTGTGCAAGGTCACGTGATATACGTGGCGGACACAGAAACATTGTAGCAGGAAGAGGCCAGCCGGTCCTTCCAGCCTATTTAATATGATCATAGCGATCACCCAACTCACTTCCCTGTTTTACTTCTCATTCCATATCCTTTTGTCCCATGAAACCTAAGAACCATAACTAACTCCGTCTTTGAAAAATAAACAATCTTTTAGCTTCCCGGTGCGGCTTTCTCTACATTGGGGAAACCAAGCGGAGGCTTGGGGACCGCTTTGCAGAACACCTCCGCTCAGTTCGCAACAAACAACTGCACCTCCCAGTCGCAAACCATTTCCACTCCCCCTCCCATTCTCTTGATGACATGTCCATCATGGGCCTCCTGCACTGCCACAATGATGCCACCCGAAGGTTGCAGGAACAGCAACTCATATTCCGCCTGGGAACCCTGCAGCCATATGGTATCAATGTGGACTTCACCAGTTTCAAAATCTCCCCTTCCCCCACTGCATCCCTAAACCAGCCCAGTTCATCCCCTCCCCCCACTGCACCACACAACCAGCCCAGCTCTTCCCCTCCACCCACTGCATCCCAAAACCAGTCCAACCTGTCTCTGCCTCCCTAACCGGTTCTTCCTCTCACCCATCCCTTCCTCCCACCCCAAGCCGCACCCCCAGCTACCTACTAACCTCATCCCACCTCCTTGACCTGTCCGTCTTCCCTGGACTGACCTATCCCCTCCCTACCTCCCCACCTACACCCTCTCCACCTATCTTCTTTACTCTCCATCTTCGGTCCGCCTCCCCCTCTCTCCCTATTTATTCCAGTTCCCTCCCCCCATCCCCCTCTCTGATGAAGGGTCCAGGCCCGAAACGTCAGCTTTTGTGCTCCTGAGATGCTGCTTGGCCTGCTGTGTTCATCCAGCCTCACATTTTATTATCTTGGAATCTCCAGCATCTGCAGTTCCCATTATCTCTGAATCTTTTAGCTTCAACCGCTTGTGAGGAACAGAATACTTCAGATGTGTTACTTTATGGTGATGATGTTCCCCTCACCTCATTCCTATATGGCTACAGCTTATCCTCAAGCTGTGGTCTCTGGGTTTGGACTCTCCAGTGATCGGGAACATGCATCTTTTGTTTACCTTGCTTCGTCCTGTTGGTATTTTATAGGTTGTTTGGAAATATCCCTCATTGGCCTCCAGATACGTTTAATGATTTGTAGATCAATATCGGAGGCATGATTAAGAAGTTTGCAGGCAACACAAGATTTGGGAACTTCATTGAAAATGAAGAGTGTCGGTGTAGTCTGCAAGAAGATATCGATGGACTGGTCAGGCGTGCAAAAAAGGTGACAAATGGAATTAAGCCCAGAAAAAAGTGAAGTGTTGTGTTTGGGGCGATCCAACACAGTAATGGAATGCACAATTTAGAAAACAATACGAAGAGATGTGTGGGAAATTTTGAGGATGGATATATGCTAAAGGTGTCAGAAAGATTTATGGGGTGAGGACATTTTTTTCAGACAGGGGGTGGTTGGTGTTCGGAACACACTGCCGGAATTATATGAAACAGACTGCCGGAATTATATGAAACAGAAGCACTGAGTGCGTTTAAAACCTCCATGGATTTTCCAGTCGTGTTCTATAATTGTAGATCTATAGCTGCAATTGTGGAAAGTGGGCTGAGTAAGTGTTCCATTTCTCCTTCAGCACAGAGACACTGGGCAGAGTGATCTCCTCCTCGTCTGCACATTTCACAAAATTTTCAAATAAATTGATGTTACCGAGAAGGGGCCTTTACATAATTGATCACTGGTTGATCGCAGTGAGTTGATGGCTCTCTCTTAACAGCTTTTTCGGTCCTTCATTGTGCATCTCCTCAACATGTCTAGTTGCTGTAGTGTGGAATGAACATGTGAATATTTGTCTCGTTCAGTGAGCCAACACTAAACAGCAGGCAAGAGCATTCCTTGTGAAGTGGAAGCAAGCTGGACCCGTTGACCAGGGATCAGTGTTTTCAAATGGTCCAATGCTGTTAACATTTTCTCCAGTGATCCACATGATCAGATCCTCTATATGCTGACCTGCCAGTTTCATTTGTTTCACCGAAAGTGATTTTCCACAAGCTGACAGGAGACCCCTCAATCGAAATGCAGCCTCTCAAACTGTTGCTATTGCTGGTTGGACGCTGTACATTGTTGGATTGTGCAGACAAGGTCAGCTTCCCAATATGCATTCTCTTGTAATGCAAAGCGCTGCGTGCCAGAGGAACGAAATGGCTGAACGCATCTGGCAATGGACCAACGCTGGTCCAGGAGAAAGGGCAGAAACAGTAGGCTCCTTGGAGCATAGAGTCAGAATGAGAAGCAGCTGTTATTGAAACAGTTTGCTGCCTTTTCTCACGAAGCAACAGGGAATTGACATAGTTTAGAAAGAGGTATACTAAATTTGTTGTTAAAACTGTTGCATTGCCAATGCCTCAAAACCCGGGCAGGTTGCCTTCCATTTTGTCAGATAGCCTGATCAGTTTTTCGAACAGAGCTGCACTCGATGATGTCGGACTTCCTGATATCGCGGTTTGAGCCACAGGGTTCGTTGAGGCAAATATAGCACAGCAACACACATGGAGAAAGTGAAAACAAATATTTTGGATGTTTGCCCACGCAGTGGGAAAATAACCACCTTGCGGAGAGGCGTGGGTCTAGTGGCATTATCGCCAGGCTATTAATTCGCAATCACAGTTGTTGTTCTTTGAATTCAATAAAATTCTTCAATTAGGAGTCAAATGTCGGGAAAATCCCAACCCAATAGACTTTCGAGAAGGCATTAAATGCATCCCAAGGCAATGCGAATCCAGTCCAGTGATCTGAGCTAACCAACTTTTTGTAATCTAACATTTAAATCACAACTCCTGAGATGCCGCCTGGCCTGCTGTGTTCATCCAGCTTCACACTTTATTACCTCAGTTCCTTTACAATTTTCAATGAGTCACATGGAATAATAAGACACACCTTTAAAAACCATGTTTTTTTTATAATAAAAAATGTTAAGTGCTACACTTCTCCATGCAACTTCATTACAACTAAAGACAAGCAAGTGGAGGCTGCTACCCTCCGAATTCCTTACTCAACTCAGTCTTGTGAAAGGATGCTGGTCACATCAACCCGTATTCAATGCAGCTACATTTTCTGTGCGGTACAACCTCTTTTGGACTGCAAGAAAGGAATTTGTTGTTTCTGCTCTCAGAGCTGATTTGCTTTCACCAATATCTTGCTCAGCTCCCTGCTTCCAGTGAACACTTTAATCAGGAACAAATCTATCAAATTCTTTACAGTCCAATACAGACTGATCCTGCAAACATGCAGAAGTCACACATTTCCATTTTCACTATCTCAATCATTTGACACAACATTTAAAAAGCTTGATGAGATGAACATAATTCTTTTTCCATCATTGGAACGACTTGTACGAATTTGCACGTGGGAAGTTGAGTACTATGAAACAGAGAAACCGTTTTTTTTCTGATTTTATCACACAACAGTGTCAGCGATACAGCGAAAACATCACCTCCGTTTCTTTCTCCTCAGATGATCCTTCTCCAGTTGGAAATTAATGCTAATCAGTTGACAGTTGAGGTATATCCCCCAGGTATGGATCATTATCCGAACACAGAGAGTGATCTTCTCCAATAAATTCTGTTTTGATTAACTACTTTTTTTCCCCGACAAGCTGATGTCAGCATCTCAAACAGCCAGTCACCACCTCCTCCCCTCCACCTAATTTGTTGTGTCAGAGCACACAAGGCTATGGGCCAAGTGCTGGGAACTGGGATGCTGAGCCTCTTTCCGTGTTGGAAAAGCACAATGATTGAATCATATTGGAGGAGAAAGAATGCCAGAGGAAAATGAAAGCCAGAAGCTGTGTCATTAAGAAACAATGCAGCTCCCCTGTCAAGTGTCCCTGGTGGTCTAATGGTCAGGATTTGGTGCCCTCACCGCTGCGGCCTGGGTTCAATTCCCGGTCAACGAATCAAGATGTATCATTCCTGATAGTGGTAACAGCAAAAGCAGCGCAACATTGAGTGGATTTGCTTGAATGCCTCAGATCAGTTAATGTCCCCAAGAACATCAGAGTCCATGTTTCAGCTTCTTAAAGAGAGGAAAGGTGCCTTAACTGTCCCTGCTCAGTGGGACTATTCACCTTTGTGCTGTGTTGTTAACAGGGACATGAGCAGTAATAGTAACACTCACAAGATGAAAAACCAGCAATGAGAATCATCATCACGGCTTCAACTACATAGCCTTCCTTCCCTGTTCTGGTGAGTTTCAATACCAAATAAAACATGTTTGTCGTCAGGAAGCAGCCACTCAATGAGATCACCACTGACCTGAAAAAAATCTCACCTCTGTTTTCCTGCTTTTCCTCCACAACCTCAGTTAAACTTGAGCCTAATCACAACATTGTATATTACTGACAATTTTCAGAAAGTTGGATAACATTAATGACCTGTGCAGGCTTGCAATAAATTGAATAATATGAAATGAGCTAAAAAGGCTTCCCACAATTCAACCCAGTGCAGAGCTAGCCACATGAGAAAGGTCAAAGAGCGAAAACATTACCTCCATTTCTCCCTGCACATATTTCTCTCCTGACAACTTGAATATTTGCATCATTTTTCATTATAATTGAGACATTTTCACTGACAGACATGTGCTGCAGAAAACTACTTCGCTTCAGATTAAAATTGCTGAGTACCCTTTCGCACAGACCAATTCTCAATAAGCCCTGATTCATGTCAATAAAAGCTGCTCTGGGAGAGGTTGGAGCTCACAGCCTCAGCATTGCACGCACCTCGACACCGTCATAGAAGGACGGCGTGCTCACAGATTGTGTTGCTTCTATCTGTAGCACCCTGCTTACTGCTGATACAGCACTGCATTCTCTCATCCTTCGGCACATGATCCCTGCGGCCCTATCTCGGTTTTGTCACATTGTCTCAGTTATAATGCACAGACTATCCCGTCGTCTATTACCACAGAGGAGCTCCCGCGCTGATTGCCATCCCCATTTCTGGTTGGATCTTCATGGCTGGGCCACTGAGTTTCTCTGATACTGGCCCAGGAGCTGGGATTGTATGGTTGTCAGCAGCAGTGGTTGCTTCCTTGTGTGAGGGATCTGGTGAAGTAACCAATGCTAAACTGCATTGTTTGCCTCTTCTCGCAGACATTTCTCCCTCCTAAAATCACAAACCCTCTGTTACATCCTTCCTCCCACATTACTGAGGCACTGCACAATCTAACACTCGCTCCACATTGACACATTGACAAGTGCGTGTTATTACTATCTGCCCTCCCATTCACGTTGGGACATGTCACAGGAAGGACGGTGCTGCCTGAACCAGCGCCGGGCAGATCTGCAGCTCCCGGGGAGACAGACTATCACTGAAATTGCCGACATGCACCTTCTGCAAGGTGCAGCTTGTGTCTCTTTTGTAATGAAAGCGCTCAGATAGATTACTTCTGGATTGAAGTGTTTACTGGAAGCAGGAATTTGATGAAGATACAGGGCAAACAGATTGAGATTTGACTGAAGAAACAACAAAAAGCTTCAACATTTTAGTTAGATTTGCCGTTTGAGTTGTGGATGTTGTTGCCGGTTGTCTCGCCGAGCTGGTAAGTTGTTCTGCAGACGTTTCATTACCCTAAAGGTTAGCAACATCTGTGCAACCTTCGATGAAGCGCTGTTGTGTTTTCCAGCCTGTTATTTAAACTCTGGTGTCTGTTGAGCTGGAAAACCTCACTTACGGTTTTCTTCACAATGGAGTGCATTTGGGGTCGAGCTCCATTTGTTTATTGACGGCTTTCTCAGTGGAGTACCAGGCTTCTTGGAATTTCCGTGCTTCTCTCTGCTTTGCCTGCCCCAAGATCCTGGGATTGTCCCAATCAAAATGGTGGTTCTCCCTATTCATGTGGATGGAGATGAGTGAGTATTAGGTGTGTCTTTTTATTCCCAATTTATGTTTGTATACCCTTGTGATTAATTTCCTTCCCGTTTGTCCAATGTAGTGTTTGCTGCAGTCTTTGCAGGGAAGCGTGTGTATGGCATTGGCCTTGTCCATAGTGAGTGGTGGGTCTTTGTTCTGGGTGAGCGGTTGACACAGGGTTGAGAGATAATGGGAACTGCAGATGCTGGAGATTCCAAGATAATAAAATGTGAGGCTGGATGAACACAGCAGGCCAAGCAGCATCTCAGGAGCACAAAAGCTGACGTTTCGGGCCTAGACCCTTCATCAGAGAGGGGGATGGGGGGAGGGAACTGGAATAAATAGGGAGAGAGGGGGAGGCGGACCGAAGATGGAGAGTAAAGAAGATAGGTGGAGAGGGTGTAGGTGGGGAGGTAGGGAGGGGATAGGTCAGTCCAGGGAAGACGGACAGGTCAAGGAGGTGGGATGAGGTTAGTAGGTAGCTGGGGGTGCGGCTTGGGGTGGGAGGAAGGGATGGGTGAGAGGAAGAACCGGTTAGGGAGGCAGAGACAGGTTGGACTGGTTTTGGGATGCAGTGGGTGGGGGGGAAGAGCTGGGCTGGTTGTGTGGTGCAGTGGGGGGAGGGGATGAACTGGGCTGGTTGAGGGATGCAGTGGGGGAAGGGGAGATTTTGAAACTGGTGAAGTCCACATTGATACCATATGGCTGCAGGGTTCCCAGGCGGAATATGAGTTGCTGTTCCTGCAACCTTCGGGTGGCATCATTGTGGCAGTGCAGGAGGCCCATGATGGACATGTCATCAAGAGAATGGGAGGGGGAGTGGAAATGGTCTCTGCCTCCCTAACCGGTTCTTCCTCTCACCCATCCCTTCCTCCCACCCCAAGCCGCACCCCCAGCTACCTACTAACCTCATCCCACCTCCTTGACCTGTCCGTCTTCCCTGGACTGACCTATCCCCTCCCTACCTCCCCACCTACACCCTCTCCACCTATCTTCTTTACTCTCCATCTTCGGTCCGCCTCCCCCTCTCTCCCTATTTATTCCAGTTCCCTCCCCCCATCCCCCTCTCTGATGAAGGGTCTAGGCCCGAAACGTCAGCTTTTGTGCTCCTGAGACGCTGCTTGGCCTGCTGTGTTCATCCAGCCTCACATTTTATTATCTAAGAAAATTGAGCTTTCTGTTTTGAATATTCTGAAATATCTCCTTTAAGTACTGCTGTTGCAGCTGGACTGAGCCAACTCTTATCCTTTTTTTTTCATTTCGCATCAGTCCTAATTTCAGTCTGATACCATTGCACTTTTAAGGTAGATGTACTTATCTTGGATCCAACTTTTGCTCCTTTAGACTGATTGGAAAAATCAGATCACTGCTTCTGAGTTGCATTATCACTCTAAGAAAGAACTGCAGTGGGCTCCTTCAAGCTGAAATTAGTAACCAGTAGGCTATGAGACACAGGTGGGGATTGAACCACAATTTTTGGTTTACGAGCCCAAAGATTTCCCTCTTGGCCCTGCTTTCTATTTTCATTAAACTGATACACTCTATTGGTTCGTGAACTACAAGTATGATTTTTGTTTTTAATTTGTTGGAAAAGTCAGATAAGCTGACAAATTACCTGATGTTAAAGTACAAAACAGGATGATCAAGAGAGAACAGTAAATGATTGAGTTCAGACAAATTCTGAAGTAAGTAGAAACAGGCAGCATGGTAGCCATGTGTGTAATGCAATTTAACCATGTAACCATCAGTGATTAGTACTGCTACTTCACAGCGCTAGGAACACAGGTTTGATTCCAGCCTTGGGCAACTGTCTGTGTGGAGTTTGCACATTCTCCTCATGTCTGTGTGGGTTTCCTTCGGGTGCTCTGGCTTCCTGCCACAGTCCAAAGATGTGCAGGGTAGGTGGATTGACCATGCCAAATTGCCACAGAGTGTTCAGGGAGATGTAGATCAGGTGGGTTATAGCAGAATGGGTCTGGGTGGGATGTTCTGAGGTCTGGTGTGGACTTGTTGGGCTGTTTCCACACTGTAGAAATTCTAATTCTAATTTGAGTCAACCCATACAGGAATCAGATTGCAAAAACTGAATGTGGAATTCATGCTGCAATTGTTTTGGTTTTAATGAGCACACAACTGCAGATCTTTGCAGTAACGATTTCCTAGCACAGAGAAGGAAATACCTGCTTGCAAGGTCGCGTCAGGAATGTCCATTGGATTCATCCCAGGGATGTGAGGATCCACGAGCATACAAATAATATCAGGCAGTGCGCTATAAGTTTAGAATGGTGAGAGATGGGGAATATATATTCATTCACAAAATAATCATTTCGTAGAATTCAATACAGAGAGGCACAAAGTGATGCACAAACAGAACATCGACATGGAGAGACGATACACAATAAATAGGAGATTTTTTTTTAAGTGTTGATTTCAGTTTCACTCTGACATTTAGTGAAGGACATGAACTGCCCTTACCCAGCCTGCAATGGAAATGACTCGAGCTTCACAGAGAGGTCGTTGAATAACAGTTACATTTCAAAAAAGCTGAGAGTCAGTTGGGTCACAGGGATTTAGGGATGTTGGCCTTACAAGCCTTTCCCACATTCCATGAAAGTGCCAAAGAAGTGAGTCAAGAGCTTTTGGTCCCCAAATAGACGATGTCCATGATGTGGTTAGACAATAATTTGGGTTAGTTGAGTTTATAAATGGAGAAATCACGTTAATTAAACGAATAGGTCATTGTACAACTGCAATGTCTGTAGTTCAGTCTCAGGTCGAGCAACGGGTGTAATCCTTGTCCTTCATCCTCACCAAAACGCCAGCGATTAGACAAGACGCAGACGATTTTGTCGGGATGGTGGACAGAATGCAAGATTACATTCACGAGATGTTGAAAAAGTTGAAAAAGCTGCACCTGAGGTTGGGAAAATTGGGAAGTAAACTAACGGAAATTTCCCTGACGATGCGAGGTTCGGTGTGTTTATATTTGCAGAAGACCCCCTGTTTCGGCGCAATCTAGCTCAAGAAGTCAGAGATTCAAAAATAACGGTGAATGACAAAGAAAACACAGGAGTCGGATTTCTCTTACTCATATAGTTATTTTAGTGGGCAACGATTTTTCAGAAATAAAAGTAGATACTGATTCCTGAGTGTTTTAAAAGATACATGAGCTAACATGCAAGGAGTGAATTTAACAAGGGGACAGAGTCAGTGTCCAGGTCTGAGAGGAATGGGTGCCGGATACTGGGTGGCAGGGCAGGATGGGGCAGGGAGATCAATTCGAAATTGAATGACTTCAGGTGCAAAGACATTTCATGAACATATGATTAAGACTGAGTATGAAAACGCGCATGGTTTTGAAAAGTGCGGCATTGCATTCAAAGGGAAGCCTGTTGTAGATTGCGACACGACTGATCATGATTTTCAAAAACAGATAAAGGAAATGTAGATGTAAATACATTGTGTGAAAGCGTGCACCTGAATAGCGTTGTCTGTAAAAAATATTTCATGGTTTTGAAATGTTTGGCATATGGTTCCCCGTGAAGCATTTTCAATGAAATTCAGTTGTTTGTTTTTCAATTGGTAAGGAAAGTCATCCCCTAATAATTACGGAGTGAACCAACTCTTGGAGACACAATTCCTGCTTTTATCTACCAGGTTCAAATTCCACCAGACCTGTGTTTTCGTTCCTTTTCCATGTAGATAATATTCTAACGGCAAACGGAGACATGTGAAAAAGCGGGAGTTTGACAAAAGTAAATCAGAGGAAATATTCATGTTAATATAATTGATTCCTTCCCGCTAGCAGTTAGGATTCGGCGCTTTCACTACCCTGGACTATCTCCGTTCTTGTTCAGGGAATCAGGATTTATTGTTCTTGATAGTGACAACAGCAGAAGCAGAACAACTATGACAAGAATCCTTTCAATGCCTCAGATCAGTTAATGATTACGAGAACATGAGTCAATGCCCCAGATTCTTAAAGACGACATCTCTGCTGAATGGGACAGTTAATATTTAATTCTCCGCTGATTCCACTTCCCAAACTGTTTCTAAAGATTCACAAAGCTGACACTGTGTTTTCCATTTTGTTTCCTTGCCATTGCCAGGAACTGCATGATTGGGTTGGTGGATATGGTAAAAGTCCCCATGAGCAGCTTGTAGGACTATTTCAGCTTCCACTCTTTAATGATGCTGGGACATTCACTCTGATGTTCTTGTTAACATTTACTGATTTTCTACTGTGAAAGGATTCTCGTTCATGTGCAACAGAAATTCAAACCTCATTGCAGCTTTAGGCCAATGAGAAGTAGTAATTTAGGAGTATAAAGAAGTCATGAACTGCACTCGACGAGAGACAAAGCTACAATCTCTGAATACCTAAACAGGTTTCATTACGTTATACATTGCGTTACCCCGGATAGAGCTTAAGGAAGCGAGTCAGGTTTACTTGAAACCAAGAACATTAGGTTTCTAATAATGCAAATGCAGGAGTACAGTCAGTTACTTGTTTTGTCGTTTACTCACAAGAACATTTGTGGAGAATGCCTGAGCGTATCTGTATTGGAATCTACCCCCACTCCCATTCCAAAACCAAATCATTTATTTCTCATTCCACCTGATGGAGATTCGAGAATATTTCCGGAACCACCCTGTGACACAGAGTCCGGGAGCAATCTCCCCAGTTCACATCAGAATGTATCAACGAGAAAGTTAAATAGCAAGAAGAGAGAGGCTGAAAGAATGAAGTTGAGAAGGGCAGGATGAGGGAGCATAGGACAGACAAACAGGTGGAGAGTGATAAAAAACATTTGGAGACACGTGGAGAGAGCGGGGAGGAAAGATGGAGGAAGTGTGGGACCTTTCGACCTTTTTATCATCATAATTTCTCCTTGGGGTATGATCACTTGCCTTAATTCTGCACAGCAGTGCACCTGTCAACTGTGAGCTTGTGGTGCAATGGAAGCGTGTGTGACTCTGGGTCAGAAGGTTGTGTGTTCAAATCATGTCAGGCTTATGGCCTCTTGGCTCAACAAAGTGTTTCACCTTTATATGGAAGCAGAGCTTGTTGTTTCAGAGTACTGCTTGGTAGTGCTTCTCTTATTCAGTGGCTGTTCAATTACATGTGGTACTTCTCTGTAAGTTTTACATTGGGAACACTGCTGCAGGGATGTTGTTTGCCCAAACACAAAGTGTTCATCGTGGGGTTTAACAACACAACTGCCTCCCTCTGGGTAGCCGCTTCACTCAGTCAGTAAGAATGCTGTGCTGCTAACATTATAGAGGTATTTTCTCACTTAATTCGTAAACAGACAAATTTATGTTTCAAATTATCAGGAGGTTTCAGCTCCTCCTGTTAAAGCAGCTGGCGGTGAGTTCAGGAAGAAATGTTTCCAATCAAAAACAATTCCTTTTACAGTTGGAATGATCGTTATTGAACAGCAGGAGAGGAAACTGCTGTCCCACAGCCCCTCTTCACATTAGCGGTGGAGCTGAATTTTATAGACTGTATCGGTAAAATCCAATGGTTCAGGTCCAATGCTGTTTGGTGCTGTCCACTTCCAGATTGTTGTGTGAGTGACAGGCAAAGTCTCCAGGAAGTATGTATCATGTGGATGTATTGCCAGGACGACAGAACAACGAGCCTAAAGTCAGGAACCTGAAAATCGCCTAATTTTGAAATTCAATAAATAGGACGCACTGTAGATGCATCGGATCTTCACGCTGTCCCTGAACTCTCTGTGATGAACAGAATCCAAGTGAGGATGATCTTTTTTGCTAAGATTACAGAAGAAATCTGAGAGGACTCCTCCTGAAGGTGTTGCAAGACACTGAAGATTTCTTCTTCTTGTGTGACATGTTTTATTTTGATCAAATAAATGATTCTTCTCAGATGGGGGTCTGGGGGGGGGGGGGGGAGGATTGCGAGTATTCCCAGCATTTTCTAAGTTCATAGGCACAAGTCTGGAAAAAGAACAAAGGTGAAAGCCTGTGACAGACTGAGAGGCACATTTAATTCGCTGACACAAGGAATAAGGAACAAAGCAAAAGAAATGCTGATGAACCAACTTTTACTGTTAAGTTGTAGCTTCTTTAATAGTCTTGTTGTTCGGAACGAGCTTTCCCCACTGTAGCCTTGATTTAAAATTCAGACAGAGAATGACTCTGTGTTGCTGTTGTGTGAGAAGTCACAGTGGGCAGGGCTTCTTAACAAAGATAAACAAGGTTGGTGAGTGTTTGTAGGGTGGTGCTGGCAGTCAGTCTTACTGAGAATGACTTTCAATGCCTTTGAAGAATCCAAAATATTATCAGTGGAAAACAAATGCAGAGGAGACAGTGTGAAAGGGCCGTGATTAGCTACAAGGCATGACAGCGTGAAACTAAGACTATAATTTTATCTAAGTCCACCCTGCAATAATGTTGGACCTATCGATTAAATAAGACCATGGGCAAAATGATGGAGGAGAAATATGAATAAATTAGGAGCAGAAATATTTGACCCAACGAGTCTGCTGCACCTTTCAGTGATAATCTTCAACTCTATCCTGCTGCCTGACCTGGATAGTGCTTGACCATCTTGTTGATTAGACATCTGTCAAGCTCAGTTTGACAATACCCAACAATACAGCATCAACAGCCGTCTGTGGGAAAGAATTCCACAAGTTCACTGACCCCTGAGCGAAGAAATTCCTCCTCATTTCTGAATTAAATGGGCTGAACCTTATTCTGATATGATGTCCTCTAGTACTTCTCTCTCGTGCTCAGGGAAACCATTTGTCCATAATCTACGCTGTCAAGGTCCCGAAGAATATTAAATGTTAATAAATGTTGTTATATGATTATAAACTCTAGTCAGCCTCCTGTGTTCCGAGGAGAACAACCCCAGCCTAACCAAACATTGTACAAAGTTTCACGTTATCCAGTCCTGGCAACATTCTCGTAAATCTCCGCTGCAACCTGCAGAGTTCTTGAATATTTTTGAGGCAGACCGAGAGATATTGTGCTCAGCAAAGGTTGTCAAGTTTTTCAGGAATTGACTGGAATAGGAATTTAGGATTAGAATCCAACTGACCCTGCGCATATAGAATGTCAGGGCACTGAATTTCCCTAATTCCGGGGCTGGGGAACTGGGATGTTACTACCGTCTGCATCACTGGTTAATTCCCTGTGTGAGGGAACTGCTGAGGCAACCAATGTAAAATTCTATTGCCGTTTGAGAAATACATCCAAGGTCATAGCATTGAAGAATTATATTATTTCAACTGGAATATTAATTACATTTGCCAACTGAATATCAGGCAAATTGTTTTCATTTTGAAACATAAAAATATGACGCAGCCACTGAGCCCATTGAACCTGCTTCGCCGCTTAATGAAATCATGTAAAAACTCCTACTTCACTGACATTTTATTCCTCTTTCCCAGGAGTTCTAAATGTTTTTAATCTATAGAAATCTATACAGCGCAGTGGAGGCCGGGACGTTAAATGTCTTCAAGGCGGAGATTGATAAATTCTTGATCTCACAAGGAAGCAAGGGCTACGGGGAGAGTGCAGGGAAGTGGAGTCGAAATGCCCATCAGCCATGATTTAATGACGGAGTGGACTCGATGGGCCCAATGGCCTTACTTCCACTTATCTGTTTTATGGTCTTATGGTCTCATAAAACTATTCATCTCAGTTTTGTACAGTCTGAACATTGACATCCTCCATGACCCTGAATTCCATACATTTTCTCCACTCATTTCAGTCAGCTATTTGGCAACAATTTCTGTTGTATTTCTGGTGCTGCTCCTGGCATGCCCTCCAGCATTGTGCTTGTTGTACATTTCCGACAAATAATAAATACAGAGATAAATAATTGCAGCCCCATGACTAACCATTCTGGAACTACAGAAGTCACATCTTTCCAACTTGAAAACTACACATTAATCCCGATTCTATATTTTCTGTTAATTAAACAACAGGCAGCCTATGCTCATTTAAACCTAACAGCATAAACTCTTACTTTGTCATCGATATTTTATATGGCTTGTTGTTGATTAGCAACTAAAAATTCAAATTCACTTCATCTACCACTTCCCTTTATCAACTGTGCTTGTAATATTCCCAAAGAAGTCTGGCAAAATTCCCACGTCTGCACAACGAACGTCCCAGGCATTCTTTTGGAAACGTAAACCTGATAGAGGATTTTCCATTCGAAAAGAGGCAGTTTGAAGCTTTCATTCACTAACAGCCTACTTTTAGAGATCGTGCAAGCTCCTGCTAGCTGACCTCTGAGACACAATTAGTCAGTGTGTTTTATTGTTAAACAACAGGGCGATAGTTCAAGGGCACCCAGGCAAGAGTGATTGCTGTTTTCACTTCACCACTTTTGTACGTTACGCAGTTTTGTGTTTTAAATGTGGTTCGGGAAGTGTTTCCCAAATGAAAATCTTATCCAGTGAGTAACCACAAAAATGTTTCCATGTCGCTTTCATAGCTAACGTCAAGAGCTGCAGATTTGGGGAATCTCAAAAAGAAACAAAAACTGCTGGAGAAACTCAACAGGATTGGAAGTACCTGTGAGGTAAAACAGAGTTCTGAAATGTTAATTCTGATTCTCTGACAGATCTGCTGAGCTTTCCCTTAAATTTATGTTTTTGTTTTTCAATGAATGTTTATCCCATCTATTGGGATGAAACAAACAGACCCGCCTGGTACTGAATTCAACTCTTTAGAAATCTGAGAAGTGGTTGGATTCAAATAAACCTTGTAATGACTCACCCTCCCTCAGTTCCACAGGGAGAAAAGCGAGTAGCTGCTGTACTTCTGCAATTGTAGGCGAGTGGTAAAGGTGATGAGCTTGAAATGGATTGTGGTATCTCTGCACAGCTTGGAATCTTGCCGACAATGAATGAGAGTCAAAAGCAAATAAGACGGGATTTTATTCTCTGTCTTCTTGTTTTGGAGAGAAGTCGCAGAAGGTACGGAATAAGTATTTCAGCCAGGCCGCCAATGGTGGGAAGATGAAACTCCTTGCCTGTCAGAGTGAAACAAGCAGAAACCTTCAACCGTGTTAAGATACATTTCGATGGACACTTGCATTGCTAAACTTGGTGAGACCATAAGCCAAGTGCTGGAACAGGGACAGCCAGAATCGTGAGTTTAACTGGCGCAGACCTGATGGGTTGACTGGTCTTTTTCTGTGCTGGAGACCTGGTGTCAAGGACCTACTGGCATCATCCACGGTACTGAAAGAAACAGCAATAATTAAAAATAAAAGCACATAGGAAAATATTATCACCAGGGCAGAGAGGGAATAACTATACAGATAGCACATCAAAAGCAATGTTAGAACAAGAAGAGATAATGTTAGCAGCTGCAAGACAGCATGAAGCCAGAGATAATGAATGGAAAATTTTAAATTTACAAGCAATGGCCAGTTGAGAAGAAAAAGGTGGAATGAATAAAAGACAGGGCAACATTAGGAGCAGGCAATATTTGGAGAAAAGCAGGCAAAGTGGTAGCGCCCACATTCTGCCAGCAGACATTGTGCAATGTTTACCTGGATTAGCACACATAGGTAGAAATAAAATGATAGAGGTGATACCTACTTGCTGCTGGTGGAAAGGAATGGGAAGAGACAAAGCCAAGTTTTGTCAAAGATGTACTTTTTGTGCACAGACTGAACCAGGACAGGGAATTAGAATTAAAATGAGCAATCAGCCCCATCCGCAGAGTCCATGGAAACACATTCAAATGGAATTCATAAGGTCACTTACACAAAGTCAGAATTTTAAAAAAATGTTTTCTGGCTATTTTGACCAGTTTACCAGATGGGTAGAAGATTTCCCCATAAAAGACTACTGCAGCCTCAGTGGCAAAAATACTGACAGTAGAAATAATACCGTGGTGGTGGGTTCCCCTGCAAATAGATTCAATCCAATCAGCCCATCTCACTGGTAAGACCCTGAAGGAAGTACGTAATGTACTGGGAATAACTCAAAGGTATCATATCCCCTACCACCCACAGAACTCGGGGATGGTAGAGAAGATGAATAGAAGACTGAAAAATGTTCTCACCAAGGCAATAATTGAAGAAGGGTTTCAATGGACCGTTTCCCTACCAGCCATTCTAATGTCTTCTCAAGGAACAACTCGCAGACTAAAAGGACTGACTCCTTTCCCATTCATTATTGGTCGTACCATGGGCCTCCTGCAAGGGGGGGAACCAGAAATGATCACCTCAAAAGGACAGATTTAGGAAGGTACCTGCCAACTTTTCATGTATCTCCAACAGCTGAAATACCAGATGAATCAGGTACAGTAGGTTCATGGCTGGGAACAAGAGGGAATGTGCTCGGCACGCCCGATGATAAGGGCTGGGGAAGGAGTCTTCATTCATGTACTGCATCCAAATGGGCAGCACAGTTCTAATTAGGGTGGCCACAATGAGGTGATTGTCAACGGTGATTGTGGAGTTTTGGTCGTCAACATTGGGATCGGCAAATGGAGACACCTGTCACAACTGAAAATATTTAACAATTAACAGAATTGGCAAGGCCTCGGGCATGTGTGTTTGCCTTGTGTTTCCACAGGACCCTGTTGCTTATCATCACAATGACCGTCCAAGGAATATACATTTGAGGAATCGACACTGGGGCACACAGTGCTCCAAAACCATTGACGTAATGTTGATGACTCAAGGACTATGGATATATACAGAGGATTAGTAAAAATTGATTGGGAAATAAGGGCATTGGTTGTGCTGCCAGGAAGTGATATGTAGCTGATAGAAATCCTCTTAAAGTGTCCCGTGGAGATGGTTATCCACTGTTAATATGTAGTCAGGCTAAAAGCCATATGTGGTGCCCCTCTCCTTTGAAAATAGGCAACTGCAGCCGTCCTTGATCTTAACTGCAATACCATGTTCATCTTCAGTGTATAAAGGTAACAACACTTCTGCAAATCCTATTATAATCTTGTATGTGAGCAAAACACATGCCAGTTTCATCTTGCCGGGGTCAGATCTATATGGATCTGGTGGAGCATCGACTCCCTCCAGCTTTTTAGCCATACTATTGAATGCCAGATATGTACTCACTTTACTAATGGCATACCAACTGCCAGACGAACTGTCTCAGGGAACAATTGTCCCTGCCATATTGTGACACAATGGGTCCTCTCCTCAACTGCTCTGAAGTCCACATTATCCTTGTTGGGGCGAATGGTGTGATCCTCATGGATGCAAATGAATATGTTATCCTCAACGCTTCACTGACTACAACCTATTTACGAATTAAATTGAATCTAGAACTACCACACAATTGTACTGATGCATCAGGTCAAGCTTTATTTCTGGAAATGATTAAGTCTGCCCTTGGAGGCATGCCCCTTGTACAAATGGTGAGAAAGCAGCGATCACCCAGGCGGAGGCAAAGGTTCTGGTAGGATTCAGGACAGGGTCCTCTGCTGGTAATGCCATAGATAATTCGCTATTACAAGAAAACTCAGAGTGTTGAAAGAGAAGTTGAAGGTATTGTTGGAAAATAACATAGATTTCCAAGAAATAGCCACTAGGTTAGAAGAAGAAGGATTGAAATTCAGACTAAAACTCTCACTTTTAACAATTTGAATAAAACTGCTCTGATTAGTGAGTTTTGAAAAGATTTGTAGCTCAGGTTGAGGTTCTGGATGTGAGTTTGCTCGCTGAGCTGGAAGGTTAGTTTTCAGACGTTTCATCACCATTCTAGGTAACATCATCAGTGAGCCTCCGACGAAGCACTGGCATTCCAACCGGAACTCCATCAACAAACACATTGATTTGGAGCCAATCTACCATCCCCTGGAAAAAGAGCAGGAAATGATATCACCAATGCAGGAAATGACATCACCAACCCAAGGAAACCTAACCAGATAAATAGAAAGCGGGACATAACACCAGCACTTTGTTGGAGGCTCACTGATGATGTTACCGAGAATGGTGACAAAACGTCTGAAAACTAACCTTCCAGCTCAGCGAGCAAACTCACATCCACTGCTCTGAATGTTCTAATTGATTTTGTTAATAATGGGACAATGACAAGGCGGGAATCCTTTGTTCGTTCCTGGGATCCGCTTTATATAGTGATCTGTGGGTGCAACTGTTGGCCTAAGCGAAAGGGTTTGACCCTTCTTGAGTCACTTCTGAACTGTTATCCATATGGATCAACATCCCATCAACTAAGAATATTCCCTGAATCTACAAAATTTGTCGTACGCTGCTTGGCATGACGACCACTTTTTCAGGAGCAAATGACTATCACCAATCCTCCTCCGAGTATCACACAACCCCAGCATACCTATCTCTGCTAAGGCTGTATAACATGGGCAGAGGAAACAGTTCTCTCCAGGCCACCTCGAAGCATGCCCTTCAATGCACAGTCCAATGGAAGGACATTAGTGCAGTGGGGCTCGACATTACCAAATGCCCTCATGCCCATCAGTGGGTGTGCTTATGTGAGGGGAATTCAGTACTGCAGCCTGTGTGTAGGCTACACAATTACTCTGATTGCAATATCCAGTGGGCATATGGACATGGTACTGGTTTTGTTTCCAGTTATGGGTTAACTCACGTTTCCATGTCAATCTGATTCTGCACCCAAAATTGCAAAAAGTGTCCTTTACCCAGCAACGACTTCCAGGACCAGTCTTTAACTGATGCAGCTAAAATCAAGTTTGCAGCAACTACAGAAGCTCTGACTGCCCAGGACATGACTATCAACACTTCTATTAAAACATCTCTGGCAGCTATTTGGAACTGGGCTCAGTTGTTGCAAGCCCTACAAGCAACGCCCGCCCCGACTGAGACATGTTCAAATACCTTGGCAAGAACTCGCGAGGATATGCACGAAATTGATGCATAAGTAGCCTAAACTGATGGTGATCATTTCAAAGGAGAAAGGTGATGTAGCTTAAATACTGAATGTTCAGCCATAGTGGATAAGACTGTGGAATGGGCGGTTAAATGTAAAGGTCCATCCTTGGGTCTGCATTGTCTCATTATAATTTAGCTAGTTATCTTGCTTAGAATAAAGAACAAAGTACAATGAAAAAAGAACATTACAGCACAGGAACAGGCCCTTTGCAATCTAAATCTCTCACCCCTGGTAACTGACCCTTCCATCCTAAGAAAAAGAAAGCTTGACTCTTGTGGCTTATACTAGGCATGTATACTTGCCTGCTTAAGAAGCTGCTTACGAAAACTGCCAGTAGAGATGAGCTGAAACATACTGTAGGTTTGGCAACCAGTTTAGAGACAGGAGCTTGCAACAATCTCACCACAGGGACGTGTGTGCAGCTATGCAGCTATTGTAATACTGTTATTCCGATGGGCCAGAAGCATGCGGGGATGCTGAAGGAAAAAGAGTGTAGATTTCTTATAGAACTATACATTTTTTCCACAGGTCTGTAGTAAGGGACAATATACAGACCAGTTTAAAAGTCAGGATTGAAAGGTCACTTTCTTCATGCTGAAGAGACAGGCAGCTCTTTGGAAGATTGTTCCCGGAGACATGACCAACAAATGGAGGAGACACTGCAGAGAGGGGAGTCTCTGCAAAATAGAACGAGGAGTCACAATCAGATCAACCATGGCCTTATTGAATAGTGGACCTGGATTTAATGGTTTACTCCTGCAACGTATTGATATATTTCTGTTTATAACAAGCCAAGTCTCCTTCTCTCCTATTGCATCATTCTGGTAGGGAGTGAGTTGACTCCTCCTTTTCCTGGGAAACAGAATGCTGGGGGCTCACTGGCCTCTGACATTTCCTATGTATTGGTCTCAAGCAGTTGATTGACTGCCTCCTATTCCCGTACACAAAGTTTGTGGAAATAGATGCCCTCCTCCTAATCTGAGTAACAGTTTCGAACAACTGTGTGGTCTCCTGCTGCTCTTGTTGATTGGAATTGAGGGACTGAATGGCCTATTCACGTTACTTACAGCTTCTATCTCTGAAATCCTTTCTCCTGCTTCTGGAAAACATCTTCAAAATATGAATGAAGTTTTTTTTCTCTCTGTAGTTGAGCAAGTAAGCTGACTGATTTGACAGATTTGAGAAGCTGAATGGCCTCTTCTTCTTCCTTTGCAGTAGATTTGAGCAGCTGAATGGCTTCCTCCTGTTCCTGTGTAACATACTTGAGAGAATGAATGGCTGGGTTATTAACAGCCATGAAACTGGATCTGACGGAGGTTCCTCCTGCCTCAGTTACAGAAAAACAAACAACACAATGTACTCCAGGTATCCTCTCAGTCAGACCTCATAAAACTGCAGTAACACTTCCCTATGTTTTGAATGATATCCGCTGCAAAATGTGCCAACATTGCAGCTTTATACTTCTTCAAGTGGTAATTGGCGAGTGTGGATTGAATGGTCTCTTCCTATCCCTCTGTAAAAGGCACATGGGGCGGAATTGCTTCCCACTGTTCCTGAGCAGCAGGCTTACTAGACTTTCTAAAGGCCACGAACGGATTTGATAACAGCGTGTTCACCAATAGGAGAAGCATCATGCAAAATCAATGAGCAATAACTGTTATTATCCTGCTTTATGACTTCTAGAAATGTCCCCACTAGTCATTTTATGCATTGTCTGTTATTTTATCCCTATCTCCATTTATAAACAGAGTGAGGCATGCAGTGCAGTGTACTACTATCATATGCAAGCAAGAAAGTTTAAAAAGATGGGAAGATTTATGGTCCATTCCTCAGCAATTTCATTCCTATCATCCAGACTGCATAAATATTCCCTTTTATTGTGATATGAAAAACCGTGTAAAGAGGGTGTTAACTGAATCTGTTTGTTCGGTGACTGTGATTAATTTCAGTCTCCATGGATTCTAATTATCCAAGTGGATGGTTCCATCTTTTAATGATAAATGGACTCCATTCGATGTGTTATCCCATAGTATGAGCTGGAGCATAACCTACAACACTAACAGGAATCAGCAGCTCCAGAGAGAAGGGGAGCAGAGGTCAGAGTCTGAGAAAATTAGACTCAAATACTCCAGCAATGGATCAGAATCTGAGAACAACAGACTGGAATGCTGCAACAATGGAAAGGAGTTTATCTACATATGTTTGGCTTCTTTCTACGTATTATGATGGGATGTCATTACCAGGGCGGATACAATGCACGCTTTACATTATTCAATTCTTTTATTATCCTATCCTTGCTGTCATTGGTGTTCCTGGTAAGACGCACTGTTCGATTTTTATTTCTATATGCCGTGTTCAACTGTAATGCTGTTCTTTTAATTTACTCTACACTCTTAGCTGTTATTCCTGTTAAGCCTCTGAGTCCAGATATTCCGCTTCAAAACAGTATTAACTGCAATAGTGAACTTGTTCATGAACTCTCTCCCTTTTGTTATTGGTAGTGTCCTCGTGGGTCTCTATACTGAGCCATACCATTTCTGCTGTGAATCGTTGCATTCCTACAATTGTGATTTAAATATCAGGAGTATGAAGGCTACTGGCTTCTGTTCTCATTACAAATTCCATTGACTCCATTCCATCGTGATCCAATATCTCAGGTTGAAACAGTTGAATTACAATGGCAGTGATTATTTTGGCCATGAGCTGGTCCCTGATCATTCCTAATTTTAACTACTGACAGTCTCAAAATTTACTTTACTGACTCGTCAGATCTGCAATTTGAACCTTGAGCTATGAAATTCAGTCTTTATGGCGCCAATAATTTTGGAGACCTGCTGCGCATATGGGTACAGCCCGGCGCGAGATTTACACCATCTCTCCCAGATTTTCAAGGGCCAGCGAGAGCTCACCAGGTGCCATCAGGAACACAAAGCTTTCCAAGGCATGAGCCCCTCTTTCAGTGTCAACCCAGTCCAGGGTGCCCTGCCCTTTACAAAGAGGGAGAACTGTTCCTGGGGGTCTCGCCAGTTTCTTCCGGATTGTTTGCGGTATCGCACTGGACACACTGAGGTGCCTGTCTCCACATCTCCGGATTCAGAGATCTGAACCAGAATCCCTTTTAATTGGTGTTATAACATGCCAGAGACTGTTCATGACACGATGGCTCAGTGATTAGCTCTACTACCTCATAGCACCCGGGACCTGGGTTCAATTCCACCTGTGTGGAGTTTGCACATTCTCCTTGTGCCTGCATGAGGTTCTTCTGGGTGCTCTGGTTTCATCCCACAGTCCAAAGGTGTGCAGGTAGGTGGATTGGCTATGCTTTGTTGCCAGATATGTTTGGGGATGTTTCAGATGGGTGGGTTAGAAATGGGGAAATGCAGGATTAAGGGAATGTGTCAGGGTGGGATCCACTTTGGAGGGGTGGTGTGGACTTTTTGATCTAGATACCCAGTTTCCACACTGTAGGGAATTCTATGATATGATGAGAATAATCTGCTGCTGACGCTCCCAGATTCAAACCTGCCTAAGTAGGCCTTGGTCAATCCTGTACAGCTTGTATCTGGACTCACAAAAATACCATCCATGTGTAATTCCTGTGCGAACTGAACAATATCAATCTTTGATCTGGGAGTGATTTAATTTTAATATTCACAAGTACAAAATCACATCTATCCATGAAATATCTCTCAGTCTGTCTAAACTGATTCCCAAAACACTGTCAGATTTTCATGCATGAACTGATTACTTCCATGCGTGTTCTGGCTCAAATTTGTACATGTACAACTGCCCTATTCCCCCTACACACACACACACACACACACACACACACACACACACACACACCCCCCCCCTCTTGTTTTGCCCTTGTGCAATGGAGCTGTAGACACGGATATAAATATAAACATTTAAATAAGTACACATATAACTTTGCGGGATGCCCATTTACTGTCACTTATAGCATGAGCCACAATGTTCCCTCAACTCAGTAGTTGTCTAGTGCTAGTATGGTAGCAACATACTGGCAAAGGTTTGCAATGCTGTCCATGCTGGGCAGATAGCCCAGTTTACTGAACAATACACTAACGTAAGCTCCACGCTCAGTTCACATCTTGTCCCATTTATGGAATTTGGGCCGGATCTGTGAGGCAGAGTCAGAATGTGATGTAACGTGTCATTTCAGTTGATTTGGCATTGCTTTTATTTAACGCTGTCATTATTATGATTGGGACCCTCTAAGGTCTCACCCATTCGGTTAGTCCCACTTCCATCCCTTTTTCCCCCATATTTCCACAACATGTTCTCATTTAATTAACTGTCTGTTTCTTTCTTGAATTGGAATCCTTCTGTTCCTCTGTACCCTCCCTTGGCTTTGATTCTTGGCTGCCTAGTGTATAGAATGCTGGCAGGGCTAAGCCGAGAAACATTAAACTGCTGTGTGTCAGTATTGTCCTGCTGGAAGTGATGGAAGTGACAGAAGATGATTATTTGAATGTGGATTCTAGTGCAGTGGAAAGTGAGGACAAGGATATCATTCTGCTGGAGAGAAGAGGAGTGGGTGAGAACAGAAACACAGGAGATGGGTCAGCCCCAGCTGAAGTCTCTGAAATGGGGGAAATTTCTCTTGGAGGGAAAAGGAGGACATGCCCAAGGCTTCCCGCTGGAATATAGCATCATTGAACAGAAATGACAGAAACGGAGAAACTGGGAAAATGGAGTCACTCTGAGCTGATCATGTGCTCAGCCACATGTGGAAGTTTCCCCTGAATGATTCAAAAGAACCAGACATTTAAATTGCAGGTTTTTGTCTTATAACTGCTCTGAAGCAGGATATGAAAATCGAACCACAGAAAAGTCAGAGGATGTAGAGCAACAGAAGTTTCAGTAGACAATCCATGATGCTCAGCATTGATTGTTTCTTTTCAAAAGGATGGACTCGATAAGAAGAATAACTGCCCATAGTTCACATAGGCTGCCAAGGATACCATTCATCACAAACTAAAGTATTCAAATTGTTGAGAGCTAGTGTAGTCCAGAAAAGCTTATTCTTGGAGCCAGAAGCAAATGATGTGAAGCAAAAAGAAAGAAAACATGTTATGAAAGTACATTGGAAAGAAAGATAAAAATATAACAAGTAGCAAGAGATTTTCAATGCATACATAAGAAACCGTTCAAGGTGAGTATGTCACCCTTTGAAGAAAGAAGGTCATGACAGTACGTGTGGGACATCTGCAGGGTATGACTGGGGGATACAGGGGACAAGCAAGTAATTTACACCAGTGTTTTACATCGTTCCTCACAAGTAAAGACATTGTAAGTGTTTCATTGATATATGTAAGATGTTACTAGGAGAAAACCTAAATAGTCTCAAACCAAAAGAATACTTTTTTGATAAAAATACAGGCATAAAGGTAGACAAGTGAACAATAACTGTTACACAGTTCTAAAAGAAGTGGCAGCAGAGTGGCTGGCAGTAGAGTTTGAAATATTCCATAACTCTCTGGATTGTAGGAATGTTTCAGCAAGATTGGAGAACTTCCATTGTAGCAACTGTCTTCAAGAAGGTACTGAAACAGAAAATAGGAACCTATTGTCCATTCAGTCCCTTATTCAAGAAGGAATTGAAGGACATTTAGAAAAGCTTAATGCAATTAGATTCAACATTGTTTTGTGAAAGGAAAATTATGTTTTGCCTTGTAAAATCATGTAAATTTTTCCTGGAGTTCCTTGAGAACATAACAAGCAGATTGATAAAGGGGAACTTGTGTACACTGCTTGGTTTTCTATATGGTTCTTAATAAAACAAAATAAAGATTCTTGTACAAGACAGGAGCTCACAGTGTGATGGTTAATAGATACGTGTGGAATGAGGATTGTTAAACACATAGAAGACTGAGAGTGGGGATTAATATGTCTTTATCAGTTTAAAAAGATATACCTACCGGAGTACCACAAAATCCGTCCTATGACATCAGTTATTTACAATTTATACTGATGGCTTGAAGGCGAGGCTTGAGTGCATTATATATCCAAAAGTGCAGATGATGCAAACATACATAGGAGGGAAAATCGCAGTGAGCATGTAAGGAATATGAAAGGAGACATAGATTAGGGCAGTGACTTGACAAATATTTGACAAGTGGAGATTATTTTAACAAAAAGTATGAAGTCCTGTACTTTGGCACTGAGAGGCAAAAGCCACGCTGTTATTTAATGGGGAGTATGCCAAAAAAATGTATAAAAACACAAAATTAGCATGTTAGTGCAGCTCGTAACTAGGTTGATTCTTGGGGTTAAACTGTTGACGAATCAAGAAGGTCTAAAATGGTTAGGTGATTATTCATTGTCTTTGAAATGAATGAGGAGTGATATTATTGAAAAAATGCAGAGGGGCTTGACAATTGAGAAGTCATTTCATTCGAGGACATAGATACAGAACAAAGAAGATGCAAAGGATTTTTGTTTCCTTTCAGAAGGTAGTGAATATTTGGAATTTGCTAACCCAGACAGTCTTGAAGGCTAGATAACTGAATGTATTTACAGATGAGGTGGTTGAATTTTGATATATCAGCAAGTTGAGGAATACAAGCAGTTGACATTAAAGTGGAGGTGAACACTGGATCAGAACAATCATGTTCATATTGATTAATGGGTCACGCTGAAGGGGCCGAGTAGCCCACTCCTAATCCTATTTCTGATGTTCTGTTATTAGAAAGTAGCTGTCTTTTTTTAGAAGTCATGTTGTGCAATTTTGCATTCACAGAGACCAGAGCCAATCCTGGGTCAGTGAGCCTGGGTGAGGTATGGGGACTGTATTCACAGTGAATCTGGCTTTGCAGCATGATCCACATCCGAAGCAGACATTGCAGGGAGGGAATGCCTGTAAAGAGGGATTGGGGTGGGTGTGGTTGTGTTCTTCCTGACCTAGGTTGGATTTTCCAAGAATATTTTCCAACCTATTCCTCAATGATCTGAGGGGCTGAATCGATCATCAGAACATAAGATGGAGGAGCATGCATGATCCAATCAACTCTTTTACACTCCTGCACCAATAAATAAGATCGTAGCTCATCCCATTGTGGTCTCAGCTGCACTTTCCTGTCAATACTATATTTTCCATAATTCACCTGTCCATCGAAAATCAAACAAAGTCAGCCACGAAATAATGTTGAGATTCAACCACCACAAACTACTGGGAAAGAGATTTCCCACTTCAACAGATTCCCACTTTGTATATTTCTCCCCAATCCCTGTTCTGACTGAGGTTTGAGGTGTCATTGTTTCCTTTTCCAATCCACTCCTTTATTGGCCACAACAAATTTTAAGTGCAACCAGTCTGGTGATATGGCCAATGACATAGGCCTCAGACTGGGCCAGGCTCAGTGATTGGAACAAGTCAGACAGATTTCTTTTGTCAGCCACAAATAACCGGTTTATAACCGAATCAAGCGTCCTCAGCAAACGCACAAAGCCTAATGACAATACATTTGGACTATGCAGACAGCAAACGGCGATCCACTCTCCTCAATAAGATCACCTTTCATTGAGTGGGTAACATACTTAACCTTCATAATGTGAGAACTTCAATCAAGGAATAATGAAGTGAAACGTCTGTGAACTGCTTCGAATGTCACTTTATCCTTTCTCAGGTCAGGAGATAAAACAAAACCATCACAAGCTCTGACTGTGTCACGTCCTTCTTCCAAAGTTGATTGAAAATGCAGCGAGACGATACATTTTGTGTCTTTTTTTTAAAAAAAATCATCTTCAATTTATTACCAAGATGAGATTTATTTTTCTTTTCTCAGAGTGTTGAGAGTCTTTTGAACTCTCTTCCCCAGACAGCATTGGAGGTACAGATAATGAATATTCTCAGGCACCGACAGACAGATACATGAATAACAAAGGAACCAAGGATTATCTGGAAGTGGAAAGGAATGTGTACTTTCGGATAGAAATGCTGACAGTGATACAATATGACCAGACTCCCAAGAAATACAATGGAAAATGAAGTGATAATATGGAGAAAATTTTTAAATGAAAGCAGTGATAGAATAAAGTTGCAATAGTCCCAGAGGACCATGGGAGTATTATCTCATGAGAGAGAGAGACAACTCTTGGTGTTTTAACCTAAGGATCATCACACCTCAGGCAAGGACCAAGGTTGAGAAAGTGGGCTGTTCATTTTTATTCCTATTCATTGTAACCTGTGTCAGTGTGGAATTTGAACTTGCGCTGCTGGCCTCCCTCTGCATCACAAACTACCTGCCAGCCAATTGAGTGGGAAGCCAAGAAGCTGATGCAGAAAGAAGTAGACAAAAACAAAGGATTTTAGAAACTTTGATAACAATGAAGAAACTATCAGTCAGGTAATGTTCAAGACGACAGCTGAAGGCAAAATCAAACAGATCCTCTGCTAGCAGTCAATGTTAAAGTGAGAGAAGTGTTTAAATGCTGTCATTGGCTGAACAATAAGTTGAGGCAAACAAAATAATCACAATTACTAACTGTGAATGGATATTTTTGACCATAAAATACGTGTATATTTTTGATTGGTTTGTGTGAAATGAGCTTACAAATGCATAAAAGTATAAAGCTAATGTTATATATGATTTGGAGAACCTGTCCTCATGAGAGCTGCCTACTGATCACATGCTTCAAGAAAACTGATGTACGTTAAACCCAAGTGTCATTTGGTCAGTGACAGGAGCTGAAAGGACTGAATGACTGAAGGTTTCGACAACATAGAGATCAGGACACAATTAGATAGA
This sequence comes from Stegostoma tigrinum, assembly GCF_030684315.1. Taxonomy (NCBI): domain Eukaryota; kingdom Metazoa; phylum Chordata; class Chondrichthyes; order Orectolobiformes; family Stegostomatidae; genus Stegostoma; species Stegostoma tigrinum. The sequence continues at coordinate 1,029,896 of NW_026728819.1, forward strand.
CGCTGATATTATTGAAAGGTGGAGCAGATTTGAAGGACTAAATGGCCAGATAATAGACGTTAATTATAAGTCATTTGGAAAATTTACAGCTTTGCTCCTTCCCTTGTATGTTACATATTGTGGGACTGGCATTTTCCTGATCTTGGGATTGTTTGAACATTATCTGGAACATTCTACAAACAACATAATCCAGAAAATTCTAGAGGTGGCATTCGCCAGAGCATTACATAACCATGTGGGGTATTGCAAATGTGAGAGGGGAGATGCTGTATACAGGAGTATGAGTGGTGGAGAATGAGCCTTGTTCAGTAATAGGTGCTATAACACATACAGAGTGAATGTGAGGGAGCAGAAAGAATATGGTGGCACTTATCCTAGCACAGTGGGGAAGGTTATCGAAGCTTGCACTGTATTTCTGGACAATTCTTCAGACTACAGATACTGCATTGAGCTGGATGGTGAGCTCAGAGCATGCTCAATGGATCTGGCGAAGTGCCCTCCTCTTGGAAAAAAAATTGGTCCTCCTCCTTACGAGCCTATCCACTCGGACCGCCAGGCTCCTGTCAATAAATTCGGGTGTAATTGCCCGTTATCTGCCTGGCTTGGGATAAACCGTGTCGGGCAAGTCCAAACTGAGAAAGCTCAAACGTGTTTTTTAAAGATTGCATCAGCACAAAGGATCATGGAATTTTCCGGGCCATTCAGTCACTGGCGGGTACATCCAGCCGTGAGGAATGGGAGAATCAGACTGCCACTGAATGACAGGGTCACCATGGGGTGAGATAATTAGTTAATAAGGTGAGTTTGACACTATAGCACCAGAAAACAAGCTCAAACTCATGCAGACTATCCCTCTGTCAAACTCAATGCAAAAGACACTTCGACAAATTATTGTTACTTCAGCCCAATGATTCGAAGACTCTGCTGATCCCAATCTCTGTTAAAAGGCGACAGAAAGAATGTTCATCCAAAGCTCTCCAACATCAGAACTCCTCCCAACAACCCATTATCTACCACTCCTGAAAACTGTGGCCCTTGGTGCAGGATGCTATCAAACTGTTTTAATTTTGTCATTGTTAAACTTGTAAACACATTTTTCCATATCACACTCTCTCAATCTCCCCCCCTCTCTATTTCCCAACCTTCTGCCATTTGTTAGTATTTAAACTGATTCATAGAAACATTGAAGACAGAAGCAGGAGGAGGACCTTCAGCCCTTCGAGCATGCTCCACCATTCTTCACAATCATGGCTGATCGTTCAAAATCCTTATCCTAATTCTGTTTTCTCCCCATAACCTTTGATCCCATTAACTACATGTGTTATATCTAGCCACCTCTTGAATGTAATCAATGTTTTGCCATCACTTACTCCCTGTGGTAATGAATTCCACAAGCTCACCACTCTTTGGTGAAATGTCTCCTCATTTCTGTCCTAAATACCCGACCAAAATCCGCAGACGGTGACCCTTGGTTCTGGACACATCTATCATCTGAAACATCTTCCCTGCGTCGACCCTGTCTATCCTGTTAGAATTTTTAAAAAAATTCGAAGAACTCCCCCCTCATTCGTCTGAACTCAAGCAAAAACTATCTTAACTTCGTCAATCTCTCCTCATACATCAGTCCTACCACCCCTGGAGTCAGCCTGGTAAACTGTACTCCCTCAAAAGCCAGAGTATCCATCCTCAGAAAAGGAGAGAAAAACTGCACACAGCATTTGAGGTGTAGCCTCACGAAGATCTTTTTAACTGCAATAACACATTCCTGATCCTTTACTTGAAACCCCTCGCAATGAAGACCAACATACCATTTGCTTTCTTTACCGCTTGCTGCACCTACATGTTTACCTTCAGCGATTGATGGACAGGAATGCCTGCAAACTACTTTCTCCCTTGATCCGCACATCCCTGTGGCTTCTCTCTCTGGAAGTGATTTTCACATCCACAGCACCCCTTGCCATGGCACAATGGAGACATGGAGCTGTAAATGGACGGGAGCTGCACATCCTGTCACTTACATGATGAGCTGCAAGTTTCCACATGCTGGGCAGTGATCTGTTACAGACCAATGCACTGGTTTGATCTGCACAGCTCTGCGTACTAGCAGGTTTACGCTCCAGGTATACAGATCAATTCACTGCTGTTTATGACACAACTTCCCATGCTGGACAGATTTATAGATCAATGCACTGAACTGGTCTGCACAGCGCTCCATGCTGGACATATATCTCATCTGGATTTACTGATCAATGTACCAGAGTAGTGTGCTCAATGTTGCACTCTGGACAGATTGCCTGGTTGTGTTGAGCAATACACAAGCCTGATCTGCAAAGTAACCCATGGTGAACAGATATGTCATCTGGGTCAATGTGTCTGGCTGGCTCCGTGAGGTAGATTGAGAACGTGATATAACTGACCACCTGTAAAGAACTGTGAAGAAGTGACCTGTATCTGCTTTTGAATGATTGAGTGTGTGGAAACGTTCTAGAAACCATCTCTTCTCGTGTATGTGTGCCCGAGTGTGTGGAGAGTGAATGATTGTTGTTGTTTTACAGCACATTTTATATGTAATTCAGCTCTAATTCCATGAATAAATTTCTAAACACAGTGACTCATTTGAACATCTCATGAGGTTCTCAAACAAACAGGCAACTTGGCCTCCAGGCTGATGTATAATTTATTTGTTTTCCTTCCTCACAGTTAACGTAGTGACGATCTACGTCCTGCTTTATAAAGATTGTGGATTGTCTCCATGTGTCAGACGTTACTGGGGGCCATGGCAGTGGCGGATCTACTGGTCATTATCCTCGACCTGATACTGAGGCACATTCCCATTGTTTATGGGGAACAGTTTTATTTCCTGCAGTCCATCCCCGTGTGTAATATCCACGCCGTCCTGCTTTATGCAGCCACTGACTGTTCTGTCTGGTTCACCGTCACTTTCACCTTTGATCGATTTGTGGCCATTTGTTGCCAGAAGCTGAAAAGTAAATATTGCAGTGAGAAAACGGCGGCTGCGGTTCTGGGAACAGTGACTGTGCTGAGCTGTTTAAAGAACATTTTCTGGTATTTTATGCTCACAGCTCGCTATTGGCTGGTGAACGCCCCCTGGTTTTGTGATGTAACAGACGGTGTTTATGACTCTCGTGCCTGGGTCACAATCGAGTTCCTCCACCACATTCTAACCCCGACTCTCCCATTTCTCCTGATTCTGCTGCTCAATGTTTTCACCGTCAGACACATTTTAGTGACCAGCAGAGCCCGCAGGAGACTCCGGGCTCACACCAATCGGGATGGTCAGTGTGACACAGAAATGAGAAATCGAAAAAAATCCATCATTTTACTGTTTGTGATCTCGGCCAATTTCATCCTGTTATGGTCAATATTAATGGTGTTTTCTATATCGCACCGGATGAATAATATTGGTTATATTTCTGTGTACCTAGATTACTCCGTGCTGGAATCAGGCTTCATGCTGCAGCTCCTCAGTTGCTGCACAAACACCGCGATTTAAGCCGTGACCCAGTCTAAGTTCAGGCAGCAGCTCTAGAATGTGCTGAAATATCCCTTTACCCAAATTCATCAATCAATCAAATTCACTCATTAATAAATCCATCCAGGATTTTCTCATTTCAGTTCAATGTTTCAGCAATGAAGCAGCCTTTCGATATTGTAACAGACTGAGGGTCATCCTGGTTTGTCCAAGCTTATCCCACAGAGAGTTACGGGGACACATTTCGGGACACATTTCAAAGTTTCTCCCAACTCAGGGGAATGTGAAAAAAAGGCACCATTCCACTCACTGGACCTAAAACCTATAATTAGTAAAGAATAAAATGATCAATTGAAAAAGAAATGTCAAGTCACTGAGCTAACTGTATTTTGTTTGTTAATTTGTTGAAGAAGCTAACCTGGAGAGAGATAGTCTTTGCCCTAACTTTGGTTCATCAGGGATGTGAAGGAGACCGGCACTGAGCTCAGGTGTTGAATTTTAGTCACTCTATCCTTGTTTTCACTTCTGATGAATCTCTCACTTCATACCTGCCTCCCACCCGTTCTCCGCTCACACTCAAACTTACCTCTTTCCCTCTCTCTCCTCCAGCAATCTCCCTCTGATTTTCTCACTCTCTTTCAGTGAGCTTTTCATTCTCATTCTCATTCAGACTGCCTCCATCCCGCGATCTCTCTTTACCTCGCAGCCTCCCTTTCTTAGAAATTCCTCACTCTCTCTAAACCTCTCTTCCACTGAAATTCCTGAATATCCTTCCTCTCCATTACTTTTCTGTCATTCTCCATGCCTCGATCTCTCTCCATCCCTCTTCCTCCTTCCCTCTTTTTGGCTTTTTGCATCTCTCGTTCCTCCTACTTCACTTGATCTACTCTCACTTCCTCTCGATTTCATTTTCCTCTCCCTCCCTCTCCCTCTCTGCCCTTCAGTCACACTGACACACTCCTCACAGTCCTGTGGTGGGGTTTCGTCAGGGAGCAGGTCTCTTTGTGGAAAGGACAGAGTCTTGCATCCCACAAGACTGACTCACTGGCTCTGAGCCTTGTACTCCACAATCTCTGGTAAATCAGAGCCTGTTTAGACATCATGGACAATGGGGTGTCCCATTTCCCAGCCCAGCCAGAATGGTGTTGCACTTAGGCAGACATGAGAGGAACCTTTGTCTGTGCAGATAGGAGACACTGGCCAGCTGGATGTAGTGACGTGGAGAGGTCCATTTAGTGACGGAGAAGGTAAACTTTGTGGGCTAAATAGGATGCTTTGATGGATCAGGGAGTGGCCTCAGACAGCTGAAAAGAGGTCTATAGAGATGCAATGTGAGCCAGTTTCATTGCCCATCTTGAGGATCTTTTGAGAAGGAGGTGTTGAGAGGTTTACTTGAACCACTCAAGACAATGCAGACGCTAATTAGCCATTGCTCAAGGAATACTCTGCCATTAGGTCGACAGGCTGTTCCTTGTTGAAAAGTGTAGATGGTAAGCCACTGGGCATTGCTAAAGAAAGAGATTTGGGATTGGGCAGCAGGCCATTGGCTCAGAAACAGAGTGGAGCTGTGGCAGCAGGCCGTTGATCAGGAACAGTGTGGAAGATGTCCACGGGCTGTTTCTGGGGAAAAGTGTGTATTTCGGGCACTGGCTATTGCTGGAGGGAAGTGTGGGAGTGGGACCACTGACTGGTGCTTGAGGTACCAAGTGGTGCTGGGAGCACAGTGCATCGCTACGGAACAGAGTGGGTATGTGATCACAGGCCATTACCAGGGGCACAGTGCAAGAGTAAGACAACAGGGCATTGCTCGGAGACCAATGTGGTTGTGGGGACCACCGGCCCTTGCTAGTTGTACAGAGTGGTGGTCTGTCCATGGGACATTGCTAGGGAACAAAATGGGGGATGATAACTGGACGACAGAGTGGTGGTGGAAGCACCTCCCAGAATGAGGGGAACAGAGAGGGAGTCGGACCAGTGTGCTGTGAGGAAACAGATGGGTGTGTTTTTGTAGGTTGTTGCCACGGTATCATTGCTGGGGGGGCGCCCAGAGTGTGTTGCTTGGGGAAAAGAGTGAGTGTGTGTCCATGGGATTTTGCTATGAAACAGATTGAATGTACAACCACTGGCCATTGCTAGGAGAGCTGTGTCGGAGTGGGATCATAAGCTGTTGCCAAGGGATCAGAGGAGTCATAAACAGACTACTTCTAGGGCCACTGAGTGGGGTTGCGCCCATGGCCGTTGCTATGGAAAGAGAGTAGCCCTGGAGCCACAAGCTGTTGTTGGGTGAAAAGAGTGTGAATCAGGATGCAGGGCATAGCTAGGGAAAAGATTGATTGTGGGTCAACAGGCCTTTTCCTGGGAAACATCGTGAATGTGGGGCCACTGGCAATTGCTTGGACTGGGGGCCAGGATGCTCATTGCTGGCAAATTGAGTGGGGTACAATCTCTGGCCATTGCTCGGTGAACAGTGGAGGGAATGATAAATGACCATTACTGAGGCTACAGAATGGGGATGGACCACAGACCATTGCCGTGGAAACAATGTTGGAGTCTTTGTTCGGGAGCAGAGTGGGTCTATGTATATATAGGCCGATCCTAGGGGAACAGCATGGTTATGGGATACAAGGCCTTTGCGAGTCGAACAGACGTGGGGTAAGTCCGTAGGCCATTGCTAGGTGATCAGTGAGAGAGTGAGATCACAGGCTGTTGCTGGGAAACAAGTGTGGAAGTTGGGCCAGATAACCCTATTTGGAGAACACAGCTGGCAAGGCTCCATAGGGTATTGCCATGGAACAGTGTGGAGGTGATACAACTGGCCATTGCTAGGGTAACATACTGAGGTGTGATGCTGCAGACCATTGGCAGGGGAAAAGCATGGGGGTGAGGCCACATACGTTTGCTAGGGTAACAGAGTCAGAGTTGGACCACAGGACGTTTCCAGGGGAAAAGTAGGGATTGCGACAGCATGCTGTTTTGCTCAGGGAACAGATTTTGGAGTGGTGCTGCAGGCTGTTGCTGGGGAGCAGACTGGGCATGGGACCACTGCCCACTACTAAGGAAACAGAGTGTGAGTGGAACAACAGGACATTGCTCTGGGAACAGAGTGAAGGTGTGACCACAGGCACTCATTACGGGAAAAGTGTGGGATTGAGGGCTTGAGAAACATATTGAGCTTGGGTCCACATGCTGTGGCTGGGTTGGGAAGGCAGGCTGGGGTTGAGGATGCAGTAATTGTTAGGGAGCAAAGTGGCGACTGAGACATAGCCTGTTGTTAAGTGAGTAGGCTGGAGGTATAACAGTTAATCATTACTGGAGGATCAGAGTGTGGGTTGGTCTCGTGCCCATTGTTAAGTGTGGTTGAATGTCAGTATTACGGAAACAGTCAGAGTGCGATTACAGGTTATTGCGAGGGTGACAGTGTGGGGTGAGGCCTGAGACCATTGATAAAGGACAAGTATACTAGTAGGGCTGCAAACCTCATTCCTATCAAATGGAGTGGGGTAAGTTCCTTGGCCATTACTACTGGAAGAGCGTGTGTTAGTCCACTGGCCATTATTTGCACAACAGTGACGGAATACAAGAGGACGTTGCCAGGAGCAGAGAGCATGAGCAGAACAATGGACCGTTGTAGGGTAATGGGGTATGATGGTATTGTGGCCAGAGGCACTTTCTCCAAGAACAGAATGGGTATGGAAATCGAGACGTTTGTTTGCATACAGCATGGGAGTGAAACAGGAGATTGTTTCTTGAGGAATAGAGGAAGTAGAGAGCAAAAGTCAGTTTTCAGATAAATCCAATGTGAGCAGTCTTGGAAATTGTTGCTAGGGGAACAGTATGAGAAATGGACAGGCACTGTTGTAATGGGAACACAATGGGAATGGGGTAATAAGGAGTTGTTGGTGAAGAGATTGGGAACAGCTTCCAGACCCAAACCAGAATATGTTGGAACATAGAACATGGAACAGTACAGCACAGTACAGGCCCTTCACCCCGATGTTGTGTTGAACTTTTACCCTAAACTTAAGGTCTATCTAACCTCCACCCCTACCTTATGCTATCATTCTTATGCCTATCTAATAGCTGCTTAAATGCCCCGAACGAGGCTGACTCTACTACCCTCTCTGGCAATGCCTTCCACATCACGAACACTCTCCAGGTAAAGAAACTATCTCTGATATCTCCCCGATAGCTATCTCAACTCGCTTTAAAATTATGCCCCCTCATTATAGCTACCTCCACCCAAGGGAAAAAGTCTCTGGATGTCCTCTCTATCTGTAACTCTGATAATTTTGTACACCTCTATCAAGCCACCTCTCATCCTTCGTCGTTCTAAAGAGAAAAGCTCTAGTTCTCTCGACCTTTCCTCATAAGACCTTCCCTCCATTCGAGGCAACATCCTGGTAAATCTCCTCTGCACCTTTTCCAATGCTTCCACATCTTTCCTGCAATAAGGCACCCAGAGCCAGACATAATACTCCAGGTGAGGTCGAACCAGGGTTTTGCATAGCTGGGGCATAACTTCATGGCTCTCGAACTCAATTTCTCTGTTAATGAAAGCAAACACACCATGTGCCTCCTTAACAACTCTATCCACGTGGGGACAGCTTTCAGGGAACGTGGACATGAACCCCAAGATCCCTCTGCTCCTCGACACTGCCAAGAATCTTTCCATAAACCCAAATTCTGCTTTTAAGTTTGTCCTTCCAAAATTATTCACCTCACACTTTTCAGGGTTAAACTCCATCTCAGCCCAGCTCTGCATCATATCAATGTCCCTTTATAACCTAGGACAGCCCTCCGCACTGGCCACAACTTAATCTACCCTCATATTGTCTGTGAACTTACTAACACACCTTTCTACTCCTACATCCAAATCATTTACAACAATCACAAATAGAAGTGGACCCAGGCCAGATCCTTGTGGTACACCACACATAACTGAGCACCATGTTGAATATTTTCCATCCACTACTACCCTTTGTCTTCTAATGGTCAGCCAATTCTGAATCCAATCTGCCACATTTCCCTCATCCCATGCCTCCTAACTTTCTGCATAAGCCTATCATTGGAACCTTAGCAAACGCCTTAGTTAAATCCGCGAATTCCACATCCACTGCTCTACATTCATCCAGGTGTTCTGTCACCTCTTCACAGAATGCTATAAGGTTTTTCAGGCATGATCTACCCTCACAAATTCATGCTATGTTGTGACTATTTAGCGTATAATTTGCAGATTCCTCTGTCCACTTTGCAATGTGTTTTGTCACAAGTCTTTACCAGTGAATTTTTTTTTTAATCACAGATTGACTGGATTAGATGCCAAATAACCTTCTGTGGCTCCATGTCCCTTAGTCAGCGTATATATGTGTGCCTACCTTCTGCTCTCTGTCTGTCTCTCCTGGAATATCTATAATTTGTGACATACATCTGCTCCTTGTTTTGAGTTGATTTCATGGTGTCCATTTTCTACCCTAAATCCATGTACGATCACAGCAAGACATCCTCACATTCTTAGTGCCATCAGCTGGTAATAACTGGCAAACCATCAGATATCCTTCCAAATTTGGTGGCACCACATGTGCTTTCTGTGATTTATGTACAAGGACCCAGACGGAATGGTTCATCATAAGTATGAGCGTAAAGGAGCATTTGCCTCCCATTGTTATAGGGCATGCACACACGCACGCACACTCACTGAATGACAAACAAATATTGGGTTTTCCGAACAGTAAAGCTCAATTACGCATAAATATAATTAATCTAAGACAAGCACACAACTGGTTTATGCTCAAGACAGACGTGCCCCCAACGCTGAAAATTTCATGTCTCTCAGTAGCAGGATTGTGTACTATCTACAAGATTCACTGCAGAAAATCATGGAAGATCCTCAGACAGCATCTCCCAAACCCATGACCACTTCCACTGAGAACAATAAGGGCAGTAGATATATGGGTACACTATCACTTCCAAGTTCCCTCCCAAGTCACTCACCAACCTGACTTGGAAATATATCGCCCTGCTTTCACTGTCGCTGGGTCAAAATGCTGGAATTCCCTCCCTATTGGCATTGTTGGTCAACTCGCAGCAGGAGGGCTGCAACAGTTCAAGAAGGCAGCTCACCACTATCTTCTCAAGCGCAACTAGTGATGAGCGAGAAATGCTGGCCCAGCCAGTGGCGCCCACAGCCCACAAAGGACAATAGAAATAAAAACACTCCACAATCCAATCAGACATAGCAGTGTGAAGCTGGAGGAACACAGCAGGACAGGCAGAGGAACAGGAAAGCTGACGTTACGGGCTGGGCACCTACTTCAGAAATGGGGGAGGGGAAAGGGAGCTGAAATAAATAAAGAAGGGGCTGGAGAAGGTAGATGGGATGGTGATAGGTGAGTGCAGGTAGGAAGTGATGGGGATTGGTCATTGAGGTGTGAGGAGTAGATAGGTGGGAGAGAAGATAGACACGTTGTGTCAGGGCAAGGAGTTGGGGGTGAGAGGGAGTGCTGGTCATGGGATGAGGCTGGGGTTGGGGAGATTTTGAAATTAGTAAAATCCACATTTAGGATATCAGACGACAGACTCCCAAGGTGGAACACGAGGTGCTGCTCCTCTAGTTTGATGGTGGCATCATTGTGACACTGGAGGAGGCCTGGGACGGACATGTCACCTCGAGAGTGAGAGGTTAAGTTAAAATGTTTCGCGACTGGAAGGTGTTGTTTGTCGTGTACAGGGTGCAGATGCTGTGCAAAATGTATCCGAGTCTCCTTTTAGTCTCACCGATGTGGAGGAGGCTAAATTGGGAACAGCAGATGACGCAGATGGATGTGAAGGTGAACCCCTGTGTCTGATGTCGAAGGTTTGATTTTTGCCTTGAATTGAGGTGAGGAGGAAGGTGTAGGGGCACATGTAGCACCCCCTGCAGTTGCCGGGAAAGGTGCCGAGGATGGTGGGGTTAGTGGGGAGTGGGGAATGTGAAGCTGATGAGGCAGCTGCAGACAGAGTGAGCATTCAAAAGGTAGATAAGGTTGTGGCAGGAAATATATCTTTGGTTGAGGGCTCAGACAGTAGGTGGCAGATGTGGTGGAGAATGATACTTTGGATGTGAAGGTTGGTGGGGTGATATGTGAGGAAAAGGGGGGTTCTGCCTTTTTTTGTTTTTGTTGGGTGGAGACGTTGTGAGGGCAAAGGTAATGAAAATGCAAAAGATGTGTTTGAGGGCGTTTTCAATTGCTGGAGGGGGGATATTATGATCCTTTTAATATGTGGATATCTGGGATGTGCAGGAGTGGAACACCCTATCTTGGGAGCGGATGTCATGGCGGCAGAAGAATTGGGAGTAGGTGGTTACATTCTTGCAGGAAGGTGAGTGAGAGGATGTATAGTCTCGGTAGCTGTGGGAGTTAGTGCGCATGAAATAGGTGTCGGTTAAAGGAGGTCATCAGAGATGGAAATAGAGAATTTGAGGGAGGAGAGAGAGGTATCTGAGATGGCCCAGGTGAATTTAAAGTTGGGGTGAAAGGCAACTTCTCGTGGGAACACGAGGCAGCACCAATACAGTCATCAATGTAATGGAAGAAGAGGTGAGGCGTAATGCCAGTGGTATATTTCCCTCCACACAAATATCAGCCTCATCCCAAGATCAACCCTTCCTCTCATCCCTGCCTTCTTGATGCACAAATCTGCCCATCTTCTCTACCAACTATCCACTTCTCCCACCTCACTGACCAATCCCTACCATTGCCTACCTGCACTCATCTATCACCATCCCACCAACCCTACTATCTCTATTTATTTCTGAGCTCCCATCCTCCTCCTCATTTCTGAAGAAGGGCCCTGACCCAAAACGTCAGCTTTTCTGTTCCTCTAACGCTGCCTGACCTGCTGAGTTCCTCCAGATCCACACTTTATTATCTCTGATTCCAGCATCTGAAGTTCTTGCTATCTCATATTCCAATCAGGGGTTGTGTTTGGGAGCAGGGCATGGCACATGGGATTCAGGTGACTGTTCCTGTGAATGTTAAGAACAGGAGTCTAATAGTGAATCAGAGCAGAACAGAGACTATCAAAAAAAGGAAATGTGTGGTGAAATTTACTGAAAAGCTTAGCACCCGTTTATAATGTACAGCCAGTGATATTTTGATTCGGTGGTATCAAACCTTATGCTGCACCTGTCCTGGAAGCCTGTGTTTGGTGTGGATTATTTTGAGGAACTCTACCTCTGCATCTGTTAGCTTTCACGTGTTTGTTTATTTCTCCAGACTGCCGGTATACACCTGCACCTGCTCACATCCTCAAAAAATTCAAACCATTAATCCAGATTGAGCTAAAATATATGGTTATGTGGGAAGGAAACTGAGAGGATACAAACAGGTTGCAAACAGATATGGGCAGGTTAACTGAGTAGGCAAGGAGTGATGATGGAATATAATGTAGTGAAGAGGGAATCACTTCACTTGTATTAAGAAAAACAGAATCTTCCAACTATTGGTGCGCAGACAGATTTTTCCACTGTGGGTTGACAGTCATTGGAATAACTATTATGACTTTTTATTAGTGAATTTTATATATTATATATATATATATATGAGAGATAAATGGAGACAGTGAAGGACAGATAGAGTCAGTTCTTGAGTTTTACAACACTGAGAGAGGCCCTTCAGCCCATCACGTCTGTACTTGTCATCAATTTGATTCTGAGGTATCGAACACTGAGTTGTACCTTTCGCAGGAGTCAGGGAGGGACAGATGAACCGGTAACCTATAAATCTAGTGCCACGCAGATTCAAGCCTCGTGTTTACAAGGCATTTCATTGACCTAGTAGCAACAGCCAGGAGGCAGGGCAGGACCAATAAACTGTAAGCTGATGAATCCAGCTCCGTGCAGATTCAGGCCTGAACTTTGCATGGCATTTTCCCATAGTAGCAGCTGCGAGGCACAGATGGACACAGTAATCAGTGAGACTATTAATCTGGTGCTATGTGGAACTGGGCGTACTCTTTACAATGCACTCAGCTTGGCGCAGCAGCAAGGAAGCAGGGACAGTTACCAATGAGCCTATGAATGCAATACCATGTGTATTCAGGCCTAGTCTTTACAGGGCACTTAGCCTGAAGCAGCAGCTTAGAGGCAGGGAGGAACATTGTAGCCGAGGCGCCTATAAATATAGCTCCGTGCAGGTTCAGGCCCATTCTTTACAAGGCACGTTCTTGGAAAATCGGCTGTGAGGCAGGGATAGACATAGTAACAAGTTATCTTGTAAATCTAGCTCTGCGCGGATTGGACCCAATCTTTCCCAGGCATTTGTTTGAAGTAGCTGCAGCAGCTGGAAGGCGGGAGAGACACGATAATCCAGTCAGCCTATGAAACCAGTGTCGTGCAAATTGGGCCTAGACTTTACAGGATGCTTTCTTAGAGAGAGGGCTGGGAGACAGAGTGGGACATGGCAACCTGTAAGGCTTCAATCTACCACTTGTGGATTCAGGCCTAATTTTTACCAAACGCTTTCTTGGAGCAGTGGCTGGTAAGCGGAATGGAAACTGTAATCGGGAAGCCTCGCTGGTAAATAGAGCACCGTGCAATTTCAGGCCTAGCCTTGACCAGGCACTTCCTTGATGCAGCAGCAGCCTCCGGAAGGCAGGGTGGGACACAGTAATTAGCAAAGCTGTAAATCTAACTCCGTGCAGATTTGGGCCTGGATTTAGTTTGGAGCAGCAGCCAGGAAGTGGGGCTCAGTTACCAGTGAGCCTATGAATGTTATGTCATGCAGATTCAGGCCAAGTCTTGACAGAACACACTCTTGCAGCAGTGGTCGGTGAGCAGGAGGGACACAGTAACCAGTAAGCCAATAACCCTGGCATCATGCAGATTTGGGCCTCATCTTTACTGGGCATTTCCATGAAGCAGCAGCAGCTGCCGCAAGGTGGGCAGCGACACAGTAACCCAGTCACCATGTAAATCTAGCACCTAGTTTCTCCCGGGCACTTGGTCTACCGACAGGCCGAGTCTTTACACGGCACTGTCTTGGAGCAGAGGCAGGTAAGTGGGAAATACACTGTAACCGGTAAACCTGTAAATCTAGTGCCATGGAGATTCAGGCCTAGTCTTTACTGGGCACTTCCCTGAAACACAGCAGCAGCGGGGAGGTGGGGTGGGACACAATAATTGGTAAGCCTGTAAATCCGGCTTCATGCCCAGTCAGGCCTGTACTAAACAGGGTATATTCTTGGAGCAGTGGCTGGGAGACAGGGAGAGACACAGTAACCAGTAGCCAGTAAAACTAACACTGTGCAGATTTGGGCTTAGTCTTTACCAGGAATTTCCTTGAAGCAGCTCCAGCAACCAGGAGGCGTAGAGGAACACCATCACCCAGTCAGCCTATAAATCTAGTGTTGTGCAGATTTGGGCCTAGTCCTACAGGCTACGTTTTTGGAGAGGTGGCCAGCAAGTGAGGTGGGCCACAGTATCCAGAGGCTGGTAAATCTAATGCATGCTGATTCAGGCCTAGCCTTTACAGGGCATTTAGCTTGGAGCAGTGGCTGGATGGCGGGGAGGGACACAAAAAAATGGTAAGCCTGTAAATCAAGCATCTTGGAGCACTCAGCCTGGAGCAGTGGCCAGGGAGGGACACAGCAGCTGGTGATCCAGTCAACATTGTGCTGTGCGGAATCAGGCCAAGTGTTTACAAGCCACTTTCTTGGAGCAGCGGCTGGGAGGTGGGGTGGGACACAGGATTCAGTAAGTCTATAAATGAAGCTCCATGCAGATTCGGGCCTGTACTTTACAGCGTATTTCCTGGGACCAGAAGGAGCAGCCAGGAGGAGGGGAGAGACCAGTAACTGATAAGCCAATGTGCAGTGTGGATTCGGGCCTAGTCTTTAATGGAAATGTCTCCACTTATGGAAATGGATCCCTCCCATCTACTCTATTTTTCATCAGTGTATGTATTTCAATTTAATCTCCCAACAACTTCCTCCTTTCTGATCAATTATCAGGTAACAGGAAACATCAGGTTGTGGGGCAGACAGGACAGCTGAATATTCACCTTTCCTGTTGAAACCTTTTCATGAAAAATATTAAACACCAGGTCAGCACCTATTGTTGTGGTCGAGTGGTTAAGGCAATGAATTAAAAATCCATTGGGGTTTCCCTCCGCAGGTTTGAGTCCTGCCAGCTATGTTGCCTCAACTTGCTTATTTTAAAGAAATTCATGCTCAATGAGTTCTCGCTCAAATGCCACTACCTCAAAATCACATTTTCTCAGGTCCGCTCATTGGTTGACATTCAGGAAACACGAGATTTGAATGAGGATTTTACCATGCTCTAACTCGTAGCTCTGTTTCTCTTTCCATAGATACTGCTGGACTTGTTGAATTTCTGCAGCATTCTCTATATTTAATCTAAACAAATTCTGTTTTTCAATAAATATCGTCGAACCTAACACTTTGGTAACTGACACCAGGCAATGGCAACAATTTCTCCAACTACCCACCCATCCATCCCTCCACTCCCTCCCCTGTCATTAAACACAGCCCCAGGAAATCCTTGGTTAACCATCTTTGCTCCAAAGAGAACATTCCTGGCCGCGGGATTCAGTCCACAAAACAGGATTTCGCATCCATGCATGTGGTGCAAGGTGGAGGATTGTGAAGAAATTTTGGGAAAATATTGTCAGTTGGCATTTGGGAAAATGTAAAACAAGCAAAATGGAAAAGCTTGCCCCCAACTTTGTGAATCTTTTGAAACTCTCTGGGCAGTGGAATCACAGGAGAATAAATTTAGATTTAGATATAGATTTTATTGTTACATGGACTAAGTATTGGAATAGTTGGGCACAGGGAAATGTGCATACAGTCGCCATTCCCTGGCATCATTTTGATTATAGAAGCGTGAACTTTCCAAGTGACATCAAGCAGTCATGGCACCCGACCCTTCTTTAAGAGGCCGATGTATTGACTCTGATGTTGTCCGGACATGATCTGACCTGAAACATTGAAAGGATTCTCGTTCCTGCACATCAGGAATATAAACCTCATCTTGGCTCCAGGGCAATGAGAAAACTCGGGACAGGCAAGACACTGAAAGTCTTGAAGGCAGACAGCCCCATTAGTAGGAGAGAGGTTCACGGTGACATAAAGGTGTCTGCAGAGGGTGGGATCAGACTGTTGCCTTGTCTCCACAATGAATGCCACAGGGTTTATTTTGGTAAAATAAAACTGATTGAGGAAAATTGTCATTCTAAGAAAAGCGGTCTCAAGGTTGAATTGACTGAGAGTCTGCTTTAAGGTTTTGTGCAGGAAATGGCTCCCCAGTCTCTGTGGCGCCATTGGTCAGAGCTTTTGGCCTTTAAGCTGGAATTTGGTGTTTTGCGGCCACCCAGGAAGGAGTGATTGTTTTATTTGCGCTCTACCAGTTCTCTTTGCTCCACAGTTCCAGTTTTTAATGCAGTCAGGAAAATGTTCCCCAAATGGAAATCTCATCCAGTGAGTAACCACAAAGACGGTTTGATTTTTTAAAAAAATGTCTAATGTAAAGAGCAATCGATATTGGGAATCTGAAACGAAAACAGAAACTGCTGGAGAAAATCATCAGGCTCGGCAGTACCTGTGAGATAAAACAAGGTTTGAAAATGTCAACACAGTGTGCAGCTGGATGAACACAGCAGGCCAAACAGCATCTCAGGAGCACCAAAGCTGACGTCTCGGGCCTAGACCCTTTATCATTCCTCTCTGATGAAGGCTTTAGGCCCGAAACGTCAGCTTTTATGCTCCTGAGATGCTGCTTGGCCTGCTGTGTTCATCCAGCTGCACACTTTGTTATCTTGGATTCTCCACAATCTGATGTTCTCATTATCTTTGATAATGTTAACCCTGATTTTCTGTCCACAGATGCTTCCAGATCTGCTGAGCTTTCTCTAGCAATTTATGTCTTTATTTTTGAATGAATGTATATTCCACCATTAGGATGAAACCACGAGACCCACCATGCACTGAATATAACTCTTGCGAAATCTGTGATGTGATTGGATTAAAAAAAGCAGTCATGAATCACACTTCCTCAGCCCCACAGGGAGAGACCTGGAAAGGTTAGTGAGTAGTGTGTTGCTGCACTCATCATCGAGTCGCTAAGGAGATGGAGTTTGAAGCCCATTGGGGTGTCCCTGGGCAGTTTCAAATCCTGCCAACTGTGGTTGAGTGCTGAGCGAAATTGGAAAGGAGTTTTCTTCCTGCCTCCTTGTTTGCAACAGGAATCATAGGAAGGGTGGAGGAGAAGCATTTCACCAACAATGAAAATATGCAACTCACTGCCTGTCGGAGCAGAACAACATTGGAGTTCAGACATGTTCGGATGTACACTCGTCGTAGTGAGTGAAGTGCTAGAAATCAGACTAAGATAGCTTGCAGTGTCTTGAGCTAAGTTGCTGCAGACCTGAAGGGGTTTTCTTCAGTGCTGGAGATCTCAGTTTGTGAAGTGACAGGACAGAGTTTGCAAAATACAGTCCTGTCTGTCAGGCAAATTATCCATTACGCACTGTGCATATTCCTGGAATCTGTATCCGGGAGAACCAGGAAAATAACACACTGGTGCTTCTTTATCCAGCCATGCACAAACTCTAGCTTCTCATTGCCTCATCTTACAATCCCTGGCCTTACTTTCCAGGTAAAGATTGACTTCATAACGTGCCTCCGTTCATACCAAGCAGCTCATGACATGGGAGCCGGAGGTGAGACGGGGACAGAAGCACAAAGAGATGCAACATGTAAGTGTTCAGAGTTTTCCCTATGTTAGAAATTTCGGTAGAGAAATTGTGGTGGAAAGCAGGAAGTCCCCAGGTCCAGATGGGATCTATCTCAGGTTACTGAGGGGAGTGAGAGAGGAAACAGCCGGGGCCTGAACAGATATCTTTGCAGCGTCCTTAGACACGGGTGAGGTCCCAGAGGACTGGAGACTTGCTAATGTTGTCCCCTTGTTTAAGATGGGCAGCAAGGATAATCCAGGTAATTATCGACCGGTGAGCCTAACATCAGTGGTAGGGAAGCTGCTGGAGAAGTTACTGAGGGATAGGATCTATTCCCATTTGGAAGAAAATGGGCTGATCAGTGACAGGCAACATGGTTTTGTGCAGGGAAGGTCATGTCTTACCAACTTAATAGAATTCTTTGAGGACGTGACAAAGTTGATTGATGAAGGAAAGGCTATAGATGTCATACACATGGACTTCAGTAAGGTGTTTGATAAGGCTCCTCATGGCAGGCTGATGGAGAACGTGAAGTCGCATGGGGTCCAGAGTGTGCTAGCTAGATGGATTAAAAACTGGCGAGGCAACAGGAGACAGAGGGTAGTAGCAGAAGGGAGTTTCTCAAATTGGAGACCTGTGACCAGTGGTGTTCCACAGGGATCTGTGCTGGGACCACTGGTGTTTGTGATATATGTAAATGATCTGGAAGAAGGTGAAGGTGGTCTGATCTGCATGTTTGCTGATGACACTAAGATTGGTTGAGGAGCCGAGAGTGAAGGGGACTGTCAGAGATTACAGCAGAATATAGATAGACTGGAGAGTTGGGCAGATAAATGGCAGATGGATTTCAATCCGGTCAAATGCGAGGTGTTGCATTTTGGAAGATCAAATTCAAGGAAGAACTATAGAGTAAATGGAAAAGTCCGAGGGAAAATTGATGAACAGAGAGATCTGGGTGCTTTAGTCCATTGTTCCCTGAAGGTGACAACGCAGGTCAATAGGGTGGTCAAGAAGGCATATGGCATGTTTTCCCTCACTGGGCTGGGTACTGAGTACAAGAGTTGGCAGGTCATGTTGCAGTTGTATACGACTTTGGTTCAGCCACATTTGGAGTACTGTGTACAGTTCTGGTCGCCACATTACCAAAAGGATGTGGATGCTTTGGAGAGGGTGCAGAGGCGGTTCACCAGGATGTTGCCTGGTATGGAGGGTGATAGCTATGAAGAGAGGTTGAGTAGATTAGGTTTATTTTCATTAGAAAGACGGAAATTGAGGGGGGAACTGACTGAGGTGTACAAAAGCATGAGGGGTATAGACAGGATAGCAAAAAGCTTCTTCCCAGAGTGGGGGACTCAATTACGAGGGGTCATGAGTTCAAAGTGTGAGAAACAGTTTCTGCTCACAAATTCAGCCTGAGACAAAGCCTTGGAAACAAGTCAATTTTATTCTGTACGATCTTGCAAGAAAGGGTGTCTGCTAGACAGACACACACTACAAAGCATGTTCAACATTCTTATACAGTTTACAAGTTGCGGAATCACGCCTCCCTGCTCCCATTGGTCTTATCCTATCATTCCCCGTCCTGTCGGACAGCCCTTGTTTATCATTCCCTTTACTGCCGGCCGAAGGCCCCATTCCCTTGTTTACTGCAATCCTTATTTGCTATCCTAAAGAGCGCTAGACACGCTGTACGAGTGAATCGTCAGGTTTGCAGAAATAAGCCTCTGCTACAACACCCTTATCTCTACCATGTCCTTGTCTGCAGAAAGAATGTTTCTGGTCGTGATAACTGCCATCTTTGCAGAACCTAATCTCTGGTTAATGATAAACTTCTGCTGCAAAATCTTGTGAATTTCTGCTTTTGCAAGATCCCACTATTCATCCTTACCTGCAGAAACATATTTCATTTCTCACAATTCCCCCTTTTTTCTTTTTCTCAAACTGTTGTTTCTGCACTAATTAAGCCCCCTTTTTAAAATTCATTTTCCCATTCTCTGCCTTCACGCTTGCTGGCGTTGAGGTTCACAATCTTGTGCACGGTTAACCCTTAAACCACTCTTTGTGATGTTTGTTTTTCGAACTCCAGAAACATTCTTTGACTTTCTCTTTGTTGCATACCATCTGCTGATTGTAAAAGCATCTGGTGATGTACTAGGGTTCGTTCTCCTAGAGACGTCATTAATTGGTTCAGTATCCATTTAAGGATATTAAACTCCACCACCAGACCCACTAATATCAATAATCCATAGATGGCCAAATTAACCAACCACTCTCCGCAACCAGGTAATTCCCAATTCCCCCATTCCCAGCCATTTTCATTCCGGTATCGGTTACCGGCCTCCCTTATCTTGGGGATTTTGTCTCGTACGTGTTGGGAGATTTCAGTAATATTATGGGAAACGGCAGGTATGTATGTATAACATTCTTCCCTAATTAGGACACAGGTACCACCTTTCTCTGCCAAAATGTAATTTAGAGCCATCCTATTCTGGAGAATCGTTAGTCTGGCGGCAATCATTTCGGTCGTTATGGCCACCACTTGGGATTGAGTCTCGGCCAATGCATCGGCAGTATTGTTGGCCAACTCCTCCAGGGAAGGCGCCAACTTTTGCATTTCTCTTCCTGCTCGGGCAGTCCCATACATAGGTATTAAAGTCCAGAGAAAGCGATCCCCTTCAGTTACTTTTTGGGGTGTCCGCTTCTTCCCCTGCTCATTCTGAGTTATTTCTGGGGTTTTATCTAACAGCCTCAGATGGGGAATTACATAGGCGAGGTAGCAACAGCCACTTCAGCCATTCTGACTTTGAGGCAGTGTTAGATCAAGATCATAACATTCCTGCATTTCTACGCTTCCTATGCATTCGGTCACCCGAATGTACCTTTCCCCGGGGATAAAGGGATAGGCCTATAGACCACATATCCAATGTGTCCCGTTCAATATGTGGGGTACATTTGTGCCAGTAGCTTGGCTGGTGGTGACACAAGATGAGTTTCCTAACTGGAAGGGTGCGCTGTCATTCTGATTGCAGAAACAAGTGGTATTGACTGCTCCTTTCGGTGGGGAAACCCTAAGGCCGTCGATAGCACCCGGGGTTTTCGGAGCTGGTCATGGGAACCATCCCGCGAATTTATAATCACCCCTTTCAGATCTCCATTTTGTATCATTTGAGCCCAAGTCAAATTGTTGTGCCTCGTACACCTCTCTATTGGTAAATGGTACTACCGTGAGAGGGATTCCAGATTCTCCATGGTGTGGGATCGTAGCGCATACCCAACAGTCGGTACGCCCCGTTACTCTAGCATAATTCCGACATAAAACGGTAAAATGATTCTTCCCAACCCCCTGGGCAACTAGCGCCAATATTATCGTAACAACATAAAGCTGCCTGCTCATTTCAGCTTGGCAACCCCTATCTGTCTGTTCTCTAACCCTTTAAATACCCGGGAGGGGTGAGTTCGCGCAACGCTTACAATACAACATTTCTAACCAATACTTGATAGTCTTTCATATCAGTTCAGTTCATTCTTTTTGCTCAGCTTGACTTTCAAAGGGTTGTCTGTAGGATGAACTTGCCATTCTGCCAGAGGGGAAGGAGCGTCCACCGGACCCTTAACACGAGTGTGATGACTCCACCCTTTTTCAGCAGTACGGATGGCTGTTTCAGTAGTCAGGAGGGTCAGGAACGATCCCTCCCAGCTTGGGTGCAGTTTGGTATCTTTCCAGGTTTTGATCAAGACCCAATCACCCGGTCGTGTCTGATGTACTGCGAACTCTAGTGGAGGTGTCTGGGTCAACAGACCCTTTTTCCTAGGGACAGACAAAGAAGAACCGAGCGACACAATATAGTTCTTTTAAAACCTTATCATTGAACTCTACAGTTGGTAATTCCCATTTTCCACCCAAGAAAGGCAATCCAAACATCATTTCATAAGGAGAGAGGCCAATATCACATCTGTGCGCAGTGCTAATGCGTAACAAAGCGATAGGTAAACATTTTGTCCATGGTAATCGAGTCTCTAGGAGTAGCTTAGACAGTTGCTTCTTTAAGGTTTGATTCATTCGCTCTACCCGTCCAGAAGAAGGCGGGTACCAAGGAGTGTGGAATTTCCAAGCAATCTCCCCGCCATTACCTCCTGTAGGATCTTAGAGGTAAAATGGCTACCTTGGTCCGAATCTATACTTTCCACCACTCCATATCGAGGAATTAAATGCTCTAAAAGAGCTTTTGCTACTCCCTTCGAGGTGGCCGAGGACATTGGAAATGCCTCCACCCACCCAGTTAGAAGATCCATTAGGACCAATAAGTACTTTTGCTTCCCTACTGGGGGTAATTCTGTGTCGTCTACCTGTATCCTCTGAAAAGGTCTTACCGCAGGGTTTTCTCCAGCTTTTGGCCCCTCTCTCATTACTTTCTTATTAATCCTTTGGCAAGTCGGGCAGCCTGCACATACCTGCTTAGCTAACGTGTATATCCCTTTGCATCCATACTTTCTTAACACTGTGTCACACATAGCTTGGGAGCCCCAATGACTGCCTTGGTGCAAAGTGGCTAGGATGTTTCTCATGACTGGTTTGCTCAACAACTCCCTCCCATCCGGGAGGATCCACCTTCCTTCAGTTGTCTTAGTGGCCCCCATCTCCTGGAACTCCTTTTCTTCTTCTTCCGTGTACATGGGGCTCACAGAAGGGGACTCCACTAGGGGTGTGAGAACCCGTATTTTTGTTACTGTAAGGTTCATAGCAGCCTCTTTGACTGCCTCGTCTGCTAACCTATTCCCTCTTGCTTCTAGGATACTTCCCCTCTGATGTCAGGGTACATGGACTATAGCTATTTCCCGGGGTAATTCCAAACTTTTCAACACTTGTCCTATCAACCCTTCGTGTATTCACTCCTTTCCCTGACTATTGATTAGTCCACATTCTTGCCATATCTTTCCGAAAGTATGTACCACCCCATAGGCATACTTAAAGTCGGTATAAATTGTCCCATCCCGGTTCTCTAATTGTGTTAAAGCTTGGTTTAATGCGTACATCTCACGAGTCTGGGCTGACTCTACAAAGTATAGGGGTTGGGTACTACCGGGTGTCGCGTTTGAACCAATTGGTTCAACGCTCCGAGGTCCTGCACCATTCGACAGGTTCCGTCTGGTTTGCGGACGGGCAGTATTGAAGTATTAAAGGGTGACATACATGTTTCTAGCAGTCCAGTTTTTACCAGGGAATCTATAACGGGTTGTAGACCTTTATGGCCTTCTAATGATATAGGGTACTGTCTAACCCGAACCGTCTCACCTTTTCGAGTCAGTGTGATTACCAACGGGGTAATAGTTAGGTGCCCTGCGTTATCAGCTCTCGCCCACACATCGGGACTAATTTGTTGTTCTTCCCGCGGCGTTAACATAGCCATTGTTACAGCTACTGCACTATTCTCTACCCCAATTTTTAAGCCCAGCAATATAATCAAATCCCTACCCAGTAAATTACTCCCAACGTCGGGAATGTATAGTAATTGTCCTGTCACTTCCTTATCATCGTTTCTAATTAGGGTTGGCTCAAAAATACTGGGACTCCTTTGTCTTTTACTCCGGAAACCCTGAGATATTCGTTAGTCAATTTAACACTAGTAGGTATAAAACTTAGGGATGACCGTGCCGCACCGGTGTCCACCAAGAATACTGCCTCCTCCCCTTCAGGCCCCACCTTTAAGTTTATCAAGGGTTCCCGGTGGGCCTTAGGAGGAAGGAACCCCTGACTCCCCTAATCCTCATCGAGGGCCATTCGGGAGACCGTTTCCCTTTCCCGTGTTAACTCTGGGCATTCCCGCTTAAAAGGCCCCACTCTTCCACAACGGTAACATCCTGCCTGTCATCTCCCTCGTCTAGTATCTGCCTCTTCTTTTTGTGTCTCTCTCCGCCTTCATATTCCCTGTTCAGCTTTTTCTTTCTTTGTCACTTCTTTAATGGCGGCGACCATCATTTTTGCTTTTTGTTTCTGTTTCTCGTCCTCCCTTTTTACAGATACCTTCTGTGCCTCGCGTAGTAATTCCTCCATCTGTCTCTCACTCCATCCATCTATTTTCTGTAATTTCCTTTGTATGTCTGGCCACGATTTAGTTACAAACTGGACTTTTAAAAGTCCCTGAGCTACCGCATCACCGGGATCCATCCCCGAATACTTCCTTGTGGCCTCCTTGAGCCTTTGAAGAAATGTCGAAGGAGTTTCATCTTTGTCTTGTCGTACATCGAAGGCTTTAGCAAAATTCTGCGATCTGGGTGCTGCCTCATTAATTCCCAATATTACCATTTCCCTCAAATCCCGCCTTGATGCTCTATCATGTCTATCATTATTGTTCCAATGAGGATCGGCATTCGGGAATTTCTGATCTGCCGGGACTACGTTTAGTCCCGCTGGGTGCGTTTTTTTCCCGCTCCTGGAAGGCCGCCCTCCTAATCATACCTCGTTCTACCGCCGAAAATAGAGTTCCTAGAATTACGGAGAGAAAAGAAGATAGGTGGAGAGAGTATAGGTGGGGAGGTAGGGAGGGGATAGGTCAGTCCAGGGAAGACGGACCGGTCAAGGAGGTGGGATGAGGTTAGTAGGTAGATGGGGGTGCGGCTTGGGGTGGGAGGAAGGGATGGGTGAGAGGAAGAACAGGTTAGGGAGGCAGAGACAGGTTGGACTGGTTTTGGGATGCAGTGGGTGGAGGGAAAGAGCTGGGCTGGCTGTGTGGTGCAGTGGGGGGAGGGGACGAACTGGGCTGGTTTTGGGACGCAGTTGGGGAAGGGGAGATTTTGAAACTGGTGAAGTCCACATTGATACCATTAGGCTGCAGGGTTCCCAGGCGGAATATGAGTTGCTGTTCCTGCAACCTTCGGGTGGCATCATTGTGGCACTGCAGGAGGCCCATGATGGACATGTCATCTAAAGAATGGGAGGGGGAGTGGAAATGGTTTGCGACTGGGAGGTGCAGTTGTTTGTTGCGAACTGAGCAGAGGTGTTCTGCAAAGCGGTCTCCAAGCCTGCGCATGGTTTCCCCAATGTAGAGGAAGCCACACCGGGTACAGTAGCTGCAGTATACCACATTGGCAGATGTGCAGGTGAACCTCTGCTTAATGTGGAATGTCATCTTGGGGCCTGGTATAGGTGTGAGGGAGGAGGTGTGGGGGCAAGTGTAGCATTTCCTGCGGTTGCAGGGGAAGGTGTGGTGGGGTTGGAGGGCAGTGTGGAACGAACAAGGGAGTCACGGAGAGAGTGACTTCACCAGTTTCAAAATCTCCCCTTCCCCAAATGCATCCCAAACCAGCCCAGTTCGTCCCCTCCCCCCACTGCACCACAAAACCAGCCCAGCTCTTCCTCTCCACCCACTGCATCCTAAAACCAGTCCACCCTGTCTCTGCCTCCCTAACCTGTTCTTCCTCTCACCCATCCCTTCCTCCCACCCCAAGCTACACCCCCATCTACCTACTAACCTCATCCCACCTCCTTGACCTGTCCGTCTTCCCTGGACTGACCTATCCCCTCCCTACCTCCCCACCTATACTCACTCCACCTATCTTCTTTTCTCCATCTTCGGTCCGCCTCCCCCTCTCTCCCTATTTATTCCAGTTCCCTCTCCCCATCCCCCTCTCTGATGAAGGGTCTAGGCCCGAAACGTCAGCTTTTGTGCTCCTGAGATGCTGCTTGGCCTGCTGTGTTCATCCAGCCTCACATTTTATTATCTTGGATTCTCCAGCATCTGCAGTTCCTATTATCTCTTCTTAGGATTGCCATCAGTTCTCCCCAGGTATATAAATTGGGTCCTAGGAATTGATCTAACTGTTCGGCCAGTCCGACCGGATCCTCTATTAAACTTTTCATTTCTTTCTTAAAGATCCTAACTTCACTACTGGTTAAGGGAGCGTTCACATACCCAATGTCACCCTCCCCAATGTGGACCTCCCTTTAAGGGTATAATTTTTCCTCTTCCTTTGTTTCTGCCCCTCCTTTACGTGTGGTAGATGGTGTAATTCTGGGCCCTCTAGTTTCCGCGTCTTTTACCTCAGAGTTCGTCTCTTTTTCAGGTGTTTGGGGTTAGTTCTGGGGCCGTGGGCTGGTTGTGGAGGCTACTTACGGCCGTCAGTGGGGAGGAGGGGGATATGGAGGCAGCAAACATGTTAGGGGATCCCATTGTGGTTTTTCTTGTTCATCCTTTCCCTGTCCTCCCCCTGATCCTTCTGCACTCATAGGATATATTCCTACCTTCGCACCTCCTATCCAACAAGCCGCATAATCTGACTCTTTCTGACTGAATGGTTCTGTCTGATTGATGTATATATATATATATATATTAGGTATTGGCACAGCCAATCTTTGTCGGATCCATATTTGGGCCAAAAACAATCAGGTAACATAATGCTTTTTGTAGACCAAACAAAACTACAATAATTTATCATTGTAGTCTTGTCTTTCTCCCGCGTCCGGAGGCGTATTCTCAACTGCCCAACATTCTCCCCAAAGGGCTGTCGGGCGGATTATATTCCACTTTGACGTTATTTGCAGATTGATCGCTATTCAGGCAACTCCCTTTGCCTCCCATTGTTGCTAATTTAATTAATCTTGTCAAGATTCGGTGGCGCCTTCTTCCACACCCGCTTCAGGGTCCTGACCTTCGCGTGGGGGATTTCCCCTCTTAACAACTGGTCTAAGGCTGGGTGCTTAAATCAGGCAGACACCTTACTCGTCCGATTAATCAGGCCAATTATATACTTTTTTATATTTCGCCAATTCCCCGTACTGTCTGTACGTCCCGACCACCAAGGCAATACTTAAAGGTCAGTTTTCTTACCTTGGTCCATGCACGGTGTTACCTGGTCTTTACAACTCTTCCCCGTAATTCCTGTACGTCCCCACGGCAATACCTGCAGCAAATACCGCTGCTCCCCCGGTCGCCCGGACAGATCTTTAAGGCCTTTCCTGACCCGGATCTTGTGCACAAGAGTAACCCGACCGGACCCGCCGCGTCTACCCGTCTTGTTTCCAGGGTCTCCCAGTCCGGATCGCACTCGCCCAAACCGCAAACGACAAACAAGGGAATTGGAGATCGCCGAAATCGGAGAGGCGCGCCTTCCCTGTCGTCCCACGAGTGTCGAGCGGTCGGAGTGTCGGATCCCGGACGAGCCCCCAATTGTGAGAAACAGTCCCTGCTCACAAATTCAGCCTGAGACAAAGCCTTGGAAACAAGACAATTTTATTCTGTACGATCTTGCAAGAAAGGGTGTCTGCTCGACAGGCACACACTACAAAGCATGTTAAACATTCTCATACAGTTTACAAGTTGCGGAATCACGCCTCCCTGCTCCTATTGGTCTTATCCTATCATTCCCCGTCCTGTCGGACAGCCCTTGTTTATTGTTCCTTTTCTGCCGGCCGTTGGCCCCATTCCCTTGTTTACTGCAATCCTTATTTGCTATCCTAAAGAGTGCTAGACATGCTGTACGTGCGAATCGTCAGGTTTGCAGAAATAAGCCTCTGCTACAACACCCTTATCTCTACCAAGCCCTTGTCTGCAGAAAGAATGTTTCTGGTCGTGATAACTGCCATCTTTGCAGAACCTAATCTCTGGTTAATGATAAACTTCTGCTACAAAATCTTGTGACTATAAGGTTCTTCATTTGCAAGACCCCACCATTCATCCTTATCTGCAGAAACAACATTTCTACTCTCTCACACCTTCAAGTTACTCACCTTCCTGACTTGGAAATATATCACCATTCCTTCACTGTCGCTGGGTCAAAATCCTGGAATTCCCTCCCTAATAGCATTGCGGGTCACCACTCAGCAGGACGACTGCAGCAGTTCAGGAAGGCAGCTCACCACCACCATCTCAAGGTCAACTACTGATGGGCAAGAAATGCTGGCCCAGCCAGGGCCACCCACATCCCACACATTAGTTAAAATATACTGTCTGAACAGTCACAACAGATGGATCCCGGCGCCTCATTCCCCTGGAACAAAAACAAAGTTGCTGGAATAGCTCAGCAGGTCTGGAAGCATCTGTGACCCTTCCTCCTTCCCCTGGGATTTACCAAACCTGTTTATTATTTCCACTTCCTCTTTCATTCTGACTCTTTAATTTCTCAATTTCTGTCCACGTGCCTTTTGAGCTCTTCAACAACTCCATTTGGGAAAATGAGAGAAAGCTGGAATTAATGCAGGGAACTGGGAAGTGGGCAGAAGTATGAGGAGAGGCCACATCAAAGAAAGCTCCCATTCCAACAACAGAGCTTCTCAAAACACAAAGGCAGCATGAAAGCTTGAGCTGAATGAACATGGTGATGTGTGGGCTGTCATGAGGAAAATGTGACCATGATCACAAATGGTTAAGATCACTGGATCCCGACAGTGCAGAAATGAGGTCATCCAGTCTGGACCAACTCCCTATCCCACCCTACTCCCATAAACCCCACATTTACCGCAGCTAACCCAACCACGTAAGCTGCACACTCGGGGACAATTTAGTGCGGCCAATCCATCTAACTTGCATTTTTGGACTGTGGGATGATCACAGTTTAGCTCTAAAGAGGCGAGATTGTGGATTAAGGCTCAAAAAACCTCAACTCTGAAACAATTTCATGGTTTTTGTTTCCAAAATTAAAATCTGGGGAAAGCTGCAGCCACAATGATTTCAGTTTCTCTCTGGAGGAAGCAAATTTAAAACTCTGCCCCGGGGGCGCTGTGAGCTGACAGAGGCCTGGGACCAGAAATGTAACAGATTCTGAGCAAGGTGGGGGTGAGACAAGGGCAAGAGGCACATGTCACGGGGGGAAGGCAGGAGAGATTAAATTGCAGAAATGTTATTCGTCCCTCAAGGCTGCAGGGAATGGAGTTAGGGCTGGAAAATAAACAAATAAACAAAAGGTGTGCCTGGAGCCAGGTGTGCAGTGGACCCAGAAACAAATTGAAACAAGAAATGTAAACAAATTGGGGCAGAGTTCACAGTCTGAAATTGTTGATCTCAATGATGAAGCCAGAAAGCTGTAAAGCCTGGCTAGTTCTATTCCAGCCAACACACACATGATGTGCCAAGGGTGAATGCTGCTGGCCAGCCAACAATATGCACATCACACATATGAATTTAAAAGGGCCTTGATCTGCACTGTAATTTTCTGTTACTTTAGTTCTGACATTTTCAGTTTGTTTCTGATGATTCCTATAACCCTAAAATTGAACTAGAGTTTAGTATCCGAGAGAAATGTAAAATAAGTCAGCTTTGCCTCAAACACATCGCTGTAGTTTGTTGTATTTGTCCTGAGGGTTGAACAGCACCTGGAGCTCAGAAAGGACAATCTCAGGGTGGCGGGTAGGAGGAATCGTGCACAGCAACAGAGCTTCAGTCGGGGCAAATCCTTCAGGCTCACACTGAGGGGGTCAGATGACACTTTACTCTTTCACGTCTCTCTCCATTGACAGCCAAGCCACGGTGTGGGTTAATCCTGCTGTGTGTAAGAAATGTGTCCCAGCTACTGTCTTCCATGGCTCACAGCTCCTAGACACGGAACAGAATCTCGTTTCCAAATAGGTTTAGAGTCGGGACTGTACAACGGTGAATGTTGGAAATGTGCTTCAAATCAGAGTTTAGTGTAAATCAATGATCTGTTCCTGACTAGAAGTGAACCATCACGCTCAGGTTTATGTTACTTCTACATTGGTGAAGATAAAACAGTATTTTGTAGCCGTACAACGCTGAGACCCAGAGCAGTGGGAGCAGGGGTATGAGCAGCCTGTCCCTGCCTCTGCTACAACCACACAGAATGCCCCAGGGTGACGTGAGAGAAGGGTCTGGGTTAGAAATTATATTTCACCAACAATGACGACATGGGGAGGGTTGATAAAATGTTAATTTTCATTTTCAATTCCTACACATAACATGCATATATTGGTCAGGAAAGGATGAAGAGGGGTTCGTGCTGGCAGTGGGAAGAAGTTTTTCTGAAGGAGTCTTGTCTGAGACTTTATCGCTTTCTTATGATGTCTCCAGGACATGTCTTTTATTCCCACTTTGATATCATTTCCCAACCTGACTACCTTCCCTCCACTTGTTTGATCCAGAAGTAACTGTCAAAAACCAATATTTCACTTTGTGGATATTTTCCTGTGATTTTTTTTTATTTCAAAAGCCTTACATCAGGTTTAATCCAATCAAACACAAAACAGCCCTCTTGATTTACACCCAAACGACATCCCTGTACTCCTGAGAACGTGAGATTTGGACACAGGCACAAGATGCTGCTGGTGTAAGTTATCAACAAAATGGCTTCTAGCCTGGGAACTGTAAATTCTGCTGGAGCTGCTCTTTTCGCCTTGGAACTGTGAGTTCTGCGAGAGCTACATAAATAATGCAGGAATGATAAGATAACGCAGTACTAACCATTCTAGCTGCCCTTCAGTTGCAAATGTTGTGGCGCTATGTGGTGAGATAAAAAGTAACCGATG
This sequence comes from Stegostoma tigrinum, assembly GCF_030684315.1. Lineage (NCBI taxonomy): Eukaryota > Metazoa > Chordata > Chondrichthyes > Orectolobiformes > Stegostomatidae > Stegostoma > Stegostoma tigrinum. The sequence continues at coordinate 1,059,594 of NW_026728819.1, forward strand.
TGTTGTGATGTAAGTTGTTTACCAGTTAATGTTATAGGATTATGTAACTGTCAATGAAGCAATATCATGTATTTATTGTTTGAATACACTGTGCGATCACACCATGTAACCTGCTTTAAGAAAAGTATAGAAATGTCTTTGTATTAGCCTGTGGGTTGCAGCTCCTCCGAGGAATACGGAAGTCCCCAACTTCTGCGTTTTATGGGTGATCTGTACCCGGCCGTATGATGAAATAAAGCGTAATGCCTTAAACAGCCAGACCGACTGTGAGTGTTCATTGACTGATCACGGAACTAAGAGACCCCACCAGGGGTCGAGATTTAAGTAGGGATCGGATGAATCCTGAGAGCAGTGTAAGGGCAGTTGGAGTTTGCTTCAGAAGGAGATCACCACTGATGCAAAGCGGCAGCAGTCTGTACCATCTACAAGATGCACTGCAGTGACTCAGCAAGGCTCCTCCAACAGCACCTTCTGAATCTGCAGTCTTTACCATCCAGAAGGACATGGGAAGCAGCCACATGGGAACACTGCTAGATCCCCTCTCGGCAACATACTGCGATGACCTGGAAATATAACGTGGAGATGCTGGTGTGGGATTGCGATGGACAAAGTCAGGAGTCAGATGACACCAGCTGATAGATCAACAGGTTTATTTGAAATCACAAGCTTTCTGAACGCTGCACCCAACTTTGTCACTTTCTCATGATGTGTAATGAAGTAATAAAGTGGCGCTTCATCTGTCAAAAGTGGAACACCCCGAAAGGTTATGATTTCAAATAAACCTGTTGGACTTGAACCTGGTGTTATGTGTCATCTGACTTTGGCCTGGGAATATATCATGTTCCTTCTGTGTCGCTTGGTCACATTCCTGGAAGTCTTCCTCAATAGCACTGTGGATCTATCAACAGTACATGGCCCATAGCTAGCTCCATCCTCTCCAGGGCGGGTAGCGATGGACAATAAATCTGGGCATACAGTAATGCCAATGGCTCATAAGCAAATACAATATTTAGATCAGTGAGGGAGGGATGGGCAGGGAGTGAGGGAGGGATGGGCAGGGAGCGAGGCAGGGGCAGGAGAGGAGGGAGCAAGAGAAGGAAGGTGAGGGGGAGGGAGCGAGGGAGTGGTGAAGGAGTGAGGGGGAGAGTGGGAGTGAGGGGGCACCACTGGGAGAGAGGGAACAAGTGAGGGAGCAAAGGACAGGGATCAGTGGACAGGGAGCGGGGCGTGGGGAGGAAGGGAGCAAGGGATGGGGTAGGGAGGGAGTGAGCGATGGTGAGGGATGGAGGGAGAAGGTGCCAGGGAGTGAGCAAGGGGTAGGAAGGGAGGGAGCAAGGGAGTGAGTGATGAAAAGAGAGGGGATGAAGGACGCAAAGGGAGCAATAGGACAGGGAGTGAGTGAGGGATGGAGGCATGGGGAGGGAAGGAGTGAGGGTTGCAGGGGAGGGATGAGGAGTGGGGGGTGGAGCGACGGGGATCGAGGGATTGGGGGACCGGGATCGAGTGAGTGAGGGACCAGGATCGAGGGACTGAGGGGCGAAGATCCAGGACAGGTGCAAGAGACCAAGGGACAGGGGGAGGGAGCGAGTGAGGGAGGATGTGAGGGACGGGGATGGAGGGAGTGAGGAACGAGGAGGAGGGAGAGAGTGTGGGAGCAAGGAACGGGGAGGCAGAGATTGACGGATGAGGAAGGGAGCGATGGGGAGGGAGCGTTGGAGGGAGGGCAGGGATGTGGGAGTGATGGGGAGGGACAGGGAGGAGGGAGGGAGCCAGGGGCATGGTAAGGGTGGGAGTGAGTGACAGAGAGGGGTGAAGGGAGGGAGTGAGGGATGGGGAGTGAGAGACGGGGAGCGAGGAATCGAGGGACGGGGAGTGAGGGACAGGGAGTGAGGGATGTGGATAGGGAGGGAGCAAAGGATTTGGAGGCAGGAAGCGAGCGACAAGGCATTGACAGGGAGGGAGCAAGGGATGCAGAGGGGGAGGGAATGAGGGACAGTGAGGAGGCAGGGAGCAAGGGACGTGGTAAAGTTGGGAGTGAGGGATGGATAGGGATCAAGGGAGGGAGCGAGGGATGGGGACGGAGAGACGGGGAGCGAGGGACAGGGAGCGATCGAGTGAGGGATGGAGAGGAATGGAGCAAGAGATGTGAGTAGGGAGCAAGGAAGGGGGGAGGTAACGAGGGAGGAATGGGGAGGGAGCGAGGGAGGGGAGAGGGTGAGAGGGATGGAGAGGGGGTGAGAGGGAGTGTAGTGGTCGGGGTGGGAGTGAGGGAGAGACAGGCAGTGAGGCAGTGAGGGATGGGGATGAAGGGAGCAAAGGACCTGGTTAGGGAGGGAGAAAGGGATGGAGTGAGGGAGGGGAGGTACGGGGACATGGGGAAGGGAGGGTGGATGCGAAGGACGGGGTGGCAGTGAGCAACGGATGAGGAAGTGACTAGGAGGGATCAAGTGTGGACGGGAAGGGAGAAGGGGAGGGAGCGAGGGATGGAGGTACGGAAAGGGGGAGCACAGGGTGTGGAGGGAGTGAGGAAGGAACAGGGAGGGGGTGGGAGGAAAGGACGGGAAAGGGCAGATAGTGAGGGAGAGGGGAAGGAGCAAGGAAGGGACGGGAGGGTGGGAGGGAGGGTTAGGGTGGGTGGGAATGAGGGAGGGAGGGACTGATGGACGGGGAGGGAGGGAATGTGGAGGGAGCGAGGAAGGAGCGAGTGATGGGCAGGGATGGAGTAAGGAGGGAGCAAGAGGGGAGAAAGGAGGGGGCAAGCAGGGAGCAATGGACCATTTGATGGACCGAGTATGGGACGAGGAGGGAATGAGGGACAGGGAGTGAGTGAGCGAGGGAGTGCGGTTTGGGGAGGGAGGGAGAAAGGGATGTGGGTGATGGCGAGGTAGGGAGAAAGGAATGGGGAAGGGAGTGAGGGAGGGACGGACAGGGAGGGAAGGAGCGTGTGACGGGGTGGGAGAAAATGAGGGAGCGAGGAACAGAGAAGGAGCGACGGAGGGAGTGAGCCATGGGGAGGGAGCTAGGGAAAGGGAGCAAGTGAGGGAGAGAGTGAGAACGGAGCGAGGGAGGAAGGAAGGCAGAAGTGAAGAAGGAGCTTGGGACGGGGAGGGAGCGTGGAACAGAGAAGGAGCAAGGGAGGGGTGAGGCAGAGGGAGGGAGCGAGGGAAAGGCAGCAAGTGAGGGAGACAGTGAGAATGGAGCGAGGGAGGAAGCAAGGCAGAAGCGAGGAAGGAACTAGGGACGGGGCCGGAGTGAGTGAGGCAGTGAGGAGGTAGCAAGTGGGGAGCAAGGAGGGAGCAAAGAGGGGGGAACGGACCGATTGAGGGACCGAGTGAGGGATAGGGAGGGAGGGAGGGACGGGGTGGGAGTGAGGGAAAAGGAGATGGAGAGATGTGAAATGAGGAGGCAATTGACCGGGAGCGAGGAAACAGGAACAAGGGACAGGGAGGGAGCGAGTGAGGGAGGGAGGGACAGGGAGGAAGCAAGGATTTAGGTGGGAAGGAGTGGAGAACGTGGAGGGATGGAGCGAGCGATGGGGACAGAGCAAGGGCGGGAGCGAGGGACAGACAGGGAGCGAGGGATGGAGTGAGGGTTGGGGAAGGAGTGAGGGGAGGGAGTGAGGCAGATAGTGAGGAGGGACCAAGGGAGGGAGCATGGAAGGAGCGAGGAAGAGACGCAATGGGACCAAGGGAGGGAGCAAGGAGGGAGCAAGGGCGGAGTGACGGACGGATCGAGTGACCAACCGAGGGATAGGAGGGAACGAGGGTCGAGGTGGGAGTGAATGAGGGAGTGAGGGATGGAGAGGGAGAGATGCGAAGCCAGGAAGCGAGTGACTGGGAGCGAGAAACAAGGAGTGAGCGATGGGGAGGGAGTGAGTGACGGGGAGCGAGAAACGGGGAGTGAGGGATTGGGAGGGAGCATGCGACAGAACGAGGGATGGGAAGGGAGTGAGGTAGCAAGGGATGGGTAGTGAGAGGCGGGGAGGGAGGGAGCAAGAGACGGGGAGGGAGGGGCTGGGAGTGAGTGACGGAGGCAGCGAGGGACGGGAAGGGAATGAGGGAGCAAGGGACAGGGTGGGGGCGAGGGAGGTAACGAGGGAGCAGGAAGGAGGAAGTAAGGGGGTAGCCATGGACTGGGCCGGGGACACGGAGAGAGTGAAGGAAAGAGACAGGGAGGGAGTGAGGGATGCGGAGGGAGCAAGTGAGGGAGCAACGGTCAGGGAAGGAGTGAGGGATGGGTTGAGAGCGAGGGACGAAGAGGGAGCGAGTGAACGGCAGATGAAGCGAGTGAGCGAGAGGCAGAGGAAGCGAGGGAGAAGGGACGACAAGGGAGAGAGGGATGGGAAGGGAATGAGCGAGGGAGTCAGGGACAGGGAGAGAGTGAGGCACAGGGAGGGAGGGAGCAAGGGGCGGGATGGGAGGGCCTGGGAGCAATGGACAATGATCAGGGACCGAAGGGCGGGAGCGATGGACGGGGAGTGAGGGACGCGTGGGAGGCAGGGAGCGAGGGACGAGTAAGGGAGTGACGGGGAGGGATCGAGGGAGGGAAGGACTGGGACGGGGAGGGAGAGAGGGAGGGGTGTAGGGAGCGAGGGACGCAGGTGGAGGGTGGGAAGGAGGGAGGGACTGGGAGGAAGGAAGCGAGAAAGGGACAGGGAGCCAGGGAGTGAGGCATGGGGAGGAAGAGAGCATGGGACAGGGTAGGGAGGGAGCAAGGGACGGAGAGGGTGTGAAGGACAGGGTTGGAAGGAGGGACCGACGGACGGAGTGAGAGAGAGGGAGGGAATGAGGGTCAGGGTGGGAGTTAGCGAGGTGCAGGGAGGGAGCAAGGGTTGGGGAGGGAGTGAGGGACGAGCAAGGAGGTAGAGCGGGGAGCAAGTGGTTAGCTACGACTGATCGAGGGATCGAGCGAGGGATGGGGAGGGAGTGAGGGACGTGGTGGGAGCGAATTAGGGAGTGAGGGATAGGAAAGGAGTGAGCAAAGGAGCGAAGGACAGGGAGCGATGGAGCAATGTTGTGGGAGGAAGGGGCGCAGAGGGATGGAGGAATGGCAAGGGAGCAAGGGATGGGGAGGGAGCGAGGGACGGGAAGGGAGTGAGCGGCGGGAGGGAAGCAAGGGTGTAAGGACAGGGAGGGGACGAGGGAGGAAACAAGGGAGCAGCGAGGAAGGAGTAAGGGAGTAGCAAGGGATTGAGCGAGGGACAGGTCGTGAGTGAGAAAAAGAGACAGAGAGGGAGTGAGGGACGGGCAGGGACCGAGGGATGGCGAGGGAACAAGGGATGTGTTGGGAGTGAGGGAGTGAGTGATGGGGAGGGAGCGAGTGAGTGACAGATGACGTGAGTGAGCGAGATGCAGCAGGAGGAAGAGAGCGATGGATTGCGAGGGAGAGAGAAGGCACAGCAAGGGAGTGAGGGACAGGGAGGGAACGAGCGAGGGAGCGAGGGATGGGGAGAGAGTGAGGAACAGGGTGGGAGCGAGGGAGTTAAGGATGGCGAGGGAGTGAGGTATGGGGAGGGAGTGAGGGAGCTATGGATGGGGAGGCAAACGAAGAATGAGGGATGGAAAGGGAGCGAGGAAGCAAGTGAGCAAGGGAGAGAGGAATAGAGCGAAAGAGAGAGGGTCAGAGCGAGGGAGCAAGGGACAGGGAGGGAGGGACCGAGAGACGGGGAGAGAGGAAGCAAGCGATGGGGAGAGTGTGAGTGAGGGAGCAAGGGATGGTGAGGGAGGGAGGGTCGGCGAGTGAGTAAGGGGCAGAGAGGAAGGGAGCAAGGGAGTGAGGGACAGGGAGAGAGGGAGTGATGGAGCGAGGGACGCCATGTGAGCTTTGGAGGGAGCGAGTGACATAACGGGAGTGAGAGAGGGAGTGAGTTGCAGGGAGGGAGTGACGGAGGGAGGGACTGGAGCAAGGGACGGGAGCAAAGGACAGAGGGACAGGAGAGAAGGATGGGGAAACAGCTCGCAATGGGATCAGGGGATGGGGAGGGAGTGCAGGATGGGGAGGCAGCGAGGGACAGGGAAGGAGCAAGAGACATGGAGCGAGGGATAGGGAAGAAGCAAGGGGTATGGAGGGACAGGCAGGGTAAGTGGCAGGGAGTGAGGAACAGGGAAGGGCAAGGAGGGGGAGGCACAGGGAGGGAGCAAAGAACAGGGAAGGAGGGAAAGAAATGAAGGAACAGGGAGAAGGATTGGGAGGGTCAGGGAGGTAGACAGGGTTGGACGGACAGGGTGGGAGCCTGTTTCTCTCAACACAGAGACAAACAACAACATCGTTTGCTGTGCTGCTTGGCACTTTTTAATGAACGTTCATTACATATTGAAGTTATGGATGCAGTCAGTGGAATGGTGCCTTTTCTCTTTGGCCTGTGAGTTGAGAGAAACATTGACATGTTTCCCTGTAATCCCCTGTGGGATAAGGTTGGATAAACCAGCACTACCCTCAGTCTGTTACCATAGCGACAGGCTGCTTCATTGCTGAAACATTGACCTGAAATGAGAAAATCCCGGATGGATTGATTAATGGGTGAATTTGATTGATGGATGAATTTGGGTAAAGGGATATTTCAGCACATTCTTCAGCTGCTGCCTGAACTTCGTCTGGGTCACGGCATAAATCGCAGTGTTTGTGCAGCAACTGAGGAGCTGCAGCATGAAGCCCAATTCCAGCACTAAGTAATCGAGGTACACAGACCGATACCCAAAAGACCACATCCGGGACCACACAGAATATACCATTAACATTGACCATAACAGGATGAAATTGGCCGAGATCACAAACAGTAAAATGATGGATTTTTTTCGAATTTGCATTTCAGTGTCACACTGACCGTCCCCATTGGTGTGAGCCCGGAGTCTCCTGCGGGCTCTGCTGGTCACTAAAATGTGTCTGACGGTGAAAACATTGAGCAGCAGAATCAGGAGAAATGGGAGAGCCGGAGTTAGAATGTGGTGGAGGAACTCGATTGTGACCCAGACACGAGACCTTTGAACATTGAGTGTTCCCTCACAAAACCAGGGGGTGTTTACCAGCCAATACCGAGCTGTGAGCATAAAATGCCAGAAAATGTTCTTGAAACAGCTCAGCACAGTCACTGTTCCCAGAACCACAGCCGCCGTTTTCTCACTGAAATATTTACTTTTCAGCTTCTGGCAACAAATGGCCACAAATCGATCAAAGGTGAAAGTGACGGTGAACCAGACAGAACAGTCAGTGGCTGCATAAAGCAGGATGGCGTGGATATTACACACAGGGATGAAGAACAGAAAATAAAACTGTTCCCAATAAACAATAGGAATGTGTCTCAGTATCAGGTCGAGGATCATGACCAGGAGATCCGCCACGGCCATGGCTCCCAGGTAACGTCTGACACATGGGGACAATCCACAATCTTTATAAAGCAGGACGTAGATCGTCACCACGTTTACTGTGAGGAAGGAAAACAAATAAAATATATATCAGCCTGGAGGCAAAGTTACCGGTTTGATTGAGGCCCCAGTGACATTTTCAAATCTATCGCTGATTTACTGAAAAAAAAATGAAGCTGAAATAACCTGTAGTAATGTCTCAATTTGTTTTATTTTACAAAAAGCCGAACATAAAATACAAGAAAATCTACCTCCTGAAAGACACAAACACACATCCATAAGGACAGACGGCTTCTCGAACATTCCCACAGACTCAATCAGGCACAGGTCATTTCCTAACAGTTCTTGCTATAGAGGGTGAAGACGTTGCTGTCCTGAAGGATTCTCTCCCAGTTCTCTGAATACAAACGGAGGATGGAAATTTCAGTCTTTTCGTCCACATTATGGTCAATTTTTGTTTGTGAAGAAACATGAACACAGGGAAAATGTATTCACCCCATTAACTACCTGAGGGGAATTTGAAACAGTGTCTCTCCTTTGCTCTGGAATGGGATCTTTTCCCTCGGTATCTTATCTTTTGTTCAATTAACTGGCATCCAACTGTTCACAAATAATGTCGGATACAGAATGTTCTGGGGAATGTCGGTTACTGAATGTGATGGAGTCATAAAGATCCACATCACAAAGTCCCTTCTGTCCATCAGTTTTGGTGAGATCCACTCAGCCTCGCGGTGGAAATCTCTCCCCAAACTCAACACAACTGGCAAACACAAATTAAAGGCATTGCCAGATCAGCTGAAGTGGTCAGTTATCTCACATTCTGAATCCACCTCACAGAACCAGCCCGTACACCACAAACCCAGATGGAATATCTGTTCAGCATGGAGCACTGTGCAGACCAGGCTAGTGTTCTGCTCCATACAACCCGGCAATCTGTCCAGAGTGGGACACTGTGCAGGCCTCACCAGGCAAATAGATATCAGTCCAGCACGGGGAGCTGTGCAGACCACATCGGTGCATTGATCTATAAACCCGGACCAGGTATCTCTCCAGCACGGGGGGCTATGAAGTGAACACCACTGAACTGATCTGTCAACCCACAGCAGTTCCCCTCCTAGCGTGTAGATCTGTACAGACCACCCCAATGCAGTGCTCGATAATGCTGTGTTAAATCACTTGCAGCCCATGCTGGAAGTGACAGGATGTGGGGCTCCGATCCATTGGCAGCTCCATATCTCCAATGTGGCATGACAAGGGGTGCCAAGGGTGTGAAAGTCACTGCCAGAGAGAGATCAGGGCATCAGTTTAAATACGAACAAATGGGATGGGTTGTGAATATAGACATAAAGGGGGAGATTGAGAGACTGTGTGATCGAAGGATGTGTTCACAACTTTAGAATGCTGACATGTAGACATACTCCCCAAAATTGAAAACACTGCATCGATCCAACACTGTCGATTGATTCAATCCGGACACCTCACCCCTTCCCCCTCACCTACACCATTACTAAGAGCAGGGCCATACACATTCACCCTTGTTCCCTCCCTCCCTTTCCCCCATTCCAGGAGGAACAGCCTGGAATAGGACAGAAAAGACCAAGCAGGGTGGCGGTGTTCCCCACATCAGTTCCCTCACCCACCTTCCCCCGCCGCATGGGGAGGGCCCTGGAATGAGCCGGAGAAAACCAGGATTACCTGTGTGGAGATTTCAAAATACACGCGTCCCACCGACCAAGTAAGGAGCAATGTTCAGTGAAGTGTAATTCTCACTTTAAACCCACTGTCAGTTCCATTCCCACCTGGCACAGCTTAGAAACTGTGCCCCGATGCTATCTCCCTTTTATATCGCGCCGGTACAAATGGAATCCCCGCGGTCTCGGTGGGCAGGAGGGTGGGCTCACAACACGTTGTCTCCACCAGCTCCCAGGAAGGGAGCACGGAGTCTCCCTCCTACGCCTCCTCCTTCAGACAGCTCAGATACTGAAACTAACCTGTAATACTTACTAGTCTCCCAACTTGTCCCTACATCTTCAATAATCAAGCATTGAAAATCTCATAGAGTCACAGTCCCCATGGAACAACTGAAATACTGTCACACTCACTGGAGTGAGCAAATACTGATGAACTCTCATGGAGTAACTCAAATAATGAAATGCTGTCCACGGAATAACAGAAATCCTGACACACACCAAATGGAGTGAATGAAATATTGACAAACCACAGAGCCAGAGAAATTCTGATAGGCTCCCCTTATTTGTGTAAGTATCGGTGTATTTGTGTGTGTGTTACTGTGTGTCTCTGTGTGGGGCAGGTCTGGCAGTCTCTGTGCTGTTTGATGTGATGCAATGCCACTCTCTGCTGGTCTCCACATGCCATTGCACAGGCAGCAGCCGAGGATGAGAACCATCAGGGATTTATTCAGAGAGGGACTGGGAGGGCAGCAGCTCACAACACCATCCAAACTGATTTCTTCTTCATGTACTGATCGAAATGTCTTTTAATTATTGTAACTGTACTCACTTCCAACATTTCAACTGGAATTTTATTCCACACCGAACCACTCTCTGTAAAATAATTGCCCCCATGTCTCTTTTAAAATGTTTGGTCCTCAAAGCTTGAAACATCCCCACAGCCTTGAAATCCTCCATCCCCAAGAAAAGGTAACCTACATTCAACTTATTTGGGCACCTCATGATTTAAAAGCCTCAATCAGGTCACCCCGCATCCTCCTGTGCACAAGTCAGTAAAGTCCCATCCTATCCAGCCTCTGCAAACACTCTGATGTGGTGACGTATTCGGACGGAATCAGTCGACAGTGTTGGACCCATGCAGTGTTTTCGGTGTAAGGGAGTATGTCTACATGTCAGCATTCTGAAACTTGTGAACACATCCTTCCATGACACTGTCTCTCTATCTCTCCGTCTCTCTATATATATCCAAACCATCCCATTTGTTCATATTTAAACCGATTCCAGACCATCTCTCTGTGGCAGTGACACCCATGGCACCCCTTGTCCTGGCACAGGCAGCACAGTGGCTCAGTGGTTAGCACTGCAGCCTCACAGCACCAGGGACCTGGGTTCAATTCCAGCCTCGGGCAACTGTCTGTGCGGAGTTTGCACGTTCTCCCCGTGTCTGTGTGGGTATCCCCTGGGTGCTTCGGTTTCCTCCCACAGTCCAAAGATGTGCAGGCTTGGTGGATCGGGCATGCTAAATTGCCTGTAGTGTTCAGGAGTGTGTGGGTTACAGGGGGATGGGTCTGGGTGGGATGCTTCAAGGGGCGGAATGGACTTGTTGTGCCAAGGGGCCTGTTTCCATACCATAGGGAATCTAATCTGATCCTTATATCTCAAACCATCCATTACCACCGACATCCCGGTAAATCTCTGCTGATCCCTCTCCAGATTAATATTATCCTTCCTATAACAGTGCGACCAGAACTGGACACAATACTTCAGAAGATGCCTCACCTACATCCTGTAAAACGTGAAAATGACATCCCAACTCCCAAACTCAAAGGCCTGAGCAAAGCAGGTAACGAACTAAATACCTTCTTAACCAGCCTGTCTGTATGTGACACAGACTTCGAAGAATTATACCTGATTGCCTCGTCTCTGTTCTGCAACACTACCAAAGGTCCTAATTTAAATTGTATAAGTCCTGCCCTTGTTTGTTTTACCAAAAGCAATGTCTTGCATTTATGCAAATTAAACACAATCTGCCACACCACAGCCCAGTGAGTGATATTCCCACTCCCCAACACAACCCTGACATGTTTTGAAAGACCCTCCCAACTCCAGAAGGCCTACAAACTCCACTCTTTATTTTCGCGAAGATCCTGAGCTTGGTTTGCCTTGTGCGGGCAGCAGGAGGCGTGGGGTGGTGGTGGTGGGAGTGTGGATTGCAGACCAGCCTGTGATGGGGCGATTCATTTTCTTCAGGGTACAGAGTTTGCCAATGGGCACCCAGATGGGCCCTAGTTATGCCTGTCTCTTCATTGGGTACGTGGAACATTCCTTTTCCCAGTCCTATTCTGCTACCCTCCCGCACCCACAGCTCTTTCTCCACTGTATCACTGCTATCACCGCAGATAGTAGGAACTGCAGATACTGGAGAATCTGAGATATTATCAGGACTGCTTCTCTTTCTCGTCTGGAATTAGAAAGCTTCACATATTTTGCTTCCAATTTCCACCCTGCCCTCACTTTCAATTAGTCTATCTCTGGCACCTCCCTTCCCTTCTTCAACATTTCTGTTTCCATTTCTGGGATAGACTGGCCACTAATATTTATTACAAATCCACTGTCTCCCACAGCTACCTGGGCTATATGTCCTCACACCTTCCTTCCTGTAAAATCCTGTAAATATCTTGCATTTATGCAAATTAAACATAATCTGCCACACCACAGCCCAGTGAGTGATATTCCCACCGCACCCCCACACAACCCTGACATGTTTTGAAAGACCCTCCCAGCTCCAGAAGGCCTACAAACTCCGGTCTTTATTTTTGCAAAGACTCCCTCCATCCCATTCTCTCAGTTTCTCCGTTTCCAGCACATATGTTCAGATGAGGCTAACTTCAACAAGAGAGCCTCTGACATGTCCACCTTCCTCCTCAACCAAACATTCCCCAGCTCCTTTGTTGACAGGGCCCTCAAACAGGTCCGATCCATCTCGCACACTTCTGCCCTCACTCCTTCTCCTTCCTCCTGCAACAGCGATAGGGTTCCCCTTAGCCTCACCGATCATCCCACCAGCATCAACATCCAGAAGATCATCAGACGCCATTTCTGCCACTTTCAGTGAAATGCCACCACCAGACCACCTTTCCCTTGATAACAAAGTGTGAAGCTGGATGAACACAGCAGGCCAAGCAGCATCACAGGCCTGCCTTCCACAGGGACCGTTCTCTCCGGGACACCCTCGTACACACTTCCTTCACCCCCAACAATTCCCCACAGCCCTATGGCCCTTCCCCTGTAACCGGTGAAGGTGCAACACCTGCCCATTTAACTCCTCCCTCCCCAGTATCCAAGGGCCCAAACATACCTCCCAGGTGAAGCAACACTTCACCCGCACTTCCCAGAATCTAGGCTACTGCATTCGCTGCTCACAATGTGGTCTCCTCTACATTGGGAAATGGAGTCAAGACTTGGTGAACGCGAGGTAGAACATCTATGCTCGGCTTGTAAAAAAAGTCTCTGAACTGCCTGTTGCCTGCCAATTTAATGCACCATCCTGCTCCCTGGCCAACATCTCTGTCTCTGGCTTGCTGCAGTGTTACAGTGAAGCCCAAAGCAAGCTGGAGGAACAACACCTCATTTTCCAACTGGGGACCCTACAACCCTCCAGACACAATATTGAGTTCAATAATTTTAGGGCCGAAACTCTCCCATGTCCCACACCCCACTGCGCACACCAGGCCTTGGTACCACATACCCTGCCATTACACACTCCCTGTTGTTAGTCACTAACAGTCACTATTAACAACTATTCACCCTCCCAGCCTGATCGCTATTAACTCCTTTGTCTGTCCAACTTCTTTCTATCTCTTTGGGCCCTAGCATCTCGTTTACTCTCTTGCCCACCCACCTCCCTATTTTCAGCATATAAACTGACATTTTCTCAGCCAGCATCAATTCCGAGGAAGAGTCACTGAACCCCAAACATTGACTCCTTTTTTCTTCCTTCAAAGATGCTGCCAGATCTGCTGAGCTTTTCCAGCAACTTTGTTTTTGATCCGAGAATATAATTTGTTGCTGTGTAACATTTAATGCTTTTAGGATGAGGGCAGTCACACCTTAGAGTTGGGAAATAGTGATCTGCAATATGATCTTTTGGGGTTGAAAATTATGCTCTTTTGTCGTGTCTGGTGTTCAGTAATGTCGAATCGAGATTCTTCATAGTGAAGAACATGTCTGCAGAATTTCTTTCCCTAACATTGCAGTCTCCAGATATAGGAGGAACTGCTGCTGCTGGAGAATCTGAGAAAACAAAGTATCAAGCTGGATGAACACAGCAGGCCAAGCAGCATCAGAGGAGCAGGAAAGCTGACATTTCTGGTCTGGACCCTTCTTCAGAAATGGGGGAGGGGAAGGGGATTCAGGAATAAATAGAGAGAGATGGGGGAGTCGGATGGAAGATGGATAAACGAATAGATCGGTGGAGAGGAGACAGACAGGTCAAGGAGGCTGGGATGGAGCCAGTAAAGGTGACTGTAAGTGTGGAGGTAGGGTGGAGGTTGGTCAGTCAAGAGAAGACAGACAGGCCAAGGAGACAGGGATGAGACTGGTTGGTAGGAGGTCGGGGTGGGGGTTGAGGTGGGAGGAGTGGATCAGTGGGAGAAAGGATGGACAGTTCAGGGAGGCAGGGACGAGCTGGGCTGGTTTTGGGATGCAGTTGGGGGTCGGGAGATTTTGAAGCTTGTGAAGTCCACATTGATACCTTTAGGCTGCAGGGTTCCGAAGCAAAATATGAGGTCCTGTTCCTGCAGCCTTCGGGTGGTATCGTTGTGGCATTGGATGAGGCCCAGGATGGACATGTCATCCAGGGTGTGGAGCGTAGATGTTCCACACAGCGGTCTCGAAGGCTCCGCTTGTTTTCCGCAATGAAGAGGAGGCCACATCAGGAACAGGGGATACAATATACATTAGCAGATGTGCAGGTGAACATCTGTTTGATGTGGAAGGTTTTCCTGCAGCCTGGGATGGAGGGTACGGGGTGGTGGCGTCGGGGCACGTTCCGCACTTCTTGCAGTTGCAGGGAAAAGAGCCGGGTGATGTGGAGCTGGAGGGGAGTGTGGAGCGGACAAGAGATTCATGGAGAAAGTGGTCCCTCCGGAAAGCAGGGAAGAGTGGCGAGGGAAAAATGTCTTTGGTGGTGGGGTCAGATTGCAGATGGCGCACGTGCTGGAGGATGATTTGTTGGATCCGGAGGTTGGTGGGGGTGGTCGGGGCGGTTGTGGTATGTCGGAGTGAGAAGATTCTGTTTTGGTTTTATTGAGCGGCGGGGGTGTGAGGGATGAGTTGTGGAAAACATGAGAGATGCGTTTGAGGGGATTTTCAACCACTGTGGACGGGGCTTGCAACCCTTGAAAAACGAAGACATCTGGGATGTCTGGGAGTGGAATGCCTCATCTCAGGAGCACATGCAGAGGAGGCGCAGGAATTGGGAATAGAGAATGACATTTTTGCAAAAGGTGGGTGGGAAGAAATGTATTCTAGGTAGCTGTGGGAGTTGGCAGGCTTGAAATGGATATTGGTTTCCAGGTGGTTTCCAGAGATGGAAACACAGAGGCCGAGGAAGGAGAGAGAAGTATCACAAATGGTCCAGGGAAACTCAACGTTGGGGTGGAAGATGTTGGTGAAGTGGATGAACTATTTGAGCTCCTTGTGGGAGCACAAGGCAGCACCGATACAGTTACCAATATAAGGGAGGAAGAGGTGGGGTTTACGGCCAGCGTGGCTTCGGAAAAGGGATTGTTCTATGTAACCTACAAAGACGCAGGCATAGCTTGGGCCTATGCAGGTACCTACGGCCAACCCCTTTGTCTGTAGGAAGTGGAAGGACTTGAAGGAGAAGTTATTAATGGTGAGGACGAGTTCAGCTAAGCGGACAAGGGTGTCAGTGAAGGGGGACTGGTCGGGCCTGGGGGACAGGAAGAAGCAGAGGTCCTTTACGTCATCTGTATGGGGATTACAAGTATACAGGGATTGGAGGTCCATGTTGAAGATGAGGTGTTGGGGACCAGGGAATTGGAAGTTCTGGAGGAGGTGGAGGGCGTGGGTGGTATCATGGACATTGTTGGGAGTTGCTGGACCAAGGGAGAGAAAATGGAGTCCTGATAGGTGGAGATAAGTTTGGTGGGACAGGAGCAGGCAGACACAGTGGGTTGACCAGGGCAGGCAGGTTTGTAGATTTTGGGAAGGAAATAGAACCAGGCGGTGCAGGATTCGGGAATGATGAGGTTGGAGACTGTGAGTGGGAGGTCACCTGAGGTGATGAGGTTGAGGATGGTCTGGGAGATGATATATTGGTGGTCATGGGTAGGGTCATGATCAAGGAGGCAGAAGAGGGAGGTGTCAGAGAGCTGGCATCTGGTCACTGCAATGTCGAGGTCAGTGCGCCATTCTCCAACTGTGCTTCCCTTGTCTGTGGGTTTTATAGTAAGGTGAGGATTGGAGACAACGGAGCGGAGGGCTGTATGTTCTGCGGGGCCAGGTTGGATTGGATGAGAGGGTTGGAGAGGTTGAGGCAATTGATGTCTCAATGGCAGTTGCAGATAAGAAGTTGAGGGAGGCTAGGAGGCCTGGGGATGGTGTCCAGGAGGAGGGGGTGTGTTGGCGGTCGGAGAAGGGGTCAGTAGAGGGAGGATTTCAGATAATAACCATTTGAGCTGGAAATCACAGCCAAGCAATTAAAGATGTGAATAGGTTATCTCAATGGCACATCACATTCCCTCAACATCCTGTAGTTGAGGCAAGTACCTTGCATTTGTTCAACACTGAAAAATCTTCCCTGTGTACTTCAGCAAATTTAACCCGAATTTGATAAACCCAAACTCAGTTGATAGTTGGCACGCAAAATGAGACTCAAAATCTGGGCATGACTTTGGTCTTGTGTAATGGGTAGCGCCAATGCCTCTGTGGCTGTGCTCTGATTCAATTCCAATCTCTGAATCTATGATAATGTCACTAACTCTGGACCAGAAGTTCTGGATACAACTCCTGCCAGTCGCAGAGGTGTGTCACAGCCTGTCGGAACAGGTTGATGAGCAAATATACGGGACAGTCATATTGTAGATTCAGGGGCCTTCGCAGTGTGGTGGCCTTCACCATTGGACCAGAGGTCTCCATTCAAATCCCACAGCAGTGTTTCAATAAAATGTCTAAACAAGTTGGTGAATTTTTTCCCAGAATTGTGACTTGATTGAGAAGGACCAGTGTTGAATTTCAGAATTCAGGCCTGGGATAACAGAAAGCACAGCCATTCGTGTTGATTGGAGTAAAATGTGCGCCTTACATATATTTATAAAAACATGAAGGGCATGGATAGGGTCAATAGTCAGGATCTTTTTCTAGAGTATGGGGAGTCAAACATTAGAAGCACAGGTTTATGGAACAACGGGAAAGATTTATGAACCATACGAATGAATTTCCAGACAAAGTGCTTGAGGCTTGTGAAAACACCATTTCAAAGGATGGGTACATATATTGGAAGGGCCCAGAGGAATGTAAGCCAAATGCTGGCAAATGGGATGAGATTAATTTCAGATACCTGGGCAGCATGGACATGTGGACCAAAGGATTTGTTCCCATACTGTACATCTTTATGACTCATTCATTTGCTCAGGATCTCTTTGTAATCTTGGATAACCTTGTCTGTCCATGGTTCAAATAATCTCAGTGTCATCCGTAAACTTGCTAACCTTGCCTTCTATAATTTTCATCTAAAGCATTCTTTTAAATGACAACCAAAAGTAAATCTAGCACCGATCCTTGTGGATCACCGCTAACCACAGGTTTACAGTCTGAAGGACAATCCTCCATGGACACCCTGTCTCCTGCCATAAAGCAGAAACACACACACACATGCACACACGCACACGCACGCACTTGCATACACGCACAAAGCCGTGGAGATAGATACATTTTGATGAATAAGCAGTTCAAGCGTTATGGTGAGAAGGCAAGAGAATTGTTTTGAGAAATATGTCAAGCATAATCGAACAGCACAGCAGACTCGATGGGCCAGATGGCAAATTCTGCTCCAATTTCTGATACTGTCTGGTCTGAAGGTATCGGGAATATTTAGAGGAGGTAATTTGCTGTGAAGCTAACACACTTTAAGGAGTCTCCCAATTAAGACTGAGGTACGAATATATCTTTCTCTTTAACATTGTGCTGTCTGTGGTGTTCTCATCCCCAGTGAATAGTGAACACTGGGTTAGTGAAGATATTCAAGGCGGAGCTCAACTGATCTTTAATGGACAAGAGAGTCCATTATTGGGAATAAACAGGAAAAGTGTGTTCAGCCACAAACAGATCAGCCATGATCTTTCTAAATTAAGCAGCAGGCTCGAGGGTCCAACTGGCCAACTGCAGCTCATATCCTGTTTGTTGTTGTCTCACTCCACCCTTCAAAGCTGTTGCAGAGGAAAAGGATGTCCCCATTCAAACAGTCATGGTTGTTATCATAGAGACACAGAGATAAAAATCATGAAAACAGAGCCTTCGCTCCAGCTCATCCACGCCATCCCGATAACCTAAATCAATCCGGGCCCATTTTCCAGCATTTGATCCATTCCTCTCTAAACCATTCCGAAACAGATACCCATCCTGATGCCATTTAAATGCTGTAATTGTACCAGCCTCCACCAGTTCCTCTGGCAGCTCATTCCATAAACACACCACCCTCTGCATGAAAATGTTGCCACTTAAGTCCCTTTTAAATCTTTCCCCTCTCTCCTTAAAGCTGTGCCCTCTCATTTTGGACTCTCCCACCCCGGGGAAAATACCTTGGCTGTTTACACTCCTGTGTCTCTTATGACTTTGCAAACGTCTGGAAGGTCACTCATCAAAGGCTTATTATTTTATTGCGTACCAATTGTGGCAATTTTTCCACACAGCGCCCACAGCCAAAAATGAAATTAATCATTAAGATTATCTGTACTCGTGGTGTTGTTATAGGGACAAATGTTAACCGGACTGATAGGAAATCTCCCCTCTTCCTCGATACATTTCTGTGGAAAATTGAACACCTGATTGATATGGCAGACCAGATTTATTGCTGCATCTAAAAGACAGCATTTTTGACCTTGCAGCATTCCACTCAAATACTACTCCACATTCTGTGCTTGTATTTTAAACGCTTAAGGATCAGAATCATTGACAGAACAACCTCTACCTGATGATCAGACAACAAATAGCCCTAATGGTGTGTTGCTGAGCTCAGATACACCTTAACAACCAGCTACACACCACAGGAGAGGCCCTGCAACCATTCCCAGCTGCTACACAGCAAGTCCTGGTTAGCTAACGGGAAATGCAGAATGTAGATAATTATTTAGTTGCAGGTTGGAAAGCTGCGACTAATGGAATTCCTAAAGGAATGTTGTGAGTTCATCAACAGTTTACAATCCAGATTAATGATGTCGATGAAGGCTGTTCGGATTGGAGCTCAATGTGCGAGTACAGCATTATATTCACCCAATAAGATGACAAGTGGAGGGAGGCGATCTACACTGGTGTGTAGACAGGCAGTGTTTGGGAGCAAACTTCCAGCAATGCAAATAAAATAGTACAGTGTGGGTTGTGGGACATTTGTGTTTTGGGGAAAGGATAAAACAGCAGTAAATTATATGACCGGAGAAGTAACGCAGAGATCAGTGCGACTGAGTGATTTGTGTGTCCTGGTACAGAAATCATATAAAGTTAGTCTGAAGATGTCGCAAGTGATTTGGAAAGTAAATGGAATAGTGCTGTATCTTGAAAATGGTGCTGGGTATGATGTGAGGCATGTTTCTCTGCTTCTGTACAGGGCATTTCTGAGAATCCCTCTCATGCTCTGTCTAAAGTTATGATGCCCAAAACTGAAAAAAAAAATCACAATGGCCTTTGAAACTTTTCAAAGATGGTCCTCTGTACACTGTCCTGTGACGAAGGCATTATGTTATGGAGGATTAACAGTTTAGTTCTGAGAACCAGAAATGTCCTTGACTATATAAGAACGTGAGGAGAGTGTAATTGGTGAATACCTGACGGATAATTTGTCTTGATTGGGAGGATACAACTGGGGAAATAATTTTAAAAATAAAACAGATTCTGAGCAAGGTTCACTTGACCTGAAACATTAATTCTAATTTCCCTTCATAGATGCTGCCAGGCTGCTGAGCTTTTCCACTAATTTCTCTATTTCTTTAGGAGTAAGACACATTCATTTTAATATAGATGTTGTGACGACATCAAGGCTTGTTATTTTTAAATTATGCAGGCACGTATAAACATGTCTTTAAATCAAGTAGGCCTTTTTGTTGCTCAGGAAATGAGTCTGTGTATGACAGCAGCAATGATGCGTCAACATGGAGCAGGGAGCGTGATGGAAATAAATAGCTCGGGCAATGTTCAAGAGGACCCCACATGTTCATATCTGGGGGTTGGATAGCATTATTGCGTGATTCAACTCAGAGAGGAGAAAAGAAACGCAACCGACCTGAAAAGCAACAGCCTATCGCTCCCTCTCTATTTCCTTGTTCCTCATCGCATCAATGTGTGAGAGCTGAATACACACGAATTATCTTTACCTCTCATGGAGGATTCATGATGAGGATAAAGTGGAATCTCCAACTGCCTGTAGCAAAGGGAATTCAGCTAAATCTAATAGTTCCAGGAAATAATCCCATTGCCAACAACTTGTGCGAGCAGAACAAATTTGGAAGCAGAAT
Source organism: Stegostoma tigrinum (assembly GCF_030684315.1). Lineage (NCBI taxonomy): Eukaryota > Metazoa > Chordata > Chondrichthyes > Orectolobiformes > Stegostomatidae > Stegostoma > Stegostoma tigrinum. The sequence goes on from NW_026728819.1 coordinate 1,079,397, forward strand.
AACAGTTGGGACAATCTCTCACATTTTTCCTTTTGTCATTAATTCGACTGTTACGTGGACAAAGTTCTTTCAAATTAATATTTCAGTTTGTCATCAAATATACGTGTGTGTGTGTTTGTGTTTGTGTGTGTGTGTGTGTGTGTCTGTGTGTCTGTGTGTGTGTCTGTGTGTCTGTTTCTTCTTTGCATCATAGTTTGAGTAAAATTGGTTTGGTCATAAATGTGTCATTTTAGCAGATTCAAGAAAACTGTCTGACTCTTTCCTGACACTGACCCAGACCCAGTGTGAGACCTATATTACCGGCCACATCACCAACCTGGTTACAATTAAAATTTGTAGTGATCAGGGGAGAGGTGGGACTAGAAAAGGAAACAGTGACCCGGCAAGCCAGTGCGTCAGAGACCAGTGAGCCTGACATGAGAGCTGGATAAGTTGTTGGAGGGAATTCTGAGGGCTAGGATTTACATACATTTGGAAAGGCAAGAAGTGAACAGGGATAGTAAACATTGCTTTGTGCAGTGTAAATCACATCTCACTAACTTGATTATTTTGAAGAAGTGATAAAGAAGGTTGATGAAGGCAGAGTGGCAGACACTTTCCAAATCGGCTTCAGGAAGGTGTTCCATAATGTTCTGAATGGTAGACAGATTAATAATAGGTAATCACACGGAATCCAGGGGAAGCAAGCCAATTGAATTCAAAATTGGCTTGAAGGTGGAGGATTGTTTTACAGACTGGACACCAGTGACCAGCGGTGTGCCACAGTATCAGTGCTGAGTTCACTGCTTTCCATCATTAATATAAAGGATTTGGATGTGAATATCAGAGACATGGTTAGTCAGTTTACAGATGACATCAAAAAGTGATGCAGTGGACAGTGGTGAAGTTTATCTCAGAATGCAATGGGACATTGATTTGATGGGCCAATGGACCAAGGTGTGGCTGATGGAGTTTAATTTAGATAAATGAGAGGTTTTGCGTTTGGTAGAGTAAAGCAGGGCAGGACTTTGGGCCCCACACCTCAGGAAGGACATACTAGCCCTGGAGCGTGTCCAGCGGAGATTCACACGGATGATCCCTGGAATGTATGTTTAACATATGATGAACGGCTAAGGATCCTGGGATTGTACTCATTAGAGTTTGGAAGGTTGACGGGAAACCCAATAGAAATTTACAAAATAATGGATGGTTTAGAAGGGGTGGACGCTCAGAAGTTGTTTCTGTTAGGCGGGAGACGAGGGGAGACTAAGTTGTTTCTGTTAGGCGTGAGGAGAGCGAGGGCCAGACAGAGAGAGCGCCAGGAGGCTGCCGGGAATGTAACATTTTTTGTTCCCACTTAAAAAAGCTTCCCTCGAGCTGGGGCCATCTTCATTTATTTGGGCAGGAAAAAGAGTGGAAGGGCGATAGTCATTGGGGATTCCATTGTAAGGGGAATAGATCGGCGGTTCTGCGGTCGAAAACAGGACTCCCGAATGTTATGTTGCCTCCCAGGTGCACGGGCCAGGGATGTCTCCGATCGGCTGCAGAACATTCTGAAGGGGGAGGGTGAACAGCCAGTTGTGGTGCATATAGGCACCAACGATATAGGTAGAAAACGGGATGAGGTCCTTCAAGCAGAATTTAGGGAGTTAGGAGCCAAGTTAAAACAAGTAGAACCTCAAAGGTAGTAATCTCAGGATTGCTACCAGTGCCACTTGCTAGTCAGTGCAGAAATGAAAGAATAGCTAGGCTGGATGCGTGGCTTGAGAGATGGTGCAGGCGGGAGGGGTTCAGATTTTTGGGACATTGGAACCGGTTCTGGGGAAGGTGGGACTATTACAAATTGGATGGTCCACAACTGAGCCGGACTGGACGCAATGTCTTTGCGGGTGTTTTTGCTAATGCTGTGGGGGCGAGTTTAAACTAATGTGGCGGGGGATGGGAACCAAATATTGGACAGAAAAGAGGTAGGAACGAACGCCTGTAGGGAACTAACTAATGGAGTCAGTGTGACGAAAGGGAATAATAGTCGGGAAGCAGATGATGAACACAAAGGGACAGGTGGTCTGAGGTGCATTTGTTTTAATGCGAGAAGTGTAGTTGACAAGGCAGATGAGCTTCGGGCTTGGATCAGTACCTGGAAGTATGATGTTATTGCTATTACTGAGGCTTGGTTGAGGGAAGAGTATGATTGGCAACTAGTTGTCCCAGGATATTGATGCTTCAGTGGGGTTAGAGAGGGAGGTAAAAGGGGTGGAGGAGTTGCATTACTTGTCAAAGACGATAACACAGCCGTACTGAAGGAGGGTCCCATTGAGGACTCAAGCAATGAAGCAATATGGGTAGAGCTCAGAAAAAGGAAGGATGCAGTGACAATGTTGGGGCTGTACTGCAGGCCTCCCAACAGCAAGTGTGAGATAGAGGTACAAATATGTAAACAGATAATGGAAAGGTGTAGGAGAAACAGGCTGGTGGTGATGGTAGATTTTAATTTTCCCAACATTGACTGGGATTCACTCAGTGTTAGGGGTCAAGATGGAGCAGAATTTGTAAGGTATGTCCAGAGCGGTTTTCTAGAGCAGTATGTATGCAGTCCAACTCAGGAAGGGGCCATACTGGACCTGGTGCTGGGGAATGAACCCGGCCAGGTGGTTGATATTACAGTAGGGGACTACTTTGGAAATAGCGACCACAATTCCGTAAGTTTTACAACACTCATGGACAAGGATGGGAGTGGTCCTAAAGGAAGAGTACTAAACTGGGGGTAGACTGACTATAACAAGATTCGGCAGGATCTGAGGAATGTAGATTGGGAGAAACTGTTTGAAGGTAAATCCACATTTGATATGTGGGAGGCTTTTAAGGAGAGGTTGATTGGCGTGCAGGAGAGACATGTTCCTGTGAAAATGAGGAATAGAAATGGCAAGATGAAGGAACCATGGATGATAGTTGAAATTGTGAAATGAGCCAAGAGTTAAAAGGAAGCATACATGAGGTCTAGGCGAGTGAAGACAGATGAAGATTTGCAAGAATATCGGGAATGCAGAGCGAATCTGAAATGAAGGATTAAGAGGGCTCAGAGAGGACATGAGATATTGTTGGCAAACATGGTTAAGGAAAATCCCAAAGCCTTTTATTCATATATAAAGAGCAAGAGGGTAACTAGAGAAAGGATTGGCCCACTTAAGGACAAAGAAGGAAAGTTATGTGCTGATTCGGAGAAAATGGGTGACATTCTTAACGAGTATTTTGCATCGGTATTCACCAAGGAGAGGGACATGACAGATGTCGAGGTTAGGGATAGATGTTTGCTTATGCTAGGTCAAGTTGACATAAGGAAGGAGGAAATGTTGGGTATCCTAAAAGACATTAAGATGGACAAGTCCCCTGGTCCGAATGGTATCTATCCCAGGTTGCTGAGGGAAGCGAGAGAGGAAATAGCTGGGCCTTAACAGATATCTTTGCAGCATCCTTAGACACGGGTGAGGTCCCAAAGGCCTGGAGACTTGCATATGTTGTCCCCTTGTTCAATTAATTAACAGACTGTAAGGAAGTAAATATACTGACCTGCTGGGTTCTGTCAATGGCTGGCATCTACCATATTAGTGTAGACAAAAGGTCTGGCATCAGACACAGAATGCGAACATGTTACTCTGTTGTACATTCATTGTGCTGAGGAACACAGCACACAGCAATTGCCAAAATAGCGAAGTACATTTACTTCTGTCAATAATCTATTTTTCTCTATTTTTACACCTCTTAATCCATATTCCCTCTCTGTTTCAGTCTCCCTCTCTATTTATATCTTGTTAATAAACCCTCCAATAGTGCCCGGTATCACATCTCTCAAACCTCTCTCTTTCAGTTAGATCTATTGCTCATTTGTGGTTGAGATGTGATTATAATTGAGGAATATCACTACAAAGGAGAAAGGAAGTTGCCAGAGTTGATGGGAAGGGAAGCCGAGCAGGGAAAACAGTGGAGCAGCAACGGCAGGAGTTTCTTGGGATAATTCAGAGACACATTTTAAATTCCTCCCAAGGGAGAAGAAGCATACTCAGGGAGGACAAGGCAGCTGTCGGTAATACAGGAAGTTGGGGACAGCATAAGAGCAAAAGAGAAAGCGTTCAAAGTGGTGAAGACTATTGGAAATCCAAAGGATTAGTAAGACTTGAAATTCCATCTTAGGGTAAATGATAAAAACAATAGGGAGGAGAAGATGAAATATGATGGCAAGCTTGTTAATAATATAAAAGAAGATTGCAAGAGGTCTTTAGATATATAACAAGGAAAAGAGGGAAGCATGACCAAACACGGGACTGCTGGAAATGAGGCTGGAGTAGTTATGGGAAACATAGAAATGGTAGAGTATCTGAACAGGGACTTTGCATCAGTCTTCACGTTGGAAGACACCAGCAGCCAGCCAGAACATAAAGCGAATCAGAGGCAGAGGTAAGTGAGGTGACCATCAGTAAGGAGAAGGTGCTAGGGAAGCTGAAAGATTTGAAGGTAGATGAATTAACCAGATCAGATGGACTGCGCGCGATAGTTGTAAGGAGATAGCGGACGAGTTTGTTTGGCTTTGCTGGTGATCTTTCAGGAATCACTGGAGTCAGGGAGGGTCCCAGAAGACTGGCAAATATCACCCCGCTGTTTAAAGAGAGAGAGACACAGAAATCAGGAAATTATAGGTGATGGGGCAATGAAAAATATTTTGAACAAGGCTCAGTGGATCCTTAGATTTGTGAGGAGAGGTCCAGAGTATAAAAGCAGGGAAGTGGTGGAGTATGTTGAAAAAAAAATTGGTTAAGCTACAGCATAACAAGGGTTAAATTTTCAAATTTTATTACAAACAGAAGACTTGCAAGTGAGGTTGAAATGAAGGAGATCGGTTTAAAGCATACAGGAGCGAACATGACAAACAAATTGTTGCCTAGACCCTGTACTTAAGGATGTTGGGAACAGCCTGTGAGTAAATTGAGTTTTAAAAAGTCTCAAAAGCACAATGAAAGCTGTTGCTGCAGTGGTCCCAATGTACAACAATGTCGGCAATATTGAAGATGAAATAAAGCCGGATATTTGAAAAGATCGCAGACTCATTCCTCGTTTCTCAGCAACGTAAAACACACCTTCCAGGAGAAGCAGCATTTCACTTGTACTCTTTCAATCCAGTCTACTGTCATTGGTGCTCAAAATGCTGCCTGCTTTACACTGGCAAGACCAAAGAGAGACTGCTTTGCCAAACACTTCCACTCTGCCTGTCGAAATAACCCTAACCTTCCAATTTCGATAATATACCTTGTACTCATGCGAACATTTCGATTCTGGGTTCCTGAAAAGCTTCAACGAAGGGCATCCCAAGCTCAAGTTACACTTCATTTTACGCTTTGAGCTTTATAGCTTGTAGGCTTTAATATTCAATTCCATAACTTCACAGCCTGACACCATTGGGAATGTTCTCCATGTTTTACACGTTCTCCCTCCCGGCCTCCCTGTGACCTTGTCATGTTTGTTTAACTTGCACTCAATGGAAAGAACACATCTCCCCCATTCACACCTGCATTTACTCCCATTTTGCATTTGTTTCTCTTTCACCACAACTAAACGTCCATTTGTCTTTTGCAATGTACACCACACCCTCTGTTTTCGGTCACTCCTCCTCCACCTCTGTCAAGGTATTTTTCAATCCTTTCCAGTTCTGAAGAAGGTTCACGCTGGACTTGAAACCTTAACTCTGTTTCTCCATCTCCACAGATGCGTCCAGACCTCCTGAGTTTCTCCAGAAATGAATCAGCACAAAATAAATTTTCAACAAAACATAGAACTGTGGACACTGGAAATCTGAAACAAAAACAATAATTGCTGATGAAACTGAGAGCTTTGAAGAAGTGTCACCGGATCCGACAGATGGCTCTCACTCCACAGACGCTGCCAGACCTGCTTAGTTTATTCAGCAATTTCTATTTTCAAATAAATTCCAACAGTTTGTGTCAAAGCTGCACAAACGCCCTGTCCAACATGGAGCACCATACACTGGGAAGTGAATGGCACAGCAAGGTGAACTAATTCATTGGTTAAGGCTGGCACCACTGGCACTACAGAGCACTTCATCACAGTCAGGGAGAGAAACAGGGAGAAGCTCATTCACTTTAAAAACAGAAAATTTCACTGTGGGAAACGAAAAGATTCAGATGAATATGTTAAATGTGTCTTGTGAAATGTGACAAATTGGAGGCGAGACATCATGGAGAGAGTCTCAGAACATTAAAATAGAAGTGTTACCACATCAGAACTCAGAGTAGGTCACTGAGTGCAGGAGCAATGGGGACTCGGACTGGACTGGGGGACAGGCAGTACAATTCCATTGCACATATTGCAGCTCAAACCTGGGCATTCATGTGGTGATGTAAACCACAGCAGCAGCAAAAGCAGAATTGTGTTCAACCACAATCTGTAACTTTTTGTCCCAGAGAATCCCTCAGTCTATGGTTACCATGAAGCTGAGCAATGATTCAGTGATGAATGCAGGCAAACACACTGGGGTCAGAACCATCTGAACCAAAAACTGATGCCAGCCCATTATAGATACCGCATTATGCTGCTTGCATTCCAAACGGTGGAACTAATACATTGCAGACAGGGCAAAGTGACTGCAACAGCAACAGACCAGAAGTCCTGCCACAAACATTCATAAATGGTGATTGACAGTTAAGCAACTCCCTGGAGGAGCGGGCTCCACAAATATCCCCATCCTAAACAACGGAACAGCCCTCCACATCAGTACAAAGGTCAAGAATGTAGTATCTGCACCATCCTCAGCCAGAAGTATTGAGTGGATGACTTCGCTCGCCCTCATCACGGCCTTCTACAAAATCACAGATGCCAGTCTTCAACTCTTGACACCGACCTGGCAATGTGGAAAATTTATCAGCTGTGCCCAGTCCCCGAAGAGGAGAATAGTTATGATCTCATCAACTGCCACACCCTCAGTCTCATCAAGATCATCGAATCGTTGGAAGTTGTTTTTGTCAGAGCTGTCAAGCAGCACAGAAATAACCTGCTCAGTGTGGTTTCTGATGGGTCCCCATGTGGAGATGGTGCTGTTGTGGAAATATCATTAGATTACTAATCCAGACCAGGCTAATGCTTTGGCAGCGAAGGAAAGTTAAGAACAATTAACAAAATACCAAAATTTCAAATCTGATGTCAGTAAAAGTGGGCCTTGAAGCCAATATTGATTGTAAAAACCAATGTGCTTCAACAATATACTTGCAGGATGCAAATCTACTGTACTTTCCTGGTATGTCCTAAAAGTGACTCCAGACCCGTGTTGAACTCTTCAATGGTCTCTGAGACAGGACAGGCTGCAACATTACCTGCCAATTTTTATACTCAATGCCCAGGCCAATGAAGGTAGGCATGCCATATGCCTTGTTGACTACCTTTTCCACCTGCATAGCCACTTTCAGTGACCTGTGTAAATGGACACCCACATCCCACTGCCTATGAGTGCTCTTCAGGGTTCTGCCATTTACTGGATATTTTCCATCTGGATTAGACCTTCCAAAATGCATTACCTCACATGTTTCCAGATTGAACTGCATCTGCCATCTCTCTGCCCAAGCCACCAACCTATCGATATTCTGCTTTGTCCTTTGACGGTCCTCATCACTGTCCGCAATTCCAACAACCTTTGTGTCATCAGCAAACTTACTAAATGGACCAGTTATATTCTCCTCCAAATCATTTATATATATATTACAGATAGCAAAGGTCCTAACACTGATTCCTGAGGAACGCCACACTTTTAATCTCAATATGACCCAAACTATCGACACACCCTTCCCCAGACTCATCATCTACCACGTCCTTCTCTATGGTAAATACTGACACAAAGTGCTCATTTAATACCTCACCATATTCCTCTGGCTCCGCATGTAAATTCCCTTCCCTGTCCTTGAGAGGGCCATCCCTCTGCCTGGCTACCCTCTTGCTCTTTGTATGTATATATGGGATTTTCCTTAATCTTGTTGGTCATTGACTTTTCATGACCCCTTTATAGCCGCCCTGACTCCTCGTTTAAATTTCATTCATCTTTCCTTATATTCCACCCTCGCATCGTATATTCCCAGCCTCCTGGCCTTACTAAATGCTTCCTTTTTCTTTCTAATTTGGCTCACAATATCTCCCATTATCCAAGGTTCCCTAAACTTGCCGTACTTTCCCTCATCCTTAGAGTAACGTACTTGTCCTGAGTTCCCAGCAACTTACACTTGAAAGCCACCCACATACCAGATGTGATTTTGCCCTCAAACATCTGTCCCAATCTACATTCTTCAGTTCCTGCCAAATATTGTTATAATTAGCCTTTCCCCAATTTAACACCTTCACTCGATAACTACAACTATCATTATCCATCAGGACTCTTAAACATACTGAATTGTGATCACAGTCTTTGAGCTATTCCCTTATTGAGACATCGAACATCTGGGCAGGCTCATTCCCCAATACTAGGTCCAGTACGGCCCCTTTCCAAGATGGACTGTCTACATCGTGTTTCAAAAAGCCCTCCTGGATGCTCTTTATAATCTCTGCCCCATCTGAGCCCCAAGCACTAAGTGAATCCCAGTCAATTTATGAGAAGTTAAAATCACCCACAACAACAACCTTGTTACTTTTACATCTTGCCAAAGTCTGGCTACAAACCTGTTCTTTGATCTCCTGCTGACTGTATGGAGGTCGATAGTAAACCCCAAACATTGTAATTGCACCCTTCCTGTTCCTGAGTTCTACCCATATTGTGTCGCTGTATGAGCCATCCGAGGTGTCCTCCCATGGTACAGCTGTGATATTCACCTTCGCAAGTAGTCCAACTCCCCCACCCATTACCTAACTGCCTCAATCCTGCCTGAAACACCTGTATTCTGGAATGTTAAGCAATCAATCCTGTCCCTCCCTTAACCAAGTCTCTGTAATAGCAACAACGTCATAGTTCTAAGTACTAATCCCAGCTCTACGTTCTCCTGTCCTACCTGTTACACTTCTTGCATTGAAACAGGTGAACTTCAGTCTTCTAGATCCGCTTTGATCAGCAACCACTCCCAGTCTGTTCTTTCTCTGTGTCTTACTGGCCCTATTCTCAAATTCACTTTCAGTCCATTCACTTTGCATTGATTCCCCCACCACTGCCAAGCTAATTTCAATCCTCCTGAGTGACACCAGCAAACCTCCCAGCCAGAATATACACCTATCCTTTTCAAATCTCAAAGCATCAACTTTCCTGAATCTCTGATACTGCCTGGCCTGTTGAGATCATCCAACTCTCCACCTTGTTATCTCAGATTCCAGCATCGGCTGTTCCTACTATCTCTGTGGAAGTTCTGGAATGAAACCAGTTCACTTGATGGCCATTGTCAGTACTGGCCTCTCCCTGGTGCATACATGGCGCACTCTCTCAGTGTTGAAAATGCCTTCCTCTCCTTAGTTTATTTTCCTGGCTGATAAACCGTTATATCTCTGCATGGTCACAATGAACTGAAATTTTAATGTGCCCACACTGAATAGAAACAGTTGACAATGTAATTGCACAATTTTCTGTACCACAGTCACAGTAACAGCAACACCACTGTTGCTGCTGGAGGTGACTGGGGATGTTGGGGATGAAATGGCCTTGTGGAATTATTTCTGGACTATTAATCCAAGGACCCAGGTAATGACCCACACCCCAATTCAAATCCTGCCACGGCAGATTGTGTAAATTGAATTCATTGAAATACCTGGAATGATGAAACTATTCAGCCATCATTGATCATTGGGAAAAACCCACCTGGCTCACGGATGACCTTCAAGGGATGAAATCTGCCATCCTTACCTGGCCTGGCCTACATTTGACTCCAGACCAACAGCAATGTGGTTGACTCTCAACTGCCATTTGGAATGACCAAATCAGCCACTCAGTTATATCAATCACCACAAAGTCTCACAGAAATGACATAGGACAGACTATTTACAGCAATATACAGCATGTGTACGGTAGAGATGCAAGAAAAAAGCTCATAAACACCTTCTCAAGGGCAACGAGGAAAGGGAAATAAATGCTGGCCCAGACAGTCACACCCACAAACCATTAATGCACAAAGAAGATGCCCACATTCAGGAAAGACAGACTGAGGTGACACAGCTTACTTTAAGCAGGGACTCAGAAGTATACCTACATGGGCATGACATTCAGGAATATGGGAAAAGGCAAAAAAAGTAATTAATTTCACATTATATTTCCATCCCACCTGATCATCAACAATTCCTTTTTTGCTTATATTTTTCTCTCGCTGTCTCTTTCTTAATATATTCAACTCATTCCTTCCCCCTTCAAAACAAATATCCCCGTCACCAGCATAAATCATAATATTTGCCAGCAGATTTCAGTTCTGATGTTTGTTCAGTCGACTTGAAATGTTACCTCTGCTTTTATTTCATCAGAGCCTGCCAAACTGTTCACTTTCCTCAGCACTTTGTTTTATTTTTGTCTCAGATCTCTGACATATGTCTTTCTTTGGTTTTACTGTGTTTTTAAAATAAATTTCACGGGATGACGAAATCATTGTCAAAAGAACCATTTGATGACTATCATTAATTACCTTTAGCTGTGACCATTCTACAAGGCAGTTTGAAGCCAAACACATTGTTCTGGGTCTGAATTCACACTTAATCCAGCCCGGGTAATAACGTTAGATTTCTTTACCAGAGGAGATCAGTGAAATGAGATAGGTTTTTTGAGAAATTGCTGCTGGTTTTATGGTTGCTAACAGTGAAATCGGCCATGGTTACAATTCTTATCATCAGAATGAAAGTCCTACCACCAGTTGTGGTAGGATTTGAAACAGTATCTATCATGTAATAACCAGCATCTCTGCATTACCTGCTGAGTGACTTAACTACTCTAACATGGTGTCCCTATCGTGAGTTACTTTGAAAACAAGAACAAAGGTGTGATCAAATTATTTGTAACTTGGAAGACTGGTCAGAAGACAGCTGGAACCAGAAAGTCTTAATTTTCCCAAGGCATAGATAATGGTTTATCCAGCCACAGCACAGAGGCAGAGGGGGAGAGTGCAGATATTATGTAGCTGGTGTTGGACAAATTTGGTGATGGAGGCAATAGTAAGACATAAATCAAAAAAGGCCCTCAATTTTGTGAACAAGCCTTGTTCTCAGATGCTTGCGAAGGATGAGTCTGAAATTCATGGACAATGAAGCGAGGTTTTAATTGAAACTGAAGATAATTGTTTCCATCTTTTCCAAATACAGGTAACAGAAACGGCAACAAAGTTGTATATGCCTTGTGGCAGTAGTTACTGGACAAAGTTAGAAAGGCTTACCAGGAACACCAACAACAGCGAGAATGGGATAGTAACCAGCTTGAATAATCATCAGTACACCTAGTATTCGAAATGGTAACGTTGACCAAGATGCAGTTAGATAATAAAGACCCGAGGATAAACCCCTGCCCATTGTTGCAACATTCCAGTCTATTGTTCTGAGATTCTGATCCATTGTTGTAACATTCCAGTCTGTTGTTCTCAGATTCTGATCCATTGTAGTAACATTCCAGTCTATTGTTCTCAGATTCTGATCTCTCCGCCCCCTCTCTCTGCAGCTGCTGAACCCTGTTAGTGCTGTCACTGATGCTCCCGCTTATACTATGGGATAAGACATTGAACAGAGCGCCTCAGTTATAGGAGAGGGAATACTTCATGTGACGCAGTTAGAATCCATAGAGACTGACATCAATCACAGTCACTGAACAAACAGTTCCAGTTAACAGCTTTCAATACACCTTCAGTGAACCTTTCGTTCACAATTGAAACTGGGCTGGATTGGATCTTAACATCATTGGCTATTTGTTGTTTATTCCATCACCAATTGCTCTAAAGATGTATGGGGTGAGGGAGAATGATGGATGTTTTCATTTTGCAAGTTACGTGGCTCTGCCTTGTTGTCCACGTGCAATGCTGTAACCATCTGCATCAGTACACTAACCCTCCCCAAAAAAAGACAAGCAAAATGTCATTACTGTGCTGATTGTACAAAAAAAATGCTGAGCAAAATTGTGTTGGCCTTGCAGAGAAAGTGTGGTTTTCTCACGTCTGTAATAAAACAACATTTTATGTTGAAGATACAAAGTTCTTCATTGCCATTTATGTGCTTTAAAACAGTAACATTTACATTTCTTGATTCAATTGATCGAAACTAAAATCAGATATGGTGTGTACAATGACGCTGTTCATTAAAGCCCATGGACTAAAGAGCCAGGGACAGAATGAATGTGACATTGGTTCGGAGACAGAGAGGAATGGGGGCAGTGGCTGTCGAGACTGGAGACGAGTACAGTGATATCCCAATGTCATCAGTATTTAGCTAGCACTTATTCTGACAGATGGAATGAAATGTAATGCAGAGCAAGGAAACAGATTATATTTGGGAGATGGAATGCCAAACAACAATATGAACACACCATGATAATTTTAAATGTAATAGAAATTATATTTTAGGTAAAGACTGTTTAGTCATGGGGTATGCAGAATGATAAAATTGTTCATATATGCACAGGATATTCAGAAGTAAAAGCAGACAAAGATTTCAAAATAACAAGGTTTGGAGCTGGATGAACACAACAGGCCAAGCAGTATCTTAGGAGCAGAAAAGCTGACATTTTGGGATTTCAAAATGTTAGGTGTATGGGAACTTTACAGGATAAGAATAGTAGGGATATAGTTCACCCCGAGCTGGTGCAGAGATGATGGGCTGAGTGACCTCCATCTTTGGTGTAATTATTCTGAGATTTGTATGAAAAGGCTTCAGAGCCTGAGGGGAAACACTTTCAGAGAAGGGTATGGATTGTGCCATCACGAGTGATCTATTTCTGTTGTCTCATGAAGTGCAGCTGCCTTGGAAATTTATTTTCAATCAAAATCAATTTCCTAAAATTCATGAATTGAGGACTTATTCACAGAATATTTCTAATTAAGAAACAGACAGTGGTGTAATACACCTGTAGTCAGCCCAATGGCTGTCACAGAATCGGGGATGGACGATATTGTCCAAATATAACCAAGTTCAACATCTGGACCTATCAAGAAAAGCAAAATTCTGGAGATTAAGGAAACCTGAAATAGAAGTTAGTGGAGAAACACAATATATGAGGCAACATCTGACAACAGATTTTGAGTTAACAGATCTGGTCTGTTATGAATCTGTTCTGAAAAAGTCATATTGCCCATGCTGCTAGACATGATAATTTTTATTCCAGCATTTCTTTTCTTTCTTTTGGACTGTCACAATTTGTCTGATCTGAATCAGAACAGTGAAGCTGCCATTTGAGTTGACCTTCAAGTATTTGTGAATGATCATTAAAGGAGACATTGCAAAGTTTCTTTCATAAAGATCCCAAGTATCGATGGCATGTTACATTGAGATAAATTGCCATGAAAAGTTTGAGCTCAGTGGCATTGATATCGCACAAGCAGTCCTCTTACTGAAAACGATGCAGACCCTTACCTCAATGTCATACCATGCTCCTGATGTCGCTGGGTTTACACTTATCCAGCAAAGTCTTACCTTTCTGAGACTTTGGGCTCAACTTTGAAAACATAAAATATCTTGATATTTTTCATAGGACGCACTCAACCATTGGTTTTAGCAAGCACTAGCAAAGGCTGAGCTTATTTGTCATCACCAATAGCTCTGGATAAAGTAACAGCGAGCTACCTTCCTGAAACACTTCCAATCCAAATGCTGCATACGTGCACACAGAGCTGTTTGTTAGGGATTCCAGAATTTTTTTTTCAATACATTCTAGTCAAGGAACAGCAATTTAGTGCCTATCCAGAATGACAAGTGACTTGAATGACTACTTTCAGAGATTGATTTTCCCATTGTCCAGTCGAGGACATTACCAGTGCAGGAGTGTCTCCAATTTGCATTGATCACAATTTTGTTCAGGGTCCATATTGCCACAATGAGTGAAGTAACATGGGTGGCATGGCAAGTTACTCTGATCTCACTTCAAATGATGTTGGAACATGAGCTAAAACACGAAAGAGTGAAAGTACAGAACACTGTGCTCATTGTTCTCACAATATTCCAAAGCTTTTTTTTCGGTATGGACTTCCGCTTCTGTCAGCAGATGTTTGTCCTATTTGTGATGAGGCTAGTTGGTGTCTGGAATGCACGGCTTAGGAGGGTGGTTGAGGCAGGGAACATCCCAAACTTTAAAAGCACTTGGATCAGCACCTGGTGGTGTGGTCTCAATGGGCCTTTTCTCAATTGTATGATTCTGTGTGGGAGCAGCCATGAAAGGTCTGATGTATTCTGAAGTACTGGCCAATGGTACTTGTTTGTCTGTTCCATCAACTCTGCTCAGAAAGTGTTTCAAAACAGCATCACTCAGACAGTATCAGCACTTACTCAGTTGAGGACAGCCCACTAATCTCTGAAGATATACAGGATTTTTCAAATGGTCAGTGCAAGATTATTCCAGGTGTTTATCGCCATTATTTTAACAAAACCAATAAAATGGATACAGCTTTCCCTTCATTAGAATAAAATACTTTTGCTGTTATGGCATTATTCCTCAAAAGAAGAACAAACTCCTTCTGCCCATGTGCACATTTTTGGGATGTATTTGTTTTCCTGCCGGTTCCTAATCCCCACTCCCCTCCAGTGCTGCTTCCATGATCTGGTTCCATGTTTGTGCCACTCGAATATGCATTTCCAAAGAGAATGTTTCTGTTTGAGCCAAGATTGTGAATGCTCACAAACTAACAGATCATTTTCCTCAGCACCGTTTCACAGTCCTCAGTTCCTGCAGTAGTCTATGTCGTTATTCCAAAATATGTGGCACCATTCAGGTTTAACTGATGAATGGCTAACAAGAACAGTTCTTCAGTGTTGCCAGGCAGGAATTATCTCCAACAGGAGGCAATCCAAAAGCACCACCTTGATATTCAAAGAGATAATCAACTTCCAGTGACAAATATCCTGTGTGTAACTATTCATCTGAAATTCACCAAATCAGAGTCAGAAAGTTGTGAAGAATGGAAACAGAGGCTTCAGTTCACTTCATCCATCCCAATTACATATACCCAATAAATCTTGCCCCATTTGCTAGCTTTTGACCCGTATCCTTCTAAACCTTTCCTAATCACATACCCATCTTTTCAAATGTTGTAATTGTACCAAACTCCATTACTTCGCCTTGCAGCTCATTCCACACACTCACCTCCCTCTGTGTGAAAAAGTTACCCCTGAGGTTCCTTCTAAATCTTTTCCAGCTCACCTTAAACATGCACCCACTAATTTTGGACTCCCCCACCCTGCTGAAAACATCTTGTCTAGATCCCCTATCTATTCTCCTCCTGACTTTATAAATCTCAGTGAGGTCACCCCTCAGCCTCAGAATCTTCAGGCAAAAGCCTATTCAGTTTCTCCCTGCAGCTCAAACCGTCCAACCCAGGTAACATTCTTATGAATATTTTCTGAACCTTTTCAAATTTCACAACATCCTTCTGATAGCAGGGAGACGAGAATTGCTTGCAATATTCCAAAAGTGGCCTAACCAGTGTACAGCCACAACAGGACCTCCCACAAACTACACGCAACGCACTGACCAATAAAGGCAAGTTATACCAAATGCAACAGGAGTAGACTCCCAACTTTAAGGGCATTTAAATGGGCATTGGATAAACATATGGATGATAATGGAATCGTGTAGTTTAGATGGACTTCAGATTGTTTCACATTTTGGCACAACATCGAGGGCCGAAGGGCCTGTACTGCACTGTAATGTTCTATGTTCTATGTTAAATGCTGTCTTTACTATCCTATCTATCTCTGAATCCCCTTTCAAGGAACAAAACGCCTGCACACCAGGACTCATCGCTCAGCAATACTCCCCAGGGCCTTACCATTTAGAGTACAAGTGCTGCCCTAATTTGATTTCCAAAATGCAACACCTCAGATTTATTCAAATTAAATCTACCTACCATTCCTTGGTCCATTGTCCCATCTGATCAAGATCCCATTGTACTCTGAAGTAACCTTTTTCAGTGTCCACTACATTTCCAATTTGGTGAACTTCTAGCTGGAAGTTTTCAAGGTCAATTAATGCCGGTCTAGCTACACTAAAATCCCAAATGAATTTTTAAAAAAGTCTGATTTTCCAGAAAAATTATTGATCTCTAGAGCTAATTGCTGTCTTTGACGTCGTGGGATATATTTGCAAAATGCAGTTCATGCATAATGTGAAAGAAAAAGACAAATCACAGCTCAGGTCACAGATAATTAAAGATTACGCAGCATTTATTGAAGCAGCTGGAGGAGCACTCAAAATGCCATGCCGAGTGGGTGTCGACTTCAAGTTAAGTGTGATTAATGTAGTTTTGTTTTTTTGATTGGAACAGACACGTTGAGCTGAAGGTCCTGTTTTTATGCTGAATGGCTCTCTGACCTTAATTTTTGAAAACAGAAAAAGCAGTCTCACAATTTCCATAATACGTCAGCTTTTGTGCTCCTGAGATGCTGTTTGGCCTGCTGTTTTCATCAAGCTTCACACTTTGTTATCTTAGATTCACCAGCATCTGCAGTTCCCATTATCTCTGATTACAATTTCCATGTGTTGAGGAATACAATCTCAAAGACCACACAGCATCCTGGCTTGAATCTATATCATTGTCCATTCACTGACACTTCTTCAGAATCCTGAACGCCTCCACGTAACATATGTTAGTGTCCCTGGGTTTCACCATCATATTCTGAATGGAAATTAGACAGAGGCATGAAATGCAGGTCTTGCCAACAAAAGTCATCTCAACAGTACAAATAGAAGTAATCTGTACTATTAAAGACATATATTCAGCCCAATCTGTTTACTAAAGCAGTTTTATTGAGATTTTAACTTTGTTCTATGTCTCTGATCTTGCTGAAAAACCATGAAGCTTTCCTGAGCATTTTCATAGTGTCGTTTAAAAATCGTATTTGGAAGTTGTACCCATCATTCTGAAAGGGAGAGCCTTCATGGCCATGTGAAAACTTGGATCAGGAGTAAGTGATTAGAAAAATCAAATCAAGTTCACCATGCGGTGAGCTCTTGAATGATGTGGCCTCAAATAAACGTTCCTCTCCACCCCTGCTAAAATTGGTGTGTTATTCTTAGTCATGAATCTGTCTGCCACTCCCTTACGAATATTCAATAACTTATCCTCCATCTCTCTCTGGAAAGATTTCCATAAACACACAATCCTTTGAAAGGGTAAAATAAACAAGTCACCATTGTCTCACTGAGATATTGTCCAGTTTTACAGTCCATCCACTGGTGGTAATCTCGTGCACAAATGGAAATATTGTTTCAGCATTCAACTTGAAAAGACTGCTCGGAATATTTTGCGTTCAAACAAGATCATGTGTCATTCGCCTAAAGTGCAATAAATCCAGGGCCAGTCTGGTCATGATTTCCTCTGAAGATAAATACTTCTCAAAGGAATCACTTCAGTCAATCATCTCTGGATGGCTTCTGATTTCATCGTGCCCACAGCCTAATGCAGTCTCACCATTACCCTGGAAAAGTGGCCAAAAACTGCCCTATTCGGCCTTGAGACTGCTCGACCATGTCCTGCAGCAAACCAGGTACTACAGCCATGTTACCTTTCTTAGTACCTGCCTTAGGAACCAGATCATCCCCATTGGACTACAGTCCACATTCAAGCCTTCCCAATTTGTCCCCAGATGTGACAATGTCTACATCCAGAACATGAAGACACTTCAGAAGCATCTTTCCCTGCGACTCCTGAAACACACACTCGCAGCACTGCGATGGCAACTCCAGGCAATACAATCCAGCCTACCCAAGCTCAGAGCCTCCCTCTCTCAGACCTCTACACCTCTCGCACTCACTCCAACCTCTTCCCTGCAGAACGTACAGCCCTCTGCTCCAATCCCAACCTGACCATAAAACCCATGGACAAGGGAGGCGCAGTTGTAGTCTGGCACACTGACCTCTACATCGCTGAGGTTACACGCCAACTCTCCAACACCACCTCCTACTGCCCCCTTAATCATGACCCCACACCCGACCACCAAACCATCATCTCCCAAACAATCCATAACCTCATCACCTCAGGTGACCTCCCACCCACAGCCTCCAACCTCATCATTCCCCAACCCTGCAACGGCTGTTTCTATCTCCTTCCCAAAATCCACAAACCTGCCTGCCCTGGTTGACCAATTATCTCTGCCAGCTCCTGCCCCACCGAACGGATCTCCACCTCACTGGAATTCATTTTTTCGCATTTCGCCCAGGAACTCCCTACCTACGTCTGTGACACCACCCATTCTCTCCATCTCCTACAAAACTTACAATTCCCCAGTCCCCAACACCTCATCTTTACCATGGACATCCAGTCCCTATGAACCCACATTCCCAATACAGATGGCCTAAAGGTCATCCGCTTCTTCCTCTCCCGCAGGCCCAACCAGTCCCCCTCCGCTGACACCCTCATCCGCCTTGCTGAACTCTTCCTCACCCTCAACAACTTCTCTTTCAATTCCTCCCACTACCTACAGACAAAGGGGGTGGCCATGGGTACCTGCATGGACCCAAGCTGTGCCTCCCTCTTTGTAAGTTTTGTGGAACAATCCCTCTTCCATACTTTCACAGGCCCTAAATTCCACCTCTTCCTCCATTACAGTGATGACTACATCAACGCCACCTCATGCATCCACGAGGAGCTCAAACAGTTCATTCAATTCACTGACACCTTCCACCCCACCCTTAAGTTCACCTGGACCATCTCTATCGCCTCTCCCTCCTTCCTGGACCTCTCTGTCTCCATCTCCGGCAACAACCTAGAAGCCAATATCCATTTCAAGCCCACTGACTCCCAAAACTACCTGGAATACACCTCCTCCCACCCAACTTCCTGCAAAAATGCCATCCCCTATTCCCAATTGCGCCAGATCTGCTCCCAGGATGAGGAATTCCACACCCTGTACATCTCAGATGTCCTCGTTTTCCAAGGACTGCAACCTCCCCCGACTCAGTGGTCGAGAACTCCCTCGACCGTGTCTCCCACATTTTGCGCAACTCATCCCTCACACCCCGTCCCCACCCTTATCTGCCTTCCGGATGGACTACTCTCTCCGTGACTCTCTGGTCCGCTCCACACTCTCCTCCAGCCTCACCACACCTGGCACTTTTCCCTGCAACCGCAGAAAGTGCTCCATCTTCCCCTACTCCTCCCTCATCATCTCAATCCCAGGCCGCACATCTGCTAATACGGTATACTGCATCCGCTGTTCCCGTTGTGGCTCTGCTGCATCGGAGAAACCAAGCGGAGGCTTGAGGAAAACTCTGCAGATCACCCATGCTCGGTTCACACTAAACAACTCCCCCTCTCATTCTGCAAATGACATGTCCATCCTGGGCATCCTGCAGTGCCACATCGATGCCACCTGAAGGTTACAGGAATAGCAACTCATATTCTGCTTGGGAACGCTGTAGCCCAATGGTATCAATGTGTATTTCACAAGCTTCAAAATCTCCCCTTCCGCCACTGCATCCCAAAACCAGCCCAGTTTGTCCCCGCCTCCCTAACCTGTTCTTCCTCTCACCTGTCCCCTCCTCCCACCTCAAGCCGCACCCCCATCTCATACCTCCAAACCTCATCTCGACCCCTTGACCAGTCCGTCCTTCCCGACTGACCTATCCCCTACCTACCTCCCCACCTACACTCACTTTTACTGGCTCCATCCCCGCCTCTTTGACCTGCCTGCCTCCTCTCCACCTATCTTCTCGTACGCAGCAGCAGCTACGCACTGATGATGTCTTCTCGACTGGAGACGAAACGTTTGCAATTCATTTGCCAAACTCGGCGAACAAACCAACAGCCAACTATCTTCTCCTCTATCCATCTTCAGTCCGCCTCCCCCTCTCTCCCTATTTATTCCAGAACCCTCTCCCCATCCCCCTTTTCTGATGAAGGGTCGAGGCCCGAAACGTCAGCTTTTGTGCTCCTGAGATGCGGCTTGTCCTGCTGTGTCCATCCAGCTTCACACTTTGTTATCTTGGATTCTCCGGCATCTGCAGTTCACATTATCGCTGCTGCAGACAGTGACAGGCTGAAGCACTTTCTTCTGTGCTGGGACATTCTCTGAGTGTGCGGTTCTGTAATGATTGTTGCTGCAATCTCACTGACCCTCCGGTAGTCACGGAACTGGTTGACGAGGCTTGTTAGTGACGTCAATCTGCCCTATCTCATCTGATTGGTACCTTTCTGATGATCTACATTCACTGCAAAGAGAGATTTATAGAAAAGGTGCTGAAAAAGTGTTGGTGTAAACTGACTGTTTGCCCTGGTCAGGAAGCTCAGGAGTTTGGGAACAGAAAAAACTGACAGCAGTGATTTACAAGTCTTTGCACACAGTCAGGCTGATGGAAAATATGGAAGGTAACTGGGGCTTAAGGTAGTCCAGCACTACAATGGCATTATTTTTTGGCCTATTTAGTTGACTTCAGTGTGTAGTACTTATTCTTGTCAGTTTTAATATCTGATGTGTCCTTTATTTTTAAGGCCCTATGTAAAACTGATTGTTGGAGTAAGGAGTAGGAGCTTGCGCCATTTGCTGTGTTTCCAGGACTGGTTATAGTCTCTTTGAACCAATTCTAAAAACAGTCTCATCAAAACTTGAGGAAGGGTCTAGGCATGAGATGTCAGCCTTCCTGCCGTGTTCATCCAGCTCTACACCTTGTTATCTCGGATTCTCCAGCATCTGCTCAACAGGCCCTTCAGCCTGACAAGTCCACACCAATACTCAGAGCATCCCAGCCAGACCTACAACCCACCTAACCTACCCTCCCTAAACATTACAGGCAATTTAACAATGCCAATCCATCTAACCAGCACATCTTTGGATTGTGGCAGCATCCTGATGAAACCCACACAGACACAGGGAGAACGTGCAAACTCCACACAGGCAGTCGCCCAAGGCTGGAATCGAACACAGGTCCTCGTGTTGTGAGGCAGCAGTGCTAACCATGGAGCCACCATGCCACCAAAATGCTTTCTCTCAGTACTCTCACCCAACTTTCTCCAAATATGCTTGTTCCAAGGTAACTGTTAATCTGTCCTTTTTTGCATGTTCAACACTTGCTCTGAATGTTAGTGCCTCATCCCTGGTAATGCCGCACCTTCCCACCAACACCATCCCCAAATATCCACACATGGCATCAGAAGTAATAGAAAATCGCCTGCCAACACTACCTCATTACAAACAGCATTTCAGACAAAAAAGATGAAGCTATCGAAGTATTCACTAGTGTTGACTTTGATGATGACTTGGGATGTGTTGAACCAGAGATTTTGGAAACACGGTGAGCCAGGAAAGGATATGGCATATACAACACACGTTTTTCATTTGAGTGCAGAGCAACTAATCAAACAAGTGTGCATGTGACTGCTTTATTTTTCTCATGCCAAGGCTTGTGAGCTTAATCAGATTACCAATTCACTGATGCAAGATACAACTGTGAATGACAGTCAGTGGCACATTACTCCGAAAGCCAATTCTCACATTAGCCAGACCGAGAGATATTTACAAATCCAGCGAAATCAGCCAGAGTTAAATAAAAATGCTAAATCAAGATGCAGAATTGCCTGTCCACAAAGTACATTCTTGCTCTAAGAACTCTACAAGCTTTTCAGCACGTGACACGAGTTATGCCACAATATCTCTGCACTTTCCTGACATTTTTGCACTTTGATGTTTCAACTAGAACTTAATGTCTCACAGTGCTCCTGTCTTGCCTGGTGTTTATCGCAGGCATAAGCCAGGCAGCTTAGCATTGTTATTACCAGCAGTCAGTCAAGGGCTGGTCAGCAGCTGTGGCAACAAACACATGTGTTTCGACCAAATGGGCACGTCTCAAATTCTCAGGGAAACAGTTCTCAGTCAGGGCAAGGGGGATAGTATTCAGTCAGGAGATCCTGACACAGCATGGCCAAGGAATCATTCGATATCAGCCCAGGGACTTCGACACTGTCAGTCAGCCATTTGAGACAATCGGGATCAGGGGATCTGTACCACTACAGTACAGAGAGGTGGCCACACTCACCACTAATTACATTCCCAAAATGGCCCAGTAGATTTGTTGAGCCTGAATTATGAGCATCAATCCAAGCTGACCCTGTCCATTCCTGCCACTGGGGGTCAGTTTGATGAAATTCTCAAAGGTGTTCAGGAGATTGGGAGGTTCAAGTCCATCGCTCCCTGAAATCGCAACACAAGTAGATAAGATGGTGAAGAATTTCACTTTCATGGTTCACTGCATCAGGATCTGGTCAGCTTTGATATCTGGCCCATAAGTGAGATGAAGTATTTTTTTCGAACATGTCAGAGCATGCATTGTTCTTACGAGAACAACTGTGGTTCCATTCATGCATTTTTTTAATTTCAACCATGAAACGGCCACAACTTGATTAGAAGTGAAAGTGACCATCAACCAGTTTGAACTGTCGGTTGTTAAATAAATTAAGACAGAGATAACTGTATTTGCAGGAGTTTTTTTTTGTTAAAAAAAAATCATTCATGGAATCTTGATATCACTGGATAAAAATGGAAGTTTTCTTCCCCAAAGGACAGAGGTGAACAGATGGGTTTTTCTGACTGAAAACAGATTCATGGTCATCATTAGATTCTTATTTCTAGATTTTAAAAAAAAACTCAGATTCCACCATCTGGAATGGTGTGATTCAAATCTAGGTCAACAGACCGTATCTCAGTCTCTGAGTGAGATGTTAATGTGATGACAGCCCATTGATTTATATACTTCTATAAATTAAAGTCTCTGTATAGGAATCAAATGCAGATAAAAGACTTAAATTTATAGAAGTAAACTCTTATCTACCTACACATAGGTATGCAGACACTACCCTGAAGCTTCCTGCCCAGCTAGGAATTCAGTGTAAAGCTTTTGTAACTCCTTTTCTTCTCACACATCGGTATGCAGACACTGTCTTAAGCTTCCTGTCTGAATTGAAATTAGAATCAAACTGTTTCAAATAGGGTTAGGTGGGGAAAATTTGTAAGGGTGTGAAACCTCTAAAGCATGTAACTTCTGTCGCTGGCAAAGGTGCCAGGGCACTGATTTTGTTCAAGCCAGACACACTGGCAACTTGAAATCACAATCTGTCCTGGACAACAACTCAAAATCGCCTCCTGCCATTAGCAGCTACTTCACTAGCAATCGATACTATAAGCTGGTCTTTTATG
The DNA here is from genome assembly GCF_030684315.1 of Stegostoma tigrinum. Taxonomy (NCBI): domain Eukaryota; kingdom Metazoa; phylum Chordata; class Chondrichthyes; order Orectolobiformes; family Stegostomatidae; genus Stegostoma; species Stegostoma tigrinum. The sequence continues at coordinate 1,102,698 of NW_026728819.1, forward strand.
TTCTTGATGTAATAATTGCTTGGTATCCTATTTTTGTCGGTTGTAGTAATTGTTTTATGCATTATGCCATTATAAATTGTGAAGTCATTTTAAGTATCGTGTCTTTTGTAAAGTATAATAAGCGGGCACTGACTGCTGCTTGGGGAGAATTACTGCTCTCTGAGGCGGGTTGAGTACAGTGATTCTCCACAGTTTGTACTTGCTTGGTAATAAAAGGATTTGTGTTTTTCTAAACAGGTCAGTGTCTTGTGGTTGCAGCAAGTCCGTGAGGGTCTCCGAAAACAAACTTGACATGTGGAGTAATGGACAGCAGACTAAATAGAAAATATACACTAGATATCACACAATGTCTTGGTTTTTGTATTCATCACAAGATCCGTCGCTGCTATGGACACCTGGTAAAGATCTGAAGAGACTGCATTCCCCATGGACAGGTCACCAGGTTTCATTGCATTTTTGCAATCGGCTGTCAGGGATATAGAACATGACTCATCCCAATCTTTTGTTTGGATTTAAAACTTTCCTTTGATTGTTTCCAATAAACAAATATCTATTAGTAGTTGAAAGATGTCTGTGGAGAGCAATAGAATCCATAATTGTAGAAGGTGTGCAAACATATTGACCAGGCACAACAAATAAAGGGCCATTAAGTTCAACACAGAATCCCTACAGTGTGGAAGATGGCCATTCAGTCCATTACCAACCCTCCAAACAACATCTCACCCAGTCTCACACCCTACCCTGCATTTTGCACACAAGACACTATGGGCAATTTAGCATTGTCATTCTACCGAATTTGCACATTTTTGGACTGTGGGAAGAAACCAGAGCACCTGGAGGAAACCCATGCAGGCAGGGTCTGGGTAGGACACTCTAAGTTCATTGTGAACTCGATGGGCTAAATGGTCTGTTTCCAGACTGGAGGGATTCTATGATCTCCAGAAGCAAGCCCAAAAAGCATGGTTTGGATATAACTAACAGCAGAATAAAAAACCAACTTCACAGTTACTCAGAAATTTGCTGCTCGTTAACCAGTCCCGATGAACCAGGAAATCCCTTTTCACATACTGTGCGGGCGGCTAGTCTTTAGTCAGTGAGAATGTGTCAATGTGTCGTGATAACGTGACTATTTCCAAACTCTACCTGACAGATACACAACTGATATTAACATTTTATCCACAATATCTGTACCTTTAATTGAGCAGGGATCAGTAACATCAGTACATACAGCCCAAAATCATGGTTCACTTGATAGTGAGAGTGACAGCAAAATCCTTCAACTGTGCTTCTTTGTGAACTCACTGGTGTGTTAACAGTTTGGATAACTTAGTGAATGCTTTCCCCCACTCAGAGCTCATGAATGGGTTCTCCCCAGTGTGAACCTGCTGGAACACAAGCAGGTAGGATGACCAAGTGAATGCTTTCTCACATTTAGAGCAGGTGAATGGTTTCTCCCCAGTGTGAACGCTCTGTCGGTTAGGTGAGCAAGTGAATCCCTTCCCACACTGGGAGCAGACGAATGGTCACTCCCCAGAGTGAAGTCGCTGGTGGATCAGCGGGCAATTCGAGTCAGCAAAGCCTTTCCCTCACGCAGAACAGGCCAACGGTCTCTCTCCAGTGTGAATTCGCTCGTGCATCAGCGGTTGAGATGTCTGAGTGAATGCTTTCCCACACTGCGAGCATGTAAATGGTTTCTCTACAGTGCGAACTCACTGGTGTTTAAGCAGGTTAGAGGACTGAGTGAATCCCATTCCACAATCAGAGCAGGTGAATGGTTTCTCTCCAGTGTGACTCTGGTGGTCAGTTTCTAGCTGGGATGGATTAAAAAATTCATTCCTGCAATCTGCACATTTCCACAGTCTCTCCCCAGTGTCACTGCGCTGGCGTTCGGACATTTCAGATGAATCTTCACGGACTCTTTACAGACCATGTGCATTTCTCCCCAGTGTGAATGCTGCTTTTTCCTCCAATGTTCAAAATCCTGAGGTAACTGGTTTGTGATAAACAAAGTGACTGTCAGAGCTCGATGTGGACCTGTTTGAATTCTCCAATTGCAGACCAAGCTTTCAAACAGAAAGCAAGTGCAGCGAGTGAGGAACCAGAAGAACAACCACAGATTGTGAAATCGAGAAATCCTCTGGACATTTATGGAGCGACACTTGAGAAATATGCTGGATCATCATTAGGACAAATTCAAATAAATATCCTCCAGGCAAGGGATCCAGTCAGTATTTGCACCAAACTGCTGAAAGAGAGGTGGGAGAGCCAGCGAGGAAGGGCAGGCATTGTAACTCAGACTTTCAGAGGGATCAAAAGGTTAAGAACAGTGCAGAAGTAAAATTGTGGAAATCTGAAATGAAAACAAAAAATGCTTAGTCAGAGTTGTACAGCACAAACCAATCCCTTTCATCCCAGTTTTCCATGCTGACCCTATGTCCCAAATTATTCTAATCCCATTTGCAAGCAATTGACCCATATTCCTCTAAACCCTTCCTATTGACATACCCATCCAGATGCCTTTTAAATGTCATAATTGTACCAGCTTCCACCAGTTCCTCTGGCAGGTCATTCTACACAGGCACCACCCACTTTCCCTTAAAAAAATTTCCTTCTCAGCTTAAACCAATGTGTTTAGTTCCAGTCTCCCCGACCCCAGGTAAACAACCTTGGCTACTCACTCCATGCCCACCATAATTTTATTAACCTCTAAGGTAACCTCTCAGCCTTCAATGCTCCAGGGAAATTAGCCCCAGCATATTCGGCCTCTCCCTGCAGCTCAAAACTTCCAACATCCTTGTAAATCTTTCCTGCACCCTGCTAAGTTTAACAGCATCATTCCTATAGCAGGGAGACCAGAACTGAACACAATATTCCAAAAGCAGCATCATCAATGCCTTGTTCAGCCTATAACATGACCTCCCAACTCCTACACTCAATGTACTGACCAATAAATGCAAGCAGAGCAAATATCATCTTCACTACCTTCTGTACCTGCATGGAACTGTGCACCTACACCTCAAGGAGTCGCTGTTGCGTAACAGTCCCCATGGCCTCATCAATAAGTGTTTAAACCCTGCCCTGATTTTCATTACCATAAATCAAAAGCACTCATTTATCCAAACTAAACTGATTTCTGTCACTCCTGGGCCCTTCGACCCATCTGATTAAGATCCGATTGTCCTTGGAGATAACCTTCTTTGCTGTTTACTACATAAACAATTTGTGTTATCTGCACACTTACTAATCATTCCTCCAATATGCATTCCACATGATTTGTATCAATGATAAAAAGCAGTGAAACCAGCACCAATCCTTGCAGCACACTGCTGTTAATAGTCCTCCAGACTGAAAAAAATACAACACACCCACCACGATCCTGTTTCCTACCTTCAAGCCAATTTTGTTTCAAATAGCTCACTCTCCCTGGATTCCACTTGATCTCAACTTGCTAACCTGTCCGTCATGTGGCGTTTTGGTGAATGCCTTGCTGAAGCCCATATAGAAAATGTCCATTGCTTTGTCTTCTTCAACATTCTTTGTCACTTCCTCAAAAAACTCAATCAAGTTAGTTACTCAAGATTCCCCACTCACAAAGCCAAGTTGACTATCCATAAACAGTCTTTGCTTCTCTAAACACATGCAAACCCTGTCCCTCAGAATCCCCTCCAGCAATTTACCCACCACTGACATCAGGCTCAATGGTCGATGGTCCTCTGGCTTTTCCTTAAAGAATGGCACCAGATTAGCCACCCCACCTTCTGACACTTCACCAGTGTCTCAGTGATGCAGATATCTCAGCAAGGGGCCTAGCAATTAGATTAGATTAGATTCCCTACAGTGTGGAAACAGGCCCTTCGGCCGAAGAAGTCCACACTGTCCCTTGAAGCATCCCACCCAGACCCATCCACCTATAACCCACACACCCCTGAACACTACAGGCAATTTAGCATGACCAATCCACCTAACCTGCACATCTTTGAACTGTGGGAGGAAACCGGAGAACCCGGAGGAAACCCACGCAGACACGGGGAGAATGTGCAAACTCCACACAGACAGTCGCCCGAGGCTGGAATCAAACCCGGATCTCTCTTCCCCAGCTTCTCACAGTTTGTGGATAACACCTGTTCAGGTGCCAGGGACCTATTCACCTTTATGCATTTTAAGACGTCCAGCACCTCGATCTCTGTAATATGGACACTTCTCACAACTCATTATTTATGTCTCCAAGTTCTCCAGCTTCCATATCCTTCTCTGCAGTAAATACTAATGTGAAATGCTCATTCACTATCTCAGCCTGCAGTTCCACACATAGACAGCCTTGTTGATCTTTAAAAGGCCCTGTTTTCTCCCTCGTTTTTGTGTCCCAAATGAAATGTCAGAATCTCTTGGGATTACCCTTAAGCCTATTTGCCAAAGATAGCTCCTTGTTGCCATCCTCATTTCCCTCGAGTATACTCCAACTGCCCTTATACTTCGAGGGATTGACCCAGTTCCTGCTGTCATGACCTGCCTTCTTTTTCTTGACCACAGCCTCAATTTCTTCAGTCGTCCAATAGCCCCTACATTTACCAGCCTTGCCCTTCACATGAGAAGGAACATACTGTCTCTGGACTCTCCCTATTTTATTTTTGAAGGCCTTCCACTTTCCAAGCATTCCTTTAATCACTGACATACTCCCGATCATCGTTTGGAAGTTCTTGCCCAATAATGTCAAAGTTGGCCTTACTCCAATTTAGAAATGTATATTAAATATACAACTTTTATATTTAAACTGATCCCATCTGTCTGCATCTGGCACATAGTCCTCTAAACCTTTCTTATATATGTCCTAATTCAAATGCCTTTTAAACAATGCGACTGCACCCGCATCCACCACCTCCTCTGAAAGTTCGTTTCACACATGAACCACACTGTAAAAGAAAAATTGTCCCTCATGTCGTTTTTAAATATGTCTTTCTCCTCTCACCTTACATGTCCCCTTGTCTTAATCACCCAACCTAGGGGAAAAAACCCGTTAATATTCGCATAATCTGTGCCCCTCATGTTTTTTATGAACATCTGTAAGGTCACCCTGTAACCTCCTATGCTCCAGTGAGAAAAGTTCAAGCTTTGGCAGTCTATTTTGATAATCGAGCCCTCCATTCCTGGCAACATCCCAGCAAGTCTTTTCTGACCTGTCTCCAGTTTAATAATAATAATGTCCTTCCTGTAACAGGGCAACCAGAGCTGCACACAATACCTCAGATGAAGCCTCACCAATGTCCTGTACAACCTCAACATAACATCCCAACTCCTATACTCAAAGGTCTGAGCAATGAAGGAAAGTATGCAAAACAATTTACTAACCACCCTGTTGGCCTGTCTCCATAAAGTTCGAAGAATTATGCAGTGAATCTCAGCATTTCTCTGTTCCACAACTCTACCCTGGGTGCAACCATCAATTGTGTAATTCCTACCCTTGTTCATTTTACCAAAATACAATATTTCACATTTATTCAAATTGAGCTTCATCTTCTCCTCAACCCATTGACCCAAATGATTAACATGTCACCGTCATCTCAGATAACCTTCACTAACCACTATACCACCAATTCAGTATCATCTGCAAACTTACTAATCTTGTCCCTTAAATTCTCATCCAAATTGTTAGTGTAAATGAGAAACATAAGTGGACCCTGTACCGATTGCTGTGGAACACGCTGGTCACAGAACTCCACTCTGAAAAATCCTCCAGCACCGCGTTCTCTCCAAAAACTAAACCAATTTTGTTTCCAATTAGCAAGCTCTTCCTGAATCATATGTGATCTAACTTTACTGGAATTCTGGAACCCTGACAAAAGCTTCACTCTCATTCTAGAGGTGCTGCAAATCTGACCCAATTCCCCTGCCATTTGTCCATGGCCCTCTTGATCGTTCCTTGAAAAGTTGAATCCCAAATCTTTGAGAATAACTACTGAATCTGCATCTAGCTGCCACACAGACTGTTGCAGACTCTGGGAACTTGCTGAGTCAAGTAACCTTCAAGTTTTCACCCTGCATTATTTGCCAATTATCTGAATGTTGTATTCTGCAGTTACCAAACATTGTCACAACGTTAATAATTTTTCTCTCTCTGCAAACTAATATCTGGGAAATAAACCTACTAAACTAAATCATTGCTAATCAGCCCCATGAGAATCATCCGAGCTTCTGTTAGCTCTCTCCAAACGAGAAACCCATCATAATTATAGATAACGAAGTGTGGAGCTGAATGAACACAGCATTTGCTGCTTGGCCTGCTGTGTTCATTCAGGTCCGCACTTTGTTATCTCGGATCCTCCATCATCCGCAGTTCCCATTATCACCCATCATAATTGTTATTTACTTATGGGACGTGGTCTTTGCTGCCCAGACTAATATTGATTGTCCATTTTTATTTGATTTGGAGAAAGTGGCAGTGAACCACTTTCTCTCACTAATGCACTCCGTATGCTGTAAGTGCACCACTGTGCCGCTCAGATGATAATCCACCTTGCAGCCTCACCACACTCTCTATCGCAGGAATCATATCTCAATCCTCACTACTCTCCCAATCATGAGAATGACCCTTGAGCCTGCACTAATGCAGGGTCCACCCTTAAGACTTACGACCTTTCCTATCACTGGAATCTCTCTCCAGCCTCACGACCTGCCTATTGTTGGAATCCCCCTCTAGCCTCAGATCTCTCACGGTCTCTGTAGATTCCTCCAGTCTCTCAAGCCTCCTTATCTCTAGTCTCCTCCAGCCTCAACACTCTCCTATCTCTGTAAATTCCTTCAGCCCGTATAAACTTCCTTAGCTCTGTAATTGCATTTACCCTCACAAACCTCCTTTTGTTTGAGGTCTCCTCCAGCCTCTCAATCCTCACCATTTCTCTAACTTCCTCCAATCCCACACTTTCCCTATTTTTGAAATCTTCTCCAGTCTCAGAACCCTTCCAGTCTCTAATATCCTCCAGCCTCACAAATCTCAACATGTCCCTTCCTCTAATACTGTCCTAATGATGATGCCCCATTTTTATTCCTCCACTTGATGGTGGCACTTGCAATTTCCTGGGATTCAAGCTCCAGAATTTCCTGGTAAACCGCTTCATCTCTATACCTCACTCGTCTCCCAAAAACATTAACCAATTGTGAGTCATCTATTCTAACATCTCCTTTCCTGAGAGGGAAAAAAATTGCTTGAACTATTGCTTGGCATCTTCTCTGTGAAGTGTCTCGGAGGTCGACAGTACAGAAAAGGGCTCTGTGGCCCATCCAGCCTGTGCCAGTTAAAAACCACCACCTAACTATTCTAATCTAATTTTCCAGCACTTGGCCCATAGACTTGTCTGCGTTGGCATCACAAGTGGGCATCTAAATATGCCTTAAACGCTATGAGGATCTCTGTGCCTACCACCCTCACAGACAGTGAGGTTCAGTGCCATTGTCACAGCATGATGACATCACAGACAGGAACAGAGACGAGCTGAGTCTGTGCAAACCAAAGATCCCCCACACACTGTGAAGGACGGGAGGGACCCGGAGAGTGGGCAGAGGAGATTTAACAGAATGGTTTGTAGGAAGAGGGTTTTTAGTTGCATGGTTAGGACTGTTTATTTTTAAAATTTTTCTTTCATGTGACCTGGAGGTTGCTGGTACATAGAGAATATCCATCTATGATAGATGGACTCTCCTTCTCAACCTCTCCCCTCGCCTGGGGTGTGGTAATCTCCAGGTTAAACCAGCCCTATGGTCAGGTAGGACAGTGGTGACTTTACCTCTGACACAGTGATGCCACTTTGCCTCGGTGGTGTAGAGGGGAATGTTGAATGTGGTGAATGGGACACCACTTTGACACAGTGCTTCATCTGGAGGATGTTCACTTTTTCAAATAGTGTTGGGGTTGTACTCATGCAGGGAAGTGGAAAATGTTCCAACACAATCCAGATGAGTGCCTTACAGACAGCAAACAGTCATTGAGGAATCAGGTGCTTGGAGAAACTGAGATTGTTCTCCTTGTAACAAGGTATTTTGAGGGGACCGTTGATAGAGTTGTTTACAAAAGAAACACTTTATCATGATAAAATGTACACATGACTGATCATAAAAAACATTACAGGACATATATTGAAAATTTTAGGGACGATCTATTGAGAGAATGGGGTGATTTAAGAGAAAAAAAATAGACGGCAAATGAGAAATTAGCAGGAACACAATACTCACACACAATGCAAATATCCAGATGTTGATGAAGTGAGTAACTCTGTCAGAGTTTGGGGTTACAATTATTGAGTTTCCCCACCTGAAAGTCCACTTGTAATATCCTGTGACACAAATTCATAACATCCATCACTGTCAGTCCGGGTAGAAATTCACAACATCCCCTCATCCTGGCTGAAGATGACTGTGCATTGTCCCTATTGCACATTATCCCTTGTGGAGGTCAGTCATCGTTTCAGAGGGAAATCTATTTGGGTTTCTAGGAATTTCCACCTTGGGACTTCATGTCACTGACCAGAACTGCAGCTCTTTGACACATGGCAAATAATGGCCAAGATTTAGTGACAGGAAAGAGAAAGAGATGGAGTGGGATTTTCCAATGACAGTGAAGTCAAATATTGGTTTTTAACAGAATGGATGAGATGGACATCACCAGAAAAGAGGAGCAGACAGAACAAGGACAATATCTGAACTGGCATGAGGGAAGAGGCAAGGAGGAGGAGGAGGAGGAGGAGGAGAAATAAGAGAGACTTAGAATGTTTGTGGTTTAGCAGGAATAGGGAAAAGGATTAAGACGAGCTCTGATAAGGCTTCACACAAGACTGGAGAAAGATGCAAGTTTGGGACTGAAACGACGAGCAACATGCAAAGCAATTTGGTTTGGTGGGCTAATGAAAGAGAAGGAAGCAGCAGAGGCATCCGATTTGGATTGTCTCAATCTGAGTGACATGGAGTTTCTATGTGTCTCCCTCACTTGTTGTTGGAGGGGAGGATGGAGGAGAGAGGATGATGGACAATGGTTTGCAAAAAAAGAACAATGCCTGTGTTAGAGATATTCAAAACTGAATGAACAAACCTGATGAATTAACTTTTATACAGAATATTAAAATGTACAACAGAAGTCCGGTTTTGAATCCCATCTCAGCAGATGGTGGACTTTGAATTCAATAAAAAAAAACTGGAATTAAGAATCAACTGTTGCCATGGTACCATTGCTAATGGCAGAACAAGGTAAAAACCTGACGTCCTTCAGGGAAAGAAATTTGCGAAACTCAGCAAGCCACTCAGTTACAAATCAGTGCAAAGTCTCAACAAAGGAATGAAGCTGGGTGGCCCACTTGGCATCTGCCAAGGCACAAGGAAAGACACCTGCAGAATCAGCCCTATCGATTCCATAAACTCCTCCTCACTAATATCGGGGGCGAGTGGCAAAATTTGGAGTGATGGCTCAAAGACTAGGCAAGGAACAGCATCATATGCTTAGAATCTACCTTATAGACAAGTGACACGCACCACCATCAAGGTCCGTAGTGACGGCCTGTCCCAGGAGCAGGACAGACATGGCAGAACAGACATGGCAGAACAGTGCTATTCTGACCGCAGTAATTGACCTGGGAATACGACATTGGCTCTGACGCCTGGAAGACTCATGGCTCCTGTTGAATGCCATGGACCATCCTCCCTCAGTTGATAAACTGGCAACAGTATTATCGCCAGATTATTAATCCAGAGACCCAGACACCATTCCGGGTACCTGGGTTCGAATCCTGCCATGGCAAATGGTGGAATTTGAATTAAATAATGATGTGAAATTAATAGCTGAACGATGACCATGAAACCATTGCTGATTATTTGGGTTCGCTTATGTGCTTTCGGGAAGGAAATCTGCCATCCTTACCTGATCTGCATGACAGGTAACTGCAAACCCACAGCAATGTGGTTGACTCTTAACTGCCTTAAGGGAAATTAGGATGGGCAATAAATGCTGGTCAGCCAGCGACTTCCACATCCCAAGAGAGAATTTTCATAAAAAACTCCATGTTGAACAGCAATTGGTGTAAGCACAGAGTGTAAATGGCAATAAGTGTACTCAATGCCCGCTATGAGGAGTAGTTCACAGCAGGATTACCAGTCAGGCTGGCTGGGTCCTAAAGGGAAAAAAACACTACTTAGCAGGGACTGAAGCAGGTGCTGCCACAACCAACAGAAGGGAAAAACATAGCAGATCTCATTGTCACGAATTTCCCAGCTGCAGATGCATCTGTCTGTGACAGGATTGATAACAGCGACCACCGCACAGTCCTGTGGAGACTAAGCCTCATCTTAACCTTGATAATACCCTCCATTGTGTTGAGTGGCACGAACATCGGCTAAATAGCACAGACATGGAACAGATACAGGGGCTCAAAACCAAACATCTATGAAGCTTTGTGGGGCATCAACAGCAGCAGAACTTTCCAGCACAATCTGTAACCTCAGGGGCCAACATATTTCGCACTCAACTATTACCATTGATCCAGGGGAACCACACCTATTGAATGGATAGTATAGGAGGGCATGCCAAGAGCAGCATCAGGCATAGCTAAAAATAAGGTGCCAACCTGGTTAAACTTCCCAACAGGACTATGTGCATGCCAAATAGCACAAACAGCAAGAGTTAGAGCTGAGCCATCCCAGAGCCAGTAGATCAGGTCTAAGCTCTGTAGTTCTGCCACACCCTGTAGCGAATGGTGATGGGCAATTAAACTGGAGGAAGCATGCCAGAAAATCCCCATCCTTACTGACAGAGGAGCCCAACCTATCCACACACAAGACAAGACTGCTGCATTTGCAGGAATATTCAGCCAGAAGTGCCAATTGTATGATATATCTCAGCCTTCTCCAGAGGTCCTCAAGATCACAGATGTGAGTTTTCATCCAATCTGATTCATTTCAAATGATATTAATAAGTGGAGGAATAGTGCAGCAAAGATTATGGGCCCTGGCAACAGTACCGATGACTTGTGCTGTACAGCTTGCTACCTGCCAAGCCAAACTGTTTCAGTGCTGCTACAGCACTGGCATCGACTGACAATTTGGAAAACTGCCCAGGTCTGTTCAGCACAAAAATACAGAGCAAATCCAACCCGACCAATTTCCCCTCAAGCAGTCTACTCTCTATCATCGGAGACGTGATGGAAGGTGTTGACAACAGCGGTATTAAGCACTTACTCAGCAGGAACCTGCTCAGTGACAGCCAGTTTGGGTCACGCCAGGCACTCAGTTCCTGATCTTATCACAGACTTCATCCACAAATTCACAAAGATGTGAATTCCTGAAGTGAGGTGAAGGCAACAGCAGAGTCCTGCACAAAAACCATTTCGTTCCACTTCAGTGACAATGACACCTTAGTTTCAGCTCATCTGCTGAACCTCTCATCTAGTTCTGCGTTACCTCTAGACTTAACTATCCAAACACACTCCCAGTTGACCTCCCACATTCAACGCCCCTGTAATCTCAAGAATACATAAAATTCTGCTGCACACATGTTCATTTGTACCAAAACCTGTTCACTCATCACTGCTGTACTCCCTGACGCACAAAGGCTCCTATTTATGAGTAACAATTTAAAATTCTCACCCGTGATTTAATTCCTGGCCGTGATGATCCCCGTTTCCCTGCACCACACAACCTATGAGACTCTGTTGGAGTCAGAAAGTAAATGGAATTGTCAATGTGTTTAATCATTGTTTCACTACTGGAGGCTGTTTCTACAGTTTCCAGGCAACATGGTCTGGAATTCCTATGATAAACCTCTCAGGTTTGTTCTCCTTCTTTTAGGTAGTCATGAAAACCTGCGAATTTGGTAATGTTTTTGGTCACCTAACCTAATAGGCCTTACATCAAAAGTTTCTTGATAATATCTTTGTGAAATTATAAACAAGATAAAAATACATATAGTTTGTTGATTTGGACATACACCATCAGCTCTTCAGTATCGCCAGATGAATGATCTGTAACTTCTCAAATGACCGCATTGTGGGAGCACCTTCATCATACGATCTGAAGCAGCACACGAAAGTTAAACATGACCTTCTCCACAGGTAACAGGGCTTTGGCAACGATCGCTGGTATCTGTGGAAGGAGAAACAGAGTAAATGTTGCAGAAGTGCAAAAATGAACGAGAGAATAAAAAAGCTGTAGAATGTGGTGGTCTGAAATGGAAGAAAAATGCACTGTCTTTCTGGGAAAATATTACGTGACTTTGAAAGACGCCATTCAAAAATTAATCTGGGAAGAGAGCAGCACACAGTTAGGGGGTGGACAGCAGTGGAATATTCAGTTACAATAGGTATAAGAAAAGAACTGTAAAATACGAAACAAAGATCAAATATATCCATCATTAGAGACTGAAGAGATTAGACACCGACAGAGATTTGATCAGGAAGCACAGAACTAAGTTAGCAGTGCTAGCTGCTATGATCCCACACTCTGGGAATGAAATCCAGAAGAAACAAACATTTCTCTTGGTTTGAATTCACTCAGCGTGATTTCATTTCATTTCTGAAGAATCGTCCAGACTCAAAATGCTGGCAGTACCGATTCAGTCATCCATGAACTGGAGGAAGAGGTGGGATTCGGGGCTAGTGTAGGTATGGAAGAGAGATTGTTCCACGTAACCGACAAAGAGGCAGGCATAGCTTGGGCCCATGCAGGTACCCATGGCCACCCACTTTGTCTGTAGGATTTGGGAGAAGGTGAAAGAGAAGTTGTTGAGGGTGAGGACGAGTTCACTTCATCATACAAGGGGGTCAGTGGAGGGGAACCGGTCAGACCTGCAGGACACGAAAAAGCATTGGGCTTTTAGGGCGTGTGCATGGGGAATGCAGGTGCGAATGTGGTATACTGCCTCTGCTGCAGCTGTTGTGGCCTCCCCCACATCTGGGAAACCAAGCGGAGGCTTGGGGACTGCTTTGGAGAATATTTACACTCAGTACGCAATAAACAACTGCACCTTGCAGTACCATTCCACCAGCAACATGTCCATCATGGCCTTCCTGCAACACGATAACGATGCCACCCAAAGGTTGCAGGATCAGCAATTCATATTCCGCTTTGGAACCCTGAAGCCCAATGCTATCAATGTGGATTTCACAACCTTCAAAACCTCCCCTCCCCCAACCACAGTCCAACACCAGCCCAGCTCATTCCCCACCTCCCTAACCTGTTTTCACTCTCGCCTATCCCCTCCTCTCATATCAAGCCACACTCCAATTTCCTACCTGCTAACCTCATCCCACCCCCTTGACCTGTTTGTCCTCCCTGGACTGAACTCATCCCTCCCTACCTCCCCAGCTACACTCACCTTTACCTGCTCCATCCCCACCTCTTTACCTTGTCTGTCTCCTCTCCACCTGCCTTCCCCTCTCTCCCTGTTTATTTCAGAACCCCTTTCCCCTCCCCATTTCTGAAGGGTGTAGGCCCGAAAAGGTCAGCTTTCCTGCTCCTCTGATGCTGCCTGTCCCGTTGTGTTCCTCCAACTCCACATCTTGTTCTCTCACTTTCTCCCAGGGACAGCTGCGCATGCGCCCAGCTTCACCTCCGCCCTCAAAGTTTCAACGCTGCTGCGCATGCGCCCCACGGATCATTGCCCCCAATAAAGATGGCGGCGGTCACACGGGCCTATCACTATCTGAGGCTTTAATTTATTTTCTGCAAACGTGAGCCTGGGAGTTTCAAATGTGGGTTTTCCGATGTGCACTCCCAAGCCCATACGAATATCACTTCCCTGCCACTTTCTGCCGTTTTGTCTTCTTCACCGGGTCCTGCTCTAACCTCAATTGCACAAACCTCCGTCTCAGCGAAGGGGCCAGGCACAAAACGTCAGCTTTCCTGCTCCTCTGATACTTCTTGGCCGGTTATATTCACCCAGCTCTACACCTAAGTATCTCGGAATCTCCAGCATCGGCAGTTGCGACTTATCTCAGCAAACCTGCACTGCTCTCGTAGATGATCACGTGGTTTGCACTGATCCAGCCCCCTCTTCATTCCGATTGGTTGGAAGGGTCATGCACGTCAACACTGTATTCCTATTGGTCCCACACTGACATCAATCAAACAGATGCCATTGTGACCTGAGCATGCGCAGTGCTTTCTGTTGTCATTGATCAATGAGACTGAGAACTGGATGAGAAAGATTGTTACATTAGCGATCCTGGGGCTTTAATAAGTCGCTCTGAGGAAGGGGCACTGCACCCGAAACGTTAACTCTCTCTTTTTACCTTCACAGATGCTGCCAGACCTGCTGAGCTTTTCCAACAACTTTGTTCTTGTTCCTGATTTACAACATCCCAGTTCTTTTGTTATTTTTGAATCAGTCACGATTGAAAAGGCTTCCTGCAGCTCAAAGCTAAAGATACTCTTGATACCGCTCTGGCAGCGAAAAGAGAAATGGCGGTGAAATAAGGGTAATAAATACAGGTATAACAGTCCTCAGGTAAGATGTAAAGGGAATAATTATGAACATGAAGAACATCACGTGGTGAAGTGAGGTGAATGTTGTTCATATGAACTGTGATTGGGCAGAGAGGAAGGTTTATCAAAAAAGAACAAGCATAAAAGAGATTCTCAAGAAAGGTCTGTGCGATAGAAAGCAAGGAGAATCAGAAGATAAAAGCCCAAGACGGAGGAAACAGTTTGAAGGCCAAGGCTGCAAAAACTTCAATAAGTTGTTTCACTGCTAGTTATTGACACTAGCAGTATAACCCACATTCAACTGGAAATAGCTGTCTGAGTTTGTCACTGTAGTTTACTTCATAACAGATAAACTTTTCCACACTTTGTCTCAATAAGGCTGACAGTTGGCTCATAAATCAGTTCTGCTGCCAAGTCCATTCCTGTTTGAAAAGGGGTGTAGATCACATTTAAATAGACAATGTTAAATGTTAATCCAGGCTGGCAGCAAAACTCCACTCCATCACAATTGACTCCATCCCTGCCCCGGTAACTGGCTGGTTACACACTGCTCACAGTCATGGTGCAATATTTCACCTCAAGATGAGCTTCCAACCACATTTCTCACCCCCACGCCCATTACCACAAAGGCCACTTATAATTTCAACCTCAACAACATCTCAGTTCATCTGTTGCTGAAACTCTCATGCATTCCTTTGTTACCTCTCGACTTAACTCCCCAAACACACACACGGCTGGCTTCTTAATTCTACTTTCTTGAAATCTTGAAATGACCCAAAAAGCTGCTGCCCGTGTGTTTACTCTCACCCATTTCAACGTCTTCGGGTTTTGCCATCCTGTGCTCATTAACATACACATTTTCTGGGTGGCGAAGCACCAAGGTATTAAAATTCATGTCCTAATTTTGAAATTTTGTCATCAAACCTCCTTCTTTTGATAGTGCCTCCAGCTGCAAAGCCCTCTGAGATACGTCTGAAGAAGGGTCACTGGACACAAAACAATAATGCTGCTTTCTCTCCATCTGCACTGCCAGATATGCTGAGCTTTTCATGAATTTCTGTTCGTGTTACTACTTTCAAGCATCTCCAGTTCTTTTGTTTTTTTCCGTCAAGATATTTGTTCTCCCTGACTTCCAACCTCCTGTGGATTTCTGGATTTAACTCTCCCACCTTTTTCATGTTTTTGGTTGCCAAGGCCATAAGCTCTTG
Organism: Stegostoma tigrinum; assembly: GCF_030684315.1. Classification (NCBI taxonomy): domain Eukaryota; kingdom Metazoa; phylum Chordata; class Chondrichthyes; order Orectolobiformes; family Stegostomatidae; genus Stegostoma; species Stegostoma tigrinum. The sequence continues at coordinate 1,118,360 of NW_026728819.1, forward strand.
AATTTACTCCCTAAACATCCCTGGTTTTCAAAGTCCCTTTGTTTGTTCAGGATATTCCTTGAAACCTACTTCTTTGGCCAGTTTTGTGCCACTTGTCCTAATACGTGCCTGGTATCAAATATTGTTTTGTGACAACCTTGTGTAAAATGTCGGATCATTGGATTGAATCAAAAATGTGAAAACATTTAAATTGTTCATTTGGAAAACATCACTAATCCTTCACGATCATTTGGTAACTCCTTACCTAATATCATTGCAAGTGTGACTTCACCACACGGACTGCAATCGTTCAGAAAGGTCAAACATCATATTCTCCAGAGGTAACTGAGAATTGGCAATAGTTACTGATACCTGTGGAGAGTGATCCAAAGTTCATGTCTCAGGAAATGTTGAATGAATGACATGGTGCAGAACTTGTTGGTTAATATAAGCTCAGAACAGAAAAGAAAAGGACTGCTTTAAGAATAATTCCTGACTACAAAACATACTGTGGGAAGACAAAGCGTCTTAATCCATAGCGTTCAATCAAAGAAATGTGGTGGAAAGCTCATCTGGACGTCATCTGATAGAGTAACAGAAGCATTAAACAGACAGGTACTCACACAATATTAGAGACAGAGGGAAGGCAGAAGTGAAACAGAGCAATATGCTGAAATGGATTCGGATCCATACTAAAGGAGACACACCAGCCTGAGAGCTACAGAGTCTCTCACAGGTAACAGGCACAACACTAAAACTCAACATTGTTGACGAATGGTCAAAAATACTCCACCACGTCACTGTTGACAGTTTGAGATTCTCCTGTTGCACCTGCAGCTGGAAAGATATCAGAAATACAGGAGTTAGAGAAAAATCTCTCAGTTAAGGAAATCCCTAAGGAACAGATGATGTCACTGTGCTACTGTTGCTGCAGTCAGATCCTCAGAGGAGATAGATTCATTCATAAACCAGAAAGTTTCAGGACTGAGGGAGTTGTGATGCGATGGACCAACTGGAGTTGGAGGGAGATTTTATGAATGAATCTGTCTCCTCTGAGGATCCTCCCCTCCTGCACAATGTATGATAATCTGTGTTCGAGTATATCTGGTCAACCTTGGCCTGGAGGACGGATGTTGTGAATTCCTGAAAAAAAAAGAGAGGTGTTGGAGCACCCAATAGGACTGAAAACCTCTCGGGAGAGAGAAATAGTGTTAATGTTTAGAACCAGTTATTATACTTTTATCTCTGCACTGATAGTGATTGATTTTTGAAGTTTCTTTCACTGAGGCTCATATGAGGACTTACACATAAAATATTAAAACAAACAGAGGGAATAATTTGTGCGTCTGATTTCCAACTGAGACTGACACTGTCCTTACTAAACTTCTTTTGCAGAATATATATATAAAAATCACAGACAGAAAACTTTAAACAAACATCAAATCAAAATTTGGCATGATCAATCGATTAATCAGAAACTGGACATTATTGGCCTTTTGAGTATAAGTATTCAGGTCCCTGTCATTACCATTCACTGCATGTAATTTAACCATTATAACCTCCATGTTGATCTAAATCTGACATTTGTATCCCATGATCCATTTCTTTTCAGTTAAAGTAAACCCCTTATTTTGCTGACATTGCCTCAACCAACAGTAAACATTACAGTTCCGTCAAATCTCCCTTCAGCTTCAGTTAATCCCTGACATCATAAACCTTTCCATTTTTAACCTTCCTGGCAAAGGAACAGGTCTGCTCCCTCTCAGCGACTCTCCGTCCTTCCCAACGTGTGGGTGATCTCTGGTTTGCACAAACCCAGATGCTGTGTTCCCGTGTGTGATGTCATCATGCAGCAACAGTAGCACAGTGACACCGCCTGTTCCTTAGGGATTTCCTCAATTTATTGATTTTTCTCTAGCTCCAGTATTTCTGCTATCATTCCAGCTGCAGGTGCAACAGGAGAATTTCAAATTATCAACAGTGACGTGGTGGAGTATTTTTGACCATTCGTCAACAAGATCTTGGACAAAATCGAGAAGGAAGATCTGATGAAGAAGCTGTGTGCAAGAGCTTCTATTAGCCTGGCTGCAGTAAATGTTTGTAGATAGTTTGACTGAGCGGTCAAAGTCACTGCATTTAAGCTCTAGTCTCTATCGTGTCATGGGTATGAATCTTACCGGTAACCAAAATCTTGAGTGATCTACCTCAGACAGTCACATCGAAGGAGCTGGGCAAATTCAAGTTTGCAATGTTTACATTTCTTCTGGGTAACTGTGGCTGCTTGGGCCTCTGATACTCTCGGTGCTGAAAGTGGTAAAACGGGCAACAGACTCCGAAAATAACAAGAGCTCTGGCTTCACAACGGCCCTTCAGCGCTCCGCTACCACCCTGCTTTACCGGATTTTGCATAGCTTGTTGATGCCAGTTTTTATGGCTCAACCAGTCAGCATTAGGTGGTAAACTGAAGTCGGGTGTTTGAGACCATCCAGGCACACAACTTTAGTTATTTTGGATCAAGCAATTTGAGTGACCACCTACCTGCATGTAACCCATGAAAAAGCTACAACAAGATTGGATTCAAAACACATCCATCAATGATTCTCTCTTCCCCAGCTCCACACAGAGTGAGATTGGGGCAACCAGCAGGGTTTGACTTCGCTCTCCAATCTCCATTGCCAGGTTTTATGGGCAGAGAGATCAAGGACAGAAAGATCAAAAGATCGTACAAGTGGTTTGAGTGCAGTCTCCTATAAATTGTCTCTGCAGGTGATCTAAAGTGTTAAACGGTGTGAGTAAAGTGTCAACAGCTGAATAACAGATGAAGGGATGACCTTTCATCCGATTAAATGAGGCAGAGAGATAATTACAAAAACAAACTAAAAATAAGGTCGTGCTTGGCACAAACCAATTTCTGATAAAGGGTCTAGGCCCAAATCATCGGCTTTCCCGCTCCTAAGATGCTGCTTGGCCTGCTGTGTTCATCCGGCTCCACACCTTGTTATGGCTTGAATTATGTGATAGGTATAAGAATCGCCTGCTGATAGTCTAACCAAAGTAATAAATAATCCAACATTGTACAAACTAATCGAGAGAGAGGTCATAACAATTTATCAAGGTGATGGTGTCGAAATAGGACAATTAGGAAGATTTTACAGACACAGAACAGTACAGCGGGATCACTTGTAGATATGAATTTAAGATCATGATTGAGGCTGTCTTCATGGCCATGGAATCTGGCTATCAGTTTCTGCTCGTGATTCTGCGTTGTCATGTATCTCAAAGGCCATCTTGCATGCTTACCCGAAGATCAGAAGCTTAATGTACTTTATGCTGAAGTGTTCCCCAACTGGGCGGGAACATTCTTGTCTGGCAATTGTTGCACAGAGTCAATTCATTTGTTGTCATGGTCTCACTAAAATACCATGCATGGAGCATTCTTGCCTGCACTGTGTGAGATCGATAATGTTGGCCGAGCCACATAAGTATCTCACCTGATGGGTGGTGGCCCCATATGTGATGGTAGTATATGTGTCAATGATCCGACATCTTTCAGAGGCACCAGTGACAGGGTTATGTCGTGTTGTGGTCGATGTTGCCCTGAAGGTTGGTTTGCTGGCTGCGAACGACAGCCTGATTAAGGTTTGGAGGTTGTTTGAAGGTGAGAAATGGAGGTGTACGGATCATCTTGGTGAGATGCTGGTCATCATCAATGACATGTTGAAGGCTGTGGAGAACATCGTGCAGTCTCTCTGCTCTGGGGAATTACTTAATGATGAAGAGTACTCTATAGTTTGCATCTTGTGTCTGTCTTCTGAGGGGGGCATTGTGGGTTTTCACTGTGGCACATCGGAAATGGTGAGCCTCTGTCCAAAACTAAGTCTCTGTCGGTGATCAAAACGTGTTAGATGGTGTGAGTAAAATGTTAACAGCTGAATAGCAAGGGAAGGGATGACCTATGATCCAAGTAGAGGAGGAAGAGAGATAATTACAAGAAAATTAAAACAAGACGGTGCTGGAGAGAAACAAAATAACTTTGTTATTCCTGCAGAGCATTAAAACCAATTGTGAGACTTATTCCAGGATTTTAAATGAATATTTTAAAGTTATTGCCCTCATCTTTGAGCAGCCCACATGACTGCAAATTACACTGTCAAACGCTGAATAAATCTGGGAAATTGCTTCAATAAACCCAGTCATTTCTGTTACAGATCGTAAGGAATTCTCATTTGCCTGATGAGACACAATCAACAATTTGTCTGTTCTGTGTGCAGGGTGTCAGCGAAGATCTGAAGAGACCTTGTACAACTGAAGGTTTCACTGTTTTAAGAAACGTTCGCCAATTTTACTGCTTACAGCAGCCAGTGCATCGGAGGCCTGCAGATCCGGCAATTGCTCAAATCTGGGGATGCTGGTTACATCGCAACTACATTTAAACTCTCTCCCAACTGAGAAAGCCCTCGAAAATCCATCACAGTTTGAAGGAAACTACAAAACACATATGGAGTAATGAATTGAATTATTGATTGTGTATAAACCATGTTTTAGGATTACCGAACGAACGAACATTGCTGATGGTTCAAATCTGAAAGACTAAAAGTGAATGCGAGAGACACCCAGCAGGGCAGAATGTAATCTATCAGCAGGGAATCTCTCCATCCTCAGAGACTGGGGTTAGATTCGTTAGAGCAGAATAGGCTGAGGAAGGGTCACCGCACCTGAAAAGTTAACACAGGCTTTTTCTTCTCAGATGCTGCCAGACCTGCTGAGCTTTCCCAGCAACTTCTGTTTTTGTTATACACTGAGAGACGGGGAAGAGGGGAGGGTGGTGAGGAAGTGAGTGTGATGTGTACATTTATGAGGGAAACAGACAGAGTAAACAACATGAATCTTTGTGCTTGGTGGTGGAATCAGTATCGGGGAGGCGGCGACAAGGACAGACACTTTAGATCAGATGTGAGGATTTTTTTCACTCAGATGGTGGGAATCTGAAACTCACAGCCTGGAAATGTGGGAGAGGTGAAAACCATTCATCACATTCCACTGCCCTTTAGATGTATAAAAATAAGCGCTGAAAGAACTGTGGATGTTGTATATCAGAAACAAAACAGAAATTGTTGACAAAGTTCTGCAGGTCTGGCAGCATCTGTGAAGAGAAATCAGAGTTAACTTTTCGTGTCGAGTTTCCCTTCCTTAGATCTATTCTCTCCGCAGATGGTGCCAGACGTACAGAGTTTTTTCAGCAATTTCTGTTTAATTGTGACGCCATTTCAGACACGTCTCTGGGAAAAGTGCTGGAAATGACACTTGAACAGCTATTTGACTGCAATGATTCGATGGGCCAAAGGGCCTTTTTCTCTGCTGTGGACTCCGAAACCGGGAGATTGGTTCAGCAACGGCACGCGGAGCTGGAGGGGGATGGTGAACAAAGGGAATCAGCGGGTGAAGAATAGGAGAATTTCACTGAAAAAAGTTTTTAAACCAAGGGGAGTGGTGATGGAGAAGTAGAGACAAAAGAAGCGTCTGATATAACAAGGTGTGGAGTTGGGTGAACACAGCAGGCCGGGCAGCATTGCAGGAGCATGAAAATTGACATTTCAGGTCTGGGCCCTTCAGAAATGGGGAGGGGGAGGGGTCTCCGAAGTTAGTGGGGAGACAGTGACAGCAGGTAGATAGAGGAGCGGATAGGGTGAGAAAGAAGAGGGACAGGTCTGATGAAGCTTGCAGAGGTGAGTGCAGGAAGGGAGTGGGGATGTGGGTTGGTCAGTGAGGAGGGAGGGGTGGATGTGGGAGAGAAGATGGACAAGCCAAGGAGGCAGGGATGAACGGGCGCTGATCTTGGGATGAGGTCAGTGTTGGGGAGATATTGAGGCTTGTGAAGTTCCGTTAATACCACTGGGCTGCAGGGTTGCCAAGCAGAATATGAGGTGCTGTTCCTCCAACCTTCGGGTGGCATCATTGTGACGCTGGAGGAGGCCTAGGATGGTCATGTCATCAAGGGAATGGGAAGGGGAGTTGAAGTGGTTTACGACTGGGAGGCGTTGTTTGTCACAAAATGAGTGTAGGTGCTCTCTGTGATCTCTGAGCCTGCGCTTGTTCTCCCCGATGTGAAGGAAGCCACATTGGGAGCAGTGGATACAAAAGACCTCATCAGCAGATGTGCAGGTGAACATCTGTTTAGTATGGAAGGTTTTCTTGAGGCTTGGGATGAAAGTGAGGAGGGAGGTGTAGGGGCAGGTGTAACAATTCCTGCGGTTGCAGGGAAAGGTGCCAGGGCTGGTGGGGCTTGTGGGAAGTGTGGAGCGGACGAGGGAGTCGTGGAGAGAGTGGTCCCTCCAGAAAGCAGATCAAGGTGGGGAGGGAAAAAATTCTTTGGTGGTGGGGTCAGATTGCCGGTGGTGAAAGTGGTGGAGAGTGATCTGTTGGATCCGGAGATTGATGGGGTGATACGTGAGGACAAGGGGAATTCTGAATTTGTTTTTATTGTGGGGAGGGGGTGTAAGGGCTGAGGTGCGGGAAATGCAGGAGATGCGGTCAAGGGTATTTTCAACCACTGTTGCGGGGGTGGGTTGTTGTGTGTGTGTGTGTGGTCATTGCCGTCCTTGAAAAACAAGGACATCTCAGGTGTCCGGGAGTAGAACACCTCATCTTAGGAGCAGAGAGGGCTAGGAAGGACAGACAGATATCAGAAATGGTCCACGTGAACGTCAGGTCGGGGGTGGAAGGTGTTAGTAAAGTGGATGAAATGTTCCAGCTCCTTGTGGGAGAATGGAGCGGCACTGATACAGTCATCGATGTAACACAGGAAGAGGTGGGGGACAGGGCCAGTGTAACTGTGGGAAAGGGACTATTCCACATTTCCCACAAAGAGGCAGGTATAGCTTGTGCCACTGTGGCCACCCCTTTCATCTGCAGGAAGTGGGAGGAGTTGAAGGAGAAGTTGATAAGATTAATGACGAGTTCGGTTACGTGGATTTCGGTGAAGGGGGACTGGTCTGGCTTGCGGGACAGGAAGAAGCATAGAGCTTTTTTGTAGAATGCAAGTATACAGGTATTGGACATCCATGCTGAAGATGAGGTGTTGACGGCCAAGGATTCGAATGTTTTGGAGGAGGTGGAGGGATTGGTTGGTGTCCCGGATGTAGTTGGGGAGCACCTGGACCAGGGGGAGGAAAGAGAGTCGAGATAAGTGGAGACAAGTTCGTTGGGGCAGGAGCAGTGACGATGGGTCGATCAGGGCAGTCGGGTTTCTGGATTTTGGGATGGGGATAGAAGCGGGCGGTGTGGGGTTGGGGAACGATGAGGTAGGAGGCTGCTGGTGATCAGGTTATGGGTGGTCTGGGAGATGCTGTTTTGGTGGTCGGGGGTGGGGTTATGATCGGGAGACGGTAGGAGGAGGTGTCAAAAGCTGACACATGGCTTATATATGTTATCCTTGTAGGAGAAAATTACATAGAATACTTGCACACACAGCAACAAATGTCCCCGAGAATATCAGAGTCAATGTGTGAGCCTCTTCAAGAAGGGCAAGGTGCCAGACTGTCTTTGTTCAGTTGGACAGATTCACGCTTCATTCTCCCCTCCCTTCTAAAGGTTCATAATGCTGAGCCTGAGTTTTTGTGTTTTGTTTTCATTCCCAGCAACTGCAGTGATTCGGTTGGTGGGGTTCATAAATTGGCACATACCCATGAGCAGCTTGTGGACTATTTCAGCTTCCCCTCCGCTTTTGCTGTTCTCGGTGAGGCCTTCAAAGGATTTTCGTTGCCTGCAGATCAAGAATTCAAAGCTTATTTCACTTTCAACGCCACGAGAAAGTTTAGTCTGGAGCTCCAGCAAATGGCTCACCGTGTCACCATGTTTGTCCCTGAAAGTTTTTCTCCGAAAACACGTTAACTTTTATGAAGATAACAAAGTGTGGAGCTGGATGAACACAGCAGGCCAAGCAGCATCTCAGGAGCAAAAGCTGACGTTTCGGGCCGAGACCCTTCATCAGAGAGGGGGATGGGGAGAGGATTCTGAAATAAATAGGGAGAGAGGGGGAGGCGGTCCCCCTCCCCATCCCCCTCTCTGATGAAGGGTCTAGATCCAAAACGTCAGCTTTTGTGCTCCTGAGATACTGCTTGGTCTGCTGTGTTCATCCAGCTTCACACTTTGTTATCTTGGATTCTACAGCATCCGCAGTTCCCATTATCACCGATCACAACTTTTATGAAGGTTTGGTTTGTTTGAACATGACCGGCAGTGAGTTGCCTTTTCCAACCATTAGCAATCTCTTGTTGGCCCTGCTTTGACTCCTGTCATAAACAGCCTTTGCGTTTGTACTCAGCTTTCACCCGTAGTCAGCAGAATTCGAACCTGCGCAGGAATAACCCAATGGATTTCAAATCCATCGCCTTAACCACTCGGCCATGACAACTGGGAGAAATGCCCTTCTGTTTCTCTTTTCAGGTCATTTTGCATGGCCAGTCACGCTGTGGATGAATTATTGCTGGGTTTGTTTGAATCTAATCACTTTGCAGATTTCGAAGTGTTTAATGTAATACATGGTGATTCGGGTTGTTTAATTCCAATAGATAAAATAAACGTTCATTTGCAAATGAAAATATGCATTGCAGGAAAAAAAACCTCAGCAGATCTGGGAGCATCTGTGGGCAGAGAATTTGAGTCAACATTTCAGAACTTCTTCAGAACTCTGTTTACTCCTTTATGTAGTGCAGTTTAGGCTTTTGATTCTGATTCCAAGCATTCCCAGCTCTTTATTGTACCTATTAAAGCAACATGGAAATAACTTTATGGTCACTCACCTAACAAGATTTCAGTTTGGTGAACATTTTCCTGACTACATTAAAACCCATAACTGTACAGTCAAAAGGGAACTGGTGGAGGGAGAACAGCACTTGTTCCTTCCTCAGTGGCCTCAAACCACCAACTTCACATTTCACAGTCGAAAGCACCAGCCAATTGAACCACAGAAAATGGCAAGCTCTTGCAGCAGCCCTTAAAGCGGGCTTGTAGTGAATTCAAACTTCTAACTGCTTCGCTTGGAATGACAATTGTCTTGTAACAGCTGTACTTTTCCAAAATAAAACCTGGGACATTCATTGAGGGGACATGGGATCAGACTGATCCTAAACTCTGCAGACCCATCCACATCACTGGGAACCAGATCTTCTATCACCGGGCCTGTCTCCCTTTGACTCTTTCAGTGCCTTGTCTATTTCTCAGTTTTCTCATTGTCCCGGAGCCGAGATTTGAATTCCTGATGTGCAGGAACGAGAATTCTTTCCATGTCTCAGCTCAGTTCATGTCCCAATAACACCCAGCCTCTTAAAGAAGTGGCAGGTGTCTGGACTGTTTGTGCTCAATCAGAAAGTTCACTCCATTCGCCTGTGGTTCCAGTTCCCAGAACGTTCTGGCATGTGGTCAGGGGAGGGAGATTTTGAAGCTTGTGAAATCCACATTGATACCCTTGGGCTGCAGAGTTCCCAAGCAAAATATGAGATGCTGTTCCTGCATCTTTCAGGTGGCGTCATTGTGGCACTGAAGGAGGCCCAGGATGGACATGTCGCCAAAACCACCCCGGCTCGTCCCCGCCTCCCTAACCATTCCTCCCACCTCAAGCCCCACCTCCATCCCCTACCCACTAACCTCATCCCGCCCCGCTGACCTGTCCATCCTCCCTGGACTGACCTATTCCCCCCTTAACGCCACACCTACATTCAACTTCACTGGCTCTCACCCTGACTCTTTGACCTGTCAGTCTTCTCTCACCCTGTCATCTCTTTTCTCCATCTTCAATCCGCTTCCTCCTCTCCCTATTTATTTCAGAATCCCCTTCCCCTCCCCCATTTGTGAAGAAGGGTCCCGACGTGAAACATCAAGCTTTCCTGTTCCTCTGATGCTGCTTGGCCCGTTGTGTTCTGTCAAGGCGAGGTATGTTCAAGGCTGAGATAGACAGACATTTAGTCATTTTGGGAGTTAAGTCAATTGTTGGGGAAAAACCTACCCGTTTCACTGATATCTTTTCAGGAAGGAAACTGCCATCCTTACCTGGTATGGCTTATGTGTGACTGAAGACCCACAGCAATGTGGTTGATTCTTTTCTGCCCTCTCTGGAAATTGGAAATTGCTGATAAATGTTGGCCTCTCCAAACATCGCCCTCATCCTTTGTATGAATAAAGGATCTGCAGTTCTTGCTATCTCCTGCTAACAGCAGATTTTCTGCAATACATCTACTGAACAACATCAGATTATCACAGAGATAATGGGCACTGCAGATGCTGGAGAATCCAAGATAACAAAGTGTGAAGCTGGATGAACACAGCAGGCCCAGCAGCATCTCAGGAGCACAAAAGCTGACGTTTCGGACCGAGACACTTCTCACAGCCCGGCTTTCTCCACATTGAAACGCAGGGCAATAATATGAATCATTTTGAAACTTGGAGAGACACACTTCACTGGTGAAGGTGCTTCTGGTGTAGGAACAGGCGCGGGGCTGTGTACAAGTCAGGTCGCAAGGATTAGCGTCATGTAAGCTGGTTGGCATTCAGGGTTTGCATTGCTCAGGCATGGGTACAATTCCCAGTCAGGAAATGATGATTTGTATCTCTTCCCGTTAACTGTAGGAATGAAGTAAGTTCCTGGTTATGCACAGAACACGCACTCTGAATCGACCAGAATCAGTCTAGTGAGAGGTTGCCTTCGCATTGAAGGATAATGGCAGCAGTTTCATGGGATTTTGACCACAACAAACTTCCCTCCAAGTTTCTCACCATTCTGAGTTTGAACTATGGTGCTGTTCCTTCAGTGTCGTTGCTTCTAAATCCTGGAACTCCCTTTCTAATAGCATCAAAGCTGCACCTATGTGCCAAGGAGTTTGAGTGTTTAAAAAAGTAACTTATCACATCTATCTGTGGAGGAATTAGGGGTGGGAATTAAATCCAATCCCATTGAATGAAGCACTATGCCAGGCATCCGGGTTGCTGTTTCTAACTGAACACCTACAAACGGTCAGGAGCACGTTCAGAAGCAATGTGTGGGAGTGAAACAAAAGAGAAAGGTAACAATGGCTGTGAGGGGCGGCGGGGGCATGAGGCAGGAAGTGAGTGTGGAGATATTGGTGCAAGGATCAATATTGGCTCCAATGGGCCAGGCTTTACCTTTGCTCAGTAACCAAAATGAACCTATTCGTCTTGTTAGGTTCCCTCAGTGTGTGTTAACTTTGTTCATGGGACACAAGAGGATGAGCCCATGCTCTTTATCCAGTCAGCTGAAACAGGTGAAATTGTCAGGTTTAAACCAAAGGGTCCACGCCCAAAACGTCAGCTTTTGTGCTCCTGAGATGCTCCCTGGCCTGCTGTCTTCATCCCGCTCGACACTTTGTTATCTTGGATTCTCCAGCATCTGCAGTTCCCATTATCTCGGGAGAAAATTGTCTCTTTCCATGTATTTTCACAGGAGAATATTGAGCTGTCAACAATTGATGTGGAAACGTGGTGTAAGATTGAAATTCTCACTGAGTAACACTGATACAGGAAAGTTCCCCAAGTTACTGTGATTGCGTGGTTAAGGAAATGGCCCTTTCGATGGGTAAAAAAGTGTGTAGTAAACAGGCGATCTTGAGTTAAAATCCCAGCGGTGCCTGAGCCTTACATTGAAGATACCTCGTTTCAACGTTTCTGAATTGGCATGTTATTGATCTGAACAACAAAGTTATTTGCTCCCCTTTATTCATTCACAGACTGAGAGTGCCACTGGCTCGGCCAACATCTGTTGCCCGTTGCGAATTACCCACCATGTTTTCTGTGGGCCTGGAGTCAGATGTAGGCGTGATTAGTAAGGATCAAAGATGCCTGAAGGACATGAGGGAACCACATGGGTTTTGGTCCCCTGACGATGGATTTATGGTCATCATTGCATTCTAAATTACAGTTATTTATTGAATTGAAATCCCATCATCTTCTGGGGGTGATATTTGAACTTTGGTCTCCAGAAAGTTACCTGGCTTTCTGAATAAACAGTCCAGCAACAATACCACTTGACCATTAATTGTCCTGTCGGTGCAGAGAACTGAGCATGGTGCCTTTGTTTGAGTGCAGATAATTGTCATTCGGTGCTGGTATTCCTGTCGCCTATTTTCTCCCCATCTGGGAATGGTTTCCTGCTGACAATTAATTCATCCTGGGGTTTGGTAGGAATAACAAGGTCCGGCAGAATAAACTGCAGCCCTACTGCGGAATATTGTTTTAATGAGACAGGCACCACGAACTGATCACTCTCATTCTCTGCTGTTACCCTGTTCAATCATTTTACACCAACAGTAAAAACATCACTGTAATTGTATAATTGCAGCAATTTGTTTCTTTTCTAGTGGATTAGGAATTATATTTATAAGTCTAAACACTCACCATGTTTTGAGGGAATAAGTACATCCTTTGTTCGGTCCTCATTGACAGAAACTCTATTTGGAGAATGTCAGCCCAGTTCCAAGCTTTACAACTGGGTTGGGAGTGTTGGTTGTGATGGGGAAGCCTCTCAGCAGCTCCAGTCTCAAATACTCTCTGATTTTCAGACTTTTCAAAGAGCAGCAATGGGAAATGCGGGATATAGATATTGAACCCCTACAGTGTGGAAACAGGCCCTTTGTCCGAACAAGTCCACACCGAACCTCAGAGCATCCCACCTCGACCCATTTGCCTATAGCCTACCTAATCTACACCTTCTTAAGCACCAAGGGCAATTTAGCACTGCCAATCCACCCACCCTGCACATCTTTGAACTGTGGGAGGAAACCCATGCATTCGCAGGGAGATTTCACAAATTACACACAGACAGCCGCCCAAGGCTGGAATTAAACGCTGATCCCGAGCACTGTGCCACCGTGCTGCCCTCAATATGGATGGTTAGAGAGTCGAAGAATATAAAAGGGGATGAAGTGAATAAGCAAAGACAAGCAGAGATGCATATTGAGGTAGACACTAAAAGGACCAATTCTCCATTAAACACTGCTGCTAACTAACTGAAAGGAAAAGGCAAATAATTCCATACAAGCAGAGCCTTTCACCAACTGAGGGAGACGGAAGCAGCATTACAGCAGATAAAAATCTGTTAAAGTTGTAAAGTTGATGGCTGCAAACTAATGCGATATTTTGATAAATATACTGATTCGACAGACAAAAGCGATAATTTCCCTGGTGTTATAATATAGAGGGGCAAAACTGACCTGGTTCTGACGAATGCTTAGAGGATCTGAAACGTTAACTCTGTATCTCTCCACAGGCCTGCTGGGTCACTCTGTCAATTCCTGTTTTTGTTTCAGTTTTCCAGCATCCGCAGTTCTTTGTTTCATGTTAGCTTGAATATTGTTTGGGGCACAGTTAGTTACCTCACAGCCCCTTTCCTTCCAACATAGGGGAGGTGATGCAATCCATGCAATCGATTGTCAGAAGAACACATCCGGGACATTCATGCCCTTTCGGGATGAAAACTGCCCACCCTTACCTGGTCTGGCCTACATGTGACCCCAGACCCACAGCAATGTGGTTGATTGATTGAATGCTGCCGAGCCAGTAGTGCCAGTTAATGAATAAAATTACAATGAGTCAGCAAAGCTGGTGTCACTAAAAGCTAGGAGGGAAGATCTTCAACTCAATATTTCAAACCAGGGCCGTGGATCCAAAAACACCAAATCTGAACCACGAGACAACAAGGGAACACGCTGGAGGGCTTGTATCATTTCACAATGACATTGTTTTTGCCTTTCCATTATTGATCCTTTTGCTTACAGGTCAGTTTCCCCTTGTCTTCGAGTTTTTATCACGTGGAAAAAAATGACTATCTGGGCCATTGTGTCAGTGCGCGTCATCAGCCATCTATCTATCCTAATCTCAGTTTCCAGTATTTGGCACACCGTGTTGTGCATTCTGACGTATCAAGGGCAAATATCAATGAGATTAACACTGTAATCAGGTTTTGTGACAGTAAAGCTGTGTTACAGCCCACTTATGGAACTCATCCTCACGTTTAGCCACAGAGGGAGATATACGGACACATCCCTCAGGATGACACTGACTCCAAGTGCTTCACATTCACTGTCTGTCCCCACACATGTTTCGCCGACAATAGGCAGATTTACATAGAACACAAACAAGTTCTCCAGGCAATGAAACCTGTTGTTGTGAGCTCGGAAATGAAACCAACAGTGAGCTGAAAAGGTCCCCAACACTGCTCATGCATAACTTCCAATTTCATAGTTTAGCTTCGCGGAATCTGACAACAAAATCACCCGCCATATATTCCAAATTCAGATGAACATGTCAGCTTTCTAGCCTTGAAAATGGGCGAGCCGTGCTCAAGCCAGGCAGGACTCGAACCTGCAATCTTCTGATCCGAAGCCAGACGCGTTATCCATTACGCCACTGGCCCACAGTGGGCACTTGGCTTCTTGTTGAGTTGAGATTTTTACGGGGACCAAGGTGGAAATGTGATACATGAGGTGAGCACAAGCAAAGGTAGCCTCTGTTGCTGCTTCACTTCAATGGACCCCACGTTGGGAAGCAGTAAATTTCACTTGCAAAAGAAGCAAATTTGTCCTCAGATGCCTGTTTCATTGTCATCTGTTTCTCTGCTGAGACTTGGCATCGTTTTATTTAGTTACTGCGCCAGTTTACGAACCAATCTAGTGAAACATTATTTCACACAATTACTAACCCTAAACTTTCGTCCGGTGAAGTGGATGCATGTGACATATTTGCAGCATACACCCTTCGCAATCATAGACTGAAATCAATTTCATAAAGAACCACCCCATGCTCCCCTGAATATTAAAAAAATCAGAGGCAACAACGGCTCTTGCAGGATTCACGCCAGCAACGTCTCACATTTCTAACAGCCACCTGATGTGAGAATCAGACCACAAGACCAATGACGCAGTCTGCTGATGCACCACTTAACAATAAATGAGATGCCAATCATGCAGTGATGGTCTCCCTGCCTCGGATGTAGCAGACAGAGTTGAAGTTCTATCTGCTCCAGAGGTATATAAGAACATATCTGAACGTGTTGCTTAAAAAAAATCCTATTCCCTGTTGCTTCAATGAATGCAGCAATGAACATTTTCTGTTTATTCTGTCTCACTAACCCGGAGACAGAGCTCTCTCCATCGGCAGACTCGTTAAACTATTTGGCCACGGGCAGGCAGTGCTGGGGGTGGTCCACACTTTGTCGCTGTCTCAAACACTGGAAGAAGGAAGGAGCAGAAGGGGTAGAGTCAGACTTATGCGGCAAGTTGTAAATGGTGATTTTGAAATTTCATCAAATGACATTTATCAGAGGCAGACAGAAAGATGGAGAGCTGCTGGGAAAGATAGAAGACAAAACTAGAGATTAATCTCTTCAGCAACTTAAAATGCGATCATTCTGTGCAGCCTGTTTGATGTTCAGAACTTGTCCGTACACCGGGCGTCCGTTTGTTTGTGATCTCCACAGCCGGAGTTAATGTCTGACACCACAGTCCCACGTTGAGAGAATCCGAGTGAAGCACTCACACACTGAGAGACATTCCCAACGGCCCTGAGTCGCGGGGCTGCAGACTGTACAACGCAGAAGGGAGGTTTAATAATGAGCCATTGTTTCTTCCCCACCCGCTCCCTCACAGAGACAGGGAGAGTGACATCATAAATCCATGGTGTCATTCCCGTGCAGAAAGAAGCTGTTCAGCCCATAGATTGCACAGCGACTCGCTGCCTCTTGTATTTCTCTGTAGTTATTCACAATCGGTGATATCTGTCCCTAATAATGGTGAACTCTGTCTGTGTCATGATGCAGTCTCTGACATCCTGATTCTTTTGTCATTCATGCCTGAAACAGCGTGGGGAATTACTGCCAGGCATGAAAACAAAAATACCTCAAGTAATGACTTTCTACTTCACCGGTTTATTCCCATCTCAGAGAGGAAGTTTTACATTCCGTTCGGAGCAGACAGACTGAAAACAGGAGAAGACCATTCAGACCTTCACAAGTGTATCAGCTCTCCTGTGTGAACTTGGCCAGTGCATCAACATGAGGAATTTATTTCAGATACGTGAAGCTGAGCAAAGCAGAGAGCTGATTAAAATGCGTGGTGCGGGCCACTGCAAACCACAACTCTCACCTGCAGAAAATAGCAGAGGATGGTTTTGATCCAGCGATTTCTGGGTTATGACCCCAGCATCACCCACTGCGCCGCTCTGCTACATTGTTGGGCGAGCTTCACAGGCAAGTATTCAACTTTCCATCTGCAGTGCAGCATTTCCATTCGAGGATGATGTTAAATGTTTTTCACTGTTGTTTTGTTGCACAGACGTATCACAGCTGTGCAAATATAACCTTTGTCTTATTTCCCACGTTCTGTTGGTCGATTTCACTCAGAATCACAAAACTTGTCACAGACCAGAAAGAGGCCACGCACCCTACCTTAGTTTTGCCACGTCTCCACAATAAGCAAATGATTATCACTTTCAGTATCAATCTTTTGCCTTCTCCCTGTAACATCTGCACAGGTACTTTTAACATAACGGTCCAATTCCGTTATGTGTTGATTGAATGTGCCTGTGTCATTGTCAGATATTGATTTACCGACCCGAACCACTCCTTGTGTGAGAACGTTCTTCCTGAAGTCACTTTTACTTCGTTTTCCTCATGCCTTCCAATCTCTGCCTGGTCATTCTCAATCCTTTCAGGTGTGGTGTGGTAGCACTTTCACGCCTTTATTTCTACTGTCTAGACCCCTTGTGACTTGGAAAGCTGCATTTGGATCGCTTTACAGACTTCTGTTCCCCAAGGAGAAATGTCTCAACTTTCCAACCCATCTTCATTTCTGACATACAGGTACATTTCAAACCTTCAATATTTGGACCTATCTTCAATGCTCCATACTCACAACGCCTTCTCTGCCTCCAGAAACATTTTTTTTGATGCATCCTGGCCTGTTGTGTGTTTCCAGTCTCCTCTTTGACCACCATTCACATGAACCTGTTCACCGCTACCTCCAATCATATCACATTCCTGTTTTCTGAAGTTTCACACTCGAAATTGAGCAATACTTCAGCCTAAGGATTCAGAATCCGAGTGCCTGTGTGAACATCCGAAAACTCTTCCTCTTCCTTTGAACAAGTGCGCCCCTTTGCTGTGTTCACTGAACACAGAACGGTACTTCTAGTCTATCCCAAAGTCAAGCAGTTCGACCGCATTTCACGAAGCTGCTTTTTGAGTTAAACAATTGGGTATTTTGACAAAATGAGTGTGGTTGTGTGGGATACGAGACATGGCCCGCTGGCACTTCTAAATGCTGTAAGATCCAAAGCAAGAATCATATCCCTGGATTCAATGAGCCACCTGTAGGCCAAATGGCCAACACCCCAACCAACTGAGACTCACTTCATGCGACATACATCCCACATTGCTTCAGGAATTCCACGGATCAAACAACTTCCAGAACATCATCGTCTCATTCTGTCTCCCTGCTGCAGGGCGGTGCTGTTTGTCCATTAGCCCAGAACCGTCTCATTAAAACGTTGTCTTTCTGCCTGCAAGCAGTGCTGGGGGAGGGCAGTGCCCTTTCGATCTTCTCCTCCCTCTCAGTCACTTGGGGTGGGTGAGTCAGTTACACGCATACTCAGGTAATTACCAAATTGTGAACTTGCCCCCAACGCCTGTTATCCGAGAGATAGAAAGACGGTGAGCTAGCGGGAAGGAGAGAAATGGACACAGGAGACTCTTCCCTCGGGTAAATTAAAATAAGTTCTTTTGTGGTGCAGCCTGTTTGATTTTCAGGATTAGTCTTCAAACAACAATCCTGTAGGCAGTCTTTTGCAAAGCAGGCATTAGTTTCTTTGCTGCGTCCACAGCAGGAGTTAATGTCTGACCACGTTATGTGAATCTGAGTGAAACACTCGCTCACTGAGAGACATCCCCAACGACCCTGAGCTACGGGGCTGCAGACAGGACAACGTGGAAGGGAGGGTTAATAATGAGCCATTGTTTCTCCCCCACCCGCTCCCTCACAGAGACAGGGAGAGTGATGTCATAACCCCATGGTGTCATTCCCACGCAGAATGAAGCCGTTCAGCCCATCTACTCTCTGTCACTTGTATTTCTCTGAGGTGTTTTCCCAATTGGTGATATCTTGCCTTAATAATGGTACCTATGCCGTGATGCTGTCTCCGACATTCTGCTCCTCTTGTTATTTACATCTTAGCATGGAGAATTACTGCAGGGCATGGAAGAATGTGTTTCAACTTCCCCAGTTTATTCCCGTCTCAGAGAAAAGGTTTACAAATCAGTTCAGAGGAGACCGACTGAGAACAGCAGAAGAACTTTCAGACCGTCACAAGCATGTAACCTCACCTGTCTAAATTTGGCCCGTGTTTCAGTATGTGATATTTAATTTCACACACATTAAACTATGAGAAGGGCAAAATTGATCAAAACACAGAACAAAACATGACGCACCTGGTGCAAAGAGGAGAGGATGGTTTCTGATGCTTCTACCTCACAGTTATGGTGCCAGCATGCTCCCATTGCACCACTTTGCTGTTGGATACAGTAGTTTTGTTCAGACAAGGATTCAGCTTTACATCTGGTGTGTGGAATGTACCTTCAAGAATGATGCAAAGAGATCTTCACTATTGTTGTGTATTATTCTGTTGCACAGACGTGCCATGGCTTTGTAAATATAACCGTTGTCTCAGTTCCCACACTCTGTTGGTCAAAATCTAATTCCATTCAGAATCAAAATATTTGTCACAAAGCAAATGGAAACAATGCAGCCAGCCTAGCTGTGCCCGCTCCCCGCAATGAGTAAATGAGTATCTCTTTTGCCTTCTCCCTGTAACTCTGCATATTGCTACTTTTAACAATAACCATCGAATTCCGTTTTGTGGTGAATGAATCTGCCTCTGTCGCAGTCAAATGTGTCATTTGCAGGCCTTCATTACTTTTTGTCAAAAAACGCTCCTTTGCATGTCACTCTGACGTTTTCCTCATGACTTTAAATCTCTGCCTGATCGTTCTCGATCCTTTCAGGGGTGTGAGCATTTTCACCCCCTGATTTCCTTTGTTCATACCCGTCATGACCTGGGAAGTTTCAATCAAACCAGTTTTCCGTTCAGCAAGGAGAACTGTCTCAATTTACCAATCTCTCTAGATTGCTGACTTTGCTCATACATGTCACCATTCACATGAACCTGTTCAGTGCTGTCTCGAATTGCTTCCCATCCCATCGACCTGAAGTTTCACATGCATATAATTGATCAATAGCACAGCTGGACTGTTCACTCTGATGAATAGCCCAGGACCGAAGCATCAAAACTTCTTCTAATCTGATGCTACCTGACCCACTGTGTTTATCCATCTCCATTGTGTGGCGATTCTGACTCTAGCATTTGCAGTTCTTTCTATCTGCAAATTCATTCAGAGTAGGATTGTGTTGAACAAGAGCATTCGTTTTCAATTTGAACAATTCTTTTCCTTTGCTGTGTTCGCTGCAATCATAGCTTTGCCCCATTCCTATGACGGGTTTCATTGAAGCAAGTTGTTTTTTGGCAAAAGTGAGAGTTAAAAAAAAAACAGAGCTCATGCGGGATTTACATCTGGGACCTCCTGCATGTCAGTATTGTACATGACCCTACCTGAGAATCATGCCTCTCGACCAACAAGCTGCCTGTATAAAGGTATTCTGCAACGCCCACCCCCACCCAACGCCCCAAACCCCCAGAGTGTGGTACATTTCGCATTGTTTCGGGAATTCGAAGCAACAGAAAAGTTTCAATAGTATTTTCTTCTCAATCTGTATCTCTGCTCCCCCGATTGTTATGTTTGCCTCTTCTCCTGCACCGGGCTCACTCTAATGGCAGATTATTATCCCATTTTCTTCCAGTTGGATTACAACAAGGTTTGAAAGATTCATTTAGCTGGAGATTGGATTTCTGTTTTGTTTCGCTTCCATGCTTCCACCGACCATATGAACGTTGTTTCTAAATTTGCGACGCAATTCTCCAGCCTCAGCATGCCCAAGGATGAGGGAATTTGGATTTTTAGGACAGACTCCAAAGGCTGGGATGGTTCTGTTCAGTGAAAATCAGATTAAACAGATATTTCTTGGCGCTAGTGTTTGGATGAAGCAGACAGTGAGAAACTGTTTCCACAGATCAGGACCAGTAAACAGGGGGATCGTATTTTAGAGCATTGAAGATAAAGAGAGTTGTATTTCTACCGGACTTTTCACCACCAGTGATGATATCTGTTGACTAAGGGCAGAGATTGTTTTAATCTTGCTTCCTTCTACCCCATGTGATAAATCTTCACTGCAAAGACTCTCAGGGATCTCAAACTGACCTTGATCTCATCGACATCAGACCTCATCATTTTGATGCATTTTGATCTGCTTCCAGCAACACCATGCATCTGAAATAAATATCTCATACTGATATATGGGTCAAGTTTGCGCTGGTGAGGTGACACACTTCTGAAGGTCTGAGTGGTCTTCTCCTGTTCTCTGTTGGTCTGTTATGATCTGATTAAAACTGTTCTCTGACATGGCAGTGAAACACATCAGTTGTGGTGTGTTCCATGCGCAGGACACCCTCCAGCAGTTGCTCACGCTGTTTCAGACAGCAACGTCCTCCCGACAAAACGAAAAGTTGTGAATGACACGAGAATTATCATATCGGAGAAAAAGTCATGGCACAAACACAATACACCATTATTAAGATAGCCATTACAGATAGTGAATAATCTCAGAGAGATACAAGGGTCAGAGAGTGGCCGTGGACTCGATGAGCTGGACGGCTTCTTTCTGCACTGGAATCACGCTGTAGGTTTATGGCGTCACTATCCCTGTCTCTGAGACGTGGAGATGCTGGTGGAAAGTGCCACTTCACCTGAAGGAGGAGCAGGGTTTTGAAAGCATGTGACTTCACACAACCCTGTGGGATGAAAGTCTGGTGTCCTGTGACTCCTGACATTTTCTACTGTCTCTGTGACAGAGTGGGCGTGTGAGGGGGAAACAATGGCTCATTTTTAACCGTCCCTTCCGCGTTGAACTACCTGCTGCCCCGCTGCTCAAGAACGTTGGGAATGACACTTACTGAATAAGTGTTTCAATCGGTTTCTCTTAATCTGGGACTATCGGCGTCAGTAATTAATTCCTGCTGGGTCGCAGCAAAGGAACCGATGTCGGTGTTGTCAAGTTTATTTGCTGCAAGATTGCAGTGTGAAGTTGAATCCTGAAATCAAACAGACTGCACAGAAAGATCCCATATTAAGTTTCTAAACAGAATAGTCCCCAGTTTTGACTTCTATCTTCTCCTCTTTGTTTCTGATTCATGTCAGTTGACTAAAGTTCCCTGTTACCATAAATAATTTCCTGACATCTGATTCTGCCTCTTCTGCTTCTTTGCCCTTCCAGTGTTTAAGAAGGAGCTGCAAAACGTATACCATGTGCAAGCACTGCGTGCCCATGGAAGGAAATGGTTTAATCCATCTGCCATTGAAGACACCCCGGTCCTGGGGGAGAAAGAGAAAATAACAGCTGCCCCAGTGCAGGGGTAGAATGGGAAGAA
Organism: Stegostoma tigrinum; assembly: GCF_030684315.1. Taxonomy (NCBI): domain Eukaryota; kingdom Metazoa; phylum Chordata; class Chondrichthyes; order Orectolobiformes; family Stegostomatidae; genus Stegostoma; species Stegostoma tigrinum. The sequence goes on from NW_026728819.1 coordinate 1,139,936, forward strand.
ACTGTTCGTTGTTGCTTTCACTGCCCGAACTGAGATTTTTAAAAATGCAATCAGCCTGTTGAGAGATATTATTGGACAGCTTTTGAGCAGATGGAACCTTGAAACAAACCTCTGACATCTGAGTTTGGGAAAAATGTTATTGTATGAGGGTCGCCTCGGCTACAAGTGAAAGGTGTAGTTGGCTATGTTGGTGTCGAAATATGATTCTCATTTCAGGTTATTAAAAGGCTTGTGAGAGGTCCCACGTTAAAATCCTGAGCAAGAACTTGTTATCTGCAGTGGTGTACTCTACTTGCTGTTTGGCTTCTTTTCACGAAAATCTTCGACAGCTTGGGAGCGTGGTTTGTTGTGAAATCAAAGCCTCTCTGAGATCACAAAGCATCTTTGTCGTGCATTAAAATCACAGGCACTTTCGTGTCTGGCCTCACATTAAACAACTCCGAGGATTCTGTATTTCTACTAATGATGCTCATGACACTTTTCTTGGTGAAATGAGAGAAATATTGTGTTTTGGTGGCTGAATTAACCGAACAATATCCGATAGAGGACTCTCTTCAGTTGTTTCTTTCCACTCAGATCCTTCGTCTCTCATTGCACCTGAAAGAGAGTCGGGAATAAGCCCTGGATCCGCCCTGGATTCGATGTGAGGGCAGAGGTTGTTGTTGACAACATAGATTGATCAAAGTCTTGTTTTTGATTGGTTTCAAATGTCTTGGCACTTTTACACGAGAACATAGTTTCGGGATGAGGTGTGCCCAATGTTTTAGACAGAATGCCCGGCTCCCTTCGTGTGCAAAGTAATACACCAATTGTTCATCATGGGGTTGAAACGCACAGCCACCTCCCTCTGGGCAGCCTCTTCTTTCAGATGGTGACAACACCATTTTAATACTATTATACTGATCTTTTATTAATTAACGAATAAACACCCAATTTATTTTGCAATTTTCAGGAGTTTCCCGCTCCTCCTGTTGTAGCAGAGTGACAGAGTTCGGAAAGAAATGTTTCCAACCAACAGTGATTAATTTTCTCTCACCGGACACAGCGACAGTGATCTTTATCCAACTGCGGGAGCGGGAACCACAGCCTGACCGCACTTCTTCATATTAATGGTGAGCCTGAATTTTTTAAACTGTGTCAAGAGCAGGGAGACAAAATGAGAAGGTATTCTTGAGACCCTTTGCTCTTTTGAATTCCAGGAGCAACATGGAATGCACTTCATTGTGAGTGAGTCTCAGCTGGTACAAAGCTGGGTGCAATTGGTGGCAATGGCTGGTTTGTCAGAAGGGTTTTTTAGCTGTACCGGGTCATTGGTTCAGGGGTATGATTCTTGCTTTGAGGATTGTGTATTATGGCTACACGAGAAGCCTCTAGTTCAAATCCCACACAGTCCATTATTGTTTCCAACCATTGTACCAAATCTCCCAATCAACTGGCACACCCCACTCCGCCAAAAGAAAGCTGTGTACAATCAGTTCCGACATCCTGAAGTCATGAGAGAGCAAAGGAAACACTTGTTGATAACAAAAACAGATACCTCAGGATGTTAGCACAAGCAATACGACACTGGACGAAACCTCCATATAAAACAAATGAAGATGAGACGCATGAAATGCAGTGTGCTCAATGCTCTGGAAACCTGCAGTAATTCCCCACTCTGTTTCAGACAACAGGGTCCTCCCAAAGAAATGGAAAGTTGTGAATAACAAGAGGATCGTGACCGCAATAAATCAAGTCATGGATCAGCCTATTGGAGACAGCATAGCAACACAGGCACTATTATTAGGACAGAAATCCCCGCTCCTAAATAACCACAGAGAGATAAAAGTGACAAGAAACTCTCCTTGGGCTCGCTGTGCTGAACAGTTTCTTTTTTGCACGGGATTGAGGCCATGAGTGAGAGTTCTACGCAGATGCTCTTAATGTGGAATTTCTGGCGTCAGATATAATAGATATAACTCGTGCCCGGTTGCAGCAAAGTTATCGATGGCCTTGTTGCAAAAGTCTTTATGCAGGTTTGCTGTGTGAAGACAAATTCTGAACAACAATCAGGCTGTACAAAATAATTCACACTTATTTACCTGAGAGAAGAATCTCTGGTGTCCATTTCTCTCTTTCCCAGCAGCTCAACCTCTTTCTCTGTCTCGGATGACAGACATTTGTCAGAAGTTCCCAACCAAAGTTGCTGATTTCCTGTGCATGCGTGCCACTGACCACCCCCTCAAGTAATTGCGAGGAATCAGAAGAGCGCATATGCCCCTCTATCTCTCTCTCCAAGTACTGTTTGCAAGAGGAAGAAAATGGTTCAAGCCGTAACTGAAGAGTGTCCCGTCCCAGGGCAAGGGAGTAACAATACCATCAGGGAGCAGGGAGACAGAATGGGAAGATGTTCTTCAAATGGTCGTCTGTTTCACACATAATTCTGTGGTAGAAATACAAGAGTTTTACTGGCTCATTTGTGGTCAACCGGAATGTGAGAGGTTCCAGATTCAAATGTCGGACGAGCTCTGGTTGTTTGATATTCGTTTTGCCAGGTCGCCCGACCAGCTTTTTGAGAATTTGGTAGCATTTCACAAAGTAGTGATTCTTGAAATAAGATTGAGCTTCTGAAGCAGAGGTGTCATTGGAGTGAGCATGGCGCGGCAACGCAAATAGTGAAAGTCAAATCAAGTCATTCAGATCATTTATCCATGCAGTCTGGCGTTGAATTATGCTCCACTTGGATTATCCCTAATATTTGGGCAGATAACATCAGTAAATGTGTACGCGAGGTGAGTGGAGACAGCGCTGAGCAGGATCACGTTAATTGTGCCGGATATGTGGAATGTCAGCAGTGAAGATGGTTTGGAAAGTTGGAGCAGTTCTCCTTGGAGAACCGAAGGGTAAAAGTGGGTTTATTTGAACCTTTCCAAGTCATGAGGTATCTATGCAGAGTCAGCAAGGAGAAAATGCTCCCTTGCATGAAAGGATCGAGAACAATTAGGCAGAGAATTAAAGTGATTGGGAAAATAAGTAAAAATGACCGGAGAAACATTTTCTTTTTCACACAGGGGTTGCCTACGATCTGTAATCACTGTCTGATTGTCACAAAAAAGCAGCTTCAATCAAATTATTGAAAAATGAATTAGATCATTATGTTAAAAGTAGCACTGAGTTCCAGGGAGAAGTCAAGAGAATGACACTAAAAGTTCTCCCCATGTACTCATTGTGGAGAATGGGCACAGTGAAGCTGGGTTGCATCGTCTCCGTCTGCGCTGGGACAAGTTTATGTTTCTATGTGAAATCAGAGTTAGACCAGCAGAATTTGGCAATTTAGACAAATGTTACATTTACACAAATGGAGCATATCTGCACAGCTTACAGACTTCATAGGGAGGGCGGTGCTGTCTGAATCAGCATGGGATAGTACTACAAGCTGATTTGTGGATCAAACAAGTGCACATTGCCATTCATGTCATCCCAGAGTGAGAGACCCAGAGATGGCCAATCTCTCTATCGTACATGTGTCTGCTCGCTTGGGTGGTGGCTACAAATAAAGCGTGAAAGTGGAAACACATGGCAGATTTGTTTGAGTTTGATGTGCTTACTGCAAGCAGGAAACTAAGGAAGATAAAGGATAAAGCAATTGAAATCTGCTTGCAGGAACAGCAAACACATTGTAAGGCGCATAGGTATCTCTTGATGCCTTGAATTTGGTTGATAGTCCTAGCATCCCTTTCGCGAGGCCACGCTGCTACAGAAAACATTATGTCACTGCCTCGAAACGTTGTGCCGTAGCGAGGCAAATATTTAATTGTTTATCAGAGTTTCATTGCAGCAAATACATCTTTTGCCAAAGTGAGGGGAGACTTCATGTAACAGACGTCATATAAGGAACTCTTTCAGATAAATAATCTCACTCCATCTCAGCATGCTGTGCGTCTCCTCGGCACTTTAACTGTCATTGTACGTGCACTGAATTTGTTTTGCTTGTTCTGCGTCTCTATCTGCCTGACTCTTACCTTCTGGGTGGTGTGATGCAATGCAATTGCGAAGCCAGAATAAGGCTGCAAAAAAAAACATGCACTCGTCTTCAAATGCAAAGGGAAACTAGCAAGTATAACTGAACGTTTTTTTCTGACTATTCTGAATTGTCTCCGTAAATCTCTGCTATCGGCCCTATACTGGGCTAACTCTTAACCCAATTTTCAATTTCACTTCAGCCCTAACTTCGTACTGATGTCATTGCCCTCTTAAGGTTTGAAACACTCGTCTTTACTCCTTCAAAGTAAACAGGAAACTCAGTCACACTGAGATCACATCTACGAGTTAAACCTTCACTCGAAGGAAGGTCTCGGGTCCAAAAAGGGAATGACAAACATTTAACTCTGGAATTAACAGCCAATAGGCTAGAAGACACGAGTAGAGATACAACCCATGACCTCCGATTTACAAGACAAACACACTCCCATCTGCTTCTGTGGTATTTCCGAATTGACTAAACCACTGCATTACTATGAGTGAGATTGTTTGGAAATATTGGAAAAGTAAGACAAACTGACAAGTTACTTGGTGTTAAAATACATAACGGGACGGTGAAGATAGAACAGCGAATGGTTGTGTTCAGACAAGACAGGATGTCATTCCAAACAATTCGGTCAAGCTTCCCATTGGCAGACAAACGACAATGAGGGGTTGGGTCGACCTTTGCAGCGATCAGTTTGCAACAGCTGAATGTAAAAGTTTTCCTGCAATTGGCTTGGCTTTAATGAGCGCATAAATGAGGGTCAGTGTAGTAATGATTTCCTAGCTCGGAGAAGGGAATACTTGCCTTCAAAGTCACGTCAGGAATGTTCGTTGGAATCATCCTAGGAATGTGAGGACTGTCCTTTGGGAGCATACAAATTACATCAGTCAATGCTCGATAGAGTTTAGAACATTGAGAGGTGAGGAAAGTACGTCCATTCTCAAAGTAATCATTTGGTTCATTCAATATAGGGAAGCATGAAGTGATGCTCAAATGGGGCATCAACACAGAAAGACAGTACACCATAATTAGGAGGGTTTTTTTTTACTTAAATGTAAATTTCAGATTCAGTTTAACATGTGGTAAAGGAATTTACTGCCCTGACCCAATCTGCACTGCAAGTGACGACAGCCCCACAGCGAGGTGTTTGAATATCACTTCCCTTGGAAATGGCCGAGAGTCAGTCGGGTTACTGGGATATTGACATTATAAATTGTTCCCACATTCCAAGAAGTAACAAAGGAGATGAGAGCTTTTGATCCACAGAGAAACGATGTCCATAATGTGATTAGACAGTAATTTGGGTTAGTTCAGTTTATAAATGGAAAAAATAAGTCACATTAAGTCAGCAAAAAGATCATTGTGCAAGCGTAATGTCTGTAGTTCAGCCTCAATTGGATCATCGTATGTAATTTTTGTCATCGGTCTTCACCAACAATGCAGAGATTAGAAAATACACAGCTGACTATATTGGGATGATGGACAGGATGCAGGATTACATTCACGTGATGTTGCAAAATTTGGAAAAGTTGCATCTGAACCTGGGAAAATTGGGAAGTAAACAAACGTAATTTCCCTGACTATGCGAGTTTCAGAGTGCCTGTATAGGAGGATGATTCCCTTTTTCATGAGAATGAAGTTCAGAGAGGTCAGAGATTCAAAACCATCAGTGAATGATGAAGGAAATATTAGAACAGAGTTTCTTTCTCTCAGAGAGTTAAGTTGGCAACAATTTTCCAGAAATAAAGTTAGAATCTGATTCCAGAGGGTTTAAAAAAACAAATAAGAAAACATAGAAGGAGTGGATTTAACAATGGAAGAGAGTCAGTGGCTGGATCTTACAGGGATCGTGGGGGGAGGTGTTGGGCGAAATGTAGGTGGTAGGGCAAGGGTGGGGGCAGGGCCAGGCAGGAGAATCAATTCAAATTTAAATGACTATAGGTGTAAGGAAATTTTATGAACAGATGATTAAGACAACGCGAAAACGCTTGTGGTTTTGAAAAGTACGACATATTCTTCACAGTGAAACCCATTATATATTGCGACAGGACCGATCAGGATTTTTCAAAGCAGATACAGGAAATTTAGAAGTAAATACATTTCGTGAAGGCGTGCAGTTGAATAGCGTTGACAATAAAAACAATTTATGAATTTGAAATGGGTGGCATATGTTTCCCCGTGAAGCATTAATAATAGAACTGAGGTTATTTTGTTATTGGAAACAAAAGTTATGCCCTAACAATTAGGAAGTGAACTGTCTCTGGGAGATGCAATTCCTGCTTTTATCGGGCGCCTTTTATTGACTGGGTTCAAATTCTGACAGAGGTGTGTTTTCATTCCGTTTCCAAGGGGGATGGATGAATGCCTTTATTATTCTAACATCAAATGCAGACGTGAAAAGGGGATGTTTGATGAAATTAAATCAAAAGAAATATTCATGAAATTGACTCCTTCTTGCTTTTGGCTGACATTTGCTATTTTGACGACTATGAGTTGGCTTCCTTTCCTGGTTCATGACAGCAACCATAGCAGAAGCAGAGCAGCTCTGGCAGGAATCCATTTACTGCCCCTGATCAACGAATGATCCCCAGAAAATGAGTCAATGCCTGAGACTCTTAAAGATGGGGAAGGTGCCATGACTGTCTCTGTTCACCGGACAGTTCACCCTTTACTCCCTTCGGATTCCACTTCCCAAAGAATATTTAAAGATTCATAAAGCTGAGACTTGGTTTTCTGGTTTGTTTCTTTGCCATTCCTAAAAGCTGCATGATTGGGTCGGTGGGTTCAGGAAATGGAAAAGTGCCTACTCGCAGCTTGTGGGACTATTTCAGCTTGCCTTCCTTTGATGCCGCTGGGACATTAACTCGGATGCTCTTGGTGACGTTTACAAATGTAAGACAGTGAAAGGATTCTCGTTCATGTGCAACAGAAAGTCAAACCTCATCACGGCTTCAGTCGGATGAGAAATATTGAAATGGAAGTATAAAGATGCTATGAGCTGCATTCGAGCCAGAGAGAAAATTACAAACTCCTGATCTTGAAACAGATGCATCACCATTACCTTACCCAGTAGGGAGCTGAGGAAAGCACATCGGATTCGTTCAAAACCAAGAGCATTCGGTTCCTAATGATCCGAGTGCAGGAATACAATGAGTTAATTGTTTTGTCGTTTTACTTGAAAGGATATTGGTGTAAGATGCCTGAGGGTATCTGTTTTGGAATCTGCCCCCATCCCCATCCAACAAACAAATCGTTTCTTTCTGGCCGTTTCTGATGGAGGATCGAGAATTATTCCTGGATCCGCCCTGTGACATACAGACTGGAATCAATCTCCCCTGGTCACAACAGGATGTTAAAGCACAAGAGAGAGGCTGAAGCAATCAAGGGCAGGATGAGGGGGACAAACAAATTGGAGAATGACCGAAGATGATTGGGGACAGGCAGAGAGCTTGGGAAGAAGTTGGATAAAATGTGCCTTTTGTCCCCCTTTGCTGGTAACGACGTCTTGTTGGGATACAATCACTTCTCTTAATCCTGCGCAGCAAAAGCTCGCTCATTGAGAGCCGGAGGTGCAACAGTAGCATGTCTGCAGGCAGTTCATAAGGTTGTGTGCTCTCGCCACATCAGGCTCATGGTGTTTGGCGGCAACATGAGCCACCGATATTGGGGATGCTGCTTCTTTGTGCTTTGCTTATTCAGCAGCTTTTTAAGCATGGAGGATGTTCTCTTATCAGTTTTTAAATGGGAACATTGCTGCAGGGATGTGATGTGCCCAACACAAACTGTTCATCGTGGGGTTTAAACACACAGCCGCCTCTTTCTGGGCAGTTGCTTCATTCAATCAGTGACAGCGTCATATTGATAAACTATACTGATATTTTCACACTGAATTTGTAAACATGTAGCTTCTCGTTGAAATCTATCAGGATATTCCAGCTCTTCCTGTTAAAACAGGTGGCAATGAGTTCAGGAAGGTAAATTTCCAAACTACAATAATTCCTTTTACAGTTAGAATGATCTTTATTCGACAGCAGGCGAGGAAACTGCTGTCCCACGACCCCTCTTCACATTACACAGTGAGGCTGAAATTTATAAACTGTTTAGGTAAAATCCAATGGCAAATAAAGAGATCAGGTTGGTTAATGCTGTCCACTTCCTGACTGGTGTCTGATTTAGAGGCAACTCTCCAGGAAATATATGTCATGTGGGTCTATTGCATGAACAGTGAGTCTGAAGTTAGAAAGGGGTAGTTATGGAGGGGTGGATTTCTGACTGGAGGTCTGTGGCCAGTAGGGTTCCATTAGGATAATACCTGGACCTCTGTTTGTAGTTTTTGTAAGTAATTTAGAGGTAAACGTCAGTCATCTGATTAAGTTTGCTGATGAAATGAAAATTGGTAGACATGTGGATCGGCCGGAAGGATACAAAGGATAAAACAGGATATAGACCAAGTGGAAAGTTGGCAGGACACGTATGATGCATTTTTGGAGATCAAATGTAGGAAGAAAGTTTGTAGTAAATGTCAGGAGGCTGAGGAGCATTGATAGACAGAGGGATCTGGGTGCAAATCCATTGCTTCCTGAAAGTGACAACACAACTGGCTCAGGTGGGAAAGAAAGCCTACAGCATGCTTGCCTTCATCTGTCCAATCAGTGAGTATAAAGTTTACCAATCTTATTGCAATGACTTCAAGACTTTGTTTTGACCACATTTGGAGTACTATGCGCACGTCTCATCGCCACACTGCAGGATAAATGTGGAACCATTGCAGGGTGTGCAAAGGACATTTACCAGCATGTTCCCTGGATTGGAGTGGCTCCCTTGCCATGCCCTTGCGTCAGTGAGCCTTTCATTCTAGTAAGCTAACCAAAATTTTGCAACAGCACAGAAGCTGAGGGGTGAACTGATAGAGGTACATAAAATGAAGAGAGGGATGCATAGTGTGGAAAATGGGAATTTCTTTGCCGGGGGAAATATTAAATATTAGCAGGAATAGGATTGAGATGAGAGGAGAAAAGTATGAAATGAAACGTACAAGGAAACTTTTCTTCCACTAAGTTTTTTAAGTCTCTGAGTAGGCGGCAGAAGCAGAAATGTGAGCGAAGTTTTTAAATGGTATTTATAAAGAGTCGTCAAACAGGTAGAGAACAGGGATGAACTATGATCCACTTTGTTTGGTCTCAATCAACCTTTGGTTAAAGTGACCGAACACTTTGCTGTGGGACGGTCTCATTCCTCGTCGCTCAACCGATTCATACACACACTCAGGTGCCTTTGAAATGTTGTCATTTTTACAAGCGCCCACCACTTCCGCTGGCAGTTCACACCATACACACACCACGTTCGGCGTGAAAATATGACCCTAAGAATTCTTTTAACTTATTCTACTATCACCTTAAATATGTGCCCTCCCATTTTGCACTCGGGCCGACTCTTAGAAATTGACATTGACTATTCCCTCTATCCATATCTCGCGAGATTTTACAGACTTCTATCAGGTCATTCCTCAACTTCTGATGCTCCAGGAAAAAAAAAATGCCCCAGTCGATTCGGCCTAGGCCAACAGTCCAAACCCTGCAACCCTGACAACATCGTCATGAACATTTTCTGGGCAATTTTATGTTGTATCTTTTACTTTTTACAATGTCAATAACGTTGGACAGCACCAATCGATTTAAAACAGAGAAATCAAATGTTGAATGGCTGCAAATTTCAATGGTGTTCGAAGGACAGTGGGTAGAGCAGTGGGGCACTGTGTTTCTGTAGTGTAGTGGTTATCACATTCGCCTAACACGCGAAAGGTCCCCGGTTCGAAACCGGGCAGAAACACTGGCACACCTTTTATCACGGCCACAGGTTTCTTCATTCCTGTGGACAGAGTTTCCTTGCCTTGCCCTTGTCGTCAGTGAGCCTTTCATTCTGGTCAGCCACCCAAAATTGCAGCTGTCATAACACTACTGCTGTGGACAGGAGGGTAATGCCAAAGCATTGCTGTGGAAAGCTTTGTTAAATTTCTCTCGTTCCTGCTACTGAACATGGGCCGATTTTGAGAGCACAGGTGCTCAAGCTTTTTATGCGTGCATTTGCTGTGCCCGTACATTTTTCCTGTCATGCAGTCATGTTGCCTTCCTCCCACCCCAAGCCGCACCTCCATCTCCTACCTAATAACCTCATTCCACCTCCTTGGCCTGTCCGTCTTCACTGGACTGACCTATCCCCTCCCTACCTCCGCATCTATACTCTCCTCTCCACCTATCTTCTTTTCTCTCCATCTTCGGTCCGCCTCCTCCTCTCTCCCTATTTATTCCAGAACCCTCACCCCATCCCCCTCTCTGATGAAGGGTCTAGGCCCGAAACGTCAGCTTGTGTGCTCCTGAGATGCTGCTGGGTCTGCTGTGTTCATCCAGCCTCACAGTTTATTGTCTCTTTTAATGTTCTCTTTTAGCTTCTCCTTGTAACGTGCACATTATCAATTTTAACAGGCATCGGATTCCCCTTCATATCAACAGAATCTGCACAAGGTGTTCTGTCAGACAGTGATTAACAGACCCGAAACTTCTCTGTTCAAAGCTTCAAACAGACCAACTTTCAGTTTTCTACTCTATAAGGTGAGCTTTCCCAACTTTCCAACTGAACATTATTGCTGACATTCTACATACACGGCACCATTCACATGAATCTGTTCAGTGCTGTCCCTCATCACTTCAAATCCCGGCTTCCTGAAGTTTCATGCCCAGGACTGAACGATAATGCAGCTGAAGGATTCATTGAGAGGCGGATTGCATGGGCGAACAACCTGAAACACGTGTTCTCGCTTTGAACAGGTGATTCCTTTTGCCGTGTTCACTGTAATGGTACTTCTGCCCCATCCACACTGCAGGCAATCCGACCTCTTTCAACAAGCTGCTTTGAAGAAAAGCTCCTCGGGCAATATGGCAAAAGGGAAAGGAGAAATCCGGTCTTGATGGGAAGTTGAACCAGGGACCTCTCGCACGTCAATGCCGTAATTGTAACCTCAGTGAGGATCATACCCCAAGGCCAGGAAGCCAGCTACACGCTTGCTTACTCAGCGAAAAACCAGCTGAGACGTGCTCAAAGCAAAATACCCCCATGTTCTACGAATTCGAAGCTGCAAACAGTTTCAAGAACATAGATAACAAGGTGCAGAGCTGGATGATCACAGCAGGCCAAGCAGCATCCTGCTCCTGAGATGCTGCTTGGCCTATTGTGTTCATCCAGCTCCACACTTTGTTATCTTGGATTCTCCAGCATCTGCAGTTCCTATTATCTCTGTGTGTAGAGCATGTTCCTCTCATTCTGTCTCGCTGCTCCCAGCCCAGTGATGTTTGTCCGTTGAAGGGAACTGGGTCTCTCAGATGGTGGAGTGAGTTGTTTTCTTCCACTTGGATCACAAAAATATTGAAAGATTCATGGAGATGGATACTGGGTACTTATTTTTTCCTACGTTTCCATGTTTCCAACAACCAACTGATTTTTACCCCTTAAATCTTGTCGTAATCCTCCGGCTTCCTCATGACACGGGATGAGGGAATTCAGTTTTGTGCCAAGATTCCAGAGGCCGGGATTGCTCTGTTTAAAGCAAAGAAGTTTAAATGGAGATGGCGCAAGAGCTTGGATGAAGCAGACTGCAAGAAACACTTTCTAGGGAACTAGAATTTTAGAACATAGACGATAAAGAGAGAGAAATAATAGGAACTGTCGATACTGGAGAATCTGAGATAACAGGTTGTAGAACTGGATGAACACAGCAGGACAAGCAGCATGAAAGGAGCAGGAAAGCTAAAGTTTTGCGTCTGGGCCCTTCAGAAATGATAAAGAGAGTTATGTTTACATTGGACTTTTCACCACCTGTGATGACGTCCATTGATCAATGGGCAGACCTTCTTTAAAGCTTGCATCCTGCTTCTCCACATGCAATTTCTTTGCTGTAAAGAGTCTGAGGCATCTCACCCTCAAATTCATTGAAACCTGCCCTCATGGGTGAAGAATGGAGTGTGATACTGAATGCCTGTGATTTGAACTTGAGAGGTGCCCCTGTTTAGATTAGATTCTCTACAGCTTGGAAACAGGCCCTTAGTCGCAACAAGTCCACACTGCTCCTTGAGGCATCCCATCCAGAACCATCCCCTATAACCCACACATGCCTGACCACTACAAGCAATTTAGCATGGCCCATCCACCCAGCCGGCAAATGTTGAACCGTGGGAGGGAACAGGAGTACCTGGAAGAAACTGATGCAGACTTAGGCAGAATACACAAACTCCGCACAGGCAGTTGCCTTAGGCTAAAATTGAACTCAGGTCCTGGTGTTGCGAAGCTGTTGTGCTAACCACTGAGCCACCATACTATGCTTCCCCATTTATGCATCCCACTTGAAACAGGAAACGTCCCCCTCAGCAAAGAACCAGCAACAGTGCAGAGCCATTAACACTAAATCACGTGAGTTTTCTTGTAAACTGTGTTCATTACCGTTGCTTTGAAGAGTGAAAGCCGCATTAAGTGTTACTAACAAATTCTTCCCATTCTGACCCGCTGCTCCTAAGTGACTCTGTTTGCTCCCTTCCCTCCAGACCAAGCTCTCTCCATTGGTGGCTGGAGAAAATCATCTTCCACTGGTAGGCAGTGCTTCAGGAGAACAGCATGAATGCTCTCTTCTGCTTCCTGTCAAACACAGTCTTGCGGGCCGGGGGAGAGTGTGGTGGAAGTGAGTGATATGGAAAGTCAGAGAGGCTGTGCAAAAAGGAGATTGCACATGCAAAGGAACTTACATTCTGTTAGGAACCTTGTCCAAATAATTGCATCTAAGATTGTCAGAAAATGCAGAGCTGCTTGAAGAAGGATAATTGCTCTCAATTTCGGGGAAAAGTGCTTGTGGCCTTTCAGATGCCACAGGGAGGTCACTGCTGTCCGACTCAGTGTGGAGTATTACTACAGCGAGCTCTGTCCCTCATGCACACTGCACCTATGTGTATAAAACTCACCATCTTCTTCACAGCTCAGAGGATAGAGGCTGCTCTGCAAACCATCCCAGAGTGACTGAGAACGGGAGAAGGCGCTTTATGCCATCACCCTGACAACGCCTGGAGAGAAAAGAGATGTGTGAGAGCGCACTGTCTCCACGGTAGTATTTTTTCATCATTTACAACCTTGGCCCCTATGATAATAAAATTAATTTGAGATATTTATTGAGTTGCAGATAGCAGGAAACAGTGAGTCAGCTTAACCTTTCTCTGAAAACGGTTGAGTAAATTGTGCAAAGTAGCAGTTACTTCTCCCTGGTGTTTAGGAAATGAGAAACAGCAGATGACTGTTTCCAGAACATGACGTGAGCCATAGGTGATGGGCCCATCGGGTTCCCACTGTGACACTCTGCTTACATGAGCTGAACACATGTAAAGAAATTACTCAGTGACAACATCTGTTGAATTAACTTCTGCGAGGGTTTGCAGCCGATGGAATAAAAAGCTCCAGGGGAGCAGGGGTATAACATTGTCCATGAGGAATTGTTTCCCAGATTCGAGGAGGGTGCACAGCACTGTCCTCAGGTTCAGTCTTGGGACCACCTCTCTTCCGGACAGATATTACTGATCCACATTTTGCGCAGAGTGGACAATTCCAAAATCCCAAATTGCACAATGTCACTAATTTATTCAACACAGAAACGCACTGAAACTGTTTTTTTTTTAATCTTCCACAGCCTGATCTGACGCTGGAATATTCCAGCTGTGAGAGGGGCGTGGTGAAGTTGATGAATTGATATTCAGTGCTGTTGATTCACATTGTCCTCACCACGTTATAATTTAGTACTCTTTTCTGCTGAAAATGTGAACACGCCTCACCATTCGATAGAACATTTCAATGATTTTTTCCCCAACCGTCCACATAACCTTGTGGACCATTGGGAATCAGAAATTCATCGATTTCCACCATCAAAAAAATTCGAAAATAACTTGCCAACAGTGGAAGGTAACGTTGCTGTTACAAACCAGTTGAACTTCACCACGAACTCGCATTTCTTTTCAGGTGAGCAACAGATTCTGGTCTGATTGTCTTTCAAACGGTATTATTCCCAGAAAGCTTGCCCTGAAAATCTGACGAATTTCCTCTGGTCAGCAATAGGGCATGGGCAACTTTCATTAAAACGTGACTCTGGTGGGACTCGAACCCACAACCTTTAAATTGCTATATTAATGTTGATATAGAAGTCCAACGTGCTCTCCATTGCACCACAGAGCCTCAGGCGTTCCGTTTTTGCAGTACAGAAGTTTGACTCTTGTGCATTATTTTTGTGTCTTTCTTCAGGCATCCGTTTTTATTCGGGTCTTCGAAGCAGGGTCAACAGACCCAAAACGTTAACTTTGCATTTTCTTCACTGATGCTGCCACATCTGTTGAGTTTTTCCAGCAACTTCTGTTTTTGCATCCCATTTTCCAAAACCTGACTCCTATCCATGTGTGATCTGGCACTTCAACTGGTTATCTAAACACTCTTAAAATGTTCTGATCATTCTTCGCTTAACCACACGTTCGGCAGTGAATTCCAGATACCCAGAACTCTCTGGGGGAGAACACATGTGCCTAAAATCTCCTCTAACCCTTCTGTGCCTTGTTTTTAATCTATGTCAATGGTTACTCATGCTTTTCAACAAGATAAAGTTTATTCCAATTTTCCGTTTATAAGCTTCATATTTTTGAACACGTCAATCAGTTTCTCCACTAAGCTTTCTCTGCTCTCAGAAAAACACAACAGCTCTAGCCTCACTCATCTATCTTCACTGAGGAAGTGCTCGAGTCCAGACAATATCCTGGTCTTTAAAAAAAACATTAACAGGATGAAGTTATTGCTGGCCAGGCCCATCCCTTTTCCCCGGTGGCCTGCATCCACCCATAGGCCAGACTAGGTAAGAATGGCAGTGTCCTTCCCTAAAAGGCATGAGTGAATTAGATCAGGTTTCTCTTGATAATCGATTCATGATCGTCATCAGCTGTTTTTAATAAAGTAGCTTGAAGTTCCACCATCCGTTACAGCAGTATTTGAGCCCGGGTGCTGAGCCTATTATCTAGGCCTCTGGATTAATAGCCGAACCATAATACCACTGGACCATCACCTCCCCTTTGAAGGACTGGCTCTGGATGCCCTCTGGGACAATTACACTCTCGCTGCACTCTCACGAACAAAATGGAACATGTTCTTTGAATTAAAGCAGAAATTTCTGGACAATTCAGCACAACTGGCATAATCGCTGGATATAATTGGTTGTCACTTGTGCCAGAGTACAGTGAAAAGCTTAGTTTATGAGCAGGACAAGCAGATGATAGTAAGAAAAGGATGTGCAGATGAGCGGTTGTGAAAAGTCTTAGGCAGAGGCATAAAGGTCACATTGCACAGGGCGTGTGGTTACCGAAATCACCGTTTGCAAGATCAGCATTATTTGCTCTACTGGGTCTGTGGCTCAGGCATCGTCAGTACTCAGGTCTGGATGGCCATAGCATCCTTAAATCCGTCGGATTTAAAGCAACACTACAACTAATTTTTACAGATTTAGATTTCAGTTTAAAAATGTAGATTGATAATAACACATGTTAGAGTTAGATCTTCTACAGGGATGTCACAAAGAGTCATATGGTGTCAGTGCCATCACGAAGGCAGAGTCCAGCAACGCTTCTTCAGAATGGACAGTGGCAAGGAAAAGCTGGCATATAAAACATGCTTCCCTAAACAATGTGGCCTATGTGCATATGTCTGAATATGAATATCTTTGGGGAATTCAGTACTTTTTTTAATTTCAAGTACATCTTATCTTTAAATTCCTTCCTGAGACATGGATGGTGCTTCATTTCCTTCAAGTCTTTCTGACTGTAATATAGCATTTTCGAGTATTCTGAAATACCTCCTTAAAAGTTTGCCATTACAAGTCTACTGACCCACTCGTAAACCTAATTTTCCACTTTATTTTAGTCGGTCCTAACTTCGTACTGTTCCCGTTTTCCTCACTTTGGTTTACAGTGCGCATCTTGGAACCAACGGTCCCTTCCTCAAACTAAATATAAAACTCAGTCACGCTGTTCTTACTTCGACTGAGGGGTGGTTTCACCATGAGGTCATCATTCAACACTGTGCCGTTGCATATTACCAGATACCCTACTGTCTTATTATTGCTGGAAAGTATTGTTCTGATACATTGCCCCAATAACACCTCATCAACTCACTATTCAAACTACATTCGTCAATCTGGCTTAGCCAATTTATACCATCATTAGAATCACCAAAGATTGTTGCTGTGCCGTGACTTAAAGGGAGAGGGCTGCTTTAAATGCAGCAGTAATGGAATGATATGGTCTTAAAATCGAACAGTTGGCAACGGCACACACTTTGGTTCGGCAATTAACAACCAATGCTAGTTAGATGCAGGAATTAAACTCATGATTTCCAGTTCATGAGATCAGTCCCTTTCCACAAGCCACCACATCTTTACAGTGGCCAGGTGCTGCGAAACGACTGCATTCTATCAGTTTGGTACACACGAACCACCATTGTTTGAAATATTTGGAATGGTGCATTCAGACAACTTAGCACGTCATTGTACATGATACAGTACAGGCTACCATGCACAGGAAAATGACACTGAGAAATGCAGCATTTATGTCAACCTTTGCTAGAATCAGATTGTAAAAGCTCAATGTGAAAGTATTACAGCAATTTCCATGGGTGTAATGAACGCACAAATGCAGGTCGTTGCAGTAATGATCTCCCTGAACTGGAGGAGGAAATACTTGCCTTCGAGGCCACATCAGGAATGTCCATTCGATTCACTCCAGGGACGAGATGTCTGTGTTCCATGAGCATACAACTATATAGTGCTCCACAGAGTTTAGAACAATGAGTTGAGGGAAATGTCTTAATTAATAAATGAATAATTAGGTAGAATTCAAGACATGGAAGCACAAAATGATGTTAAAAGGGGACACCAATATGGAGAGATGATACACAATAAGTCGGGTAGTTTTGTTTCGTAAATTTTAGATCTCAGATCCACGATTGCCTTTGGCGAAGGTATTCACTGTCCTTACCCAGTTAGCACTGGAAGAAAAAGCAGCCCCACAGTGAGGTGATCGAGATCATAGAACTTCTGTAACATCTATAGTTCAGCCTCGCTTGGAGCATTGTGCAAAAACCTTATCGGATTAGAAAAAAAAAGATGCAGATGGGCTTTACTGGGGTATAATGTCATTAGAAAGGACACAAAAGAGTTTTATCAGGGTTTTGGAAAGTTTGCAGGATTATATTCACCAGACGTGGGGTCAGTCAGAAATGCTCTAACTGACTCAGAGAAACTTAGGAAGTGAACTAATGGTGATTTGCCAGAAGACTTGAGGTTCAGTTTCTAAAAAAAGGGGAAAATTCCCTCTTGCGACTGAATCGAAGTCAGAGAGGGAAGGTATTCCCAAGTGTCGGTAAATAATAAAGGAAATATTCGAGCAGAGTTTCTTCCCGTCAGAGCATTATTTAAATCCGCAACAATATTCCAGAAACAAAGGTAGTCAGTGATTCCAGAACATTTTGAAAGACATATAAGCAAAGATACAATAGATAATTTAACAAGGGGAGAGAGTCTGTGGCTGGGCCTGGGTGGGAGAGATGGTGAGGATGGCGAGTTCGGGGGGTTGGTGTTGTGGGGAATCAATTTGACTTTGAATAACTTCAGATGTGAATGGTTGATTAAAGCTACTTATAAAAATGATCGTGGTTTTAGAAGATGTGGCATTAGATGATCAGAAGCATTATAAATTGTGAAATTACTGAGCAGGATTTAAAAATAGCATAAAGGAAATTTAGATGTAAATACATTTCGTGACCGTGTGTGGTTGAGTAGCATCGATAATAAAAATTCTTACGGCTTTGAAATATGTGCTAAACGATTCTCCGTGAAGCATTATAAAGGGAACAGAACTTTGTTTTTATCAATTGGAAAATAAAATTGTACGGTGATAATCAGGAAGTGTTTCACCTCTCGGAGATGCAATTTCTGATTGTATCTTGTGCTTTGAAGATTTGACCACATTTGAAATGATTTTTGCATCTGTTTCATGCTTATTGATCCTGCTGAAGAACTCCATCAAACAGTCTCAGTGGTTTTCGTATTTTCCAGCCTCTGTTCTTCTCAGCAGCACATCAATTCAATGAATTCCGACAAAAGTTGAATGCAATGAGAAACGGTGTAATGAGATAAATCTAATTCTTTTTCATTATTGTAATGGATTCTGCCAATTGGCAGCAAGGTGAATAATATTAAACAGGCTAAAAAAAAACCAAACCTTTTCTTTTCCCGGGGGTTACGCTATGCAGGTTAAGCCACGTGAGAAAGGTGATCGAGCTGAAACTCTGTGTTGATTTTTCTGTACGTGTTTAATACATGCTGGATATTTGTTGATAACTGAGATGTTTCCCACCAACAAAACCATTCCCCAATCCACAGAAATTGACATTTTCTAATAAAGTTGAATTTGCTCAACATCAGCCGTATTCTTAGCACACTGCCCCCATGTCATTAAGAGCTAATTCACGTGAAGCTCGAACTCATAACGGGTATTTCACAGGCCTCTACACTTTCATATAACTATCACATGTTGGCCAATTCCATCACTGGACCCACATTTTCTACATTACGTTCATATTTTAGAATGTAGATAATGAATTTGCCATGGTGGGATTACTTGCCAAATGAGGAATGGAGATGTGAGAAGCTCAGAGTGGAGCGAAAATTTGCAATTCGGTGACCCAGAGGCTGTGGGAGAGTCAGTAAGTGAGTCTGTTCAAGGCTGAGATTTCACAACATCACACTTTCAGTGTATAGTGCAGGAAAATATTGAAAATATTGAAAATGCACACATTAAAAAGCAATGTAGATTAACATCGGTTTCAGCACCAGTTTGCTCATACAAGGAAGGAACCACTGCTGCAGAAGGCCATTTAATCCCAGCTCCCAGGCCCAGAACCAGAGAGACTCAATGGCACAGCCGCGAATATAAAACCAGAAATGGAGGTGGCAATGAGCACGCAGAGCTACTCTGTGGCTCTAATGACACAACCGGTGAGCACGCGGTCCTTCTATGATGGTATAGAGGCGCGTGAAATGCCGAGGCTGCGAGCTCCAACCTCACCCGGAGCAGCATTTATTGACATGGAGCAGGGATTGTTGGGGCATCACGCTGTCTGAAAGGGTACTTAGCAATTTTAATTGGAAGCAACATTGTTTTCGGCAGCACAGATGTTTGAGAACTGGGGGAGGATCAATCCGTGAAAATGTCTCAATTATAAAGAAAAATGCTACAAACATATAACTTGTAAAGAGAGAAACCTGTGCAGGGAGAAATGCAGGGAGAAACTAGGTTAATTGCAGGAGGAGCGTTTTCGCATGTTTCATGTGATTCAACTTCCTGCAAACAGACACAGGCATTTCAAGTAATCTAGACGAAAAGTAATGGGAACATACAATGTTGTGACAGGCTGGAGTTTTCCTCAAGTTGTGGAGGAAAAGTAGTAAAGTGGAATTGAGATTTATTTGAACGTTATAATGTCATTGAATAGCTGAGCTCTCACACCCTGAGGACAAACGTGTTTTCTTTGTCCGTGAAACTTGCTGCATCAAAAAGTCAGTGCTATTAATCTGAAGCAGTGATAGTGATCATCTTTACTGACTGTCCACATTATGAATGATAGATTAGATTCTCTACAGTGTGGAAACAGCCCTTCGGCACAACAAGCCCACACTGCCCCTGGCAGAATCATACCAGACCAATCTTCCTTCTACCCACACATCCCAGAACACTACGGGCAATTTATCATGGCCCATGCACCTAACCTACACATCTTTGGACTGTGGAAGGAATCCCACAAAGACACAGGGAGAAGGTGCATACTCCACACAGACAGTTACCTGAGGCTGAAATCAAACCCAGGTCCCTGGAACTGTGAGGCTGTAGTGCTAACCAGTGAGCCACCATGCCACCTGTTGCTACATGTGTCCGTGTTAACACTAGAACTGTAGTGTGTAAGGGCAGTGTGTGCTGGGTGCCAGTGGTGCAGGGGATAACGTGCCTGATTATTACGCAGAAGATTGTAGGTTTGACTTCTACCTTGTTTGACCCCAATGGTTGCAATTTATTTCACCTCCTGGCTACGCTTTCTCACTGCTCTGAAAATGTGATGACGTTTGAATTTCTGCAAGAATCAGAACACTTTCTGTCTCCGATCGGTGAATGTCCCACGTCCTAGCCTCAGCAGAGAAAGGAAAGTTGAAATCGTCCCACAAGTTTCTCATGAGTAGCTTTTAGTTTCCCAAACCCACTGACCCAGTCATTGCAGCGACTGGGAATGGTAAGGAAACAAAACAACTCACCCAGTCTCAGCTTCAAGAATCTTTAGAATCTCTTTGGGAAGTGAAATCAAAGGAGAATGACGAGTGAACTGTCTGACTGAACAGAGACAGTTCAGGCACCATTCCCATCATTAAGAGGCTGGGACACTGAAGTTCATGTTCTTGGGGACATTAACGATTCTGAGATATTCAGAAGGATTCCCATCAGAATTTCTTTACCTCTGCTATTGTCCCTGTCGGTAAAAAAACAATCCTGGTTTCATACTAGGTATCATACACAGGCTGCCGAGGTGAAAGTGCCAAACGCTAACCACCAGACCACCAGGAATGACGGCAGAAGCATGTGCATTTTTTCTTAATAACATAGCTTTTGATTTTTTTCTGTCTACTGGAATGATCAAATCAATGAGGTTTTGTCGGCCGATCAATCCCAGTTTCCAGCACTTGGCCTGTAGCCTTGTATGCTCTGATGGTTCAAGTGTTGATCACAACAGTATTTTCCCTGTGATGTTTTAATCTCAAAAGTTACAATAAATGGGACTGAAGTTTGAGATTCAGTTCCTCGGGGAACGGAACCTTATTTTCACCTTCAAGTGGAAGCAATTAAGCACATTCTGCCAAAAGTGACAGAGGCGTCAGGAGAGACCAACCCCCAGAAAGCAAGGATTTCACCCGCCTGACTTATGTTGTTCAATTTCGGACTTCAAAATCAGACTCTGTTTGCAGCAAAGAAAGGAATCATTCAGCCGCTCCCCTGTCCGTATTACTGCCCCATTGTTTCCTCATTATTCTGCAACTTATACTGCTCCAACTCATTCTTCCTGTCAAAATGGACCATCCTCACATCAGCTGCTTCCGAAATACCTTTCTGAAATACCCGGAAGGACAAACAGGAATGTAATGTTTCAAATGCAATTCTGGCAGGTGGAGGAAATGACATGTTGGCGTCAATACTATTGCATCAGAAACAACTTCGAACAACATTTAAAGAGTTCCTTTGGATGTTGGATGCAGCAGGCTGTGAAATTTCGCACAGGGCCCAGAAAGAAATGAACTCACGGTTCCTCAGCGAATCACCAAACGATAGACCCAACACTGCAGGAATAGGTGTCCTCTGAGAGAGGGTCTCATGCATTAGAAACGGCAGTGTAATAGATGACTGAACAGATTGTGTATAATAGAGCAAGACAGTGTAAAGAATAATATTCTGCAGTGTAGCCGTTATTGCATTTGCCTTACAGCAGTGGTCCCTCATTATTCAAACAAGGTTTGTTTTTACCATTTTTCCATAAACGGGAGCAGAGGTCATTTTATATTGCTGTTCTCATCACAAAATATTGCTGCTTCTAATTTTAAGACTAGCTTAAAAATGTTCTAAAGACAGGGGGAATCTGCTGCAGCCCTTGTCAAATTGAGCAAATGCTTTTTCGCCCCTTTCACACGAGGAGAACCGTTCATGCGGAATGAGTTTCTGTAAACTGTGTCCCAGGCATGGGCAGGAAGCTGCTGATTGAAGCTGCAGTGGCCACTTTCTGCTGGCAGCAGGAAATTGGAGAGAGGGGCCAACTCCTGCCACTTGTCTCTGTCTCACTCTGTGTAGAGCAGAGGAAGACAGAATCTTTGATGGGTGTGTTTTGCGTGGGTTAAATTGATGGAATCGGAGCCTTAATTGCTTGACCAAAGCAACTGAAGCACATGGTCTCGAGCCAACACCTTTTCTAATTTACATCCTGATGCTGGTCCGTTGAGCCATGGATGTGGGCCTCAACAAACTGAACAATCCCCGAATGTCGAAGTGCCGGTGTTGGACTGGAGCGGACAAAGTCAGAAATCACACCACACCAGTTTATAGACCAACAAATTTATTTTAAAAGAGATAATGGGAACTGCAGATGCTGGAGAATCCGAGGTAACAAAGTGTGGAGCTGGATGAACACAGCATTCCAAAGAGCATCTTAGGAGCACAAAAGCTGACGTTTCAGGTCTAGACCCTTCATCAGAGAGGGGGATGGGGAGAGGGTTCTGGAATAAATAGGGAGATAGGGGGAGGCGCACCGAAGATGGATAGAGGAGAAGATAGGTGGTATAAGATTCAAAGAGAACAGGATCAGTTGTTCCAGTATCTCTAACCAACTGAAGTCCTGAATTCCTGATGACATTCCTGCAATTCCAGTCTCAAACGTCTCTAGGAACTTAACATCTTTCTGCCAAGGCACAGTAAATATTTGGGCTCCTTTCTACAGAGATAGAATGGAAAGGATGAAAATTATATTTCAATTATTTGATTTGAAAGTTTGATTCCACTGGGAGCACTGTCAACATTTGTCATTGTCATTTGGTCAAAGGAAATAGACGCTCCGGAATTATGTCACACAGGTTCAAAAAGACATGATCAGAACTGAAAGCATGTAATCCTCAGGCACGACTGGGGAGCGCTTCTCCAGAAAAGAGAAGATTAAAGGATGATCTGACTGACGTCTTTAAAATGACGAAGGGCTTTAAAAATCCAATAGTGATTTCATGAGAAATCTCTTTCCCTATGAGAGGTCAGAATGTGCAACTCACTCCAAGATCGTGAGATGGAGGTGAACAGAGGAATATATTTAAGAAGTTCGATACATACCTAAGGGAGAAAGGAATAGAAGGATCTGCCGATGGCAGAGATGAAAGGGGAGGATATGGAGCATAAATATTGATGGAGACTAATTGAGTTGATTGGACGGGAGACTCAGTGGAACAAAGACAAACTTATTTACTTCTGATCTAATTGGAGTGGTGAGGGAAACATTGTTTCCTATCCAAGATAAAATAAATTTACTTTATCGGCTTTTGGGGATCATTTCCTTTGGAATGTGCGGTCTCAGGGTAAACAACATCAATATCACTGGAAGCAAAGTGTTGAGACCGGCCAGTCCAGAAGAAGGAAACCCTCTGACCCTCCCACTTAACTCACTGTCAGAATGAACATGGCTCAGTCTTGGATGTGATTTTCCCTCATTTTCAAATCAATTCATGGGATATAGCATCACTGTCTAGGTCAGCACTTATTGCCCATCCCAGTTGTCCTCCTTGAGAAGATGGTGGTTTCTGGGACTGCAGTCTTTGAGGTGTAGGGTCACCCACAAATTTGTTTGGGAGAAGTTCCAGGTTTTAAAATCACTGAGAATGAAGAAACAGCCAGTATGGAAGACTATGATATTCATGTCCCAGTTATTTTAGTGACTCCATTAGGTTTTCATGTGATGGTCATTTTCAGATTTCTGTCTGCAAATCTTCCCTTTCTAACATCCTGTTAATGAGAATGGTATGCAGTATGGAGAAGAGCATGCAGATGCTAACTGTCCCCCGTAGCTGCTTCACTTGTTTTTCTAGACAGTAGATACTGTCTGTTTGAAATGTGCTGTCCAGCAGCACATATAATGCAGATTAACAGCAAAATCCAACTCTTCTGATCATTTGTGAACTTTCTTTTACTTCGACAGACTGGATGACTGAATGAATCATTTCCCTCACTCAGAACATATGAATAACTTCTCCCCAGCATGACCTCGCTGGTGTACCTGCAGACCAGATGAATCTCTGAACCGCTTCCCACACTTGGAGTATTTGAATGGTCTCTTCCCTGTATGGATACAGACGGTGGAATTTGAATTCAACAAATATCTGAAATTAAGAATCTAATGACGACTGTGAATCCATTGTCGGTTGTTGGAATAACTCACCTGGTTCACTAATGTCTTTTTGGGATGGAAACTGTGATCCTTACCTGGTTTGCACCACATGTGTCTCCAGACGTACGGCAATATGGTTGAATTTGAACTACCTTCTGGGCAATTAGAGATGGGCAATCAATGCTGCCTAGCCAGCAACGCTCTCAGACTATGAATGAATCTTTAAAAAAAAACAGAGCAGGTGAGCGGCCTCTCTCCAGTGGCAGCACATTGATGTTTCCACAGAGCACATGAATCAAGGAATCCCTTCTCACACTCAGAGCAGGTGAAAGGTCTCAGTCTCGTGTGACTGTATTGATGAAACTGCAGCATCAACAAGGAATAGAATCCTTTCTCACAGTCCAAGCATTTCCATAATTCATCCATATTATAGGAGGTCTTGTGTCTGTCTAAGTTCCCGCTGTGAATGTTGTGATGTTTCTTTCAGCTGGGAGATTAAGTGAAGGTATATCAGTTCACTGGAAGACTCTTATTTGGGTACAAATGTATCAGTACCTTTCCAGACAAACTGTTGTTTCAAATCTTTCGAAACAAATAGACATTTCTTGATCTATGGTTTCAACCCAATACAATTCACTTGTGACCTATTTCAGTGGCTCCATTGGATTTTTACATGATGGTTGTTTCAAGATTTCTGTCTGAAAATCTTCCCTTTCTTAGATCCCGCAAAATGAGATCATGTTTATTATTATTAGGTTAGAATTTAGGTTAAAAATTCAAAACAATCAAATCTAATTGTTCATCACTTCTTGACTGAACAGGTTCTGCTCCCTCCCTGGGTTCACTTCCTCTCCTTTCAGCTGCTGCAAGTCACTAATTTCACACCAGAATTGAAAAGCATGAAATCAGGATAAATTGTTTTCTCAACGATATCGGAGAGTGGAAGAAGTTTCAGTCTGGGTGAAGCTTAATATTCATTCAAGGAGAGGGAATTGACAGCTTTGCTTGACAGATCTGAGCAGATTCAGAAGTTGATTGTTCCACATTCGTGTTGAGACGGGGTTGTGGGCGGGGTGGGGGGGAGCTCTGATAGAATGGGTTTGCTGGTGTTTCATCAAAGCATTGATGTTTCTAAAGATCTTCTCCCAGTCAGAGCATTTAAGTGGTCTCTTATCAGTGAGAATAAGCCCATATCCACAATAATCGGAGGGCTGAGTTAATCCCTTCCCAAACACGTAGCAAGTGAAATGTTTCTCCCCAGTGTGGATGACTGGTGTTCACTGACTATCAGATGTCAGAGTGAATCCCTTCCCACAATGAGTGCAGGTGTACGGTCTCTCTCTAATGTGACCATGCTGGTGTATCAGAACCTGTGCTGATTTAATAAATCCCTTCCCAAACACTGAGCAGACGATGGTCTCTCTCCAGTGTGACAGGCCTGTCATAAGTGAGGTGGGAAGAACAGGTGACTCCCTTCCCACACATGTAGCAGGTGAATCGCTTCTCCCCGCTGTGTACACATCGATGTTTAGTGAGGCTGGGTAACTGACTAAACTGACTGAAGCTCTTCCCACGCTGAGAGCAGATGAACGGTCTCTCTCCAGTGTGAGACGGCATATGTGACCTTAGGCTGGATGATGATGTGAATCCCCTCCCTCACACAGGGCAGGTAAAAGATCTCTCTCCAGTGTGACCTGATTGTGTGACATTAGAATGGATGAAGACGCGAATCCCCTCCTACACACACAGCAGGTATCAGTCTCTCTCCAGTGTGAACTCGAGCGTGTGACATTAGGCTGGGCCATGAATTCTATCACTTCCCAGACACAGAGCAGGTGAAGCTTCCTTCCCCGTGAAGACTTTTTTGTGACATTAGGTTTGATCTCCAAGTGACTCATTTCCCCCATGTGGAACAGCTGAACACTCCTAAAGCTTTTCCCACAGTCAGAGCATTTAAAAGGTCTCTTGTCAGTGTGAACCCACTGGTGTGACCCGAGGCTGTGTGACTGAGCAAATCCCTTCCCACACATTTAGCAGGTGAATAGTCTCTCCCTGGAGTGACTGTGACGGTGAGCTTCCAGCTGGCCTGGGTATCTGTATCCCTTCACACAATCCACACATTCCCACGGTTATTCCATGATGCTGATCTCCTGGCATCTCTCCAGATTGGATGATCTGTTGAATCCTTGTCCATAAACACAATGTGTGTACAGTTTCTCTGCTCTGTGGATTTTTATTTCCCAGAATGTTAACTGGATGATGTTGAATAATTTCTGCAGTTAGCTCACTGGAACATTCAGAATCAGGTGTGTCAGTGTCCGGGTGTTGGCGCTTTCCCACTCACACTGATGTTTGAAATCTTTTCCCACGGACATACCACATAAACATATTCCCTTCCGGTCCTGATGAATTCACTAACTCGGTTGGATCTTTGGATGGAGAGGGATGGAGGAGCAAGGAGGGAGCGAGGGAGGGAGCGACAGGGAGGAAGCGAGGGAGGGACATAGAGGGAGTCAGAGAAGAAGCGATGGGGAGCGAGGGAGGGAGGGACGGGGAGCGAGGGAGAGAATGATGGGGAGCGAGTGGTCGGGTGTGAGCAAGGGAGCGAGGGATGGTGGGTCGCGATGGAGCGAGGGAGGGGGATGGTGCAAGGGAGGAATGGGGAGGCTAGGAAAGAGGAAGGGATTGGGAGGGACAGAGAGAGCGAGGGATGGGGAGTGAGTCAGGGAGTGAGGGAAGGTGAGGGAATAACGCGCCGAAAGAGAGGGAGTGTGGGCGCGAGGGAGGGAGCAAGGGAGGGAAGGAGGGTTGCGGGTGGGTTAGCGAATTAGGGACCGGGGAAGGGAGGGAAGGAGCGAGTGAGGAATGGGGGAGCATGTGTGCATGGGAGCGAGGGTGGGCAAGCAGTGAGTGAGGGAACAAGGGACGCTGTGACGGGAAGGTAGCGAGGGAGGGATGGGGAGGGAGTGACGGAGAGGGAGTGAGGGAGAAATGGGGAGGAGGAAAGGAGCGAGGAGGGGGCAGTGAGCAATGGAGGTACACGGAGGGGTGAAGGAGGGAGGGCTTGAGTGGGAGGGAATGAGCGAGGGGCAGGGATGGAGGGAGTGAGGGAGTGAGTGACAGGGAGCGAGTGAATGAGCGTGGGACAGGGAGGGAGTGAATTATGGTGAGGGAGTGAGGGATGGGGATTGGGTTCTGGAGGGAAGGGCGAGGAGGGAGACAGCAAAGGATAAATAAGTAGGGCGCAAGGGACTGAGAGGGAGGGAAGGAAGGAGTGAGGTAGAGAGAGGGAGCGAGGGAGGAGGCAAGGGATTGGGAGGGAGAGACGGAGAATGAGAGAGCGATGGATGAGATGCGAGAGATGGGGAGGGAGTGTGGGACGGGGAGGAGTGTGGGACACAGAGGGAGCAAGGGAGTGAAGTATTGGGAGAGACTGAGGTTTCAACTGAGCGAGGGACAGGGAGGGAGGAAGGGAATGAGGGATGGGGAGGGAGAGATGGTGAGCGAGGGAGGAAGCAACAGGGAGGGAAGTAGCGAGGAAAGGAACAAGGGAATGAACGAGGGATGGGGAGGGATAGAGGGGGAGTGAAGGAGCAAGGGACAGGGAGCGAGGGATGGAGAGGGAGCAAAGGATGGGGAGTGAGCAAATGCGAGCGAGGGAGCGAGGGATGGGGTGGGAGCGAGGGAGGGTGGTATTGGGAGTGAGCGAGGGTGCATGTGAGCAAGGTATGGAGCGAGGGAGAAGGAGGGAGCAAAGGCCAGCGAAGGAGCGAGCAAGGGTTCAAGGGAGGGAGGGATGAGGAGGGCGGGATGGAGCAATGGAGACAGGTGATGAAGTGAGGGGTGGATGGGGAGGAATGTGGCCGGGAGAGGGAGAAAGCCTGGCCGCTGATGGGACCTTTGGAGGAACAGGGAGGGGGTGTAGAGAGCGGAGAATGGAGAGCGAGGGATGGGGTCGGCATGGAGTGAGGGCAGGGGAGGGATGGAGTGAGGCTCCGGGAGGGACCGAAGAATGGGGATGGAGCGAGGGAGGTGGAGTGATAAACGGTCAGGTAAGGAGGAAGAGAGGGACAGGGAGGGAGTGAGGGATGAGAGAAAGGGCCTGGAGCGAGGGAGAGAGGGACAGGAGCAAGTTGAATGGAGGAAGCTAGGAGTGGGAGCAAGCGATGGGAAGCCAGTGATGGATGGGGAGAGAGTGAGGGACTGAGGGAGTGAGGGACAGGAAGGGAGGGAAAGAGAGTGAGCGAGGTAGAAGGAGAGAGCTAGGGCTATGGAGGGACAGGGAGATAGAGGGAAGGACTGAGTGACAGGGACGTGGACAGGGAGGGGCAGAAGGGAAACGAGGCACAGTGAGGAAGACATGATGGGACGGGCAGGGTTGGATCAAGGGACAGGAAAGGAGTGAGGTACAGAGAGAGGGCGAGGGAGGAGGCAAGGGATGGGGAGGAAGAGACAGAAAGTGAGAGAGTGATGAGTGAGAAGTGAGGTTTGGGGAGGGAGTGAGGGATGGGGAGGGAGCGAATGATGGTGAGGGCGCAAGAGACGGGGAGGCGTGTAGGACACTGAGGCAGCAAGGGAGTGAAGTATTGGGAGTGACTGAGGTTGCAAGTGAGCGAGGGACAGGGAGGGAGGAAGGGAACAAGGGATGGGGAGGGAGAGATGGGGAGCGAGGGAGGAAGCAACAGGGAGGGAAGGAGCGAGGAAAGGAACGAGGGAAGGTTCTCCTTCTCTCTCCAGCTGAGCTTCTTCAACCGAAAGACCAACAACAATATACTTTGTTGTGCTGCTTGGCACTTTTTAAATGAAGGATAATGCATATTGAAGTTATTGATGCAGTCACTGGAATGGTGCCTTTTGTCTTTGGCCTGTGAGTTGAGAGAAACATTGACATGTTTCCCTGTAACCCCCTGTGGGATAAGGTTGGATAAACCAGCATTACCCTCACGCTGTTACCATAGCGACAGGCTGCTTCATTGCTGAAACATTGAACTGAAATGAGAAAATCCTGGATGGATTGATTAATGAGTGAATTTGATTGATTGATGAATTTGGGTAAAGGGATATTTCAGCACATTCTTCAGCTGCTGCCTGAACTGAGTCTGGGTCACGGCATAAATCGCGGTGTTTGTGCAGCAACTGAGGAGCTGCAGCATGAAGCCCAATTCCTGCACAAAGTCATCCAGATACACAGACTGATACCCAAACAAAAACATCCGACCCCATATAGAGTACACCATTAACGTTGACCATAACAGGATGAAATTGGCTGAGATCACAAACAGTAAAATAATGGATTTTTTTCGATTTTTCATTTCTGTGTCACACTGACCGTCCCCATTGGTGTGAGCCCGGAGTCTCCTGCGGGCTCTGCTGGTCACTAAAATGTGTCTGACGGTGAAAACATTGAGCAGCAGAATCAGGAGAAATGGGAGAGCCGGGGTTAGAATGTGGTGGAGGAACTCGATTGTGACCCAGACACGAGATGATCGAACATCCATTGTTACATCACAAAACCAGGGGAGGTTCCACAGTGAATAGCGAGCTGTGAGCATAAAATACCAGAAAATGTTCTTTAAACAGCTGAGCACAGTCACTGTTCCCAGAACCACAGCCGCCGTTTTCTCACTGCAATATTTACTTTTCAGCTTCTGGCAACAAATGGCCACAAATCGATCAAAGGTGAAAGTGACGGTGAACCAGACAGAACAGTCAGTGCCTGCATAAAGCAGGACGGCGTGGATATTACACACGGGGATGGACTTCAGGAAATAAAACCGTTCTGGATAAACAATGGGAATGTGTCTCAATATCAGGTCGAGGATAATGACCAGTAGATCCGCCACTGCCATGGCCCCCAGGTAACGTCTGACACATGGAGACAATCCACAATCTTTATAAAGCAGGACGTAGATCGTCACTACGTTAACTGTGAGGAAAGAAAACAAACAAATTATACATCAGCCTGGAGGCAAAGTTACCAGTTTGATTGAGGACCCAGTGACATTTTCAAATGTATCACTGATTTATTGGAAAAAAAGAAGCTGAAATTAAAAAAAAGGGAATGAATCATCTTTGAAGTAAAAACGTAACATCAAATACAAGAAACTCTCCCTTCCGAAAGACACAAATACACATTCATAAGAACAGATGGTTTCTAGAATATTCTCACTCAAGAGCAGGCTCAGGTCACTTCTTGTGATAATGGGAACTGCAGATGCTGGAGAATCCAAGATAGCAAAGTGTGCAGCTGGATGAACACAGCAGGCCAAGCAGAATCTCAAGAGCACAAAAGCTGACGTTTCGTGGCTTGACCCTTCATCAGAGAGGCGGATGGGGGTAGGGAACTGGAATAAATAGGGACAGAGGGGGAGGCGGACCGAAGATGGAGAGAAAAGAAGATAGGTGGAGAGGAGATTATAGGTGAGGAGGTAAGGAGGGGATAGGTCAGTCCAGGGAAGATCGACAGGTCAAGGAGGCGGGATGAGGTGGTCGGTAGGAAATGGAGGCGCGGCTTGAGGTGGGAGGAAGGGATGGGTGAGAGAAAGAACAGGTTTGGGACGTGGAGACAGGCTGGGCTGTTTGAGGGATGCAGTGTGGGGAGGGGTCGAACTGGGCTGGTTTTGTGATGCAGTGGGTGAAGGGGACGAACTGGACTGGTTTTGGGATGAGGTGCGGGAAGGGGAGATTTTGAAGCTGTTGAAGTCCACATTGATACCATTGGGCTGCAGGGCTCCGAAGCGGAATATGAGTTGCTGTTCTTGCAACCTTCGGGTGGCATCATTGTGACACTGCAGGAGGCCCATGATGGACACGTCGTCTGAGGAATGGAAGGGGGAGTCAAAATATTTCGTGACTGGGACGTGCAGTTGTTTATTGCAAACTGAGTGGAGGTGTTCTGCAAAGCAGGCCCCACGCCTCCGCTTGGTTTCCCCAATGTAGAGGAAGCCACAATGGATACAATATACCACATTGGCAGATGTGCAGGTGAACATCTGCTTGATATGGAAAGTCATCTTGGGCCCTGGGATAGGGGTGAGGGAGGAGGTGTGGGGGCAGGTGTAGCATTTCCTGCAGTTGCAGGTAAACGTGCCGGGTGTGGTGGGGTCGGAGGGCAGTGTGGAGCGAGCAAGGGAGTCACGGAGAGAGTGTTCTCTCCAGAAATCAGACAAGGGTGGGGATGGAAAAATGGCTTGGGTGGTGGGGTCGGATTGTAGATGGCAGACGTGTCAGAGGATGATGCGTTGTATCCGGAGGTTGGTGGGGTGTTATGTGAGAACGAGGGGCATCCTCTGTGGGCGGTTGTGGCGGGGGCGGGGTGTGAGGGATGTCTTGCGGAACATGTGGGAGACGCGGTCACTTCTTTACAGTTCCTAATATGGAGGGTGAAGATGTTGCCATCCTGAAGGATTCTGTCCCAGTTTCTTGAAGTGAAACAGAGATTAGACATTGCAGTTTTGTCAGTCTAAATTTTTGTCAGCTTTCGGTTCTGAAGAAACATGAACACAGGGAAGATGTACTCACCCCTTTAACTCTCTGGTGGGGGGGCTTTGAAACAGTGTCTCCTTCTGCCTGGAACGGGATCTTTTCCCTGCGGGATCTTATCTTTTGTTCATTTAACTGACGTCCAACTGTTCACAAATAATGTCGTTTACAGAATGTTCCGGGGAATGTCGGTTAAAGAATGTTCCGGGGAATGTCGGTTACAGAATGTGATGGAGTCATAAAGATCCAGATCACAAAGGTCCTTCTGTCCATCAGTTTTGGTGAGACCCACTCAGCCTCGCGGTGGGAATCTCTCCCCAAACTCAACACAACTGGCAAACACAAATTAAAGGCATTGCCAGATCAGCTGAAGTGGTCAGTTATCTCACATTCTCAATCCACCTCACCGAACCAGCCCA
Source organism: Stegostoma tigrinum (assembly GCF_030684315.1). NCBI lineage: Eukaryota > Metazoa > Chordata > Chondrichthyes > Orectolobiformes > Stegostomatidae > Stegostoma > Stegostoma tigrinum. The sequence goes on from NW_026728819.1 coordinate 1,171,913, forward strand.
GACACCACAAACCCAGATAATATATCTGTTCGGCATGGAGCACTGTGCAGACCAGCCTCGTATCCTGCTCAATACAACCCGGCAATCATGTCCAGAGTGAGACACTGTGCAGGCCTTGTGCAGACCACACCAGTGCATTGATCTATAAACCCGGAACCAGGTATCTCTCCAGTGCGGGGGGCTGTGAAGTGAACACCACTGAACTGATCTGTAAACCCTGAGCAGTTACCCCCCCCCCCGCCCCCCAGTGTGTAGATCTGTACAGACCACCCAGTGCAGTATTCGGAAACGCTGTGTTAAATCACTGCCCAGCCTGGGGAAACTTGCAGCCCATGCTGGAAGTGACAGGATGTGCGGCTCCCATCCATTTACAGCTTCATATCTCCAATGTGCCATGACAAGGGGTGCCATGGGTGTGAAAATCACTGCCAGAGAGAGATGGTGGGGAATCAGTTTAAATACGAACAAATGGGATGGGTTGCATATGTACACAGAGATGGGGAGGTTGAGAGACAGTGTCATGGAAGAATGTGTTCACAAGGTTTAGAATGCTGACGTAGACATTTTGATAGCATCTTGCAACATGGGTCAGTTTTTCAGGAATGATGCGTGAATAGATATTGCTGTGAGTTCAGATGATGGAGAGTTTTGCCTGAGCATTTGTTCGGCATTTGTGGTTGAGACTGTGGTGAGCACAGTCTTCAGCTAATTAACAATGCCCTTCCAATGCTCTGTCAGAATAAGTATCACCGTATTCTCACTGCCCCTTCACTCTCACTCTCTCTCTCTCTCTCTCTCTCTCCCTCACCTCTGCTATTCCCCGACACTGAAAAAAACTGCATGAATCCAACGCTGTCACCTGATTCAATCCGGACACCTCACCACTTCCCCCTCACGTACACCATCACTAACAGCAGGGCCATGCACATTCACCTTCATTCCCTCCGTCCCTTTCCCTCATTCCAGGAGAAACAGCTTGGAATAGGACAGAAAAGGCCAAGCAGGGCAGTGGTGTTCCGCACATCAGTTCCCTCACCCACCTTCCCCCACCGCATGGGGAGGGCCCTGGAATGAGCCGCAGAGAACCAGGACGACCCGTGTGGAGATTCCAAAATATACACGTCCCACCGACCGAGTAAGGAGCAATGTTCAGTGAAGGGTAATTCTCACTTTAAACCCACTGTCAGTTCCATTCCCACCTGGCATAGCTTAGAAACCGTGCCCCTGATGCCATCTCCCTTTTATATCGAGTTGGTACAAATGGAATCTCCACAGTCTCGGTGGGCAGGAGGGTGGGCTCACAACACATCGTCTCCACCAGCTCCCAGGAAGGGAGCACGCAGTCTCCCTCCTACACCTCCTCCTTCAGACAGCTCAGATACTGAAATTAACCTGTAATATTTACTAGTCTCCCAACTTGTCCTTACACCTTCAATAATCAAGCATTGAAAATCTCAGAGAGTCACAGTCCCCATGGAACAACTGAAATACTGTCACACTCACTGGAGTGAGCAAATACTGATGCACTCTCATAGAGTGACTCAAATAATGAACGGAATAACAGAAATCCTGACATGCACCAGATGGAATGAATGAAATATTGAGAAAATACAGAGGCAGAGAAATTCTGATAGGTTCTCCTTATTTGTGTAAGTATCGGTGTATTTGTGTGTGTTTCTGTGTGTCTCTGTGTGGGGCAGGTCTGACAGTCTCTGTGCTGTTTGATGTGATGCACTGCCACCCTCTGCTGGTCTCCACACGCCACTGCACAGACAGCAGCAGTAAATGGGAACCATCAGAGATTTACTCAGATCGGCCCTGGGACGGCAGCAGCTCACAAGACCATCCAAACTGATTTCTACTTCATGTACTTATCTAAATGTCTTTTAAACGTTGTAGCTGTACCCACTGCCACCATTTTGACTGTAAGTTTATTCCAGACACAAACAACACTCTGTAAAATAATTGCCTGTCATGTCTTTTTTTTTAAAAAAGGTTGCTCCTCAAAATTTGAAAGATCCCCATTATCTTGAAATCTTCCACCCTCGGAAAACGGTAGTAACCTTCAACTGATCTGTGCCCATCATGATGTATAAGCCTCAATCAGGTCACCCCTCAACCTCCTATGCACAAGTGACAAAAGTCCCAGCTTATCCAGCCACTCCTTGTATCTCAAACCATCCATTCCCAGCGACATCCCGGTAAATCTCTGCTGAACCCTCTCCAGATTAATATTATCCTTCCTATAACAGTGCGACCAGACTAGGCACAGTACTTCAGGAGATGCCTCCCCGACATCCTGTACAACGTGAAAATGACATACCAACTCCCAAACTCAAAGGTCTGAGCAAAGAAGGTAATGAACTAAATGCCTTCCCAAACATCCTGTCTATATGTGACACAATCTTCAAAGACTTGTATCTGATGGCCTAGTCTCTGTTCTGCAACACTACCAAAGGTCCTAATTTAAATTGTATAAATCCTGCCCTTGTTTGTTTTACCAAAAAACATTGTCTCGAATTTCTGCAAATTAAACACAATCTGCCACACCACAGACCAGTGATTGATATCAACACCCCACCTCCACACAAACCTGACATGTTTTGAAAGACCCTCCCATCTCCAGGAGGCCTACAAACTCTGGCCTTTATTTTCTCAAAGATCCTGAGCTTGGTTTACCTTGTGAGGGAAGTAGGAGGGGGTTGGGGGTGGATTGCAGATCAGCCGATGGTGAGGAGACTCAATGTCTTCAGAAAAGAGTGGTTGCCATGGATACATGTATGGGCCCTAGTTATGCCTGTTTCTTCATGGGGTACGTGGAACATTCTTTTTTCCACTCCCATTTTAGCCCCCCACCCATAACTCTTTCTCCAATGCATCAATGATATCCTCGGTACTGCTTCTCTCTCTCATCTGGAGTTGGAAAACTTCAAATATGTTGCTTTCACATTCCACCCTGCCCTCACTTTCAACTGGTTTACCTCTGACCCTTCGCTTCCCTTCTTCAACATTTCCGTTTCCATTTCTGGGGATAGACTGGCCACTAAATATCCATTACAAACCCACAGACTCCCACAGCTGCCTGGACTATAAATCCTCACAACCCACTTCCTGCAAAGACGCCATCCCATTCTCTCATTTCCTCTGTCTCAGTCAAATATGTTCAGATGAAGCCAACTTCGACAAGGGAACCTCTGACATGCCCACCTTCTTCCTCAACCGAGGATTCCCCAGCTCCGTTGTCAGCAGGGCCCTCAACTAGGTCCGACACATCTCCTGCACTTCTGCCCTCACTCCTTTTCTTCCCTACCGCAACAGGATAAGGTTCCTCTTATCCTTACCTACCATCCCACTGGCATCCACATCCAGAAGATCATCAGACGCCATTTCCACCACTTTCAATGAGATGCCACCAGCAGATACATATTGCCCTCCCCTCCCATGTCTGCCTTCTGCAGGGACCATTCCCTCTGGAACACCCTGGTCCCCACTTCCTTCACCCCCAACACCTCCTCATAGCCCGACGCCACCTTCCCCTGTAACTGGCGAAAGTGCACCACCTGCCCATTTACCCCCAGTATCACCAAACATACCTTCCAGGTGAAGCAACACTTCACCCGCACTTCCCAGAATCTAGGCTACTGCATGCACTGCTCACAATGTGGTTTCCTCTACATTGGGGAAACGAAGTGTAGAGTTGGCGAACGCTTTGGAGAATATCCATGTTCTGCTCGCAAAAAAAAGATCCTGAACTGCCTGTTGACTGCCACTTCAACGCACCACCCTCCTCCCTGGCCAACATCTATCTCTGGCTTGCTGCATTGTTCCAGCGAAACACAACGCAAGCTGGAGGAACAACACCTCAGTTTCCACTTGGGGACCCTGCAGCCCTCCGGACTCAGTATTGAGTTCAATAATTTTAGGACCTAAACTCTCCCATGTCCCACACCCCACTGCACACACCAGGCCTTGTTACCACATACCCTGCCATTACACACTCCCTGTTGTTAGTCACTAACAGTCCCTATTATCAACTACTCACCCTCCCAGCTTGATTGTTAGCAACTCCTTTGTCTGTCCAACTCCTCTCTCTCTCTTTCGGCCCTATTGCATCATTTACTCTCTACCCGAACCTCTCCCTATTTTTGGCATATACACTGACATTTTCCCAGCTGCATTCACTTCTGAGGAAGCGTCACTGGACCCCAAACATTAACTCTGTTTTTTTTTCCCTTCACAGATGCTGCCAGGCCTGCTGAGCTTTCCCAGAAATTTTGCTTTTGCTCCGAGAACATAATTTGTGGCCTTGTAACATTTAATGGTTTTAGGAGGAGGCTGTCGCACGTTAAAGGTGGGAAATAGTGATCTGCAATATGATCTTTTGGGGTTGGAAACATGCTCTTTTGTCATCTCTGGTGTTCAGTAATGTCTAATCGAGGTTTTTCATCGAGCAGAATATTTCTGGAGAATTTATGCCCCGAACATTGCAGTCTCCAGACATTGTAGGAGCTGCTAATGCTGTGGAATCTGAGATAACAAGGTGTAGAGCTGGATGAACACAGCAGGCCAAGCAGGATCAGGGGAGCAGGAAAGCTGACATTTCAGGCCTGGACCCTTCTTTAGAAATGGGGGTGGGGAAGGGGATTCTGAAATAAATAGACAAAGAGAGGGTGGGCGAGGTAAATGGAAGATGGATAAATGAGCAGATAGGTGGAGAGGAGACAAATAGGTCAAGGAGGCGGTTATAGAGCCAGAAAAGCACAGTGTAGGTGAGGAGTTAGGGTAGAGGTTGTTCAGTCAAGGGAAGGTGGACAGGTCAAGGAGACAGGTGAGGCATGTAGGTAGGAGGTGGAGGTGGGAGTTGATGTGTTAGGAGTGTATAGGTGGGAGAAAGGATGGTCAGTTTAAGGAGTCAGGGGAGCTGGGCTGGTTTTGGGATGTAGTTGGGCGCGGGGAGATTTTGAAGCTTTTGAAATCCACATTCATACCACTGGGCTGTAGGGTTCCCAAGCGAAATGAGAGTTCTGCAGCCTTTGGGTAGCATCGTTGTGGCACTGGAGGAGGCCCAGGGTGGACATATCATCCAAGGAGTGGGAGGTGGAGTTGAAGTGGTTTGCGACTGGACGGTGTAGTCATTTGTCATGAACCGAGCGTACATGTTCCACAAAGCGGTATCCAAGACCGTTTCCCTGATGTACAGGAGGCTACATCAGTAACAGTGGATACTATATACAACATTAATAGATGTGCAGGTGAACTTCTGTTTGATGTGGAATGTTTTCTTGGGGCCTGGGATGGGATTGAGCGGGGTGGTGTAGGAGCAGATCTAGCACTCCCTGTGGTTGATGGGAATAGTGCTGGGTGTGGTTCGGCTGGAGGGGAGCGTGGAGCAGATAAGGGAGTCACGGAGAGAGTGATCGCTCTGGAAGGCAGATCAGGGTGGGAAGGGAAAAACGGAGTCAGATTGCAGGTGGCAGAAGTGTCGGAGGATGATGCTGTGGATCCTGAGGTTCATGGAGTCGTTCATGAGGAGAAGAGGGATTCTCTTTTGGTTGTTATTGTTAGGAGCGGGTGTTTGGGATGAGTTGTGGGAAACATGAGAGATCCAGTCGACGGGGTTTTTGACAACTGTGGAGGGGAAGTTCTGGGCCTTGAAAAAACGAAGACATCTGGGATGTACGGGAGTGGAATGCCTCATTTCAGGAGCAGATGTGATGGAGGCAGAGGAAATGGGAGTAGAGGATGGAATTTTTGCAGGTCAGTGGGTGAGAGGAGGTTTATGCTGTATAGCTGTGGGAGTCAGTAGGCTTGAAATGCATATCAGTTTCCAGGTGGTAGCCAGAGATGGAAACAGAGAGGCCCAGGAAGGAGCGACAGGAATCAGAGATGCCCAGGTGAACTTAAGGTTGGGGTGGAAGTTGTTGGTGAAGTGGATTATCTGTTTGAGTTCCTCGTGGGATCACGAGGCAGCACTGATAGTCATCAATGTAACGTGGGAAGAGATGGAGTTTAGGGCCAGTGGAGCTTTGGAAGAGGAATTGGTCCACGTAAGCTAGAAAGAGGCTGGCATAGCTTAGGCCCATGAGGGTACCCATGGCCACGTGGTTTGTCTGTAGGAAGTGGGAGGAATTGAAGGCAAAGTTGTTAAGTGTGAGGATGAGTTCGGCTAAGTGGATGAGGGCGTCAGTAGAGAGGGACGAGTCAGGCCTGTGGGACAGGAAGAATTGGTGTTTCGTTAGGCCATCTGCATAGGGAATGCAGGTGTATTGGGGCTGTCCATGCATGGTAAAGATAAGGTGCTAGCGAGTTTTGAGAAGATTTGTAGCTCAGGTTGAGGTTCTGGATGTGAGTTTGCTCGCTGAGCTGGAAGGTTAGTTTTCAGAAGTTTCGTCACCTTGCTTTTTTTTATTTGAAAAAATATACTTTATTCATAGAATGTACAAAAAATAAAACATTTATACACCTACCCAGTCATGCAAGCCGCTCCGGGTTACCCGGGGGTACGTGCACCAACTAAAGGAAAAAATAAACAAAACAGAGAAAAAAAAACAAAGCAAAGAAACCGCCCCGGCAGTCGCCACCCCGCACAGTCCCAGTTGGCCCCCAGACCAGTTGGGGAAGGTGCCAGCTGGGCCCAGTTACCAGATAGGGTTCTTTTCCCTTTTCTGGACGAGGGGGCTCATACGGTGGTCTTTCCCCACCGCGCCTTGGCGGCGGCTGCCCCAAGCTTTAGCGCATCCCTCAGCACGTAGTCCTGGACCTTGGAGTGTGCCAGTCTGCAACACTCGGTCGGGGTCAGTTCTTTTCAGCTGGCAGACCAGCAAGTTGCGGGCAGACCAAAGAGCGTCTTTCACCGCATTGATGGTCCTCCAGGCGCAGTTGATGTTGGTCTCTGAGTGTGTCCCCGGAAACAGCCCGTCGAGCACGGAGTCACGCGTCACGGAGCTACTCGGGACGAACCTCGACAAATACCACTGCATCCCCCTCCAGACCTCCTGCGCATAGGCACACTCCAGAAGGAGGTGATCGACAGTCTCGTCCCCCCCGCAGCCACCTCGAGGGCAGCGTGCAGTGGTGCAGAGAATCCGGGCATGCATAAAGGATCTCACTGGCAGAGCCCCTCTCACCGCCAGCCAAGCAATGTCCTGTGCTTGTTTGAAAGCTCTGGCGATGAGGCATTCTGCCAAACGACTTTGGCAGTCTGCGTGGGGAACCACACGACGGGATCCACCCTCTCCTTTTCCCGAAGGGTCCCGAGGATACTACGTGCTGACCACTGCCTGACGGCCTAGTGGTCAAAGGTGTTTCCCTTCAAAAATTTCTCCACGAAGGACAGGTGGTAGAGGACGGTCCAACTACTCGGAGCGTTCCGCAGCAACGAGGCCAGGCCCATCCTTCGCAACACCGGGGACAGGTAGAACCTCAGTAAGTAGTGACACTTGGTGTTTGCGTACTGAGGATCTACGCACAGCTTGATGCAGCCGCACACAAAGGTAGCTGTCAGGGCGAGGGTGGCGTTCGGTACGCCCTTTCCCCCATTTTCCAGGTCTTTGTACATGGTGTCTCTGCGGACCCGGTCCATCCTCGACCCCCAAATGAAGTGGAAGATGGCCCGGGTGACCGCAGCGGCACAGGTCCGGGGAATAGGCCAGGCCTGCGCCACATACAACAGTACCGAAAGCCCCTTGCACCCGACAACCAGGTTCTTACCCGCAATGGAGAGGGACCGGAGCGTCCACCTGCCCAGCTTCTGCTTCAATTTGGCGATACGCTCCTCCCAAGTCTTAGTGCATGCCCCAGCTCCACCAAACCAAACACCCAGCACCTTCAGGTAGTCTGTCCTGACGGTGAAGGGGATGAAGGAGCGGTCGTCCCAGTTCCCGAAGAACATGACCTCGCTCTTACCCCTATTGACTTTGGCACCCGAGGCCAGTTCAAACTGGTCACAGATGTCCAATAGTCTACTCACCGACCGACGATCGGTGCAGAAGACGGCGACATCGTCAATGTACATGGAGGTCTTGACCTGAAGGCCTCCGCTGCCTGGGATAGTCACGCCCTTCAGGCTCACATCCTTCCTGATGGAGGCGGCAAAGGGCTCCACACAGCACATGAACAAGGCAGGAGAGAGCGGGCAGCCCTGCCTGACTCCAGATCTAACAGGAAAACTGTCTGATACCCACCCGTTGATCGAGACTGTGCCAACGATGTTGGCGTAGAGCAGCCGGATCCAATTGCGGATGCCCTCCCCGAACCCCAATTTGGAGAGGACGTCCCTCATGTAAGCATGAGAGACCCTGTGGAAGGCCTTCTCCTGGTCCAGGCTGACGAGGCAGGTGTCCACCCGCCTGTCCTGTACGTAGGCGATCGTATCACTGATGAGCGGGAGGCTGTCAGCGATCTTCCTGCCCGGCACAGCACAGGTTTGGTCAGGGTGAATCACTGACTCCAGGACAGACCTGACCCGGTTGGCAATGACCTTGGCCAGGGTTTTGTAGTCCACGTTCAAAAGCGAAATGGGACGCCAATTCTTAATTTCTTCCCTCTCCCGCTTCCTCTTGTAAATGAGGGTGATGATGCCCTTCCTCATGGACTTGCACATTTCCCCTGCCCGAAGCGCACTATCGTACACCTCCAGCGGGTCCTGGCCGACCAGGCCCCACAGAGCGGAATACAGCTCGACCGGTAAGCCATCGCTTCCGGGAGTCCTATTCCTCTGCAAGGACTTGAGGACTCTGGCCAGCTCGTCCAGGGATATCGACCGGCCCAGCCACTCCCTCGTGCCGTTGTCTAAGACCTCCATGATAGACGACAGGAACGACTCCAAGGCCGTGCTGTCCGTGGGCTTTGTGTCGTACAGTCCGGCAGAGAAGGATCTGCTGATCCTCAAAATGTCGTGCCGCGACGACGTCACCGAGCCATCGTCCTCCTTCAGCCGGCTAAGCACAGAGTTCTCTTTGTGCACCTTCTGAAAGAAGAAACGCGAGCACGTCTCGTCCTGCTCCATGGAGCGGACCCTAGACGGGAAGATTATCCTGGAGGCCTCCACAGCGAAGAGCGAGGCTTGCTGGCCGCTCACCTCGCGGAGGTCCTCCGTGACATCAACCCCCATCAACTGCAGAAGGAGCATGTTCTGCACCCTTTTCTGGAGTCGCGACAGCTTTCCCGCCTCTCTCTTGCCTTCTGAACACCCTTGAGGACAAAGAACCTCTTGATGTTCTCCTTCACTGTCTCCCACCAGTCGCCTGGAGACTCAAAGAGGGGTTTCACGGTTCTCTAACCAGCATACTCCCTCTTAAGTTCCTCGACGTTCTCTGGGATCAACAGAGTCGTGTTGAGCTTCCACGTCCCCTTGCCAGCCGGCTGGTCGTCCTGTAAGTGACAGTCGGCCAGCAGGAGGCAGTGGTCAGAGAAGAACACCGGCTCGACGCCAGTGGACGTCACCGAGAACGTCCGTGACACAAACAGGAAGTCTATCCTTGAGCGGATAGACCCGTCTGGCCACGACCAGGTGTACCTTTGCTGCGCTCCGTATGCAGGGGTGCTGAAGACGGCGAGCAGCTTGGCGTCCTTCACCGTGCCCATCAGGAATCTGGACGTGACGTCCAGTTGACTCCCCCCACCCGTTGTCCCCACGCCGGATCTTCCATCTGCATTAATGATGCAGTTGAAGTCTCCGCCTAGGATGACCGGCCTGGACGTAGCCAGCAGGGGTGGAAGCCGCTGCAGGACGGCCAACCGCTCACTCCGTACCGCTGGGGCGTCCACATTGATCAGCCTCAGGGGAGCATTTCTGTAGGTGATGTCAGCCACTAGGAGGCGCCCCCCCCACCACCTCCTGAACTTGAGAGATGGTGAAGTCGCGCCCCCGCAGCAGAATAGCCAGGCCTGAGGAGCGACAGTCGTTGCCCCCCGACCAGATCGAAGGCCCACAGGTCCAGGCGCCTGACCATTTCCCGTACCTGCCGAGGTGCAGTATCCCGCACTCCTGCAGAAACAGGAGGTCCGCCTTGAAGGTGGTCAGGTAGGCCAACGTGGACACACATCTCGCGGTTGACCTGACGCTGCGCACATTAATGCTCGCAACTCGTACCCCCATTTTGGGCAGTGACCACAGTACTCTCCCCAAGTCCAAGGTCCAGCCCCTCCATCTGTCCCTTCATGCCCATTGCCCGGGCTAACTGCTGGACGCTCTCCGGGCTCAGGAAACCGTCCGTGCTGCCTTCCAGGTGGCATCCCCCCGTCAGGGGTGCGGAGGCAGGAGGGTCCGGCTCCGGGTCAGGCTGGGGACGTGCTGTTTCCTCCTTCCCGCCTGGAAGTTCCACGGGGCCCTCCGCTGCTCCAGCGGCACTTGACTGGGTGTCGGAGGGAGCCTCAGGACGCCTCCCGTCATGTGGAAGCGGGGTGCTGCTTTCCTCTCTGAATCCTCGTCAGAGGAGCTCTTATAGCCCCCCTGTAGCTGCCTCTTCCCGCCTGATGGTTGCGGTTCCTGGGCCCGTCGATGCACCTTCCTCCTCACTTTCCGGACTGTTGTCCATTCCCCTGGGTCGCCTGTCGCCGCCTCCATTGGCTCCGGGTTGTCGGTGGGGGGGGGGAATCAGAGCCTGCAGGGGTGCTTTGCTGGCCTCGGGCCCATCCTGCAGGGCTGGGCCCTCCTGCACGGCCTGGCCCTCCTGCACATTAGTGGGGTCCTTTCTGGGCCCTGGTGCCTTCCTCTCCTCCGGGGGAGCTGGCCCCGCATTTCCCCTGCCGGTGGTACCCCGCCGCGGGCATGCCCTGTAGAAGTGGCCCGCTTCCCCGCAAAGGTTGCAGCTTCTCTCTCGTGGGCAATCCTTTGCAAGGTGTCCCTCCTCCCTGCAGTCGGCCGCCACGTGACCTGACCTACCACAGGCATGGCAGACTTTAGGTTGCCCTGCATAGGTCAGGTAGCCCCTGCTCCCGCCGATCGCGAAGCTGGACGGTGGGTGTGCGACATTTCCGTCTGCGCCCATCCTCAGCGTCACCTTGACCTGCCTCTTACTCGTCCAGATGCCAAAGGGGTCCATGATGTCAGTTAGGTCCCCTACCACCTTCACATACCTTCCGAGGAAGGTCAGGACATCAACTGCTGGCACATGCGGGTTGTACATGTGTACAGTCACCATACGGCTCCTCTGTGCTGGCATCACAAACAGCGGGACAGCGGTCAATACAGAGAGGGGGCCCCTCACCTCCTTTCTCCTTGAAAACCTCCAGGAAGCACTCGCAAAGCTTGAAACTCCTGAAGGTCACGTCGTAAACACCTGCTCTGGGGAAATCCTGCAGGCAGTAAATGTCCACAGCAGCGAACCCACAACAGTCCAACAGGACCCTCTTCACGAAGAAGGTGCGGTCCACAGGTGCACCTTCATCCACCTTCTTTACAGAAACACGCATGGTGTTCCGGACGCCCTGACCTTGGGCACGAGCACTTGCGACAGCTATCGTTGCAGGTTGGCTGCTCCCCTGAACCAGCGTTAGGCCGAAGCCAGCATTAAGATCCACGGGTCGCAAGGGTGCACAGCCAACCCGACGTCCTCCTTTCACCTCCAAGACAGCACTCTCCTCCTCCCGGCCCACAAGAGAGTGGGTCTTTATTGTGTTCCAGATGTAAGCTGGTTCACTGAGCTTGCCGGTTTGTTCCCAGATGTTTTGCCACCATTCCAGGTAACATCAACAGTGAGACTCCGATGAAGCGCTGGTGTTATGTCCCGCTTTCTATTTTTCTGGTTAGGTTTCCTTGGGTTGGTGATTTCATTTCCTGTGTTGGTGATGTCATTTCCTTTTCTTTTTCTCAGGGGATGGTAGATTGGCTCCAAATCAATATGTTTGTTGATGGAGTTCTGGTTGGAATGCCATGCTTCTAGGAATTCTCGTGCATGTCTCTGGCTTGTCCTCGGATGGATGTGTTGTCCCAATCAAAGTGGTGTCCTTCCTCATCTGTATGTAAGGATACGAGTGATAGTGGGTCATGTCGTTTTGTGGCTAGTTGATGTTCATGTATTCTGGTGGCTAGCTTTCTGCCAGTTTGTCCAATGTAGTCTTTGTCACAGTTCTTGCAAGGTATTTTGTAGACATGAAATGACATCACTAACCCAAGGAAACCTAACCAGATAAATAGAAAGCGGGACTTAACACCAGCGCTTCGTCAGAGGCTCACTGATGATGTTACCTAGAATGGTGACGAAACGTCTGAAAACTAACCTTCCAGCTCAGCGAGCAAACTCACACCCAAAGATAAGGTGTTGGGGACCAGGGAATCAGAAGTTTTGGAGGAGGTGGAAGGCTTGAAGGGCGTCATCGGTATAGGAGGGGAGATCTTGAATCAAGGGGGAGAAAATGGAGTTGAGGGAAGTGGAGATAAGTTCAGTGGGGCAGGAGCAGGTGGATATAATGTGTTGACCAGGGCAGTCAGATTTGTGGATTTTGGGAAGGAGATGGAAACAGGCAGTACGGGTTGGGGAACGATGCACTTGGGGGCCGTGGGTCACCTGAAGTGATGAGGTTGTGGATGGTCTGGGAGATGATGTTTTCGTGGTCAGGACTGGAGTCATGTTCCTGGGGTGATCGAAGGAGGTGCCAAAGAGCTTCCCTGGCCTCAGTGATGTAGAGGTCAGCGCGCCATACTACAACTGCACCCTCCTTGTCTGCAGGTTTTGTAGTGTGGTTCGGGGTTGGATTGATGGGAGCAGAGGGCTGCATGTTCTGTGGGGGAGAATTTGGAGTGGGTGAGAGGGGTGGAGAGGTTGAGGCGATTGATGTCTCGATGGTAGTTGAAAATGAAGAGATTGCGGGAGGATGGGAGGCCTTGGGATGGTATCCAGGACGAGGGGGTGTGTTGGCAGTAGGAGAAGGGGTCAGTAGAGGGACGGTTAAAGACAGTAGCCATTGCTAGTCAAGCAATTAAAGATGTTAATATTTTATCTCTTTGGCACAGCACATGCACTCGACATCTTGCAGTTGAGGCAATTGCCTTGCATTTTTTCAACACTGAAAAATCTTCCCTGTGTATTGCAGTAAACCGAAACAGAATTTGACAAACTCAAACTCATCTGAAAGCTGGCATGCAAAATGTGACTCAAAATCTGGGCATGACTTCGGTCTTGTGTAACGGGTAGCGCCAATGCCTCTGTGCCAGAGCTCTGGATTCGTTTCCCATCCCTGAACCTGTGGTAATGTCACTAGCTCTGGACCAGAAGTTCTGGATTCAAGTCCTGCCAGTCACAGAGGTGTGTTACAGCATGGCAGAACAGGTTGATGAGCAAATATACAGGAGAGTAATGTTGCAGATTGAGGGGAATCGCATGTGGAGGTAGTGTTTGAATACTGTATATCTCTATGTCTCTATGACTCTCTGTCTGTATACTTCATTCTAGTCCTGTGTAACTCCAGAGCAGAGAAGAATGATCTCCTATCTCATTATAGCAAACGTGACTGTTTGAATGGGGATTTCCTTTCCCTCTGTAACAGCCCCGAGGGTGAGAGAACAACACACGGGATAGGAGCTGCAGTTGGCCATTCGGACCCTCGAGCCTAGTCCTTAATTTCGAAAGATCACGGCTGATCTGTTTGTGGCTGAACACTCCTTTCCTGTTTATTTCGCATGAATATTGACTCTGCTGATCATCAAAGGTCAGTTGAAGTCAGCATTAAATATGTTTAATAATCGAGTCTTCAATGTTCCCTGGGGTTGACAACACGACATACAGCACAGTATAATAGAGAGAGATATATTCTTATCTCAATCTTATTTGGGAGACACCTTAAAATGTGTTAACCTCTCATTACTTTGGAAATAGTGACCACAATTCCGTAAATTTTAGAATACTCATGGAAAAAGATGAGAGTGGTCCAAAATTAAGAGTTATAACCTGGAGGAAGGCCAACTGTACCAAAATTCGGCAAGATCTGAGGAATGTAGATTGGGAGAAACTGTTTGAAGGTAAATCCACATTTGACATTTGGGAGGTGTTTAAAGAGAGGATGATTAGTGTGCAGTCGAGAAATGTTCCTGTGAAAAAGAGGGATAGAAATGGCAAGATTAGGGAAGCATCGATGACAGGTGAAATTGTGAGGCTAACTAAAAGGAAAAAGGAAGCATACGTAAGATCTAGGTGACTGAAGACAAACAAAACTTTGGAAGAATATCGGGAATGTAGGTCGAATCTGAAACGGGAAATTTAGAGGGTGAAAAGGGGACATGAGTTATTTTTAGCAAAGATGGTTAAGGGAAATCCCAAAGTTTTTTTTGTTCATATATAAAGAGCAAGAGGGTAACTAGAGAAAGTACTGGCCCACTGAAAGGCAAAGAAGAAGAGTTATGCTTTGTGTCAGAGAAAATGGGTGACATTCTTAACGGGTACTTTGCAACGGTATTCATTAAGGAGAGAGACATGATGGATGTTGAGGATAGAGATAGATGTTTGCTTACTCTAGGTGAAGTCGGCATAAGGAGGGGGGAAGTGTTGGGTATCCTAAAAGGCATTAAAGTGGACAAGTCCCCAGGCCCGGATGTGATCTATCCCAGGTTATTGAGGGAAGCGAGAGAGGAAATAGCCAGGGCCTTTACAGATTTGTTTGCAGCATCCTTAGACACGGGTGACATCCCAGAGTACTGGAGAATTGCTAATGTTGTCCCCTTGTTTAAGGAGGGTAACAGGGATAGCCCAGGTAATTTTCAACCAGTGAGCCTGGCATCAGTGGTAGGGAAGCTACTGGAGAAGATACTGAGGGATAGGATCTATTCCCATTTGGAAGAAAATGGGCTTATCAGTGATAGGCAACATGGTTTTGTGCTGGGAAGGTCATGTCTTACCAAATTAATGGAATTGATTGAAGACATGGCAAAGTTGATTGATGAGGGAAAGGCTGTAGATGTCATATACATAGACTTCAGTGAGGTGTTTGATAAGGTTCCCCATGGCAGGCTGATGGAGAAAGTGAAGTTGCATGGGGTCCAGGGTGTTCTAGATAGATAGATTAAAAAAAACTGGCTAGGCAACTGGAGACAGAGAGTAGTAGTGGATGGGGGTTTCTCAAATTGGAGTCCTGTGACCAATGGTGTTCCACAGGGATCTGTGCTGGGACCACTGTTGTTTGTGACATACGTAAATGATTTGGAAGAAAGTATAAGTGGACTGATTAACAAGTTTTCAGATGACACGAAGATTAGTGGAGTAGCGGATAATGAAGGGGACTGTTAGAGAATACAGCAGAATAGAGATAGATTAGAGAGTTGGGCGTATAAATGGCAGGTGGAGTTCAATATGGGCAAATGCGAGGTGATGCATTTTGGAAGTTCTAATTCAAGAGCAACGATACAGGAAATGTAAAAGTCCTAGGGAAAATTGATGCACAGAGAGGTCTGGGTGTTCAGGTCCATTGTTCCTGAAGGCAGCAAGTCAGTTCAAAAGAGTGGTCAAGAAGGGCAGATGGCATGCTTTCCTTCATTGGCCGCAGTATTGATTACAAGAGTGGGCAGGTCATGTTGCAGGTGTATAAGACATTGGTTTGGCCATATTTAGAGTACTGCGTACAGTTCCGGTCATCACATTACCAAAAGGATGTGGATGCTTTGGACGGGGTGCAGAGGAGGTTCACCAGGATGTTGCCTAGTATGGAGCGTGCTAGCTATGAAGGAAGTTTGATTAGATTAGGATTACTTTCAATAGAAATACAGAGATTGACGGGGGACCTGATTGATGTCTACAAAATCACAAGGCAGAGAGACGAGGTGGGTAGCAAGAAGCTTTTTTTCCCAGAGCGGGGGATTCACTTACTCGAGGTCATGAGCTCAAAGTGAGAGGATGAAAGTTTATTGGAGATATGCGGAGAAAGTTCTTTATACAGAGGGTGGTGGGTGCCTGGAATGCATTGCCAGCAGAGGTGGTAGACGCAGACATGGTAGTGTCTTGGAAGATGTATCTGGACTGGTACGTGGATGGGCAGGGAGTAAAGGAATATAGATCCTTAGAAAATAGATAACAGGTTTAGACAGAGGATCTCGATCAGCGCAGGCTTGGAGGGCAGAAGGGCCTGTTCCTGTGCTGTAATTTTCATTGTTGTTTGAAATGTAGAGTAGAAATAATTAGTTATTTTCAATTTGGAAAGCTGCATCTACTGGAATTCCTCAGGGATCGGTGTGAAGTCATCAACAGTTTACAAACTAGATTATTGGTTTGAATCAGGAGCTGATAGGATTGGAGCTCAATTTGGTAGCTCACGAGCATATTCACCCAATAAGATGTCAAGTGGAGGCAGAGCATCTACAAAGGGCTGTAGACAGGGGATATTGGTGAGCAAACTTTTGGCATTGCAAATAAAACAGTACAGTGTGGGTTATGGGAAGTTTGTGTTTTGGGGAAGGGATAAAAGAGCAGTAAGAGCATAAGACATAGGAGTGGAAATAAGGCCATGCGGCCCATCAAGTCCACTCTGCCATTTAAATCATGGCTGATGGCATTTCAACTCCACTTCCCTGCACTCTCCCCACAACCCTTGATTCCTTGTGAGATCAAGAATTTGTCGATCTCTACCTTGAAGGCATCTAACGTCCCGGCCTCCGCTGTACTCTGTGGCAATGAATTACACAAGCCCACCACTCTCTGAATGAAGAAATGTCATCTCATTTCCGTTTTAAACTTACCCCCTCTAATTTTAATTCTGTGCCCACGGGTCCTAGTTTCCCCGCCTAACAGAAACAACTTCCCAGCGTCCACAATTTCTAAGCCATACATTAACTTGTAAGTTTCTATTAGATCTCCCCTCAACCTTCGAAACTCTAATGAGTACAATCCCAAGATCCTTAGCCGTTCATCGTATGTTAAACCTACTATTCCAGGGATCATCCATGTGAATCTCCCTGCACACGCTCCAGGGCTAGTACGTCCTTTCGGAGGTGTGGGGCCCACAATTGGACACAGTATTCTAATTGGGGCCTAACTAGAGCTTTACAAAGTCTCAGAAGCACATCGCTGCTTTTATATTCCAACCCTCTTGAGATAAACGACAACATTACATTTGCTTTCTTAATCACGGACTCTACCTGCAAGTTAACTTTTAGAGAGTCATGGACTAACACTCCCAAATCCCTTTGTACTTCTGCTGTACGAATTTTCTCTCCATTTAGAAAATGGTCTTTGCCTGTATTCTTTTCCCCAAAGTGCAAAATCTCGCATTTGCTCACATTGAATTTCATCAGCCATTTCCTGGACCACTCTCCTAAACTGTCTAAATCTTTCTGCAGCTTCCCCATCTCTTTGAAACTCCCTGCCTGTCCACCTATCTTCGTATCATCGGCAAACTTCGCCAGAATGCCCTCAGTCCCTTCATCCAGATCATTGATATCTAAGGGCAACAGCTGCGGCCCCAACACTGAACCCTGCAGGACACCACTCGTCATCGGTTGCCATTCCAAAAAAGAGCCTTTTATCCCAACTGTCTGCCTTCTGCCAGACAGTCAACCCTCAATCCACCCAATAGTTCACCTCGGACACCATGGGCACTCACCTTGCTCAGCAGTCTCCCGGGAGGCACCTTTTCAAAGGCCTTTTGGAAGTCTAGATAGATAACATCCACTGGGTTTCCCTGGTCCAACGTACTTGTTACCTCTTCAAATAATTCTAACAGGTTTGTCAGGCACGGCCAACCCTTACTAAATCCATGCTGACTTGTTCTAATCTGACCCTGCACTTCCAGGAATTTAGAAATATCAGCCTTAACCCTTTCTTAAACAAAGGGGTTACAACAGCAATTTTCCAATCATTTGGGACTTTCCCTGACTCCAGTGACTTTTGAAAGATCACAACCAAAGCCTCTGCTACTTCCTCAACCACCTCCCTCAGAGCTCTAGGATGTAGCCCATTGGGGCCAGGAGATGCATCAATTTGTAGGCCTTTTTTAGTGCCTACCATACTCAACTCGGCCCCCTGACTCTCGCTAATTGTTGGCATACTACTCATGTCTTCCACCGTGAAGACTGACAATATACTTATTAAGTGCTTCAGCTACTTCCTTATCTCCCATCACTAGCCTTCCAGCATCAACTTGGAGCGGCGCAATGTCTACTTTTGCCTCATGTTTTTTTTCTTGTGTATTGAAAGCAGCTTTTACTATCATTTCTAATATTACTAGCTAGCCTACCTTCATATCTGATCCTCTCCTTCCTTATTGCTCTCTTTGTTATCCTCTGTTTTTGTAGCCTTGCCAATCTTCTGATTTCCCAGTGCTCTTGGCCACTTTATAGGCTGTCTCTTTTTCTTTGATACATTTCCTGACTTCCTATGTCATCCATGGCTGTCTAATCCCACCCCGGATAATCTTTCTTTTCTTTGGGGTGAACCTCTGTACTGTGTCCACAATTACACCCAGGAACTCCTGCCATTGTCGGTCTACTGTCTTCCCCGCTAGGCTCTGCTTCCAGCTGATTTTCATCAATTCCTCTCTCATGCCCCTGTAATTACCTTTATTTAACTGTAACACCATTACATCCGATTTTGCCTTCTCTCTTTCAAACTGCAGACTGAAATTACCATATTATGATTGCTGCCTCCTAATTGTTTCCTGACTTTAAGGTCCTTTATAAAGTCTGGCTCATTACATAGCACTAAGTCCAGAATAGCCTGCTCCCTTGTGGGCTCCATCAAGCCACCCTGCAAACATTCCATGAATTCTCTTTTTTTGGATACACCGTCAACATTATTCACCCAGTCCACCTGCATACTGAAATCCCCCATGATCACCATGACCTTGCCTTTCTGACATGCCCTATTTATTTACCAGTGCATCTTGCACCGCTGGTCCTGATCACTGTTAGGAGATCTGTACATAACTCCCATTACGTTTTTTATTGCCGTTGTTGTTCCTCAACTCCATCCACACAGACTCCACATCCTCTGACCCTATGTCATTCACTGCTGTAGATTTAATTTCATTCTTAACTAACAAGGCAACCCCACCCCCTCTGCCCACCTCCCTGTCTTTTTGATATGTTGTGAATCCTTGGATGTTTAACTGCCAGTCTTGAACTCCCTGCAACCATGTCTCTGTGATGCCTACCACATCATAATCATTTAGGAGTATTTGTGCTGTTAATTCATTGACTTTGTTGCAAATACTACGAGCATTTAGATAAAGTGACTTAATGCTAACTTTCTTATTATTGGTAGAGATATCAGAAATCCTAAGATGTCTTCAGCTTTCCTTCCTCTTTGCTGTATTCCTAGTCTGCCTCGAGCTTAAACCCAGCTGTACACAGACTATCCTCTTGCTTATCTTTCCATTTAACTCCATACTCCCTGTCACTTTCACAGTCAATATATTATATGACTGGAGAAGGAACGCGGAGGTCAGTGCTACAGAGGTATTTGTGAGTCCTGGTACATAATCAATTAATATTATTCTGAAAATGTAGCAAGTGAATTGGAAAGTGAATTGAATGATGCTGTTTCTTGCAAAGGTGCCGGGTATGACCTTAGGCATGTTTCCCTGCATCTGTACAGGGCATTGCTGAGACCACATTTCATGCGTTGTGTGTGGTTATGATGCCCTAAACTGAAAAAAAAAACACAACTGTGTTTGAAAATTTTCAAAAATAGATCCCTGTACACTGTCCTAGGATGAAAACATTAAGTTATGGAGGATTAACAGTTCAGGCCTGAGAATGAGAAATGTTCTTCTTGACGATACACGATTTTGAAGAGAGTGTAGCTGGTGAATACTGATGGATATTTCCTCGTGTATGGGAAAATAAAACTGAGGAATTAATTTTAAAAATAAACCAGGTTCTGAGCAAGGTTCACTGGGCCAGAAACATTAACTCTGTCTTCCGTTCATAGATGCTCCCAGCCTGCTAAACTTTTCATGTAATTTCTGTGTTTATTTAGGAATAAGACACATTCGTTTCAACACAGATATTGTGAATACATTAAGCATTTTATTTTTAAATTACGCAGGCACATTTACACATATATTTAACTCAAATAGTCCCATTTGATGCTGAGCAAATGGCTCTGTGTACGGCAGCAGCAATGATGCACTGACATGGAGCAGGAAATGTGGCGGAAACATATAGTTCGGACAAAGTTCAAGGAGACCTCACATATTCCAGTTTGGGATTGAATAATGTTATCGTGTGATTCAACTCAGAGAGGGAAAAATAATGTAACCCCCATGTTTAGCAACAGCCTATTGCTCCCTCTCTCTTTCCTTCTTCCTCATCACAGCAATGTATGAGAGCTAAACACCGGTCAGCCATCTTTACCGCTCGTGGAGGGTTCATGATTAGGATTCACTGGAATCTCCCACTGCTGGAAGCAAAGGGAAGTCAGCCAAATCTAACTGTTCTGGGAAGTAATCCCACTGTCAACAAATTGTGCAAACAGGACATATTTGGAAACAGAATAACATTTGGAACAATCTCACATTTTTCGTGTGTGTGTGTGTGTGTGTGTGTGTGTGTGTGTGTGTGTGTGTGTGTCATTACTTTTACTAAAGGAAAATATCAATGTACATATTTGCAGGCCAAAACTGTTTGACAGTCTTCTTTCCATCATAGCTTGAGTAAATTTATTTTGGTCATAAACATGCATTTTAGCAGATTAAAGAAAACTGACTGACTTGTTCCGAGCACCAACCCTGACCCAGTCTGAGAT
This sequence comes from Stegostoma tigrinum, assembly GCF_030684315.1. Classification (NCBI taxonomy): domain Eukaryota; kingdom Metazoa; phylum Chordata; class Chondrichthyes; order Orectolobiformes; family Stegostomatidae; genus Stegostoma; species Stegostoma tigrinum. The sequence goes on from NW_026728819.1 coordinate 1,192,582, forward strand.
CTGTATCATTGGCCATATTACCAACTTGGTGGCGTTTAAAATTTGCTGCGACCAGTGGAGGAGAGGGACTGGAAAAGGAAACAATGACCAGCCATGTCAGGGAACCATAGACCAGTGAGCCTGACATGAGAGCTGGGTAATTGTTGGAGGGGATTCTGAGGGAAAGGAGTTACATGCAATTGGAAAGGTAAGCATTGATCAGAGACAGTCAACAGGGCTTTGTGTGGTGGAAAACATGTCTCATGAACTTGATTATTTTGAATAAGTGATAAAGAAGGTTGATGAAGGCATTGCGGCAGACGTTTTTTGTATGCACTTCTGAAAGGTGTTCGATCAGATTCTGAATGGCAGACAGATTTGAAATTGTAGTTCACATGGGATCCAAGCAGAGCTAGCCAATTGAATTCAAAATTGGCGTGAAGGAATAGGATTGTTTTATATACTGGAGACCAGTGGCCAGCGATGTGACGCAAGTGTCAGTGCTGAGTTCACTGCTTTCCATCATTAATATAAAGGATTTGGATGTGAATATCAGAGACATGGTTCGTAAGTTTACACATGACATCAAAAAGTGGTGTAATGGACAGTGGTGAGGATTATCTCAGAGTGCAATGGGGCATTGATCAGATGGGCCAGTGGGCCAAGTTGTGGCTGATGGAGTTTAATTTAAATAAATGAGAGGTTTTGCGTTTGGTAATGTCAAGCGGGGCAGGACTTATACAGTTAATGCTAGGCCCCTGGGGAGTGTTGCCAGATAAAGAGACCTTGGGTACAGGCACTTAGTTCCTTGGAAGTGGAGTAACAGGTAGACAGGGTGCTGAAGATCACATTTGTCACGCTTGCCCTAATCAGTCAGAGCATTGGGTATAGGGGCTGGGATGGCATATTGCTCCTGTACAGGTCGTTGATGAGGCAGCGTTAAGAATATTGTGTACATTTCGGTTGGCTCTGCTCAAGGAAGGAAGTTGTTAACCTTGAGAGGAGATGAAAAGATTGACAAGCATGTTCCTGGATTGGAGGGTTTTATCTCTCGGGAGACGCTGAATAGTTTGAAGCTTTTTCCCCTGGAGTGTTGGAGGCTGAGGGGTGACATTACAGATGTTTATAAAATCATGAGGAGCATGAATAGCCTGAATAGCCAAGATCTGTTTCCCAGGAGTCAAAAAGTGAAGCGAATATGTTGAAGGTGAGAGGGGAAAGATATAGAAGGGAAGGTGGTGCAACATTTTCATGCAGAGAGTGGTGTGTGTACAGAAAGTGCAGTCAGAAGTGATGGAAACAGGTGCATTTACACAGTTAAATGGAACCTGGATTGGTAAATGAATAGGAAGGGTTTAAATGGATATTGGCCAAATCCTGGAAATGGGAACAGATCAGATAATATATCTGGTCAGTGTGGACATGTTGGACTAAAGGGTCTGTTTCTGTGCTGTGTGAGTTTCTGCTTCTCTAAGATGGAATGGAAGAAATTCTAAATGGGCATTTAGAGTGGGAATTCTCTTCCCCAGAAATCTGTGGTGCCCTTCTGTTTACATTTTTTCAGAGCTACATGAGCAAAATAGTTGACAAATGTTGTGAAAAACCAAAGCCTCGCAAGCTGTTTCCTCAAGTTTTATTACCTAGACAGCTTTGTGCCTCTTGTTCAATCCCTCTCTTAAAATAATCCAGAACAAGATAACCTCATACATTTACAGCATTGTCACATGAGTTCGCACAACGAGCTGTTACACAGGAACCCAGGGAAGCCCAATTCGGCACTTGTCCTGTTGTACAGGCCCTTGATTCATTGATTTTTGAACAGGAGGAGGCCATTCAGCCCCTACAGTCACAGACAAGGAAACAGAGTGAGGTAAACGATGCTCCAACATGCCAAGCAAATGGAGCAGAGGCTGTACAGATAGCCTGCTTTCTGCTGTTCCTCATGCGCCCATTGCTCATGGTACACATGTGGTACTTTAATGCAGTTTTACAGCAGTGAGGTGGGAAGCCTCATGTATTGTGCAAAATCTCAAGGTGGCATCCTCCGAGAAGACAGACTATGAAGATCAGAACGTGATTGGAATGGCTTTCTGTTTCAGAAGTAAGGTATTATGGACAATGTCGGGATTGTAAACAACATGACGTTCAGTATAGAGTCACACTTTAATGTAGGCAGATTTCATTCAAAGTCTGCATTTCTCTCTTAATCGACATGGGTGTCTATGTTATTCAACGTGCAAAATTTACATGTGTTTAAATAGATAAATGACTGAATTTCTCATCATATCAATGTGTCTTTTTGGACATAAGTGTTCACCACCAACCCGAAGTTTTAATGCAATTATCTGTTATTCTTTCACAGCATTACAGATTAAACAGTCAGTTTCCTCATGGTGCCAGCATCTCAGGGATGAGACTGGTGATACTCATTTGCACCCTGCCTGTGGGAAGGTGATCTTCCCTTCTAAAAGAGACGAAAGCTGTACACAGTGACCCTAAATACTCTCTGATCAAGGCTCTACAAGTGCAGAAAGATGGCTTTAGTTCTGCACTTGAGTCATTTACAATGAAGGACAACATATCATTTATTTCCCTCGCTACTGTCTGTACTATTTTGGCGACCTATGATCAAGGACATGCAGGTCACTTTGGATAACAAGTCTTTCCAAACTTGCACCATTTAATCAACACAAAATAAGATGTCTGCTCTTGCTGGGCACATCCAAATTGTTTGTATGCCTTTCAAATTACTGTGGCCCAAACACTGATACATGTGATACACCAAAGTTAACAGCGTTCAGTCGGGAAAAGTCGACTCTCTGTATGGCCTCAACTAAATAATTCTCAATCCATGTAGTATATTCTCCCTCACCCCTGGACTCCGACTTTATTCATTCACCTGTGTGCAACCATATCAAACGTATTCTGGAAATTCAAATACACCACTCCCATTCGTTCTCATGTGTGAATGCTTCAACTATTATATACGTATTACTCAGTCGTACATGCACTGGATAAAGGACCACAACAAATTGCCAAAACAAATAGGAAGGTGTATCTACTTCTGTTGATAATCTAGTTTTCTCAATTTTTACAACTCATCACCCAAATTCGCTCTCTCTTTCTCTGTCTTTCATAAATGTATTACATACATCGAGTTAATAAATACTCCATTCTTTCTCAATGCCGTGTCTCTCACACCTCCCTCTTTCAGTTTAAATATTTTGTTCACGTTTGGATGTGACACGATTATAATTGAGAAATGAAACCACTAAAACAAGTGGGAGGAAGTGGCCAAAGTTAATAGGAATACAATCTTAGCAGGGAAAATTGTGAAGCAGCAATGGAAGATGTTTCTGGGGATTATTTGGATTCAGATCCGAAATTTGTTAATGCTTTAATTAACACATTTACCACGGGTTTATCAAAGATGACGTCCCTTTCCTGAAACTAAGTTGACTTTGTCAAGTCATATTATGATTCCACAAGTGTCTGTTTTTCACAGTCCTCATAAAAGATTTCAATAGTTTCCTCAAAACTGGCATCAAGTTGCCCAAATTTTAATTTTAAGTTGATTTCCCGCCCACTCCAGATTTTATCGGGGATGCAACATCTATTTTCCATTCTGCAGGAAACACAAATCCCAAAATCTTAAGAATTTTGAATGGTAGCCAATAATGCTTTCTGGTAGTTACAAATTATAAATTACATTTGGATAAGTACATGAACAGGAAACAATTGGAGAGCTATGGGCCAAGCCCACGCAGGTGGGACTAGCATAGCTTGCGAATGTGTTTGACATGGACCGGTTGGACTGGAAAGCTCGATGACCCTGCAGCTCTTTCACTAGCCCTATTACCATCTCCATGTATCCTCTGGGGCTTTACCACAGCAATGTACCAAACTTCAATTCAATTAGTTTTGAGTAATTCCTTTTATTAATTCAAATCTCCCAGAGTTTCTCATTTCACTGTGACTGTCCTGTAGAATTTCTGAAAGATTTTCTGTATCTTCTTCTGTGGAGACAGAGTAATGTATTCCACTAATCAGCAGGTTTTGGCGAGTCGGGGGGAGGTTGAGGAGAAGAGAGTTGGTCTCTGTCACCAAGTGAATACATTGGAGTGCTGCACTTCGGAGATGATGGACATGGCACCCACACCCGTGCAGACAGAATGTAAGTAGTTCAACGAAACTGTCATTTAACGGCCATCGATGTGCTATGCTGAAACCACTAACAGAAAGCTATAACCACCATATTTTAGAATCAAACTGGCTTCACACTTTGCAACTGGCATAGGCCCAGGTAGAGACAAGAATAAGTATACAATCAAAATATTAGTAACTGCAAGTGTGGCCAGAAGGGAACTACAACTGGAAACGAGAAGATTTTAGTTTATTCGGAAAGAGCATTGAATAAGAAGTGAAAACTGAGAATATTATTGGTGATAAAGGGAACACTGTGATATAAATCAGCTCAGGACAAAATGGGCCAATGGAGGTTATGAACACTTTTATTCCTCCTCGGGTGTTTGTAAGTGAAGGTGAAAAAAGCCACGGAATAAGAATTGAGTTTGTAATTGCAAGTGAATACAACAGTTTACATCTTTGCCAAATATAGATGATAGAAGTTGAGATGCTGTTCACAAAGTTTGACAGAATAAATGAAATGACAGAGATAGAGAGACTTACCAGGAACACCAACAATAGCGAGGATGGGATAGTAAGCCCCTTGAATAACCATCAGTGCATATTCCATCCGCCATGTTAACGGGAACGAATCGATCGAAAGCCAGAAAAGCCCATAGTAGAAACCTCTGTCCATTGTTGGAACATTCCAATCGATGACCCTCAGATTCTGGTACTTTGTAACATTCCTGTCTATGGTTCTGAGATTCTGATCCATAATGGGAACATCCCTGTCTGCTGTTCACAGATTCTGATCACTCCGTCTCTCTGGAGCTGTTGATCCCAACCATGTTGAGGATGACACAGCCACTGATACTATGGGATTTCGCATTGGAAGAAATATCCTATTAATAGAAGAGGGAAAACCTCCAGTGACACAGTTAGTATCCATGGAGACTGACATTAACTAGAGTCATGGAACAAACAGCTCCAGTTAACGCCTTTCACTCTGGCACTTTAATGTAACAACAATACCTGGCCTCGGTGGGATGCTGACATCGCCTGCGATTGGTCTTAGTGCCTATCTCCAATTACTCTAACAATGATGGAGATAGAGGAGAAAGGTGACGCTTTCTCTGCACAGGCTCGATGATTCTGTTGTGTTCCCCACGTGAGATGCTCGATGCAACCACGTTCCGAAGAGCTAATCGAGAGGATGTTACTGCGCTGAAGTCTCCATCACTACAACTGACAAATTAACATCTATCTCCGGACACAACTGTCCTGAAGAAAGACAGGGCATGTGGATTTCGCTGATTTTTCCCCTCACTGCTCGAATAAGACAACATTTTATCAGTAACACAATACATTCAATAATTTGCTTTTAAAGTTGCAAACATATTTTGCACAGTTTATAGACCTTTCCTTTACCAATTTTTGACCTTAGCTCAAAAGTAAGCGGAAAATTTCCAATTGCCTTGTTTATTGGTATTAAAGAGTCAGAGACAGCATCTGTGTGATTGGTTAGCAAACAGAAAGAAATAGGGGACAGTGCCTGTGGAGATTGGCAAGAGTAAAGTGATATCCCCCAGACACTAATATCTTCTTACAGTCAGAATAAAATAAATTGCAGAGAAGGAAACAGAATATACTTGGCTGGAGATATGGCGAGTGACAATGTAAACAAAACAAGATATTTTGGAATGGAAGAGAAATGATTTGATACATACTCTCTGTCAATGCGTGCAGATAGATAAGACTTCATGTGTGTGAGACATTCAGAGTTATCAATGGAGACATGGTTAGGAAAATATGGTGCATACAATTTACAAAATTTATTAAGCATTTAAAAGTTATTGTATTTTCTGCTGACGTGTTATACTCCCTTTCTCTTAAGAATTTTCCTGTCTGGGTTTCCATGCTCTCGTCTCTCATTCTTATCGGTTTGTATGTTCTAACTTCTTGCCTCCGGTGTCCCACCTTATTTCAATTAATCAACACGCTGCGAGGAAATAAATATACTGACCTGCTGGGTTCTGTCAATGGCCGTCGTCTGTTATATCGGTGGGGATGAAAGTTCTGGCATCAGACAGAGAATGTGAATGTGTTACTCTGTTCTGCAAACATTATACAGAGGACGAGAGTACACAGAGATTGCCAAAATATTGAAGTGCATTTACTTCAGTCAAAGTCCAGTTTACTCTATTTTTACACCTCTTCAGCTATATTCCCTCTCTGTCTCGGTCCCTCTCTCTCTATTTATATCTTGTTAATAAATCTTCCAATAGTGCTCGGTGTCAAATCTCTTAAACCTCCTTCTTTCAGTTAGAGCTATTGCTCATTTGAGGATGTGACATGAATATAATTAAGGAAGGTCACTACAAAGGAGGAAGGAAGTTGCCAGAGTTGATGGGCAGGGAAGCCGAGCAGGGAAGACAGTGGAGCAGCAATGGCAGGAGTTTCTTGGGATAATTCGCAGGCACATTTTAAATTCCTCCCAAGGGAGAAGAAGCGTACTCAATGGAGGACAAGACAGCTGTTGGTAATACAGGGAGTCGGGGACAGCATAAGAGAAAAAAGAAAGCATACAATGTGGTGAAGACAATTGGAAATCCAAAGGATTAGTAAGACTTCAAATCTCATTTTAGGGTAAATAATAAAAGCAATAGAGAGGAGAAAATGAAATATGGTGGTAAGCGTGTTAATAATATTAAAAATTGATTGCAGGGGTTCTTTAAATGTATAACAAGGAAGAGAGGAAAGCATGACCAAACACGGGACTGCTGGAAATGAGGCTGGAATAATTATGGGAAACATACAAATGGTAGAGTATCTGAAGAGGGATTTTGCATCAGCCTTCACGGTGGAAGACACCAGCAGCCAGCCAGAACATAAAGCGAATCAGAGGGCAGAGGTGAGTGTGGTGACCATCAGTAAGGAGGTGTTGGGGAGCTGAAAGGTCTGAAGTTAGATAAATGAACCAGATCAGATGGACTGTATGCTATAGTTCTAAGGAGATTGCAGAGGAGATTGTTTGGCTTTGCTGGTGACCTTTCAGGAATCGCTGGAGTCAGGGAGTGTCCCGGAAGACTGGCAAGTATAACCCTCCCTGTTTCAGGAGAGAGGGACACAGAAGACAGGAAATTATAGGTGGTGGGGTAGATGAAAAAAATATTTTGAAAAAGGGTCAGTGGATTCTTAGTTTTTTGTATAGAGGTACAGATTATAAAAGCAGGGAAGTCGTGGAGTATATTTAAAATTATTTGATTAAGCTACAGCATAACAAGGGTTAAATTTACAAATTATATTACAAACTCCAGACTTGCAAGCCCAGTTCAAACGAAGGAAATCGGTTTAAAGCACACTGGAGCGTACACGACAAACAAACCATTGCCTCGACCCTGTAGTTAAGGACACCGGGAGCAGCTGGAGTTTAAAAAAAAGTCTAAAAAGCACAATGAAAGCTGTTGCTGCAGAGGTCCCAAGGTACAACTATGTCGTCGATATTGAAGATGAAATAAAGCCGGATATTTGAAAAGATCGCAGACGCATTCCTCCTTTCTCAGCAACCCAAAACACACCTTTCAGGTGAGGCAGCATTTCACTTGTACTCTTTCAATCCAGTCTACTGTCATTGCTGCTCACAATGCTGCCTGCTTTACACTGGCGAGACCAAAGAGAGACTGCTTTGCTGAACACTCTCACTCTGTCTGTAGGAATAACACTAACCTTCTCATTGCTTCAAGTTCCGATAATCTACATTGTTCTCATGCTAACATTTCCGTCCTGGGATCCTGCAATGTCTGAATGAGGGGCACCCCAAGCTCGACTAACACCTCATTTTATGCTTTGTGCTTTGCAGCCTGTAGGTCTTAATATTCAATTCCATAACTTCACAGCCTGACACCATCGTGAATGTTCTCCATTTTCCGTACATTCTCCCTCCAGGTCTCCCTGTGACCTTGTTTTGTTTGTGTCTAGTTTATCGTGCACTCAATGGAAAGAACCCATCTCCCCCATTCACACCTGCATTTACTCCCATTTTACATCTTTTTTCTCTTTCACCACAACTAAACACCTGTTTGTCTTTTGCACTGTACCCACACCCTCTGTTTTCTGTCACTCCTCCTCCACCTTGGTCAAGGTATTAAAAAGATCATTTTCCAATCCTTTTCAGTTCTGAAGAAGCCTCACGCTAGACTTGAAACCTTAACTCTGTTTTGCTGTCTTCACAGATGTGTCCAGAGCTGCTGAGTTTCTCCAGAAATGAATCGGCAGAAAATAAATTTTCAACAAAACATAGAACTGTGAACACTGGAAATCTGAAACAAAAACAAAAATTGCTGTTTAAACGGGGTACTTTGAAGAAGCGTCACCAGATCCCATAGATTAACTAGCTTGCACTCCACAGATGCTGCCAGACCTGCTTAGTTTCTTCAGCAATATCTGTTTTCAAATAAATTCCAATAATATGTGTCAAAGCTGCACAAACGCCCTGTCAACATGGAGCACCATACACTGGGAAGTGCATGACAGAGCAAGGTGCACTGATTCATTGGTTAAGGCTGGCATCACTGACACGATAGGGGACTTAATCATGGTAAGGGAGAGAAACAGGGAGAAGGACATTCACTTTAAAAACAGAAAATTTCACGGGGGAAGCGAACAGATTCAGATGAAGATGTTAAATGTGTTTTGAGGAATGTGACAAATTGGAGGTGTGACATCATGGAGAGACTCTGAGAAGAATAAGAACATTAAAATAGAAGTGTTACCACATCAGAACCCAAAGTAGGTCACTGAGTACAGGAGCGATGGGGATTCTTCTGGACTTGGGGGGCAGGCAGAACAATTACATTGCACGTATTGCAGCTCAAAACTGGGCATTCATGTGGTGATGTAAACCACATCACCAGCAGAAGCAGAATTGAATTCAACCACAATCTGTAACTTTTTGTCCCAGAGAATCCCTCAGTCTATGGTTACCATGAAGCTGATCAATGATTCAGTGACGAATGCAGGCAAACACGCCAGGGTCAGAACCATCTGAACCAAAAACTGATGCCAGCCCGTGAGAAATGCCAGGTTTGGCTGCTTGCATTCCAAACAGTAGAACTAACACATTACAGACAGGGCAAAGTGATTGCAACAGCAACAGGCCAGAAGTCCTGCCACAACCAGTCATAAATGGTGATTGACGGTTAAACAACTCCCTGGAGGAGAGGGCTCCACAAATATCCCCATCCGAAACAATGGAACAGCCACCCACATCAGTACAAAAGTCAAGGATGTAGTATCTGCACCATCCTCAGCCAGAAGTATCGAGTGGATGACTTAGCTCGCCCTCATCATGACCCCCTACAAAATCACAGATGCCAGTCTTCAACCAATTCTATTCGCTCCACATGATACCAAGAAAAAGATGATAAACTAAAGACACGAAGAAGATAACTGGCCCTGTCGCCATTCCTGCAATGGAACTGAAGGCTTGTGCTGCACAACAAGCCGTGCCCCTGGGGAAGCTGTTTCATTCCAGCCACAACTCTGACACCTACCTGGCAATGTGGACAATTACTCAGCTGTGCCCAGTCCCCTAAGAGGAGAATAGTTACAATCTGACCAACTGCCACACCCTCAGTCTCATCAAGATCGTCGAATTGTTGGAAGTTGTTTTTGACAGAGCTGTCAGGCAGCACAGAAATAACCTGCTCAGTGTGGTTTCTGATGGGTCCCCATGTGGAGATGGTGCTGTTGTGGAAATATCATTGGATTTCTAATCCAGATCAGGCTAATACTTTGGCAGCTGGGGGATGTTTAAAACAATTAATAAAATATCAAAATTTCAAATCTGGTGTCAGTAAAAGCGGGCCTTGAAACCAATATCAATTGTAGAAACCAATGCACTTCAACAATGTACTTTCAGGATGCAAATCTTCGCTGCTTTCTGGTATATCTTAAAAGTGATTCCAGACCCGTGATGAACTCTTCAATGGTCTCTGACACAGCAATGCAAGGCAGTCACACATGTCAAACTACTCTGACATCTTAAAGGATAAACCTGGACAGAACACCCTGTCTCGGCCTCGGTATTGGGAAAGGGAAAATGAAATACTGTCCTGTCAAACCTGCAGAGACCTGCTTCTTGGCATCTGAGATCTTGTGAGAACATGTCCACAGCTTTCCCACAGACTTCACAGAAACATCGGGAAAGGAATAGGCCATTCGATCCATTTAGCCTTCCCCATTGTAGTTCATGGCCAAACATCTCCTCAATGCATTTCTCCCACACAATATACATATCCCTTCATGTGATTAATCTTCCAAAAATATAAAATATGAACTTTAGTTGTCCTTTCGATCCATTGATTTTTTCCCCCATTGAACATAATGACTGCTGATTCTCTATCCCCATCCTATACTCCTGTTCTCTCTCCATCAACTTAGCGTCCAGAAAACCTGATTCAAATTCAGTGCCTTGCTTCCATAGCCTTGCATGGTAGAGTATGCCCCAGGTTCACCAGTCTCTGAGTGCAGACATTTACTCTCATTTCAATGCACAGTGGCCTGCCTGTGCCACAAACTGTGGGCCCTTATTTTAGACGTCCCCGCCAGGGGCATTCTCATCCCTGTTTCCAATCTGTCTCACCTGTGAGAGTGTGAGATATTTCACTGAGACCTTCACTCATTTTCCTAAGCCTCATAGGATTTTGGCCCAGTTGATTTGAACTCTGATCACACAACAGGCCTGTGATCACAGAGATCTTTTTGGCCATCCTTCACTGCACTCCCTCAGTGTCACGTTCATCCTTTATGAGGTAAGGAGACCAAATCCACACACAATACTGCACACTATTCGAGATGAGGTCTCATCAAGGGCCTGGTCTCCAGTCACACAAACAGCCTTCTATCACCACCCTTTGTCTCCTGCCACTAAGACAACGTTGCATGTGACTTGCCAAGCTACCCTTGATACCATTAGATTCTACTTTCTTTATGAGCTTCCCATGTGGAGCTTTGTCAAGCGGCCTCGCTGAAAAACCATTTAACTGACTACCCCTAAAAAAATCAATCCCATTTGTTAGACATGACTTCCATTTGATGCAGTCATCCTGACTATCCCTGATCATCTCTTGCCTCTCTAAATGCAGAGCAATTTTCTCCTTTCCTATTTTCTCCCATGGCTTCCCTAACACTGACCTGATACTCACTGGCCTATCGTTGCCCGGTCTATCTCTGCCATTCTTCCTGTAAAATGGAATCACGTTAGCTGTTCTTCAGACCTCTGGCACCTTCCCTGTGGCAATACTGAAATATTTGGATCAAAGTCTTCCCTCTCTTGTCTCCTACAACATCCTGTGATACAAATCAGCCGGACAAGGGGTTTTGTCCAATTTTATATCAACGAAAACCCTCAGTCCCTGCTCGCATTTTATATGCATCTGCTCACGGGCTTTACATTCCATCTTCTCGAATTCTATCCCTGAATCCTCCTTCTCCCAAGTAAAACCGATACAATATACTCATGTAACAATCTATCAATTTATCAATGTTCAAAAACAAAGTTCCTGGAAAAGATCAGCAGGTCTGGCAGCATCTGTGAAGGAAAAAAAAATTGAGTTAACGTTTTGGATCCAAAGAAGAGTTCTGAGGAGTTCTGAGGATGGGCCATTGGACCCGAAACGTTAACTCTGTTTTTTTTCCTTCACAGATGCTGCCAGACCTGCTGAGCTTTTCCAGCAACTTTGTTTTTGTTCCTCATTTACAACATCTGCATTTCCTTCAGTTTTTACTTATCAATGTTCTCCAGCTTCACACACAAATTGCCCCTTATGTTCTGATAGGCCCAATTTTTTCCCCGGTTATCCTATTCTGGTTGATTTACATGTAGAATATGTAAAGATTCTCCTTAATCTTGCCTGCTTGCACTTCGCCATTCCCCTGTGTTAGTCAGTCCCCTCTCTGAGAATTTAATATTTTTCACTGTGATCGCTCGCACTCTTTGAAACTCGAGAGAACGCAGGCCGAGTTTTCTTGTCAGACAATCTTGCCATCTGTAGGAGAAGTCTCAAGAATACCAACTGCACTTCTTCTTCATTCAGTATATTCTTTCTTAGAAAACTGTACACATTACTTCAAGTGCATTTTCACCAACACTTCATGGAACTGCTGCAGGGCGCCTTTCCTTCTGTATTCCGATTCCCTTTCAATGATGGTGAACCTAGCCTTTACCTTCCATTTGCGTATGTTCCCCCTCTACCTCGTCCCTTTAATTTAATAACTCACTGTGTGATCTCTCAGAAAATCCTACTGAATAGCTGCATGTACCACATCCACTATTTCTACATTGTCTATGTCGATAAAGAACATCTTCAAACAGTTTTTAAAAGTAAGTTTGTCTGTTGTAATTTTCATTTCATAAATTCATTAGTATTCTCTCTAATCTTGTTATTACTTTCTAAATATCCAATATCAAATCCTTTATAATAGATTCCAACAGATTCCCTCCCGTGAATTACAAGTTAACTGGTCTGTAGTTGGCCAATCTCCCCCTTATTCTCTTCTTAAACCATTGGATTTATAACTTTCTCGTTAGCCAGATTGGCTTCCTGCCGTTGCAGCAAGTACAGGAAAATAACACAGTGATCCCCAATGAAGCCAATGTGTCTGTGGCTGCTTCCTCTTAAATTCCAGTATGAAGTACATCAGGTCTGTCAGACTTATCAAGGCTCAATCCAGTTATGTTTTCAAATGTTACTTCATCATTGTCTTTAGTTACACACGTTCCACAGTCACATAATATGTCTTTGAGATTTTCTAAAACTTCTTCCATGAAGACAGGCACAAAGTAACTGTTTAGTTTCCCTGTAATGTCACTGTTCTCCACAATATATTATCCTCTCCACACATTCACAGTTCTATATTTGACCGGGTTTTCATTTTTGCTTTCTGGCAGTCTTTATGTTTCTTGTCAGTATGAATTCTTGCCCTCTCTCATTTTTTAAAAATCAGTTTCTTGGTTTAATTTATCTAAATCCACTGGTTTATCACTGTATCTGGTATTTTTACAATCTACTTTCTTTGATCTAATGCAAACTTTCACTTCTTTCATTGACAATCATCGAGTCATCGTTCTGTTTTGCTGTTTGCACTTCGGGGATATATGTATATTGTCCACTTTACAATGTTTCTTCAAATAACAGACATCGTCTGTCTCTCATTAAAACGTTTCCATGTGTTTTTCCAACGCACTGGCACCATCATGCCCCACATTCCTTCATGGCTTGCCTGACACAGGTTTATAACTTTTTTTTTGCAAGTGTTTTCAGGTGTCATATAAAATTCAAGATGACTATTATCATCACAACTCCCAAAGGCTCCTTTTTACAGTCAGGTTTTCAACTCTCCATTCTGATCACACAATACCAGTTCCTAAATAGTCTGATCTCTTGCTTGGCACTCAACATATTCTTAAAGCAAACCATCTCATACACGCTCATGTAATCCATTTTTCCCAGTATTAGCATTCATTTGGATTAACACAGATTAGATGAAAATTGAATGGGTCCATTATTACTGCAGTACCCACAAACTTGTGTATTTAATTTTCTGTTTGATAACATGCCTAACATTTACACTGCAGTTTTGTCTTTGAAATATAACTGTAATCAATGTTTGCTTCTCCTTCCTGTTTCTAAACTCCATTTCATCAGATTAAGGAATCTGAATGATGTGGGCTCTGGTAAGATTAATGGTAGATTCAGGCAGGATACTTGGCACGGCTATCAGAACGTTGAAATTATCACACCAAATCTTATTCATTCGTCTCAAGTGTCATTGTGACATTTTCACCAGATATTCTGTCAGGAAGGACAATAATATTTCAGGAATGCTGTGTGTTCCTCCAGAGAGCAGATACTGCTCCAATCGAGGTTGGGAACATTACAGCAGGCTGGCAAAACGTTGTTTCCACTGTACAGGATTTAGTGAGATCATCTCTGGAGTAGTGCAGAATTAAACTAGTTTCTGAAGAAAGGGTCATGTATTGAAAGCAGCTCAGAGATGCTTCCCTAAACTGATTCCTTCAATAAATGCGTTATAAAGCAGAAGTTGACCCCTGTTTCAGAAATATAACTGAAACACCCAGAGAGGAGTGCCTCGCCCTCTCATCTGTTAAAAGCAGTGTGCAAAGTGCAGTTATCTTTACTTTTCATCAACTTTTAATGGTTAAATGGAATAAATCCCTGACACTCACTTTACAATCAACAAGTAACAATTTATTTATTTAACTCTCATTCTCAACAAATTAACTGAACTACTAACAACCAAACTGAATGCCTTCTAACTGCTAGCAATTCTCAAATAAAACAAAATTCTAAAGCCATATTGTTGCAATAAGTATTCGTTCCACTTATGTAAAACAAAATTAAAAAGAAAAGTAGAATGCTGTCTTTCGAACTTGTGCCCAGGTTACATCTGCCAGAATTTTTTTGTGCATTCTCTGTTGAATGTTCTATCAGGAACACTTTCTACATTGAATGTTCCATTACAAATACTAAATAGTTTTGTCATAGGTACCTTTGATCTCAATGGCGCTTTCTCTAATGCTGAGCAAATTCTGTGAGAGCCAGTCAATTTGTCATTAGAGCTGTTGGCTTTGACAGATGGCAGATCGTTGTCCCGTCTTTGTCCAACTGCACCTTTCTTTTATACCTTAGATGACATCTCAAGTTCTTACAGGAGGGTTTGCCCTATGTTATCAAAACCATCAGATTGAAATTTATTTATATATATAAAATATATATATTATATATATATATATATATATATATATATATCTAAGTTCCTGGGTCATATTAATTGCCAAAATTCAAAATGTGTTGCCTTGATTAAAAAAAAACAAAACTGATACCTGGCCTGCTAACTACCCTGCTTTTTGACACAAATGTTTCAATTCAAGTTCTCTGTGCGCCTGCAAGCATACAACCTGCAGCCCAAAGACATCCATTTTGAATGTTGAAGTATAGAAAAAAACACACCATCTTTTAAAAGGACCGTGCACTGCTTCCCACACCCCAACACTTTAAAAACATCAATATTTTATAAACATCAAATTCTAATGTCCTGCCTCCCAGTTCACAAATGCACTAACTAACTGCACAACTCCGATAAGGAAAGAATGCTGAGGTTCACCCAAAACCCATTGGAGTTTACAAGATTGAAATATAAACCTATTTTTTCATAGAATGTTCCCATTCTCTCACTCAGGACGTTACACAGCAATCAGAGGACACTTTTTCAGCTTTGTGACCATGGCACCGGGATTAAGGTAGAGGTGCAAGAAAAAGTAGAACTTAGAATAAATCATCTTCACTCAGGAACAAAAAAAGTAGTGAGCAAAGTATTGAGATTCAAGGTAAATTGCTCGAATCCACTGTCATTGAATTCATAAGAGGAGATTTTCAAAGGCAAATTACAACCCATCACTCTCGCCATGGTTTCAGGGAGAATAAATACAGTTTACATTACTTGCTCAAGTCCTTTAAAGATGGTGATACAGTGGCTCGATGATGAACACTTCAAGCAAGGCGGATAATGGGGCTCCTGGAGATGTAATACATCTGGACTTGCAGAAGGCATTGAATAAAGTTCCAGAAACAAAATTAATCCAGAAAATAAGAGTGCATATGGTTCGGAGTAATCTATTATGTTTGATAGAGGATTGGTGCTCCACCAAAGGAGACGGAGATAGAATAGAGGTCCACATATAATGGGAACTGCAGATGCTGAAGAATCCAAGATAACAAAGTGGAGGCTCAGCGGCATCTTCGGAGTACAAAAGCTGTTTTTTCAGGCCTAGATCCTTCATCAGAAAAGGGGGATGGGGAGAGGGTCCTGAAAT
The DNA here is from genome assembly GCF_030684315.1 of Stegostoma tigrinum. Taxonomy (NCBI): domain Eukaryota; kingdom Metazoa; phylum Chordata; class Chondrichthyes; order Orectolobiformes; family Stegostomatidae; genus Stegostoma; species Stegostoma tigrinum. The sequence continues at coordinate 1,208,585 of NW_026728819.1, forward strand.
AAATAGGGAGAGAAGGGGAGCCGGACCGAAGATTGATAGAGAAGATAGTGGAGGGGAGAGTGGGGAGGTAGAGAGGGGATAGGTCATTCCGGGGAGGATGGACAGGTCAAGGGGGAGGGATGAGATTAGTGGGTAGGAAATGGAGGTGCAGCTTGAAGTGGGAGGTGGGGATAGGTGAGAGGAAGAATAGGTTAGGGAGGTGGGGACGAGCTGAGCTGGTTTTGGGACGCAGTGGGGAGGAGGGGAGATTTTGAAGCTGGTGAAATCCACATTGATGCCATAGGCTGCAGGGTTCCCAAGCGGAATATGAGTTGCTGTTCCTGCAACCTACAGGTGGCATCATTATCGCGCTGCAGGAGGCCCACGATGGACATGTCGCCTAAGAAATGGGAGGGGGAGTGAAAATGGTTCACGATTGGGAGGTGCAGTTGTTTATTGAGGTCCCTTCTAAATCTTTTCCAGCTCAACTTAAACCCACACCCTCTAATTTTGGACTCCCCCACCCCACTGAAAACACCTTGTCTAGATACCCTGCCTCTTCTCCTCCTGACTTCATAAGCCTCAGTAAGGTCAGCCCTCACCTCCGAATCTCCAGGCAAAAGCCTGTTCAGTTTTTCCCTCCAGCCCAAACCTTCCAACTCTGACAACACTCTTAAAAATATTTTCTGAACCTTTTCAAGTTTCACATCATCCTTCCAATATCAGGGAGAGAAGGATTGCATGCAATATTCCAAACGTGTGCTAACCATGTGCAGATGCAACAGGACCTCCCAACTACTGTACGCAATGCACTGGCCAATGCAGGTGTACCAAATGGTTTTTTATTTTTACTATCCTATCTACATCTGACTCCACTTTCAAGGAACTATGCGCTGATATGGCAGGACTCATTGTTAAGTAATACTCTTCAGCGGCTTACCATTTAGAGTATATATCCTGCCCCAATTTGATTTCCAAAATGCATAACCTCATATTTATTCAAGTTAAACTCTATCTACCACTCCTTGGTCCATTGGCGCATCTGATCAAGATCCCATTACAGTGTAAAGTAACCTTTTTCAGATTCTCTACATTTCCAATTTGGTGAACTTCTAGTTGGACGTTTTGAAGGTCAATTAGTGCTACATTAAAATCCCAAATGAATTTAAAAGTCTGATTTTCTAACAAATTATAAAGCAATGTAAACATTTGTATTGATCTATTGAGCTATTCACTGTCTTTGATGTTGTGGGATTATTTTGAAAAACTCAGTTCATGCATAAATTGAAAGAAAAATCCAAATCACAGGTCACAGATAATACAAGGCGACACAGCATTTATGAAGCAGCTGGAAGAGCACTCAAAATGCTAGGGCCTCGTGGCTGTAGACTTCAAGGTAAGTGTGATTAATGTAATTGTTTTTTTGACTGGAACATTCATGTTGAGCTGAAGGTCCTGTTTTTATGCTGAATGACTTTCTGACCTGAATTTTTGAAAATAGAAAATGCAGTCTCACAATTTCCAAATGTTGTGAGCATCAAATGGTGAGGATTATAATCTCCAAAGCCACACAGCATCTTGGCTTGGAACTATGCCATTGTCCACTCACTGTCACTTGTTCAGAATCCTGAACTTCTCCATGAAACATATCTGTTAGTGCCCCTGGGTTTCGCCATTCACGTTCTGAATGGAACTTAGACAGATGCAATAAATTCTGGTCTTGCCAATGAAACTCATCTCACCAGAACAAATAAAAGTAATCTGTACTGCTAAAGACATAAATTTGGCCCAATCTGATTATGAAAGCAGTTTTAATGAGCTATTAACTTTGATCTATGTCTCTGATATTTCTGAAAAACCATGAAACTTTCCTGAGTATTTTCATAGTGCCATTTCAAAATCGCATTTGGAAATTGTACCCATCCTTCTGAAAGGGAAAGACTTTGTGGCCATGTGAATTCTCTCATTATTTCCCTGTATCTAAAAACAATAGAAATATAGAAACTTGGATCAGGAGCAAGTGATTAGAAAAATCAAGTTAAGTCCGCCAAGCTCTGGAATGGTCAAGTTGTGGCCTCAAATAAGCATTCCTCTCCACCACTTATAACATGAGCATGTAATTCTTAGTCAAGAATCTATATGCCTTAAGAATATTCAATGAATTATCCTCCATCTCTCTTTGGAAAGGCTTTCATAAACACACAATCCTTTGAAAGGATAAAGAAAATCAGTCACCATTGTCTAACTGAGATATTCTGCAGTTTTACAGTCCTTCCACGGTGGTAATTTCTTGCTCAAATTGAAATATAGTTTCAGCATTCAGATTAAAAAGGCTGCTCAGAATATTGAGGGTTTAAACAAGATCATGTGTCATTTGCCTGAAGTCCAAAAAATGCAGGGCCAGTCTGGTCATGATTTCCTCTGAAGATAAATACTTCTCACAGGAATCAATTCGGGCAATCATCTCTGGATGGCTTCTGATTTCATCTCTGTCATTATCCTGGAAAACTGTCCAAAAACTGCCCCACTTCTGAAAGCATTCTGTTTCAGAAAGTTTCACCATTTGTATTGCCTCCCTAAAAACCTGATGTGCACACAAAGTTTTTTTTTCTGACACAGCTTCCTGGTTCCTCCGGACCTCAATTTTGAAATCTCTCAATTGAAAAAAAATACACAGATTTTCCATCCAAACCTTCAACGTGTTCAAACACAGACACATGTTCCCTACTGTACTTCATACACCAATATTTTTCTTCACTTGACACATCTACACCTCTATTTAGACTCATGTCCTCTCCCCTTTCTAAATTTTTCAATGTTTATATTCTTCCGTAATTCAGTCAGAATATTTTGCCAAATATATAAATCGTGGCCATTTTTAGGGGAGGCAATGGCCTAGTGGTATTATCACTGGACTGTTAGTGCAGGGATCTAGGTAATGTTCTGGAGACCTGTGTAAGAATTCCACCATGGCAGATGGTTGCATTTGATTACAATAAATATCTGGAATTAAGAGTCGAATGACGAACACAAATCCATTACCGAATGCTGTAAAATCCCATTTGGTTCAATAATGCCCTTTCAGGTAAGAAACTGCCATTCTTACTTGTTCTGGCCCATATGTGACTCCAATCCGACAGCAACGTTGTTGACTCTTAACCACCCTCTCGGCATGAGGAATGGGCAATTAATCATGGCCGAACAAGTGACGCTGTCATCTTTTGAATGAACAAAAATAAAAATAAATTTCCTTTGGAATTGACAATATAACACTTTTACTCCATACCTAAACTGTCAACTTGTGACAATGGGAATGTGTTGCGCAGTCCCATCACCAATTCCCCATCTGCAGTGCTGAAAATAATTTTTAAATCTCAAAAGAATGGTCAGCTCTCATCACTTCCGATGCAAATAGTCATTTGCCTTTTTGTCATGGAATTGGCATATTAATTAAGGACTGTCTGTCTGACTGTGACATTTACATTTTGTTTACTCCAGCCAATTAAACATCAGGAATTAGGAACGGGAATAGGCTGCCTGGTTCACAGACCTGCTCTGGCAATCAACAAGACCTGATTGTGGCCTTATATCAACATTACTGTATTGTTCCACGCACATCAAGCAAGCCTGCATCTCCATTAACTGAACCCTCCACTACTGGCATCCCAACAATCACAAAAGTCTAAAAACCAAAGAACTTCAGATGGAAAAACATTGGAACATAGGAATTAAGAGCGGAAGTAGTCAATTTAACCCTTGGAGTCTACTGTTACTTAGTATGATCATAGCTAATCTTATCCAGTCTCAAACTCAAATTTCCTGCCTGCTCCTCAGAGCTCTTTATCTCACTTTTTATTAGAAACACCGTTCTTTATTAATTGAAACTGTTGACTGACTTTGCCTCCACTGCACTCTAGGGCAGTAAGTTTTACAGATTTACAACACTCAGAGAAGTAGTTTCGCCTTATGTCAATTTTGAACCTGCCTCTTCTCATTCTACATCTCTGACAACTTGTTCAAGACAAGTTGGTCCCATAAGAGACCACGTTGCCAACCTCCACCTGATCAACACCCTTCAGCATTTCACATACCTTAATCGGATCTTCCCTTCTTCTTTTGTACTCCAGTGAATCTTAGCCAAAGCTTTTCAACCTCTCCTCATATGACAGCGCTTCCATCCCTGGAATCAAACTGCTTAGCCTCCTCTGAACAGACCCCACTGCCAACAACATCCTTCATGAGTAAGGAGACCAAAACAGGACACAATACTCCAGGCGTGGCCTCAACAAAGCCTAATTGTAATAAACCTTTACTTTTATAATGCAGTTCTTTTGCAATAAATGCAAGGGATTCATTTGCCTTTCTTATTGTATACTACACCTGCATACCTACTTTTGACACTCACACACAGACATACCGAGTTTCATCATCATTGACACACTTTGAATCTGCTTCCACTGAAAGAAGAATTTACCCTTTATTTTTCAGTCCTTGCACTTATCCACATTAAACTCTATGAAACAAATTCTGGCCCATTCTCCTAGCCTATCAATATTCATCTGTAACAAAAAAAAATTGCTGGGAAAGCTCAGCAGGTCTGGCAGCATCTGTGGAGGAGAAAACAGAGTTCACGTTTCATGTCCGGTGATCCTTCCTCTGAACTGTTCTGAAGAAGGGTCACTGGAGCCAAAACATTAACTCTGTTTTCTCCTCCACAGATGCTGCCAGAACTGCTGAGTTTTTCCAGCAAATTTGTTTCTGCTCCTGATTTACAGCATCCCGAGTTCTTTTTTTGAAAAATAATATTCATCTGTAAACTCTTTATCTCCCCATCACAGCCTGCAGTACCACCTGTTTTAATGTCATTTGTGAATTTTGCTCAATTATATTGTTTCTGCTTCCAGATCATTTGAATAAATTGTTAAATGCTAAGCCCAAGAACTGAAACATGCAGCACCTCACTCGTTTCAGTTCGCAATGCAGAGAAGATCCCCTTTATCCTGGTGCTCTAGCACATAGAATGTAGAAAACAAGAGCACAGTACAGGCCCTTTGGCCCTCGATGTTGTGCCGACCTGTGGAACCAAAATGAAGCCCATCTAACCTACACTATTCCATTATCATCCATATGTTTATCCAATGACCATTTACATGCCCTTAAACCTGGCGAGCCTACTGCTGTTGCAGGCAGGGCATTCCATGCCCTCACTACTCTCTGAGTAAAGAACCTACCTCTGACATCTGTCCAATATCTATCACCCTTCAATTTAAAGCTATGTCCCTCGTGCTAGCCATCTCCATTCGAGGAAAAAGGCTCTCACTGTCCACTCTATCTAATCCTCTGACTATCATGCTTTTCTCTATCAAGTCGCCGCTTAACTTCCTTCTCTCTAACGAAAACAGCCTCAAGTCTCTCAGCCTTTACTCATAAGACCTTCTCTCCATACCAGGCAACATCCTAGTAAATCTCCTCTGCAGTTTCCAATGCTTCCACATCTTTCCTATAAGGCATTGACCAGGACAGTAAACAATACTCCAAGTGCAGCCGCACCAGAATTTTGTACAAGTGTAACATGTCCTCACGGCTCCGAAACTCAGTCCCTCTATCAATAAAACGTAGCATACTGTATGACTTCTGAACAGTCCTATCAACCTGGGTGGCAACATTCAGGGATCTGTGTACATGGACACCGAGGTCTCTCTACTCATCCACACTGCCAAGAATCTTATCATTAGCCCAGTACTCTGTCTTCCTGTTACACCTTCCAAATTTTGAATCGCCTCACAGTTTTCTGCATTAAACTCCATTTTCCACCACGCAACACGTCTCTGCAGCTCATCTATGTCCCTCTGTAACCTGCAACATTCTTTCGCACTATTCACAATTCCACCGACTTTTGTGTCATCTGCAAATTTACTAAGCCATCCTTCGACGCCCTCCTCCAGGTCATTTATCAAAATGACAAACAGCAGTGGCACCAAAACAGATCCTTATGGTACACCACTAGTTGAATTCCAGGATGAATATTTCCCATCAGCCACCACCCTCTGTCTTGCACCAACTAGCCATTTCTTGATCCAAACCACTAAATCACCATCAATCCCATGACTCCGTACTTCATGCAGTAGCCTACGGTGGGGAATCTTATCAAATGCTTTATTGAAATCCAAGTACACCACATCAACTGTTTTACCCTCATTCACCTGTTCAGTCACCTTCTCAAAGAACTCAATAAGTTTTATGAGGTACGACCTACCCATCACAAAACCGTGTTGACAATCCCGAATCAACTTATTCCTTTCTAGATTATTATAAATCCTATCTCTTGTAATCCTTTCCAACACGTTACCCACAACCAAAGGAAGGCTCACTGGTCTGCAATTACCAGGATGGTCCCTCCTCCTTTTTTTGAACAAGGGGACAACATTTGCTATCCTCCAGTTTTCTGGCAGTATTCCTGAACATAATGACAACATAACGATCAAAGCCAAAGGCTCAGCAATCTCCTCCCTAGCTTCCCAGAGATTCCAAGGATACATCCACTCCAGCCCAGGGGACTTATCTATTTTCACGCTTCCAGAATTGCCAACACATCCTCCTTGTGAACCTCAATTCCGTCCAACCTAAGAGCCTGTATCTCAGTATTCTCCTCAACAACATTGTCTTTTTCCTGTGTGAATACTGACAAAAAAAATTGTGCCTCTCCACGCATTTAGTGGACTCCACACACAACTTCCCACTATTGTCCTTGACTGGCCCTAATCTTACTCGAGTCATTCTTTTGTTCCTGTCGTACCTATGGAAGGTTTTAGGTTTTCTTGATCCTACCTGCCAAAGACTTCTCATGTCCCCTCCTGGCTCTTCTTAGCCCTCTCTTTAGGTCCTTCCTGGCTAACTTGTCATTCTCAAGCACCCTAACTGAGCCTTCATTCTTTACCTTTACATAAGCCTCTCTCTTCCTCTTGACCGGAGATTCAACTTCTTTATTAAACCACGGGTCCGTGGCTTGACCACTTCCTCCTTCCCCGACAAGTATCTACTTATCAAGGACACACATTAGCTGTTCCTTGAACAAGCTCCATATTTCAATTGTGCCCAGCCTCTGCAGTTTCCTTCCCCATCCTATGCATCCTCAATCTTGCCTAATCGCCTCATTATTGCCTTTTCCCCAGCTATAACTCTTGCCCTGCAGTACATACCTTTCTATCGCTAAAGTAAACATAACCGAATTGTCGTCACTATCACCAAAGTGCACATCTATCCCCACATCTGACATCCTGGCCTGGCTCATTAACCAGAACCAAATCCAAAGTGGCCCCACCTCTTGTTGTCCTACCTAAACACTGTGACAGGAAACCCTCCTGCACACATTGGACAAAAAATAACCCTTCTAACATACTCGACCTACAGCATTTCCAGTCAATATTTGGAAAGTGAAAGTCCCCATAACAAGGACCCTCTTGCCTTCGCTCCTATCCAGAATCATCTTGGCAATCCATTGCTCTACATCTCTGGAACTTCTCGGAGGCCTATAGAAAACTCTCAACATTTCCTGTTTCTAACCTCAGCCCATACTACCTCAGTAGATGAATCCTCATCAAATGTCTTTTTTGACACTGTAATACTGTCCTTGACTAACAATGATACACCTCCCCGTCTTTTCCCAACTTCCCTGATCTTACTGAAACATCTAAACCCCGGAACCTGCAAAAACCATTTCTGTCCTTGCTCTATTGATGTCTCTGAGCTGGCCACAACATCGAAGTCCCAGGCACCAATTCATGTTGCGAGTTCACCCACCTTATTCCAGATGCTCCTGGGGTTGAAGTAGATACACTTCAAACCACTTTTCTGCCTGCTGGCACACTCCTGCGACCTTGAAACCTTATTTATAACTTCACTACACTCACCCTCCAGGACACTGGAGTTACAATTCAGTTTCCAATCCCCCTACTGAATTAGTTTAAACCCTCCTGAATAACAATAGCAAATTTTCTCCGCAGGATAATGGTACCCCTCTGGTTCAGGTGTAGATTATCCCTTTTGTAGAGGTCCCACCTACTCCAGATTGAGCTCCAATTATCCAGGCATCTGAATCCCTCCCCCCTGCAACATTCCTGTACCCTCGTGTTCAACTGCTCTCGCTCTCTATTCCTCACCTTGCTCACACGTGGCACAGATAACAAACCAGAGAAAAGAACTCTGTTTGTTTGAGCTCTAGGTTTCCACCCTTGCTCCCTGAATTTCTGCCTCACAATCCACCTCTTTTCCTACCTAGGTCGTTGGTGCCTATGTGGACCATGACTTGGGGCTGCGACCCCTCCCCCTTAAGGATCACGAAAACACGACCCGAGATGTCACGGAGCCTGGCACCTGGGAGGCAACACACCAACCACAAGTCTCTCTCGTTCCCACAGAATCTCCTATCTGTCCCTCGAACTGTGGAGTCCCCAATGACTAATGCTGTTCTCCTCTCCACTCTTCCCTTCTGAGCAACAGGAACAGTCTCTGCGCCAGAGACCTGTACACCATAGCTTACTCCTGGAAAGTTAACCCCCACCAACAGTATCCAAAATGATATACTTGTTATTGAGGGGAATGGCCACAGGGGATCCCTGCGCTGTCTGCCTGCCCCCTTACTGTCCCCTGACTGTAACCCATCTACCTGTGCCTGAGGTGTGACCACCTCCCTGTAACTCCTCTGAACTACCCGTTCAGCCTCCCGAATGCTCCAAAGTTCATCCAGCTCCAGCTACAGTTCCCTAACGCAGCTTCATTCAGTTAGCCAATCATCGATTCAACTCAATACTCTACCTGAACTCCATAAGATCTAAGCTTCTGGATCAGTCTTTTATGCAGAACCTTCTTCAATGTAGTCTAATGTAGTTCAATGAAGCCTAAATAGACCACACCCACTGGATTCCCAATATCCAGCTTCCCAGTTGCACCTCAATGTACTCCAGCAGATTTGTCAAGCATGACTTCGCCTTCATGAAATCATGTTGACAGTGGTGAATTAATTTTTGTTTTTCCAAGTGTTCAGTTATCTTGTCCTTTAGATTGACTCCAGCAACTTCCCCACTGCAGAGGTCAAGCGTGCTGGTGTATACAGTCCCAACATTTGCCTATCTCATTTTTGAATAAGGGTGTCAGATTAGAAAGTTTCCAATACACTGGTGCTTTCCAGAATCCAAGGATTTTTTTTGAATATCATAATGCATCCATTATCTCTGCTGCCACTTCCGTGAACACTCTACAATGCAGGCTATCAGGTCCTAGGTATTTACCTGCCTTTAATCTATCAGATTACTTGATAGCTTCTCCCCTGCCATAGTAATATATCAAAGTTTCTGTAGTTTCTTGTATTGTGGAAAAGATTATTACCTAATAATGTGAAAACAGAGACAAAGTGTTGATTAATGCCATTTCTGAATTTCGTAGTATTATTTCGTAAATTTCATCCGCGAAGGGGCCAACTATTACTTTTACTGTTACCTTCCTTCTTAATATAGTTGTAGAAGTGTTCACTATAAGTGTTTACGCTCTCAGCTTGTTTCCTTTTGTCATTCATCTTCGGTCATTTGATGTCATTTTTAGTAACCCCTTAGTGATATTTATTTTTTTCTGTTTTATTCATTCATTGGATGTGGAAATCACTGGCTAGATCTGCATATATTACCCATCCCTAATTGCCCAGAGCGCAGGTAAATGTCAACTATATTGCTGTGGGTCCTGACTCACATTTTGGCCAGACTAGCTGAGGAAGGCAGGTTCCTTCCCTAAATAATTTCAGTGAAATAGATGAGATTTTCCTGACAAGTGATTCATGGTCATCATCAGTCTCTTAATTCAAGATTTGAAATCAAATTCCACCATCTGCCACCGCAGGATTTGAACCCAGGTCCCCAGATCATTATCTGTGTTCTCTCAATTAAGAGTCCAGTCATAATACCACAAAGGCACTGCCTCCGCCAATCGTCCAGAGAGCGAATAACTTGTGCACAATGATATGCTCTAGTTTTTGTCTTCATGTTGTCATTGAATTCCTTATCATTGTTGACAATTGGTTAAGGTAAGGATGGGATCCTCTTTGGCGAGTTGGTGCAAACTTGATGGGCTGAATGTCCTCTTTCTGGACTTTAGAGATTCTGTGATTTGGATTTGAGTGGAGAGGAAATACAATTGAGTCTTGTTTAATGGTACAAGTGCAGAAATTTACTGAACAGTAATGTCTCCCTGAAGTAGTTTACAGACGAGGGTAAGTTCGAGATTAGGCAGACAGGTGATGGATCCAAGTTAACCTGAGTGGGAGGGAATATATTATCCTTCAAAGTTGCCACCGAGGTTGACAAGGTTGTTAAGAAGGCCTACAGTGTTTTAGCTTTCATTAATAGAGGGGTCGAGTTCCGGAACCAAGAGGTTATGCTGCAGCTGTACAAAACTCTGGTGCGGCCGCACTTGGAGCATTGAGTACAGTTCTGGTCACCGCATTATAAGAAGGATGTGGAAGCTTTGGAAAGGGTGCAGAGGAAATTTACTAGGATGTTGCCTGGTATGGAGGGAAGGTCTTACGAGGAAAGGCTGGGGGACTTGAGGCTGTTTTCGTTAGTGAGAAGAAGGTTGAGAGGTGACTTAATTGAAACATGTAAAATAATCAGAGGGTTAGATAGGGTGGATAGGGAGAGCCTTTTTCCTAGGATGGTGACGGCAAGCACGAGGGGGCATAGCTTTAAATTGAAGGGTGAAAGATACAGGACAGACGTCAGAGGTAGTTTCTTTACTCAGAGAGTAGTAAGGGAATGGAACGCTTTGACTGCAACGGTAGTAGATTCGCCAACTTTAGGGACATTTAAGTCGTCATTGGACAAGCATATGTATGTACATTGAATAGTGTAGGTTAGATGGGCTTCAGATCGGTATGACAGGTCGGCACAACATCGAGGGCCAAAGGGCCTGTACTGTGCTGTAATCTTCTATGCTCTATGTTCTAATTCGCCTTGTAGCAATTCCACTTTCTTTCAGTGATGTCCTTTAATTGAGAGGCATCTCCCTGAGTACTTTCCACTATCCTTCAACTGTCGTGACCTTTAATGTTTGTACCCAGTCCACTCGCCAACTCCTCCCTCAGGCCTGCATTGTTATCTTTTCCTCACACCAAAACTCTGTATGCGACTCTGTCCTCAGTCTTTCAATCTGTGGTTGAAACTCCAGCAAGTTGTGCTCACTCCTCCAAAAGGATCCTTAACGATAAGACCATTTATTATTCCTTTCTCATTACATCAGACCCAATTAAGAGTAGCCAGCCTCCGGGTTGGCTCCATGAAATGTTGCTGTCAGAAACAATCCCTCAACAACCTAGAATAGTTATTTGAGGCAGCCCTTGCCAAATTGATTCATCCAGTCAATAAGCATATTAAAACTACCAATAATTACTATTGTCTTTCCCTCAAGCCCTCATTATTTGTAGATTTATACTATGCCTGATACTTTGGAAGTACTGTGGGACTGTGGGGTGGGGCTGCAAACTAGTCTTATGGAGAAGTTTCTTCCCTCACTTTCGACCCAGACTGATTTATCATTTTGACCCCTCATGCCAACAGCATTTCTTAACACAGCCTTGGTATCATCCTTAAGCGATATACCAGTGATAATGGGAACTGCAGATGCTGGAAAATCCAACATAACAAAGTATGGAGCTGGATGAACACAGCAGGCCAAGCAGCATCTCAGGAGCACAAAAGCTGACGTTTCGGGCCTTGACCCTTCATCAGAGAGGGGGATGGGGAGACGGAACTGGAATAAATACGGAGAGAGGGGGAGGCGGACCGAAGATTGAGAGAAAACAAGATAGGTAGAGAGGAGAGTATAGGTTGGGAGGGAGGGAGGGGATAGGTCAGTCCAGGGAAGATGGACAGGTCATGGAGGCGGGATGAGGTGGTAGGTAGGAAATGGAGGTGCAGCTTGAGGTGGATGGAAGGGATGGGTGACAGGAAGAACAGGTTAGGGAAGTGGAGACAGGCTGGGCTGGTTTTGGGATGCAGTGGGGGGAGGGGATGAGCTGGGCTGGTTTTGTGATGCAGTGGGGGGAGGGTAAGAACTGGGCTGGTTTTGGGATGCAGTGGGGGAAGGGGAGATTTTGAAGCTTGTGAAGTCCACATTGATACTATTGGGCTGCAGGGTTCCCAAGCAGAATATGAGTTGCTGTTCCTGCAACCTTCGGGTGGCATCATTGTGGCACTGCAGGAGGCCCATAATGGACATGTCGTCTAAAGAATGGGAGGGGGAGTTGAAATGGTTCACGACTGGGAGGTGCAGTTGTTTGTTGCGAGCCCAGCAGAGGTGTTCTGCAAAGCGGTCCCCAAGTCTCCGCTTGGTTTCCCCAATGTAGAGGAAGCCACACCGGGTGCAATGGATGCAATATACCACATTGGCCAATATGCAGGTGAACATCTGTTTGATATGTAAGGTCAACCTGAGGCCTAGGATGGGGGTGAGGGAGGAGGTGTGTGGGCAGGTGTAGCACTTCCTGCGGTTGCAGGGGAAGGTGCCAGGTGTGGTGGGGTTGGAGGGGAGTGTGGAGCGGACAAGGGAGTCGTGGAGAGAGTGGTCTCTCCGGAAGGCAGACAAGGGTGGGGATGGAAAAATGGCTTGGGTGGTGGGGTCGGATTGTAGATGGTGGATTTGTCGGAGGATGATACGTTGTATCCAGAGGTTGGTGGGTTGGTATGTGAGGACAAGGGGAATCCTCTGGGGACGGTTGTGGCGTGGGCGGGGTGTGAGGGATATGTTGCGGGAAATGTGGCAGACGGGGTCAAGGGTGTTCTTGACCACTGCGGGGTAAAGTTGCGGTCCTGGAAGAACATGGACATCTGGGATGTGTGGGAGTGGAATGCCTCATCCTCGGAGCAGATGCGGCGGAGGCAGAGGAATTGGGAATAGGGGTTCGAATTTTTGCAGGAGGATGGGTGGGAGGAGGTGTATTCTATGTATCTGTGGGAGTCAGTGGGCTCTAAATGGACATCAGTTTCCAGCTGGTTACCTGAGATGGAGACTGAGAGGTCTAGGAAGGTGAGGGATGTGTTGGAGATGGCCCAGGTGAACTTGAGGTTGGGGTGGAAGGTGTTGGTAAAGTGGATGAACTGTTCGAGCTCCTCTGGGGAGCAAGAGGTGGCGCCGTTACAGTCATCAATATAACGGAGGAAGAGGTGGCGTTGGGGCCTGTGTTGGTGCGGAAGAGGGACTGTTCCACGTAACCTACAAAGAGGCAGGCATAGCTGGGGCCCATGCGGTTCCCCATGGCCACCTCCTTTGTCGGTAGGAAGTGGGAACTATACCACCTGCTCCTTTGTGTCTATCTTTTTGGAATAATGAGTACCCATGGGCATTTTAACGTGACAACCTTGAACTTCCTATAACCACATTTCAGGCCTCCACCAGGTCACACATATTTATCTCTCCTTGTCCTGACAGTTTGTAAATTTATTCAAAATGCTGTGTGTATTATGTGCATGTTTTTTTCAAAATAAATTCTATTGATTTGTGTTTTCTCTTTTAATACTTTCTCCACACCATTCTGATTTATTAATCCCTGATAATACTGAGACTTATCTCTATAGTATATTCCAACTCCAAAGTGTTTCCATACTGTCACTTCAGTCACTTACTCTACCTTAATACCCAAGAGATGATCAAGGTTTGATCCTTCTCTGGTCGGAACATATGCAAATCTATACGGCATGGAAATTGTCTCTTGAGCCCAACCAGTCCATGCCAACTATAATCCCAAACTAACCTCGTTCCATTTGCCTGACCCTGCCCCATATCCCTTCAAACCTTTCATATTTATGCACTTCACCAAAGGTCTTTGGAACATTATAATTGTGCCGAATACAATACTTCCTCAGGTAGTTCATTCTACGTGCAAACCACTGTCTTTGTGAAAAAGTCCCTCATGCATTTTTAAAATCTCTTTCCTCTCACCTCAAAAATGTATTTCCTAGTCTTGAAACCCTACATCCAAGGGAAAAGACAATATCATTAACTCTATGTGTACCCCTCTTTATTTTATAAGCCGATCAGGTTGCCTCTTAACCTTCTACACACCAGTGAAAGAGATCCCAGCATATCCAGCTTTCATTTGCAACTCAAGTCTTCCACACCTGGCAACATCCTGACATAAATATCTTCTAAACCCTCTTCAGTTTAAAAATATCCTTCCAAAACTGGGCAGAATTTGGCATCATGCTCCAGAAGTGGCCTTCCAAATATCCTGTGCAACCTCAACATAACATCCCAACTCTGACATGTGAAGGACTAAGCCATGAAAGGAAATGTGCCAAATGCCTTTTTTAACCATCCTGTCTATATGTGACGCAAACCTCAAATAATCCTGTTCCTTCACCCCTAGGTCCCTCTGTTCTACCGCACTACCCAAGGCCCTGCCATTAATTGTACAATCCCGATCTTTGTTTGTTGTATCGAAATACAATACCTCACATGGGTCCAGATCGAATTCCATCTGCTGTTTTTCAGCCCATTGAACCATTTGATCAATATCCTTTTGTAATGGTAGAAAAACTTCTTTGACACCTATTATGCCACTACTTTTGGTGTCATCCACAAACTTACATGCCTTCAATATTCTCATCTAAATCATTTATATAAATGACAGACCAAGGAGGGCCCAGGGCCGATCCCTGTGGAACACTCTTGGCGACAAGCCTCCAGCCTAAATAATTTGTTTTTGAACATGTTTAATAAATGCTTCACTTTTGAAGCATTTAACATGCTGGCAGTGCCAGTCAATGTTTGGAAAATTAAAATCACCTACCATTACAATCTTATTAATCCAACAAGTAACTGTGATCTCTTCAGATACTTGTTACTTTGTTTCTGCCTTATTAATTGGGGGGTGCATAGTGCAATCCCAGCAAGGTGATCACTCCTTTCTTCTTATTTCTAATTTCAACCCATATTTTCACCAGATGATCTTTGAGAAATATTTTATCTCATTAATGCAGTAATGTTTCTCTTATTCAAAAACACCTTTCCTCCTCCTCTTTTAACTCCCTTTCTGTCCTTGCTATTTCCCCCACATATTATCCGACTTCATCTAGTATAGAGAGAGTCCTCACTGTTATTTTTATGACAAGTCCTTCATCCTGGGATCATTCTTGGAAACCTACTCTAGGCTCCCTCCAATGCCAGCACATTCTTCCTTATATACAGGACCCCCCAAAACTGCTCACAATGCTCCAAATGTGGTCTGGCCAGAGCTGCTACATCCTCAGGAATACATCTCTGCTCTTGTTATCTAGGCCCCTTGAAATAAATCTGAAAATGGTATTTGTCTTCCTGACCGCCAACTGAACCTTCATGTGAACCGTGATTGAATTCCTGAACTAGGACTCGCATGCCCCTTCACACTTCTGATTTCTCAAGCTTTCCCATTTAGAAAATGGTCTACACCTTTCTTGTTCTGACCAAATTGCACAATATTACACTTTCCCATATTGGCAGATGGAAAAAAATTCTTTGTCCATGCTCCAAGCCTCCCCGCTTCCTCAACAGTACCTGCCCACACTTTCTTTGGCCTGATCGTTAATGCATATAGTGAGGAAGTGTGCTCCCAACACTGATCCCTGATTCTCTCCCTCTCCAAGTTCCTCTGCAGTCCATATGGGATATCCTGAACACAGGCACCATGTAGGCAACACAGCCTTTGGAACTCTCATTTCAGGCCACAGGGAGGACTGTCTATTTCCCTGATGACACTGCCCCAATTACAACTAAACTTCTTTTACTTCCCCTCTCTTGAATGACACCTCTACTGTAGTGCTCTGTTCAGTTTGCTCATGTACACAGGGAACAAACATCTCAAACCTGTTCGACAAGCTCAAGGGCTAAAGCTCCATCAGCACTCCCTTTGTCTTTCTCTACCTGTCTCACTCATGGTCACAACTTTTTGTTCTTCATCTGAAGGGGATGACTGCCTCCTGAAACAGACCATCCATGTAATTCATCCCTACCCTTGACGTTATTATTAGTCATTAACAGGGTGAGGATGTCACTGGCTTGGCAGGGTTTATTGCCCATCCCTAATTTCCCAGAGGGCAGTTGAGTGTCACCCACACTGCTGTTTGTCTGGAGTCAAATGTAGGCCAGAAGAGCTAAGGATGGCAGTTTCCTTCCCTAAGGGCATTGGTGACCCAGATGGGATTCCTCCCCAACAATCAGCAGTGGATTCATAGTCATCACTAGATTCTTCACTCCAGATATTTTATTGAATTCAAATTCCACAATCTGCCATGGTGGGATTCAAACCCAGATACCCAGAATGTTCTCTGGATCTCTGGATTAACAGCCTAGCAATAATACCACAAGGCTGTTACCTCCCGTGAGTGTGTGACAGTGTTCGGAGCTCAGCTCCAGCACATCAATCTGAGCCAGACTTCCTCAAACAACCAATACTTGAATGTTGTCACAACAAAATACAATGGTCCACTAGCCAGCCACCACGTAATACAGTTACAACACATCGCATGTGTCAGTATCTCCATCTTCATTACTTACTAATGATATTTTTTTTAAATTGGACTGAAACAAAGTCCAGCATTGATTGAGAGATTAATTCACCGCACTGACTAGGACAGCAGAAGGTGAATTAGGCAGATGTCTTGAGAGATAGTGTGGCCGGCAGGGATTAGAGATGCGAATGATCGCTATCACGGAGGGATTTGCAAACAGGGATAAGAATTTTGTTTTAAATGTTGCCTTTTCTCAACTGCTGAGCTCTTCAGCTCAGTGAGCTCAGGGTGAGGTGAACAAGACTCAGTGCAAGTGATTACATGGACAGCGGAGTGTTGGATGACCTCAACATTACAGTGAAATTGAAAGTGGAAGGAGTGTTTTAAGATCATTTAATCTTGAGGTTACAAAGGCCTAACACTGCTACTGACCTTGGCCCACATCCCTGAATACCTT
The DNA here is from genome assembly GCF_030684315.1 of Stegostoma tigrinum. Lineage (NCBI taxonomy): Eukaryota > Metazoa > Chordata > Chondrichthyes > Orectolobiformes > Stegostomatidae > Stegostoma > Stegostoma tigrinum. Next base: position 1,225,547 of record NW_026728819.1, read on the forward strand.
TCCTGAACAAAGGTTTATCTGATTTAAAACGAATACCTGTGTGTTTGGGCATCAACTGGGATTTTTGGGACATAGTCTGAACCTTTACCACCCCTTTACCACTGTTTTTGTACAGAAGTGATTCCTAACATCTCTCCTGCACAGAAGGTACTCCCAGGTTCTGGACTAAATTGGAGGAAATTTCTATTCATTGTGGCATTGTGTGACTTTGAAGGAGCTTTGAGGTGTCGATGGGCACATAAGCCTTATCCTTCGTTGTGGTGGAAGTGGCTGGTTTGGGATGATTTGCTAAAATTAAGTTTTACCTGTTGGCCGATCATACCCCTCTCACTCACCATCTGCTCCTTCCAGACCTCTGTCGTTAATTGACCCATCAATCCACACTAGTCCATTGAGGCCAGGGCCTCTCTGACCAGACTGGGTGGTAGTTCGCCTCCCGGAAGGAGCTTTGTGCACCATTTGGGCTTTTATGGCAATTAGCTTTCAGTGTCCCCTTTTCTGAGTGACCAGACCCACAAATTCACGTCAATTTCACAACCTGCTCCGTCATTGGGAAATGTTAGAGCACATTAAAGTTGGAATAACAGAGCATTTAGAAACACATGAAAGAATCAAGAAGAGTCAGCATGATTTTGTGAAGTGAGAAACATAGCTGACAGGTTTAATGTTTTTTTTAGGCAGAAACATGCAGGATAAATAAGAGGGAAACCAATAGATGAAATATATTTGGATTTGCAAAAAAGAAAAACAAATATTCTGTAGGGTATTTTATATGAGATTACTTCATACAGTAAGAACTCATGAACTCACAGTATTGAGGATATATATATTTGTCGAGGATTGGGTAATGAATTGAAGGCAGAGAGTCAAGGCAAAGAGGGCAGTTTCATAATGGTAAATTGTAACTTATAGATCCCCACAGAGGGATCAATACTGCGGCCACAGTTATTTTCAATACTTACTAATCACCTGGAGGACAGAAGTTAACGCACTGTCACCAAGTTTACAGATGACACCAACTAGATGGAGGCAAGTAGTGAGGATGGCAAATGAAACAACAGATGGATAGCAACAAGATTAGCAAGCAGACAAAAACTCAGTGCCTGGAACAGAATGTGGGGGAAATGGTGTTGTATTTGGCATGAAAACTAGGGGAGGTGCATGTTATTTACCAGGGAAATATACTGCAGAAAGCTGCAGCACAGAGAGATTTGTGGGACCTTGTGCTTGAAAGGCAAAAAGCTAGCATCCAGGTTCAGTGGGTAATCTGGAAGGTAAACAGTCTGTTGGCCTTTATTTAAAGGGAATGGGGACGTCTTGTTAAAACTATACATGACACTAATCAGATTACACCTGGAATACTGTGGACGGTTTGAGTCCCCCTATTTTAGGAATGGCAGTTCAGAGAATTTTAACAAGATCGATCCAAGGCATGGGAGGATTTTCTCAGGAGATGTATCCAAATTATCACCCAGTGCCCTCTTAGAATGCGTCAGTTGTGATACAGCTTTTCTGCTCACTCCACCAACTCAGAAATATTCCACATGAGTTTAAATTCAACCTCAGATTCTTGCTTCCCAAGTTTCCTCACCAGTTTATGTTGGCGTATTGTTTCTAATATTTGAAGCAATTTTTGATATCAGTGACATGTGAGAACAGCATCTGATCTCTACCACTCAGTCCTTGTTCTGATGCACAAGGTCCTTCACCTTTGGAAAGTGCTTTCACTGTAATCAATCCATGGCTCAGATCACATAAATGCATCAATAAATGTATTGATCCCTCATCCCACTCATCACAGGGACAGGGAGAGGGTGGGGACATGGGGCAACACAGCATGAGATGTATTCAGCCCTCTATTCCTCACATTACTCTGATAGCGAGGGGTCAGCATATAGAATGATATAGCTTGGGCTATACTAACCTCTCTGTTCTCCACATCAAAGGGTACAAAAAAGTGGGACAAAGTGTCTGTGAGACAGAATGCACTCTGAGCTGTATCTGGTATGGCAGATAGTGTGAGATATGTGTGAGATATGAGCACATAACCAATCTTTGGTCAAATACAGCAGCAGCATTTTTAACAAAAGAGTCAGAGGGGTATACACTCAAGATACAAACACTTCAGTTTGACTTGACCATGCCGACCAGAAACCCTAAATAAACCCTAAATAAACCTAGTACTACATTTGGCCTATATACCTCTAAACTCTTACTATCCATATACCCATCCAAATGGCTTTGAAATGTTCTAATTGTACCAGCCTCCATCACTCCTGTCACAGCTCATTCCATACACACACCACCCTCTGTGTGAAAAAGGGACTCCTTCGATCCCTTTTAAATCTTTCCCCTTTCACCTTCAAACTATGCTTTCTTGTTTTGGACCCCCCTACCCTGGGGAAAAGACATTGCCTATTTACTCCATCAATGTCCTCATGATTTTATCAACCTCTGTAGGGTCGGACTTCAGCATCTGACACTCCAGGGAAATTAGCCCCAGTCTATTCTACCTCACCCTGTAGTTCAAAGCCTCGCAGCAACGTTGGTACAAATAATCTCCTGTACGAACATCACATGTCTTCCCAACTCATACTCAATGCACTGGCCAATAAGTGTTAGCATACCAAACACTTTCATCACTATCCAATCGACTGTGACACCACTTTCAAGGAAATATGAACCTGCACTCCAGGGTTTCTTTGTTCATCAACACTCCCCAGGACCTGACCATTTGGTAAATAAGTTCTCTCCTGATTTGCTAAAGGGCAGCATCTCATACTTATCTAAATTCAACTCCAGTTGCCATTCCATGGCTCATCGGTTCATCTGAGCAAGATCGACCTGTACTCTGAGGTAACCTTATTCGCTGTCCACCAAGCATCCAGTTTTGGTGTCATCTTAAAACTTACTAACAATAACTCCGATGTTCACATCCAGATCATTTATATAAATGATGAAAAACAGTGGACCCAGCACCAATCCTTGTGGCATCCTGCTGGTCACAGCCTTCAGTCTGAAAAGCAACCATCCACATCACCCTCCATACAATAGTTCCAGATTTTCTTACCAGAATTGACTGGGATTTTTGTGTGCCAACTCTAAGCAGCGATACTTGCAGAGGAAATCCACTGCTAGAGGTGACTGTGAGCACCAAACTTGGCCGTAACTATGATTGAGTGGTTAAGTGAGGGTTGGCTCTCGTGTTGTTTTAAATCCCGCCGACCGGAATCTGCAGTGCTGCTATTGTCATAAAACATGTGCTCGCAAGTTGCTAATGATCCAAATACACAGACAATTTGTTTTTCCTTTGTGCAGATAGGAAGAACTGCCGATGCTGGAGTCAGAGGTAACACGGCGTAGAGTTGGTAGAACACAGCAGGCCAGGCAGCATTCGTGGAGCAGCGAAGATGATGTTTAGAGTTGGGACACCTCTCCAGAATTGTTTATTTCTGCTGTGTTCATCCAGCTCCACACTGTGTCATCTCTAGAGCTTCACATGGCTTTTACAAGGAAGTTTGGAAACTGCAATGACCAGGTATTGAGCTTGTTTTGCTGTAATTTATTACCTTTTCATTTGGATTCTTCGAGCATGTGAGAGGTCCACGTTATTCCGCTTGGGAACCCTGCAGCCCAATGGTATCAATGTGGACTTCACAAGCTTCAAAACCTCCCCTTCCCCCACCGCATCCCAAAACCAGCCCAGTTCGTCCCCTCCCCCCACTGCATCACAAAACCATCCCAGCTCTTCCCCTCCCCCCACTGCATCCCAAAACCAGCCCAGCCTGTCTCCACTTCCCTAACCTGTTCTTCCTCTCACCCATCCCTTCCTCCCACCTCAAGCTGCACTTCCATGTCCTACCTACCACCTCATCCCGCCTCCTTGACCTGTCCATCTTCCCTGGACTGACCTATCCCCTCCCTACCTCCTCACCTATACTCTCCTCTCTACCTATCTTCTTTTCTCTCCATCTTTGGTCCGCCTCCCCCTCTCTCACTATTTATTCCAGAACCCGCACCCCATCCCAGTCTCTGATGAAGGGTCTAGGCCCGAAACGTCAGCTTTTGTGCTCCTGAGATGCTGCTTGGCCAGCTGTGTTCATCCAGCTTCACACTTTATTATCTTGGATTCTCCAGCATCTGCAGTTCCCATTATCTCTGAAAAATCAAAACTGGCCAGTTGGGTGGATAATGCACGTAGGAGAGGGATCGGTGCCTGTGATAACGAGGGGAAACCAAAAACTTGGGAAGTTTTAAAACTGCAGTGTGAGGATCATGAGATGAATGAAAGGGAAAGAGTTAACCAAGAAAGGCAGGAGAGAGAACAGTGAGACAAAGGTCGGGGGCGAGAGCGGCAGGCCACGTTGACAGAAAACAAAAAATCGGAGGTACCTCCTGACATATCTGGCGTGCCGATGTTCCAAATTAATGACACAGATGAGCAAGACCGAGGAGGACTGGGGAAGGCATCCCTCTGCCTCATCGGGACTGCTACCCCCTCCAGAGCCCTACCCGTCCTTGGCCAATCTATATCTGCAGGCAGCCCAACACTGCCATCAGTCCCAGCAACCGCCACCGTACGCTTCCCAAACTAAACCTCCCATAGAATATCCAAGCCCTTCAGTAGGCAGCCCACATGGATCCCCTGGCAAGCCCACGGCTTGTACAGACCCTACCTCCTGTTGTACCAGATCTAAAGCAAAACAGGGAAACAGGAAACAGGGCGCAGGCCAGACGGTCAGTGAGCAAAAGGAGGGACGACAGGATCCTCTTAAACCCCATGAGAAGCCCAGGAAGACACAAGTCATGGGTGCAGCCTACTTGACCCTCTAACACCTGTTTACTGTTTTCTGGCGACTCCACAAGTAGCGAAGAATATGATCGTCCCAACTCACATGCAGAGGACAGTGAATGTGAGGACAGAGTTTGGAAGAGACCCTCGAATAGCAATCCCCTAAAGAAGGACCCCTGTAAGAAAAAAATCTCCTGTATTCCCTAATCACATGGTCCCTCACCCGAGCCCAAAACAAGGGGGTCAAAATGCAATGCAAGTCTGTGCCCATTGAAAGCCACAAAAGATGTGTTTAATTATGTCAAGGGCCCCGATCGAAAAGCTAACCCAGAAGATTTTATAGATTACATCCTGGGCACTATTCAAATGTACCAAACCAACCCCCAAGCTCTCTTTAGCCTGTGCTGCATCTATGCTGCACTCTCCAGCCCTGGGGGTCAGTCCCAGGAACTTGACCTCCCTCAACCCTATCTGTGCCGCCTCAGGGTTTACCTTCAACTCACTCTTGCACAGGAGTTGTAACAACTCCCTCAGTAGGGGGCCATGTTCCTCACTGTTGTCTGTGAACAACAGGATGTCATCCACGTACTGTACAAGCCTGTGTGGCTCACTGAAATCTTTTAAACAGCCTGCCATACACTGGTGGAGAATGCTGGGGCTATAATGGAAACCCTGTGGCAGACAGCTCCACGTGTACTGTTGTCCTGTGAAAGTAAATGCGAATTTGTACTTGCCCTGCTGAACCAGAATAGACCAGAAACCATTCGAGATATCCACCACTGTGAAATTCCACCCCACCCCCCAGCTTTAACGCAGGAGAGAGCCTTTCCATCAATGGCACGCGCCATTGTTTTAAAATTCACGCCCCCTTCTCCAGGTAATGGATACCACTTGAAACTGCCGGCTGCGGTTTCTCCCACAGCTGTGGCCCCGGCGGTGACGGGGCGGGGGGGGGGTCACAGCCACTTATCCAGGTAATGGATACCTCTTGAAACTTACGGTTTCTCCAACAGCTGTGGCTCCTCTGGGTCCGAGGGCCCAACTCCAACATTAATTTTTTTTTCCCAAGAATTTCTGATTTTTGTGTATGGTAAATTTGGTTTTTTTTAGCATGTACAAATCCAACTCTTGCTTGGAAATTTTTGACGAACTGGAGTTTCCTTCCCCTCCTGCCACCCTCTCTCTAAGTTCAGGGCACCATTGCAATGTTAGTGCCCATACTGCCCCCCGGTTCAATTTGGTAAATGGGACATGGTGACACTGTGCAAATGAGACATGACACGGGGCAGAGATTCCTCCTGTGCACTCACCCTGTTGCCCTTCCTCCTGACTGACAGCAATCATCATGTGGAGTGGGTATTGAAACTATCCTACCCGGTGTGGTACTACATCACTCACACACGCACAGACATCATACCGAAACTGACAGGTTTACAATAGCCCTTTAAACTTGAATTATAACGACCACTTGCCTCCTACTCCACTCGCCTGGACACTGTATCTCAGGGATTACGCCCTTGTTCCCAGGTTCTCCCTGCGATTTGTTCCTTATCTCTTCCTGCTCCAGTGTTAACCCAGTCACATTTCTGAGCGAACCCCAACATGACTGCCTGCTGAGGAACCAATTTCTAACCTCTCCCAGCCCAGCTCTTACTAATGCCCCACTCCCTTCTCTGAACCCAGTGTGGATTTTTAATGTCCTCAGGTACACCCATCCAGGATTCCCTATCTGTTGAAAACCTCCAGGCAATCCTCCTCCCTAAACAGTTTCACACTTAAATCTAACCAATTGGCTATTATCAAATGCGCTGCCCATGTCTCTGATTTTATAGTTACTCGGGGCAGCGCTCGGGCTGATCTGGCTGCTAAACAGGCTGCTGCAGACCAAATTTTTATTGTACCCTCTATGAACAAACAGGCTGTAAATCGCACGCCTTCAGACAAGACGGGCATGCCAGATATGGTCACTGTTCGGCACTTACAGGGGGAAGCCCCTGCTTCTGAAAAGAATATTTGGAAGGCGCATGGATGTTTGCATTCTGTGTCCTCAGGCGTTTGGGTTACCCCAGTCGGCCAAGTGTGTGTATCTGATACTTTATTACCTATGCTTGTTGACTGTCTGCATTCTGACACCCACCTTGGCAAGGAGGAAATGAGTGGTATTATGCTCCGTACCTGGTGGCAACCCAGACTGACTGAGGCAGCCCAGTCTCGTATAGCATCCTGTCTCACATGCCAGCAAAACAATGTGGATCAGGGGGTGAGATGTTCACCAGGAAAATCACCATTGCCAGGTGGGCCGTTTGAATGCATTCAGCTAGATTTTATTGAACTGCCACGCGTAAACTGTTACAAATATTGTCTTGTCATTGTAGATGTATTCAGTCGGTGGATAGAGGCTTTCCCAACGACAAACAACAAAGTCTCAACAGTAGTAAAATTATTCTTAACTGAAATAATACCAAGGATTGGAGTACCGCGACAAATTAGTTCGGACAACGGCTCTCACTTTGTAGGGAAAATTAACAAGGAACTGTGTGATACATTACACATCCAACAACAATTCCACTGTGCCTAACACCCTCGGGCAGCAGGGATAGTAGAGAGAGCTAATGGAACACTTAAACCTAAACTGACCAAGTTGACATCAGAAACCTGCCTGAATTGGCTAAAGGTTTTACCACTAGCCTTGTATCACATGCGAATAACACCCCACTCTACTACTGGGCTCTCAGCAGCGGAAATAGTCTATGGCCGACCCAGCAGAACACCATGGGATGCCAATACCAGCCCACACACCAAAACTGACCTAAATGCGATGGGAGAAGAAATGCAAAGGTACTTCCGACAACTAACATCATCTTTAAAGCTTCTCCATTTGCAGGTGAAGTGCGCCTTTGGACCACCTCCGCAGACACTGGAACAAGACCTCGAGATTCATGATCGATCTTCGTGTTCGCAGATCGGAGATTTTGTACTTGTCCGGGACTGGGATCGCCCCAAGCTTGGACCAAGGTGGAAAGGACCGTACCAAGTGTTTCTTCAGACTCCGACAGCTCTTAAAGTTAAAGGACAGAATCGCTGGATCCACTTAAGTGACTGTAAATGATGGATTTCCTCATCGGCGTGCAGTTAACCATTGGACTGAGTGTTATTCTGCCCATGCATGGCCAACAGGACAATCTGTTTTATAAAACACACATCCGGTTGCACGGGAATCGGACAGCATATTACCCAGTCGCACGGTCCATAGAAGCGTTATTTGTGGCGACACCTGCCTGGAACCCGAGTCAGCTTTATGAAATAGAGTATTCCGGTAAGCCTTGCCGAGGGGAGAGGGGAACGTGGACGAGGGGTGTGCAGGGCACATGTGTGAAACTGGTAGTTAGTGGTCTCTCTGGTTGTGTGTACACTAGACCTGGGCATGGGAAGGAAGGGGCTAGCTGTACAAATCCCAAAAGCTATCCGTTTTGCTTGAATGGAACTGGGACTTGTTGTGTGCCTGCTCTCGTCACTAATCACCCCCAAAATGTTTCCTGGCCCCATCGGTGCGTAAAGAGAAATTGCGCCACTAGAGGCGGATTGTTGAACTGCCCCTGCTCGAAACCTAAGCCCATAACTGTGACCCCGGGCATACAGTAGAGTTGTGGGGATTGCAATAGCACCCATGTACAAAACGGACGACGGGTCATGTCCATTTAACTCTGCAAACTTCCATATAAGAGTCAGTCCTCCTGACATAGCTATCAAGAAATACGTGAGTCTGTTATCTGCTACCGGGCTAAAGAAGGGATTAGTTTTCCTCCCTAATGGGACCTTCACTACTGCCACTCCAACCCTGCCGGCGCTGTTTGCTGTTGGGACCATTGGGCCCCTCACGGTCCCTTGTCCCCAACAAGCACGAATTCAATGGCGAATTGTCACATGCTACCTGGCCCAGGAGTTTTGCGCTGCATCGCAGAACCCAGTTGCCCTGGGCTCTTCCTTGGGATACGGCTTCGTGGGAACTGTCGGCTGTGGAGGCTCCCCTGGGTTGGTGGCCACAAAGGAAAATTCGAAATTACCTTGTATGTGGACTCACCGCCCTGGGAAACAGTACAATGACGGCATTGGAGGCAGTCAACCAAGAATTAGCTGAACTTCGACTCTAAGCTCAGCAAACCCGGTATGCAGTGGACTATCAGCTGGCTCAGCAAGGAGGAATATGCGCTATTATCGGGGACAAGTGCATTACCCACGTCACCAACGAGTCCTATGACATTACCCAGGCTATCCAAGCCATACAGGGGCAGTTGGAACAGCACAGTGAGGGACCCCGGCCTGGACAGGGTTTTTGGGATGGCTTCTGGGCGGTTCTTGGGGCTCATATTTGCTGCATGGGTTAGTTGTTCTAGTGGTTGTCATAGCTGCCTGCTGTACATTTATGGCATGCCTGAGCCCTTGCTGCAGATTTGTGTTTGACAGGTTAGCAGCTCCCCTCTCGGCCCCGTTATAGGTTATCATGAAATGATAAAAGGAGGGAATGAGCTGTTAATCTGATAACATCTCATTGATTTCTATACTTCTATAAATTAAAGTCTTCTATCTGCATTTGACTCCTATACAGAGACTTTAATTTGTCGAAGTAAACTCTTATCTACCAACACATAGGTATGCATGCACTGCCCTGAAGCTTCCTGCCCAGCTAGGAATTCAGTGTAAAGCTTTTGTAACTCCTTATCTTCTCGCACATCGGTATGCAGACACTGAGTTAAACTTCCTGACTGAATTAAAATCCGAATCAAACTGTTTTAAATCGGGGTAGGTGGGGAATATTTGTAAAGGTGTGAAACCTCTAAAGCATGTAACTTCTGCCGCTGACAAAGGGGCCAGGGCACTGACTTTTTTCCAGCCAGACACACTGGCCACTTGAAATCACAATCTGTCCCAGACAACAACTCGAAATCGCCTCCTGCCATGAGCAGCCACTTCACCAGCAATCGATAATATATCCTGGTCTTTTCTGTTGTTGATGTAATAATTGTTTGGTATCCTGTTTTTGTCTGTTGTAGTAATTGTTTTATGTATCATGTCATTGTAAGTTGTGAAATCGTTTTATGTATCATGTCTTTTGTAAAGAATAAAAAGCGGGGACTGTCTGCTGCTCGGGGAGAATTACTTGTGAGACTGTGCACTCAGCGCCGGGTTGAGTACAGTAATTCTCCACAGCTTGTACTTGCTTGGTTATAAATGGATTTGTGTTTTTCTAAACAGGTCAGTGTCTTGTTATTGCAGCAAGTCCGTGAGGGTCTCCGAAAACGAACTTGACAACATAACGGCGCTGGAACTCAATCCCTCGACCAATAAAACCTGACACACTGTAAGCCTTCTTAACAGCACTATCAACCTGGGTGGAAACTTTCAAAGATCTATGTACATGGGCACCAAGATCCCTCTGCACATCCACACTACCAATATTTTTGTTTTCCATTGACCCAGTCTTCTGCCTTCCTATTATTCCTCCCAAAGTGAATTAACACACATTTATCCGTATTAAACTCCATTTGCCACCTTTCAGCCCAATTCTGCAGTTATCCAAGTCTCCCTGCAACCTGCAACATTCTTCCACACTGTCCACCACTCCACCGACTTTAGTGTCATCTGCAAACTTACTCACCCATCCACCTATGCCGGCAGCCAAGTCATTTATCGAAATGACAAACAGCAGTGGTCCCAAAACAGATCCTTGAGGCACACCACTAGTGACCTGACTCCAGGCTGACTCCATGGTTATGGGGAAGTCTGTGCTATGATGGAAGGACAAAATAACAGTAAAGCACATGAACGGAAAGCGATTGCAGAACATGGTAGTGCAGATGTATTTGTGAGTCCTGGCACATGAATCCTCTAACTTTAGTCTGCGCATGTAGTCAGTGATTAAGAAAGTATATGGAATGGTGCTGTTTTATGCAAAAGCTATCTGTATAATCATTCGATTAGAACATAGAACATAGAACAGTACAGCACAGAACAGGCCCTTCAGCCCACAATGTTGTGCCGACCATTGATCCTCATGGATGCACCCTCAAATTTCTGTGACCATATGCATGTCCAGCAGTCTCTTAAATGACCCCAATGACCTTGCTTCCACAACTGCTGCTGGCAACGCATTCCATGCTCTCACAACTCTCTGCGTAAAGAACCTGCCTCTGACATCCCCTCTATACTTTCCACCAACCAGCTTAAAACTATGACCCCTCGTGCTAGCCATTTCTGCCCTGGGAAATAGTCTCTGGCTATCGACTCTATCTATGCCTCTCATTATCTTGTCTACCTCAATTAGGTCCCCTCTCCTCCTCCTTTTCTCCAATGAAAAGAGACGGAGCTCAGTCAACCTCTCTTCATAAGATAAGCCCTCCTGTCCAGGCAGCATCCTGGTAAACCTCCTCTGAACCTCTCCAAAGCATCCACATCTTTCCTATAATAGGGCGCCCAGAACTGGACGCAGTATTCCAAGTGCGGTCTAACCAAAGTTTTATAGAGCTGCAACAAGATCTCACGACTCTTAAACTCAATCCCCCGGTTAATGAAAGCCAAAACACCATATGCTTTCTTAACAACCCTGTCCACTTGGGTGGCCATTTTAAGGGATCTATGTATCTGCACACCAAGATCCCTCTGTTCCTCCACGCTGCCAAGAATCCTATCCTTAATCCTGTACTCAGCTTTCAAATTCGACCTTCCAAAATGCATCACCTCGCATTTATCCAGGTTGAACTCCATCTGCCACCTCTCACCCCATCTCTGCATCCTGTCAATGTCCCGCTGCAGCCTACAACAGCCCTCTACACTGTCAACGACACCTCCGACCTTTGTGTCGTCTGCAAACTTGCTGACCCATCCTTCAATTCCCTCGTCCAAGTCATTAATAAAAATTACAAACAGTAGAGGCCCAAGGACAGAGCCCTGTGTACTACATCTGTATTGGGCTTTACTGAGACCACTCCCGATATATTGCGTGCAGTTACAATTCCCTAAACTGAAAACAAAATGCACTTAATTCAGAAGCTTATCAAATTTATTTCACGTTACTCATTCCTGGAAGGAAAGCCTTGTCGAGCCACGGAATCATACAATTCAGGAACAGTCCCTTTGGTCCAACCCGTCCATGCTGACCAGAATTTCCAAACTGATGTATTTCCATTTGCTAGCATTAGGCCCATAACCCTCTAAACCCTTCCTATTCATGTATCCATCGTGGTGCCTTTCAAATGTTGTGACTGTACCAGTCTCAACCACTTCCTCTGGCAGCTTATTGCTTACACACAGCACCCTCTGCATGCAACAGTTACCCTTCAGGTCTCTTTAAAATCTCCTCCATCTCTCAATAACTCTATGCGCTCTATTTTTGCACACCCTCACCTGAGAAAAAATGACCCTGGCTGTTCACTGTATCACACAATATTCAGGGAAAAATTGACAACTCTCAGCCCCCGAAGCAGTCTGTGTACATGTGTGGGACGACAACAGTCAAGCTTATGCTGTTGAAGTGTCGGTAATATTCATGTAACAGCACTTAGCTGTACACTGCTCACGTCCACGGTAATAATGGAGCAGTTTATCCAGCTCTTCAAGCTGGTGTCAAAGGAAGGGAATGAAGCCATTCAGCTCATCAAAACTATTGGGAAATAAGAGGCACAGCCCATTCACTCTCTCCTGCCTATTACACAGGAAGACAAGGAGTCTCGTCAGCACATCGAGCTGTTAAACAGGTACCAGGGGTCATCCAATCAGGTCCTTGAACCTTTTCCCTGGGACCAGGAGTCGGCCATTCCGACCCTCAAGCCACATAAACAGAAACAGAATGATGTCAATGATGCTCCAACATGACAAACCAATGAAGCAGAGAATGCACAGACAGACTGCTCCATGTGGTTTCTCCTGGTGCCATTGCTAATGGTACACACATGTGACTTTAACGTCAGAACAAAAACAAAGTCACTGGAAAAACTCAACAGCTCTGGCAGCATCTGTGAAGGAGAAAACAGAGTTAATGTTTTGTGTCCGGTGACCCTCCCTCAGAACGGTTACTTTAATGTCACTTGCTGATGGTCAGGAGGGACAGTGGATGATAAGGGAATAGTATAGGTTAGATGGGCTTCAGTTTGGTTTCACAGGTTGGTGCAACATCGAGGGCTGAAGGTTCTGTACTGCACTGTAATGTTCTGTGAATCATATCAGATCGCATGGATCAGTTACAGCAGTAGCTGGAGGCAAGGAGGAATTTACAGGAGTGAGGGAATGTGATGAAAATCTGTTCCGGGGGTAGAAATACTGCAGATACAGTGAGGTTGATGGGTTACTTGTAGGAAATGTAGGATGGATAGACAGGCAATGCAGGAGTTTCCTGTGGCCATCTCCATCTCAAACGATTATGCTGTTTTGGGGAATTCGGGCGTGACAGACTCTCTGAGGAATATAGCACTCAGAGCCAAGTTTCTGGTCGCCATACTGTCTCTACTGTAATGAGGGTTACATCAGGTTCCAAGTGATTGATTTCAGGGAACTGTCAAGGCAGAAACACAGGCAGACGTTTCTGCAGCCAACTGCAAGACAGCAGGATAGTGTGTTGCCTACAGAGTGCGAGGGTTAAGGATGTCTTGGACAGGGTATATAATATTCTCAATGGCTCGACAGGCGAACAGGAGATTGTTGTACACTTTGGAACTAACAACATAGGACGAGAAAATGGATGAGATTATGAGGGTAGAACATGGGAAATTAGGGAAGGATGTATGAATGTTGGTTGGTGAGTACAGTAATAACTGGATTACTTCTGGTGCAACGAACTAGTGAGGTTTGGAATAGAGAAGATTGAGCAGATGGACTCGGGGCTGAGGAGTTGATGTGGGGGAAAGGATACACATTTCTGGATATTTGGAATCTCTTCCGGGTTGAAGTGAACTTTACAAGGAGGATGGATTGTAGTTGAATGGGAAGTGGCCTAATATTCTAGCAGTGAGAATTGTGATAGCCGTCCAGGAGGATTTAAACTGGTAACATGATGAGGGTGGGATGCGGGGTTGGTGCAGTTGGATATGCTGGAGGGATCAAGCGACATTGTGAGTAAAGGGAGCAGTCTGAGTCTGGTGCAGTAGTTCTTAAAAAAAAGCAAGTCAAATAGGCAAGGCAGGCTGGAGCAAAGCAGAGAATGAGGTAGGTCTGATTAGTTAAACTGCATTTATATCAATGCACGTGGTCTGACAGTATTGCAGATTAACTCAGGGCACGGTTAGTGACATGAGACTGGGATAACATAGCTATCAGAAATGTGGCTCCTGGATGGACAGTCATGGCAGCTTAACGTTCAAACAGATAGCTGCTATCAGACAGGTAGAAAAGGTTGCAAAGGAGGTGGGGAAGAAGGGCGATGGCATTTTTGATTTGGGATAACATTCTGACTTTACTTAGGGAGGATATTCCTATGTGTGATCAATGAAGTTATTTGGGTGCAATTGAGAAATAAGAAAGTGTTGACCACTTTGTTGGAATTGTACTCCCCACCACAAAAATAAACAGTCAGTGGTTCAGTTGAGACGCAAGTTTGTAAGTATACGACAGTTTTCTGTAAAAAATAATAAGGTGGCCACGGTAGGGGATTTTAACTTTCCAAAAATAGACTGAGCCTACCATAGTGTGAAAGAATCGGATAGAAAGAGCGTTTTTTTGTGTATGTTCATGAATTTTTTTTTGTTCAGCATATTGATTTACCTCCAAGAGAAGGTGAAAGAAAGAATTAGACGTACTCTTGGGGAATAAGGCAGGGAATGTGACTGAGTTGTCAGTGGGGTAGCACCCTCGGGCATAAAAAAATCCATCATTTTATTCATTTTTAAATAAGTATGAAAAAGAATTGACCTGATCTAAAAGCTAAAATTCTAAACTTCAGCAAGATCATTTTGAACGATATTAGCCGTGAACTTTCAAAAGTTGATGTGAGTGATATTCACAAGTAAAGGGATGGCTTGCAATGGGAAATCATCACAAATTTATAACGAAATTCCAGACACAGTACACTTGGTTAGGATGAAAGGCAAGGCTGATAGGTGCAGGGAATGCTGGATAACTCGAGAACTTGAGGTTTGGATCAAGAAAAAGAAGGAGGCATGTATCAGGTGTTGTCAGCGGGGATTGCATGAATCCCTACAGGAGGCAAAGGACAGTTGGAGTATACGTAAGAAGGGAATCATGAGGGCAAAAAGTGGTCATGAGAGAGTTTCAGTAAATAGGGTTAAGGAGAATTCAAAGGATTTCTGCAAATACATTTTGGAGAAAAGAGTATATAAGGAGAGAATGGGGCCCCTTAAAAATCAGCAAGGTTGCCTATGTGTGGAACCGCAGGAGATGAGTGCGTTACTAAAATGAACAATTTGTATCTGTGCTTTCTGTTCAAAGCATATGAACCTGAGGGAACTCGGGGAAATAAACAGTAAGAAGTGTCCACGTTACGAAGGTAGTGGTGCTTGACACTTAAAATGCATAAAGATGAATAAATCATCAGGATCTGATCGAGTGTATCCTCGGCATTTATGGGAACCTAGGGAACTGACTTTTGGGCCTCTTGCTGAGATATTTTGTATCATTGATAGCCACCGATGAGGTGATGGAAGGCTGAAAGTTGGCTAACATGGTCCCACTATTTCAGAAAGGTGATCAGGGAAAGCTAGGGAACTGCAGACTGGTGAGGATGACATCAGTGATGGGCACATTGTTGGAGGGGATTTTCAGGACAGGATTTACATGTATTTAGAAAGGGAAGGGCTGATTGAGGACAGTGAACCTGGCTTTGCGCTTGGGAAATAGTGTCTCAGTAACTTGATTAAATTTGAAGAAATGACGAGAAGGATTGATGGAGGCAGAGTGTTAGATGTTGTCGATAAAGGTTTCAGTTAGGCATTCAACAAGGTTCCACGTGGTGGACTGGTTAGCAATGTCACATCACATGGAATACAGGGAGACCGAACAATTTGAATAAAAATTGGCTCAAAGGAAGAAGACAAAGCACAGTGACAGAGCGCTTTTCGAAATGCTAACCAGTGACCAATGGTGTGCTACAAGGACCAGTGCTGGGCCATTGTTTTTGTCATTCTATAATGATTTCACTTTTAAAACAGGAGGTATAGTTGGTAAGTTTGCAGCTGACACTAAAATTGGTGATGTAATGAACAATGAAGCAAGTTATCTCAGAGTGAAATTTGATTTGAATTTCCCACAGTTCCTCATTTTCACTGTTCACCATGTTCCCTGCTATTTCTGGAAGAGTTTCTGTTCCTCCCTTCATGGAAACAGAACATCACATTCACTACACCAGGCAGGGCTGGGGTGTGTCATGTCGTGAATATATTGGAGGTCGGCACTCTGGCACATGATGGATAAGTCACCCACTGCTGCAAAGAAAGTTCTAGAATGAGATAACAATGTGAGAGCTGGATGAAGTGCCCAGACCCGAACAATCAGCTTCCCTGCTTCTCTGATGCTGCCTGGCCTACTGTGTTCATCCAGCTCTATACCTAATCTCATATTCCAGCATCGGCAGTTCCTACTATCTCTGAGTAAGTTCTAGAATGAAACCAGTTCACTTGATGCCCTTTGTCAGTACTGCCCTCTCCCTGATGCAGACATGGTGCACTCTCTCAGTGTTGAAAATGCCTTCCTCGCCTTAGTTTATTTTCCCGGCTGATAAACAATCATATCTCTACACAGTCGCAGTGGCCTGAAATATTAATGAGTCTGCTCTTAACAGAAGCAGTTGACAATGTAATTGCACAATCTGTACCACAGTCGCGAGAGCAGCAACACCACTATTGGTGCTGGAGGTGACTGGGGATGTTGGGATGTGATGATCTTGTGGTATTATTTCCAGTCTATTAATCCAAGGATCCAGGTAATGACCCACACCCTGATTCAAATCCTGCCATGGCAAATTGTGGAATTTGAATTCAATGAACTACATGGAATGATGAAACTATTAAGCCATCGTTGATCATTGGGAAAAATCCACCTGGCTCACGAATGGCCTTCAAGGGGGGAAATGTGCCATCCTCACCTGGTCTGGCCTACATGTGACTCAAGACCAACAGCAATGTGGTTACCTCTCAAATGCCTTTTGGAATGGCCAAGCCAGCCACTCACTTGTAGCAATCACCGCAAAGTCTCAAAGAAATGGTACAGGACAGACCTATTTACCAGCAACGTACAGCACATGGCCTGGAGTGATTCAAGAAAGCAGCTCACAGATATCTTCTCAAGGGCAACTAGGAAAGGGAAATAAATGCTGGCCCAGCCAGTCAAACCCACATCCCATTAATGAATAAGTGAAGATGACCACACTCTGGAAAGACAGACTGAGGGGACATAACTTATTTCAGACAGGGACTTCGAAGTATATCTACATGGGCACGACATTCAGGAATATGGGAAAAAGCGAAAAATAAATGTAATTAATTTCACATTTTATTTCCATCCCACCTGATCATCAACAATCCCTTTCTTTGTTTCTTGTTTTCCTCTAGTTCTATCTTTCAGCATTTATTCAACTCATTCCTTCTCGCCTTCAAAACAAACATCCCTGTCAACAGAATAAATCACAATAGTTACCAGCTGATTTCAGTTCTGATGTCTGTTCAGTGAACTTGAAATGCTAAATCTGTTTAAATTTCATCAAAGCCTGTCAAACCTGTTCATTTCCCTCAACACTTTGGTTCTTTTTGTTTCAGATCTCTGACATCTTTCTTTTTTTGACTTAAACGTTTTTTTTCATGGGATGTCAGAATCACTGGCAAGAGCAGCATTTGTTAACCATCGTTAATTACCTTTAACTGTGACCATTTCACAAGGCAGTTTGGAGCCAAACACATTGTTATGGGTCTGAATTCACACTTAATCCAGACCAGGTAAAACGTTAGATTTCTTTATCAGAGGAGATCAGTGGAATGAGATCAGTTTTTTAGTCAAAATGCTGCTGATTTTATGGTTGTTATTACTCAAATTCACTTTCATTACAATTCTTATCATTAGAATTTAAGTTCTACCACCAACTGTGGTGTGATTTGAAACAGTATCTTTAGAGCAATAACCTGTGACTCTGGAATTACCTGCTGAGTGACTTAATTGCTCTGACATGACGTTCCTATCGTTAATTACTTCAGAAACAAGAACAAGGGTGTGATCAAATTATTTATAACTTGGAAGACTGGTGAGAAAAGAGCTGGAACTATAAAGTCTGAATTTTACCACGTCATAGATGATGGTTTATTCAATAACAGTACAGAGGCAGAGGGGGAGAGTGGGGATATTATGGAGCTGGTGTTGGACAGGTTTGGTGACGGAGACAATAGTGAAACATAAATCAATAAAGGCCCTCAATGAAGTGAACAATTCTTGTTCTCAGATGCTTGTGAAGGATGAGTCTGAAATTCATGAACAATGAAGTGACGTTTTAATTAAACTGAAGATAATAGATTCCATCTTTTCCAAACGTAGGCAACAGAAACAACAATAAAGTTGAATATACTTTATGGAAGTAATGACTGGACAGAGATAGAGAGACTTACCAGAAACACCAATAATAGCAAGAATGGGATAGTAACCAGCCTGAATAACCCACAGTAGACGTAGTATCCGATCTGGTAATGTCGACCTATAGTTGGTAAGATAGTAAAGACCCCAGGATAAAATCCTCTCCATTGTTGTAACATCCCAGTCTATTGTTCTCAGATTGTGATCCATTGTTGTAACATTCCACTCTATTGTTCTCAGATTCTGATCCATTGTTGTAACATTCCACTCTATTGTTCTCAGATTCTGATCCATTGTTGTAACATTCCACTCCATTGTTCTCAGATTCTGATCCATTGTTGTAACATTCCACTCTATTGTTCTCAGATTCTGATCCATTGTTGTAACATTCCAGTCTATTGTTCTCAGATTCTGATCCATTGTTGTAACATTCCACTCTATTGTTCTCAGATTCTGATCCATTGTTGTAACATTCCAGTCTATTGTTCTCAGATTCTGATCCATTGTTGTAACATCCCAGTCTATTGTTCTCAGATTGTGATCCATTGTTGTAACATTCCACTCTATTGTTCTCAGATTCTGATCCATTGTTGTAACATTCCAGTCTATTGTTCTCAGATTCTGATCCATTGTTGTAACATTCCAGTCTATTGTTCTCAGATTCTGATCCATTGTTGCAACATTCCTGTCTATTGTTGTGAGATTCTGATCCATTGTTGCAACATTCCAGTCTATTGTTCTCAGATTCTGATCCATTGTTGCAACATTCCAGTCTATTGTTCTCAGATTCTGATCCATTGTTGTAACATTCCAGTCTATTGTTCTCAGATTCTGATCCATTGTTGCAACATTCCTGTCTATTGTTCTGAGATTCTGATCCATTGTTGCAACATTCCAGTCAATTGTTCTCAGATTCTGATCCATTGTTGTAACATTCCAGTCTATTGTTCTCCGATTCTGATCTCTCCGCCCCCTCTCTCTGCAGCTGCTGATCCCTGTTAGCGCTGTCGCTGATGTCTCACTTATACCATGGGATAACACACTGAATGCAGCCCCTTAGTTATAGGATAGGGAAACCCTCCTGTGACACAGTTCGAATCCATGGAGACTGACATCAATCACAGTCACCGAACAAACAGTTCTAGTTAACCCCTTTCAATACACCTTCAGTGAACCTTCAGTTCACGATTAAAACTGGACTGGATTGCATGCTAACATCGTTGGCTATAGGTCTGATATACCATTGGCAATTGCTCTAACGACGTCTGTCGTGAGGGAGAATGATGGATGTTTTCATTTTTCAGGCTAAATGGCTCTGCCCTGTTGTCCATGTGCAATGCTGTAACCACCAGCAACAACACCCTCCCCCTCCAAAAAAAACACAATCAAAATGTTATTACTGTGCTGATTACTCTGACGCAACCAACAAAAAATAAATCGCTGGGCATAGTCGGGCTGACCTTGCAGAGTAAGTGTGGTTTTCTCGCTGCTGTAATAAAACAACAATGTATCTTCAATACGCAAACTTCTTCATTGCAGGTTATGTGCTTTAAAACAGTAAGACTCACATTTCATGATTCAATTGACCAAAACTAAAATCAAATGCAACGTGTGCAATGATGTTGTTCATTAAAGAGCATGGACTAAATAGTCATGGACAGAATGAATGTGACAATGGTTCAGAGACAGAATGGAATGGCGGCAGTGGCTGTCGTGACTGGAGAGGAGGACAGTGATATCCCAATGTCACCAGTATTTAACTAGCACTTATTCTGACAGACAGAATGAAATGCAAAGCAGAGCAAGTCAATACGTTATACTTGGGAGATGGAGTGCCAAACAACAATATGATCAGAGTATGATAACTTTAAATGTGATGTAGGAAATTATGTATTATGTGTACACTTTTAAATCATGGGGTATGCCCAGGATATTCAAAATTAAAAGCAGATCAAGATTTCAAAATGTTAGGTATGTCGCGAGATGACAGAATAATAATAGCAGGAATATAGTTCATCCCCAGCTGGTAAGGAGATGATGCGCTGAGTGACCACAGCTTTGCTGTAAATATTCTGAGATTTGTATGAAACGTTTTCAGAGCCTGAGGGGAGATGCTTTCAATGAAGGGCACGAATTGTGCCGTCATGAGTAATCTATTTCTGTTGTCTCATGAAGTGCAGCTGCCTCTAAAATTACTTTTAATCAAAATGGATTTCCAGATATTCAGGCATTTAGGATGATATTCGCAATTTTGTTTTGGAACTTGAAAGAAGAAACAGACACTGGGGCATGATGAGTGTAATCGGCACAATAACACTAACGGAAACAGGAATGGATGATATTGTCAAAATCTCACCAAGCTGGGCCAGTCCAGAAAAGCAAAATGCTGGAGATTATGGGAATTTGAAACAGAAACAGAAATTGGTGGAGAAACGCAACAGATGAGGCAACATCTGGAGACAGATTTTGAGTTAACATATCCAGTCTGTTATGAACCTGTTCTGAAAAAGTCATATTACAGATGCTGCTGGACTGGATAAGTTACATTCCAGAATTTCTTTTCTTTCTTTTGGACTGTCACAATTTGTTTGATCTGGATCAGAACAACAAAGCTGCCATTTGAGTTGACCTTCAAGTCTTTGTGAATGATCATTAAATGAGACATTGCAAAGTTTCTGTATTAAAGATCCCTAATATTGATGCCATGTCGCATTGAGATAAATTGCCAAGAATGGTTTGAACTCAGTGGCACTGATTTCGCATGATCAGTCCTCTGATTGAAAACGATGAGGATCCTTACCACAATGTCATGCCATGCTCCTGATGTTGCTGGGCTAAAACTCATTTGGCAAAGTCTTACCTTCCAAGACTTTAGACTCAACTTTGAAACCATAAAGTATCTTGATATTCTTAATAAGACACACTCATCCATGGATTTTTAGCAGGCATGAGCAAAGGCTATGTTTATTTTTCATCATCAAGAACTCTCGAGAACGTAACATGAAGCTGCCTTCCTGAAACGCTTACAATCCAAGTGGTGCAGAAGTACACACAGAGCTGTTTATAAGGGGTTCCAAGATTGTGCAGGATTGTCTCCAATTTGCATTGATCACATTTTTGCTTCGGGTCCATGATGCCACAAAGAGTGAGGTAGCATGGTTGGCATGGGAAGTTACTCTGATGACACTTCAAATGATATTGGAACACGAGCTGAAACAATAAAGAGCGAAAGTACAGAACACTGTGCTCACTGTCCTCACAAAAGTCCAAAGAATTTGGGGTATGGACTTCCAATTCTGTCAGGAGATGTTTGTCCTATTTGTGATGAGGCTAGTTGGTGTCTGGAATGCACTGCTTATGAGGGTGGCTGAGGCAGGAAACATGCCAAATTATAAAAAGCATTTGGATCAGCACCTAGTGGTGCAGTCTCAATGAGTCTTTTCTCAATTGTCTGATTCTATGCGGTAGCAGCCATGGAAGGTCTGATATATTCCGAAGTACGACACAATGCCACTTGTTTGTCCGTTCCATCAACTGTGTTCAGAAAGTTTTTCAAAACCGCATCTCTCATAAAGTATCAGCACTTACTCAACCTGGGACAGCCCAGCTATCTCTGAAAACATCCAACTTTTTTCAAATAGTCAGTGCCAGATTATTCCAGCTGTTTATCACCATTATTTTAATGAAACTAATAAAATTGATATAGCTTTCCCTTCATGAGAATAATGTATTTTAGCTGTTATGGTGTCTTTCCTCAAAAGAACAATAAACTCCTGCTTCCCATGTGCATATTTTGATGATGTATTTGTTTTCCTGCCAGTTCTTAACCTCCACTCCCTTCCAGTGCTGTTTCCATGATCTGGTTCCATGTTTGTGTCACTCGAATATGCATTGCCAAAGAGAATGTTTCTGTTTGAGCCAGGATTGTGAATGCTCACAAACGAACAGAACATATTGACAGGAGATTAAAACATCAGCAAACCAACTGTACTGAAACCGAGTCCTCAGCACCATTTCATGGTACTCAGTTACTGCAGTCGTCTATGTCGTTATTCCAAAATATGTGGGCACCATTCAGGTTTAGCTGATGAATGGCTAACAAGAACAGTTCTTCAATGTTGCCCGGCAGGAATTTATTGTTGTCCAACAGGAGGCAAACCAAAAGCCCTCCCTTGATATTCAATGAGATGATCAACTTCCAGCAACAAATATCCTGCATGTAACTAGTCATCAGAAATTCACCAAATCATAAAGTCATAAAGTTGTGAAGAACGGAAACAGAGGGTTCAGTTTCACTTCGTCCATGCCAATTACATATCCCAAATAAATCTTGTCCCATTTGCGAGCATTTGTCCCATATCCCTCTAAACCCTTCCGAATCACATACCCATCCTTTCAAATGTTCTAATTGTACCAAAATCTAGCACTTCCCCTTGCAGCTCATTCCACACACACACCACTCTCTGTGTGAAAAAGTTACCCCTGAGGTCCCTTCTAAATTTTTTCCAGCTCACCTTAAACCCACACCGTCTAATTTTGGACTCCCCGACCCCAGTGAAAACACCTTGTCTGGATGCCCCATCTATTCCCCTCCTGACTTTACAAACATCAGTAAGGTCACCACTCAGCCTCCGAATCTTCAGGAAAAAGTTTATTGAGTTTCTCTCTACAGCTAAAACCTTCCAACCCTGGCAACACCCTTATAAATCTTTTCTGAACCCTTTCAAGTTTCACAACATCCTTCCGATAGCAGGGAGGGAGAATTGCATGCAATATTCCAAAAGTGGCCTAACCAGTGTACAGCTGCAACAGGACCTCCCAACTACTACACGCAATGCACTGGCCAATAAAGGGAAGTGCACCAAATTCTGTCATTACTATCCTCGCTGCCTCTGAATCCACTTTCAAGGAACTATGCGCCCACTAACAGGACACATTTTCCAGCAATACTACCCAAGGGCTTACCATTTCGTGTATAAGTCCTGCCCTAATTTGAATTCCAAAATACAGCACATCACATTTATTCAAATTAAACTCTATCTACCACTTCTTGGCCCAGTGGCCCATCTGATCAAGATCCCATTGTACTCTGAAGTAACCTTTTTCAGTGTCCACTATATTTAATTCGGGCTGGAAGTTTTCAAGGTCAACTAGGGCTGATCTAGCTACATTAAAATCCCAAATGAATTAAAAAGAAAGTCTGATTTTCCAGAAGTTTACAAAGCAATGTAGTCATTTGTAATGATCTATCGAGCTAATCACTGTCTTCGATGTTGTGGGATATATTTGCAAAACGCAATTCATGCATAAAGTGAAAGAAAAAAGCAAAATCTCAGGTCACAGATAATTCAAGATAACTCAGCATTTGAGAAGCAGCTGGAGGAGCATTCAAATCGCCAGAGCCTCGTGGCTGTAGACTTCAAGGTAAGTGTGGTCAATGTAGTTTTGTTTGTTTGACTGGAATAGGCATGCTGAGCTGAAGGTCCTGTTTGTTTACTGAATGACTCTGACCTTAATTTTTGAAAACAGAAAATACAGTCTTACAATTTCTATTATGTTGTGAGCATCAAATGTTGAGGATTATGCTGTCCAAAGCCACACAGCATCCTGGTTTGGACATATATCATTGTCCATTCACTGTCACTTGCTCAGAATCCTGTACTTCTCCATGAAACATATCTGTTAGTGTCCCTGGGTTTCACCATCAAATTCTGAATGGGAATTAGTCAGAGGCAATAAATGCTGGTCTTGCCAATGAAACTCATCTCACCAGAACAACTAAAAGTAATCTGTTCTATTAAAGACATATATTCAGCCCAATCTGTTCACTAAAGCAGTTTTAATGAGAATTTAACTTCGTTCTATGTCTCTGATCTTTCTGAAAAACCATGAAACTTTCCTGAGTATTTTCATAGTGCTGTTTAAAAATCGTATTTGGAAGTTGTACCCATCATTCTGAAAGGGAGAGCCTTCATGACCACATTAATTATCTCTTTATTTTCCGGTTTCTACAGACAATGGACGTAGAAACTTGGATCAGGAGTAAGTGATCAGAAAAATCAAACCCAGTCTGCCATGCCATGAGCTCTTGAAAGATCTGGATGTGGCCTCAAATAAACATTCCTCTCTAACCCTTATAACACTAGTGTGCCATTCTTAGTCAAAAATCTTTCTGCCTCTCCCTTAAGAATATTCAATGACTTATCCTCCATCTCTTTCTGGAAAGATTTCCATAAGCATACAATCCTTTGAAAGGGTAAAAGAAATAAGTTACCATTGTCTAACTGAGATATTCTCCAGTTTTACAGTCCATCCACTGTTCACAAATGGAAATATTGTTTCGGCATTCAACTTGAAAAGACTGCTCAGAATATTTTGGGTTTAAACAAGACCATGTGTCATTCGCCTAAAGTCCAATAAATCCAGGGCCAGTCTGGTCATGATTTCCTCTGAAGATAAATACTTCTCACAGGAATCAGTTCAGCCAATCATCTCTGGATGGCTTCTGATTTCATCATGCCCACAGCCTCATGCAGTCTCACCATTACCCTAGAAAAGTGTCCAAAAACTGCCCTCTTCGGCCTTGAAACTGCTTGACCATGTCATGCAGCAAACCAGGTACTAGAGCCATCTTAATAAAATGTGAGGCTGGATGAACACAGCAGGCCAAGCAGCATCTCAGGAGCACAAAAGCTGACATTTCGGGCCTAGACCCTTCATCAGAGAGATCTAGGCCCGAAACGTCATCTTTTGTGCTCCGGAGATGCTGCTTGGCCTGCTGTGTTCATCCAGCCTCACATTTTATTATCTTGGAATTCTCCAGCATCTGCAGTTCCCATTATCTCTGATACTAGAGCCATGTTACCTTCCTAAGTACCTGCCTATGGAACCAGATCATCCCCAACGTACTGCAGTCCACATTCAAGCCTTCCCAATTTGGCCCCAAACGTGACAATGTCTACATCCAGAGCATTAAGACCATTCACAAGTGTTTCTCCCTGCGACTCCTGAAACACACAGTCGCAGCAATGCGCCGGCATCTCCAGGCACTGTAATCCAGCCTACCCCCGCTCAGAGCCTCCCTCTTCCAGACAAAAACCAAGTACAGTAAACTTATGGTACCTACCACCCAAAACAGGCTTCCCCCACCTCCCAAATCACCAACCCTACCCAGGAACTCCCCCACAATGTGCCCACCACCATTGGCCATGTGGCCTCTGTCGGAGCCACCAGGAAAGATGTCACATCCTCCGCCGCCGGATGCACCGTTTCCGGGACAGAGAATGCCACCGCCTCCATTTCCGAGGACACCCCTACCATCACCGCTGCTGCCACCTCCTACGCTGCTCCGCCCACCGCCGATGCAACTCCAACCACTGCCGCCTTATGCAACTGCCCACTGCTGACACTGACGCAGCTCCACCCGCCACTGCCGAAGCAACTCTGCCCACCGCCTCCACAGCCAGCAGCTCCAGAGGAGACAGAAACACTAAACCCTGCCGAGTCTACACCATCCCTCCTTCCTACCGCCCTTATTGAGGACGAACGGTCAGTCCTCAGTAAAGGGCTCACCTTCGTCCCCCTCCACCCACAAATCAACGAGAACCGGTCATGCTTGGACGCTGATTAGTTTTTCCACCGCATCCGCCTCCACCTTACTTCTTTAAACGTGAGCCTAACCCTCCCTCTATCGGCCCCTTCTCTCTCCTCCAATGCACCCACCCCTCCTGGGCACCATCCCAAGGGCCCCTACCCTCCCTCAACCACTTCATCATTAACTGCCGTCATGACATCAATCGCCTCAACATCTCCACCCCTCTCACCCACTCCAACCTCTCCCCTGCAGAAAGTGCAGCCCTCCACTCCAGTCCCAACCTCACCATAAAACCCATGGACAAGGGGGGCGTAGTTGTAGTATGGTGCACTGACCTCTACATTGCTGAGGCTATATGCCGACACTCCTTCACCACCTCCTCCTGTCCCCTTGATCATGACCCCACGCTCGATCACCAAACCATTGTCTCCCAAACCATCCACAACCTCATCACCTTAGATGACCTCCCACCCACAGCCTCCAACCTCATCATTCCCCAACCCCAAACTGCCCACTTCTCTCTCCTTCCCAAAATCCACAAACCTGCCTGCCCTGCTCGACCCATTCTCTCCGCCAGCTCCTGCCCCACTGAACTCTTCTCCACCTATCTGGGCTTCATTTTCTCCTCCTTTGTCCATGAACTCACTACCTACATCCGAGACACCACCCACACTCTCCACCTCTCCCAGAACTTACAATTCCCCGGTCCCCAAAACCTCATCTTTACCATGCACGTCCAGTCCCTATGCACCTGCATTCCCCATACAGATGGCCTAAAGGACCTCTGCTTCTTCCTGTCCCACAGGCCCGACCAGTCCCCCTCCACTAACACCCTCATCTGCTCAGCCAAACTCGTCCTCACACTCAACAACTTCTCTTTCAATTCCTCCCACTTCCTACAGATAAAGGGGGTGACCATGGGTACCCGCATGGGCCCAAGCTATGCCTGCCTCTTTGTAGGTTACGTGGAACAATCCCTCTTCCGTACCTGCACTGGCCTTAAATCCCACTTCTTTCTCCTTTACATTGACGATTGTATCAATGCCGCCTCCTGCTTCCAGGAAGAGCTCAAACAGTTCATCCACTTCACCAGCACCTTCCACCTCAACCTTAGGTTCACCTGGACCATCTCTAATACCTCTCTCTCCTTCCTTGGCCTCTCTATCTCCATCTTCGGCAACCACCTAGAAACCGATATCCATTTCAAGCTCACCAACTCCCACAGCTACAGAATGCACCTCCTCCCACCCACCTTCCTGCAAAAATGACATCCTCTATTCCCAATTCCACCACATCTGCTCCCAGGATGAGGCAATCCACCACTGTGCATCTCAGATGTCCTCATTTTTCAAGGACCACAACCACCCCTCTCAGTGATCGAGAACGCCCTCGACCATGTCTCAGGCATTTCCCGCAACTCATCCCTCACACCCCCTCTCCGCAATAACAACCATAACAGAATCCCCCTCGTCCTCACGTACCACCCCACCAACCTCCGATCCAACACACCATCCATCGACACTTCAGCCATCTGCAATCCAACCCCACCACAAAAGATATTTTTCCCTCCCCACCCTTATCTGCTTTCTGGAGGGACCACTCTCGCCATGACTCCATTGCCCGCTCCACACTCCCCTCCAGCCCCACTACACCCGGCACTTTTCCCTGCAAACGCAGGAAGAGCTACACGTGCACCTATACCTCCCCTGTCACCCCCATCCGAGACGCCACATCTGCTAATATGGTATACTGCATCTGCTGTTCCCGTTGTGGCACCCTCTACATCGGGAAACCAAGCGGAGGCTTGGGGACTGCTTTGCAGAACACCTATGCTTGCTTCACAGTCAACAACTGCACCTCCCAGTCGCAAAAGACTTCAAATCCCCCCCCTGTTCCTTAGACGACATGTCCATCCTGGGCCTCCTGCAGTGCCACAACCATTCCACCCGAAGGTTGTAGGAACATCAGCTTATATTCCGCTTGGGAAACCTGCAGCCCAATGGTATCAATGTGGACTTCACAAGCTTCAAAATCTCACCTTCCCCACCGCCTCCCAAAACCAGCCCAGCTCTTCCCCTCCCCCCACTGCATCCCAAAACCAGCCCAGATTGTCCCCACCTCACTAACCTGTTCTTCCTCTCACCTATTCCCTCCAGGAACCTCAAGTCCCACCCCCATCTTCTACCTCCTAACCTCATCCCGCCCCTTGACCTGTCTGTCCTCCCTGGACTGACCTATCTCCTCCCTAACTCCCTACCTACCTTTACTGGCTCCATCCCCGCTCCTTTAACTTGTCTGTCTCCCCTCCATCTATCTTCTCCTCTATCCATCGTGTATCGACCTCCCCCACTCTCTCCATATTTACTTGAGCCTCCTTCCCCTCCCCCATTTCTGATGAAGGGTCTAGGCTCCGAACGTTGGCCTTCCTGCCCCTCTGATGCTGCTTGTCCTGCTGTGTTCATCCAGCTCCACACCTTGTTACCTCAGATCCTCCAACATCTGCAGTTCCTACTATCTCTGTTGGAGAAGCTCAGAGACCATGGGAACTACATTAAAACTGCCTGAAACACCAGCTCTTGTGCCCCTGAGATGCTGCTTGTCCTGCTGTGTCCATCCAGCTCCACACTTTGTTTTGCTGGAAAAGCTCAGCCTGTCTGCAGCATCTGTGAAGGATCAGGCAGAGTTCAACGTTTCCGGTCCGGTGACCCGCCCCCAGAATTGTGGCCTCGTCCTCTGATTGGTTGGAGAACAAGCGCATCCGGTGCCTTCTTCCTGTTCCGCCTCTTGCTTACTATTGGTCGTTAGATGTCGTTCAGCCACGGAGCATGCGTACTGGGAGGGATATCCGGAATGAAATGGGCCTCTATGTAAGCCACAAGCGGTGAGTACGGGTTAAAGGGGAGGGCAGCTTTGGTGCTGTATTCCAGCAAGAGGGCTGCATGATTGCTCAGTTTAGGTCACAAGTCTCAAACAGGGGTCTTCTGGTGCTGCGTGTAGGTTGCAGCGAGCCTCAGGCTTCCTCCCTGAAACAGGCCTAGGCTGTCCTGTGAGAGGGAAAGTCCTGTCAGCTTTTACCCTGTCAAGCCACTTCACAATGTGATTACAGCAATGAGAGGTGTTCTCAGTAAAGCAGAACTCCAGTGTGCACTCACTGGTTAGAGGTCTTTCCGCTATGTCCAGTGTTAGCACCATCGCTGAGTTTTTAAAAGTCATGTTTGGCTTGCATCTGAGAGTTGAACGGTGACGTCTGGACTGTGAGCAGCAGTTGTGCTAAAAAAAAATACAAAACCAGTTATTGATTTCTGAGGCCAGGTCTTTAAGTTAATTGCAGGTTGTTTCTTATTCAAAAATGATGTAGACATTTTTTTTGGCCATTAATAAGGTCAGCATCTAGGAACTGGTGCCAGCAAGTCTGGGAGGGAACATGGTCCAAACAGAAGGACTTTACAACAGGGGATTTCTGAGAAAAGGTATTTAGCTGCTGATGTGACAGGGTAAAAGTTTGACAATCCTCTGTCCATGTGAAACAATGCATCATGTAAACTGCTTATGTAATGTGGTCAGTTTTGTTTTTGATTTTTTTAAATTTATCCTGTGACTATCTTTGCTGTGAATGGGGCTGGTATCAAAAGCTAATGGTTTAAATCATTGCTGTGTACACTGAGGACTGTTTGCAATATGCTTGTCCTAGTGCCCGAGACTGATTGAAAAGTGTCCACATGCATGTCTTTGACGCTGAGCTGGCTGTTGGTGTGAAAGAGGCTCAGAGAAAGACCAGAGTGGAGGGAGAGAACTGAGCAGGGTGGGGCCGTGTGGTTTGGATATTGGGGTTATTCTTTGCACATCACCCCACCACAAAATCCAGCCAATTGTTTCTCTTATTCTCCCTCTTCCCCAACTTTACCCACTTCTGTACCCCTAGCCGCAGTCCCACCCCTCAGGTCCCCCAGTATCAGCAAACATCCAAAGATATTTCTGACATACTATGTTGCTTTTCTCAGGGCATTCAACAACTTGAAAACTGGATTGAAAATGAGAGACAGAGCGGCCACTCCAGAAACTTTCAAAATCACGCTGCACCTTCTTGATCTGCTGCAATCCACGTGGTGAAGTAGCTCCCATGTTGCTGTTTGGTAAGGAGTTATAGGATTTTCATCCAGTGGTGATAAGGTTGTGCTGATATTTGTGTCAGTTGTAATCATTTTGTTCTTTTTCCACCTTTAACAGAATAGAAACATAGAAAATAGGAACAGGCGCAGGCCATTGTAGCTTTCGATCCTACTCCGCTATTCACTTTGATCATTGCTGATCATTCTACTCAGCCTCTTCCCACTTTAGAGCCAAACCCTTTGATCCCTTAAACCCTCACAACTATACATATGATCTTCTTCTTGGAAACATCCAGTGTTTGATCTTAACTGCTTTCTGTGGCAGCAAATTTCACAGGGTCACCAGTCTCTGTTTTTTAAAAAAGGTTTCCTCATTTCAGTCCTTAACAGCTTAGCCCATGCCCCTAAGCTCCGACTCCCTGGTCATTGACAACATCCTTCCTGTATTTACCTAGAATTTTATTGGTTTCTGTGAA
This sequence comes from Stegostoma tigrinum, assembly GCF_030684315.1. Lineage (NCBI taxonomy): Eukaryota > Metazoa > Chordata > Chondrichthyes > Orectolobiformes > Stegostomatidae > Stegostoma > Stegostoma tigrinum. The sequence continues at coordinate 1,256,075 of NW_026728819.1, forward strand.
ATTTTTCCTCATTCTTCTAAACTCCAGTGAATTTCATCCTAACCAATCCATTCTGTCCTTATATGTCAGCCTTGCCATCCCAGGAATCAGTCTGATCAACTATTGTGAATAGCCTCCATAGCGAGAATATCCTTCCTCAGGTACGAATTCCAAATTTACACATACCACCCCAGGTGTGGTCTCACTAAGATACTGTACAACTTCAGCAAGACGCCCCTGCTCCTGTACTCGAATGCTGTCATTCTGAAGGTCAAAATACCATTTGCCTTCTTAGCTCCCTGCTGCACCAGCATGCTGACTGTCAGTGACTTGTGTTTTCCTAGTTTTGTAAATCAACTGGATAGTCTCGAACTTATCCACAGTATATTTCATCTGCCTTGCATTTTCGCCCCATTCACTCAACTTCAAGTCACACTGAAACATATTTGCATCCTCCTCACAGATCACTGTCCTGAACCTGCAAGCTTGCAGATATGACATTCAAGCTTTCTCATTTTAAATAACTAACAGATAGTGTGAATACCTGCGGTCCACCACTGACCCCTGCAGTACCACACTGGTCACTGGTTGGCATACAAGAAATGACTGTTTACTCTGACTGTTTCTGTGTGCCAACCTGTTCTGTATCCCTGTGAATACCCAATCTCTCATGCTTTAAATTTACATGCTAATCTCTTCTGTGGGACCTTTGAATGCCTTCTCAAAGCCCATATAAGCCACATCCAATGTCTTTTCAACTCTAAATGTTGCATTCTTGAAACATTCCAGCAGATTTATCCAGCATGATTTCCCTTTCGTAAATCCACACTGACTTTAATTCTGTGACTGTATTCCAGTGTTAGGCTACAGTCTCCGGTTCTCAGGCTTCTCCCAACATCCCTTCTAAAGCAAAGGCATAATATCAGCCACTCTCCCGTCATCTGGCACCCCACCCATATTTATAGATGATATGAATATTTCTGCAATTTCCTCCCTTATTTCCCACAATGTACTCAGATACACTAGATCAGGTACTGGAGATTTGTCCATCTTTATATTTTAAAAGACATCTAGCACTCCCACTCCTGCAATGTGAAATATTTTGAAAATATCAAGAAAATATTTCTGAGTTCTGTAGCCTCCTTCGTTCCAACTTGTCCATGCTGACCATCCCAAACTGAACAAGTCCCACTTGCTTGAGTTGGTTCCATATCCCTCTAAACCTTTCCTATTCATGTACCTGTCCAAATGTCTTTTAAATATTGGAACTGTACCTGCATCTACAACTTCCTTTGGCAGTTCATTCCACATAAAAACAACCTACTGTTTGAAACAGCTCCCCCTTGCTGCCCTTTAAATATTTCTCCTCTCCTGTTAAAAAATACCCTCCAGTTTTGGTCTCCCATATCTAAGGGAGAAGATCCTTGCTGCTCACATTATACCCCTCATGATTTTATAAACCTCTCCAAAGTCACTGCTCAACCTATTTTCCAGTGAAGCCCCAGTCTCTCCTCATAACCCGTACCCTCCAGTACTGGTAACCTATAGACTGTAAGTGTAGCATGAAGCCACCCAGAGTAGAAAGTTAATCCAGCCACGAGAAGCATCACCTAGTCTCCATCTCTCTGGCCCTTCGTCAAATAGGTTGGCAAAAGGAACTGTTCAGCTTCATAAATGGAGAGTGAATGATTCAGCTAGCTTTCTCCAGCCCCCTAGTCTTGAAATACCTCACCTGAATGAAAAGGGACCTTCCATTCACCTCATCTATACGCGTCATGATTTTATAAACATATAAGGCCACTCCTCCAATTCTTAGACTGCAGTGGAAAAATGTCTCAACCGATCAAGCCTCTCCTTACGACTTAAAACCCCCATTCCTGGCAACATTCTGAGAAATATTTTCTGAACCCTCCTCAGGTTGATGATATTCTTCTTATAACAGGAGATCTGAAGTGGACGCATTACTCCAGAAGAGGCCTCACTGATGTTCTGCACAGCTTCAACATCACGTCCCACCTCCTATATTCAAAGGTCCCAGCAATGAAGGCAAGCAGGCTAAACACCGACTTAACCACCCTTTCGACATGTGACACCAACCTCAAAGAATTAAGGGCCTGAACCCTGAGGTCTCTCTGTTCGACAACACTAACCCTAAGGCCCTACGTTTAATTGTATAAGTCCTGTTCTTGTTTGTTTTACCAAAATGAAATAACTCGCCTTTATCCAAATTCAACACCACCAGCCATTCCTCAGCCTCTTAACCCTATAAATCAAGATCTCTTTGCAATCTTGGACAACCTACTTCGCTGTCCACTATCCTGCCTATTTTGGTGTCATCTGCAAATGTGCTAACCATGTCTGCACTATTCTCATCTAAATCACGTTTTTATACGACGCCAAACAAAATTGGGCAGAGCACTGACCCCTGTGGAACACCTCTGGTAACAGGCCTCCGGTCTGATAAACAACCCTCTACCACCAGTCCCTGTGTCCTGTCACTAAGCCATATTTATATCCAGTTGACAAGCTCCCCCCAAGTCCCATATGATCGAACTTTACTAATTAGTCCACCTTGTGGAACATTGTCAAAGGGTTTACTCTTGTCAATATAAACGACTTCCACCACTCTGCCCTCAATTAGCTTCTTTGTTACTTCTCCAAGAAAATCAATCAACTAATCATTCCGACCTCTCCAAAGACATAAATCCTACATTTCACTATTACCTTCAACTACATACCCAAAACAGAAGTCAGACTCTCAGCTCGATAGTTCCCAGGCTTCTCCTTACGTCCCTTAAACGAAGGCACAATTTTAGCCACTCTCCAGTCATCTGGCACCTCACCCGTAATTATAGATGATACAAATATTTCTGCAAGGGCGCCCCATGTTTTCTCTTTAACTTCCCACAACATGGTTTGATGCACTAGAGCAGGACCTGGAGGTTTAAAGTCAGAGTGTAATACAGCATGGAAACAGGCCCTTCGGCCCAAACTGGTCCGTGCTGACTATGGTGCCCACTCAACAAGTTCTAATTGCCTGCATTTGGTCCATATCCCCCTCCAAACGCTTTCCATCCATGAACGTGCCCAAATGATTTTTAATCGTTGTTTTCGTGCCTGTCTCAACCACTTTCTCTGGCAGCCCATTCCAAATATGCACCACTCTCTATGTGAAGAAGTTGCTCCTCACATCCTCCTTAAATCTGACCTCTCTCACCGTAAATCTGTACACTCTAGTTTTCCATTCCCCATCCCTGGGAAAAAGACTACATGCATTCTTCCTGTCTAAGCCCCTCATGATTTTATCCACCTCAGTGAGGTCACCGCTCATTCTCCTACATTCCAAGGAATAAAGCCCAATCCTGGCCAACCTCTCCTCGGAACTCAGGACTACTATTCCCAGCAATATCCTTTATAACTCCTCTTTGCACATTTTCCAGTTTAACTATGCCTATCCTGTAACAGGGTGACCAAAACTGTACACCACACTGCAAGTGTGGCCTCACCAATGACCTGTACATCTTTAATGTCCCAACTTCTATATGCCCTGCCTCGACCGAAGAAGGCCGACCTGCTAAATGCTTTGCTCACCACCCTGTCTACCTGTGATGCTGCTTTCAACCAACTATGTACTTGTACTCCTCATTGTCTCTGTCCCACAATACTCCTCAGAACTTACCATTCACTGTATGACTCTGACCTCGGTTGAACTTTCCAAAGGCCAACACCTCACGCTTAGCTGTATTGAATTTCATTTGGCAATCCTCAGCCAACTTCCCCATCTGATCACCATCCTGCTCTAATTTTTGATAACTTTCACTGCTATCAGTGATACCTCTTAATGTTGTATCATCCGCAAACTTACTAATCATGCCGTGCACATTCACATCCACATTGTTTATGTCAGTGAAAAATGACAAAGGTCCCAGTTCTGACCCCTGTGTCACACCATGAGCCACACGACTCCAGTCCAAGAGCCAACCTTCGGCCATCATGCTCTGCTTCCTACCATCAATCCCATGAGTAGCTCTCCCTGGATCCCGCGCAAACCGAACCTTCATGACTAGCCTGCTGTACGGGACCTTGTTAAAGCCCTTACTAAAGTCCACATGGACAGCATTCTCTGCCTTACTCTCATCAATCCTCTTGCTTACCTCTTTGAAAAGCATGAATAATTTGTCAGATATGATTCTTGTGCACAAAGCCATGCTGACTATCCCAAATCAGACCTTGAATATCCAAGCATTTGTGCATCCACTCCCTGAATATCATCTTCAATACCTTGTCTACCACTGGTTCACTGGCCTGTAGTTCCCTGACTGGTTTTTGCTACCTTTCTTAAACAATGAGACAACATTAGTCACCCTCCAGTCTTCCAGAATTTCAGCAGTGGCAAAAGATGAAGCAAAAATCTCTGCAATTTCTTCCCCAGCCTCCCGCAGTGTCCAAAGCTGGACTTCATCAGGTCCAGTGGATTTATCAACCTTAATGTGCTTTGAGGCTGTAAACACCTCCGCAATGGTCCAGAACATCCCCACTTGCTTCCCTTTTTATCCTTAGCATCCATGATTCTCTACTCAGTAAACACTGAGAACAAATTCATTAAAAATCTCCCCCATTTCTGTGAACTGTCTTCAAACCAAAATATTTCTATTCCTGGCTTGTCTAGCCTCCATTTCTTTCTCAACAGTAAAAACTGATGCAATATATTCCTTTAAGATCTCTCTTTCCTCCTGTGGCTCAACACAGAGTTGACCTTTTTCACCTTTTGGAGCCCTGCTTGCTCTCTCGGTGCTTTCTATCTCTTAATGCACTTGTAAAAACTCTATGAATTATTCTTAAGCTTATCTACCACGGAAGTTTCATGTTGCTTTTTTGCCGCCCTGATCTCCTGTTTAAGAATTCCCCTAACACTATTTACACTGTTCAAGATATTTATTTGAGCCAAGTTGTTTGCATCTAATAATTTATCATTTTTTATTCTTGACTAAAACCTGAGTATCTTTTTCACCCATTGTTCTCTAATCCTACCAACTTTACCTTTCACCCGAACAGGGACATAATGATTCTGAATTATCACACTTTTCAAAGCCTCCCACTTATCAGACATCCTTATACCTGCAGTCTACTCCTGATGATAACTTTTGAAAGTTACAAAAACAGAAGTTGCTGGAAAAGCTTAGCAGGGCTGCCAGCATCTGTGAGCAAAAATCAGAGTTAACATTTCGGGTCCGTTGATCCTTCCTCAAACTTTTGAAAGTTCTTATCTTATACCATTAAAAATTGCCTTCCTCCAATTGAAAACTTTTAATTTTTCTGAAAGACATATCCTTTTCCACAACTGTTGTAAAACTGATAGAATTACTATCACAAGGTTCAAAGTTTCTCTGTTCTGTCACTTCAGTCACTTGCTATGCCTTATTAACCAAGAAAAGCTTTTTATTTTCAGAGGAACATTGATTTATTGGGAAAGAAAATTTTCTTGAACACAATTCACAAATTACTCACCATCCAAACCTTTAACACTCTGTCAGTCTGGGTAAATGTTTGGAAACTGAAGATGACCAACTATTGTAATCTTATTATTCTCACACCTATCTGAGATCTCTCTGCACATTTGTTCCTCAACTTCCTTCTGACTATTAGGAAGCCTATGGTACAATCCCATTAGATGATTTTTCCTTCTTATTTCTAATTTCAACATATGTTTTCATTGGATGGTGTTTCTAAAATATCTCTTCTGGTGATAGCAGCAATGTTTTTCTTATTAATAAAAGCTACTCCCTCACCTGTTTTGCCCCCCTTTCGATCTTTTCTTTGAAATCTGGAACATTATTTCAGGCAAAATATCTTGCAGGATGTGGATGAAGTGGAAAAATTCTTCCTCCCAAAATGAATGGAGCACAACATTCGTTAAATGGAATTCTGAAGTGCAGAAGAATTTAAATTAAGAAATTGAGTTTCAGAGTTAGTGTGCAGATATAGAATGTTATCAGAGGGTCACACAGCATGGAAACAGGCCCATCGATACAACTAGTTCATGCCGACCATGTTCCCAAACTAAACTAGTCCCATCTTCCTGCGTTTGGCCGATATTCGCTCTAAACCGTTCAAATTCATGTACTTACCTGAATGTTTTTTAAAAATTGTAATTGTACCCACATCCACCACTTCCTCTGGCAGTTCATCCCACACACTGAGCACTCTGTGTAAAACAAAAAGTTGTCCATCATGTCCTTTTTAAATCTTTCTCCCCTCATCTTAAAAAAAAATGCCCCTGGTTTTGAAACTCCCCAACTGAGGGAAAAGACCTTTGCTATTCCTTATCTGTGTGGCTCATTATATTATTAACCTACATAAGGCCATCTCTCAACCCCTTACCTTCCAGTGAACGAAGTCCCAGCCTATCCAGCGTATTTTTACAACTCAAACCCTCCATTCCCAGCAATATCCTGGTAATTTTGTCCAAACCCACTCCAGTTTAATAATAATCTTCCCATAACAGGACAACCAGAGCAGCACACAGCCTGAGAGAAGAGGACTAGCCAACATCACTTCCCAACTCCTGTACTCAAAGGCCTGAGCAATGAAGACAAGTGTGCTAAATGCCTTCCTAACCACCCTGTCTACCTGTGATGCAAATTTCAAAGAATGATGTACCTGAAACCCGCGGTTATTTCTGTTCTGCAACACTACCCAGAGCCCAACCATTAATTGTGTAAGTCCTGCCCTTGTGAAGTATTGCGTTGTGGTAAAACAAACATTTATCCAAATAAAATTCAATCTGCCATTTATCAGCCCATTGCCCCAATTGATTAAGATCTCTCTGAAATCCAGAAAGCCACGAGGCCATCTCCCTTATTATGAGAACAAGTAATCATCAATGAAAAGATGCTCACTTCATTTGTACAAGGAAGGGGTCAAACCAAATCTCGAATACTGTCTGCAGGTTTTGGTCTTCTGTTCGTTTATTCAAAGTGGCTCAGAGAAGGTTTGCAAGATTGAAACCTGGAATAATTGGGTTGTCTGAGGAACATGGATTGGGCAGGAAAGAGGGAAAAGGATTTGTCAGGAGTTGCTGATTAAAACAGGAAACTGATGTGAGCCAGGTTATAGGGTGTAGTGAAGTAGAGTCTGTTTGGGTTGAGCTGAAAAACACCAATGGACAGAAAATAACCTTAGTGCTGCATATGGATCCCAAGCTGCAGTAATATTGGGGAAGGCATTAGGGTGGATTTGAGAGATATAAGGCATCAAGGTATGGCTTTAATTACAGGTGACTGCAACCTACTTAAATTGCCCAAATCACACTGTAGCAGTATAGTCGAGGAGGAATCCTGTGTCGATATGGTACAATTTTATGAATCAACATGTTGAAGAAGCAGATGGGTATTGTATAATGAGGATGGAATAATTGACAATCCAGTTGAGTATGGGCCCTTAAGGATGAGTGACCACAATAGGATAGAATTCTTCACAAAGCTGGAGAGTGATATTGTTGTTTCTGAGACTTGGTCCTGTAATTAAATGAAAGGAGATAAAATGGTATGAGGCACGAGCTAGTTGTGATAAATGGTGAATCAGTGTTTGAATGGATGATGGGAAATGGGCAATGGCAAACATTGAAAGAGGACGTGGACAAGCTGGGGAAGTTATTCATCGCAGCCTGGCATAAGAACAAAATGGGAAACATGATCAAACCACAGCACAGAAAGGGAAATGAACCGGTATTAAATTTAAGGAAGCAGCATACACAATTAGGCCAATAAAACAACTGACAACATGATTGGGAGCAGTTTAGATTTCTGCAAAGGGAAACAAAGGGATTTAGTCAGAGTGAGAAAACAGAACATGAGTGCATGCTGCAGGGACAGTACAAACCAATAGAATTTTGTTTTATATTCATTCAAAGGATGTGGACTTTTCTGGCTTGGCCAGAATTTATTGCCCATCTGTGATTGCCCAGAGGGCTATCAAGTGTCAACTGCATTGCTGTATGGCTGGAGTCACACACAGACCAAACCAGGTGAAGGATAACAGTTCCTTTCCCTGAAGGGTATCCGTGAGCCAGATGGGTTTTTCCTGACGATCAACAACGGTTTCATGATCATCATTAAACTCTTAGTTGAAGATTGGTAGTGAAAGACTGTCAAGAGGAATATAGGGTCTCCTTACGAGCAGAAACAAGGAATTTATAATGCGGTACAAAGTGAAGACAAACCAATTAGATATGTCTGAGGTTTTCAAAAAGGAGGATACAAATAACCCCCCCAAATTAAGGGGATCACAGGGTCTAATGGGAAGGTGGAATCAGTATTAGTAGGAAAATGATATTGGGACAACTAATGGGATAACAGGCAGATAAATCCCCAGACACTGATAACCTTCATCTTAAAGTACCTTAGGAAGTGGCTGTAGAAATAGCAGATTCACAAGTGGTTTTCCTCCAAATTCTATAGACTCAGTTTTTATGGATTGGAGGATCGCTACTGTAACCCCAATATGTAAGAAGGGAGTCAGAAAGAAAACAGGGAATTTGCATAAAGTTGTTGGTTGGAAAAATATCTTAGGTTCAGCTATAAAAGATGGAATGACAGAGTACTTGCAAGATAGTGTCAAGATCAGACAGAGTCAGCAGAACCTTTTTCCGTGCTGTAGACTCTGTGGTGGGTGTGAATTCCCTCCACGCCACTCACCATCCTGACTGGGAAATGTGTTGTTGTACCTTCAGTATTGCTGGGTCAAAATCCTGAATTCTCTCCCTAACAGCATTGTGCGTCCACCTACCGCTCATGGACTACAGTGGTTCATGGAGACAGATCACTGCCAACTTTTTAATGACAATTAAACACAGCGAGCAATGCCCACAGGATTTTTTTTTTGGAAAAAGACTATCAAGGCCAAGTGGGAATGTGGAATTGAATCCTAAATAGATCAACTTTGACCTTTTTGAGGCTCGAGAGGCAGAATGGATAACTGCTAATTTGTGTGTTCTCTACTCCTATTAAAATGCATCATCTCACCAGGAATGATGTATTCCCTGTAATTTAGAAGGATGACAGCTGATGTGATTAAAACTTTTCAAATGTTAATTGAAGCTGGCCGGGGTGTAGAAAGGAACTAATCCACTGGGTGAGTGTAGTGGGAGCTCAAACACCCTCCTCACCCACAGTAATCAGACACGACCTGAGCTGCTTTGTCCTGCGGTTTATTCAAACGTAGGAATGAGGAACAAGTGTGGGTCACTCGGCCCCTCGAGCCTGCTCTGCGACTCAATAAAATCACTGATCTAATTTCAACCTCGGTTCTATGTACCTGCATATCTCAGAATATCTTTCATTGTCTTGGTCAGCAAGAATCTGTCTTTGCCTTTTAAAAAAAAAAGATGCTGCCTCCACTGCCTTTTGACGAAGGGAGTCACAAAGATTCTCAGCCCTCTGAGAGAAAAGAAATGTTCCTCACTATTTCAAATGGACTCACCCTTACCTTCAAACAATGACCCTCAGTTCTAGATCCTTCCACAAGAGGGACCATGTTTTCACCATGCATCTGGTCAGGTCCCCTCAGGATCTTTCATGTTTCAATTTAGTCTCCTCTTTCTTTTCTAAACTCCAGACAATACAGGCCGAGCCTGTATTTTCCTCTAGATGTCCCTTTAAGGCAATCCACTCATTCCAGGTATTAGTCCATTGAATCGGCCAGGAAATGTTTCATAACAACCTTCTTTAAGTCGGGTGACCAGAACTGAACACAGTACTCCAAATACAAATCCCACCAGTGCAAAAGGGGAATTAATTATCGAAAGGAGGACCATGAATTCCCACCTGCTTGCAGGAATGCATTTTCAGCAAGCTTCGGTCATTTACACGTATCCAGTTACAGACTGACACAGGTTATGGTCAGATAGTTGTACGGTTTGTGTTGTTACACCGACAGCATTGTTGTGGTCTCACTCAAACCTCCCAGTCTGCTGGCTCTGCACAAATAATGATTGGCTCTGCAGCCAGTTCCCACAGCCTGATTTATCCTGTACTTTTCATCTTCTGTCCATTCAAAGATCCAAGTGGAAGAGCTCTGCAGGACTGACAACATCTGTGAAGGAAAGAACAGAGTTAATGTTTTGAGTTCGGTGACCCTTCCTCTGAACTTGAGAAAGGATCATCAGACCTGAAACATTAACCTGTTTTTTCATTCACAGATGTTGCCAGATCTGCTGAGCTTTACCAGCAAATTACTTTTCATTTCTGATTTACAGCATCTGCAGTTTTTACTGATCCAGGTGACAATCTAGCAGCTTTCATTCTACTTTTAACTATTGTAAATTTATTTTTCCAGGGAATTGGAAAGGAACATTTACTGACAGGCTGCTCAACTCAAACACTGGATCAAGAACTGCCAGGAACACTTAATTCCCAGGAGCTTTGAATATGGAAGGAACAAGTGTCATTCACAGTGAAGAGAAACCATACACGTGGTCTGTGTGGACAAGCCTTCAGTCAATTGTCTGGCCTGTCAGTACGTAAATGCAGTCAAAACTGGGTGACAACCATAACATCAAACAGCTCTTGCTTTATAATATCATGGTCATGGATCTCAGTTTGAGTTAAGCAAGGGCCACTCATCTCCTGTCCTCCCTACATTCGAAGTGCAAACATGGACCAAACAGCTGAATTCCAAATGTGAGAGGGACTATCCACTATCTTAAGGCTCCATTTGACAGAGCATTGTATGAAGGAATCATGACAAAGCGAAGTTCAATAAGAACCAGAGAATATTATTCTTCCTTGTATAGCTGGTTTTTGAAAAGATTGCATCTTCAGACCTCAGTAAATCAAAACAAGGTGTATTCATTCAAACTAGTACCACATACATGTGGAAGAGGTCTGTAAGTTTAGCTTGGAGACACTACAACTTTTACAGCTCAAAACAGCAATATGAAGGCATTTTCATGTAAGAATGGTTGCATATGACATTGATGTAAAATAAATGTATATGTCACTTACTTACTACAAAAAAAGGATGCTGTTCAGTTTCTGAAAAAGTTCTGAGTCCTCTAATTTCAACAGGACTTCCACTTCCATACTATCTTCAGTGCTTCTCTATCCCACCATCAGCTCACAGCTGGGCGAGTAACACTTACGTGACTATCTTAAGCTATACAGATAGTTTCTGAGCCCTAAGTAACTGTTGATGGTTCACTGTTATGGACCTGCAATTAAACTGTCTGAGCAACAATAACTCTGACCTGATATGGTTGTATTTGACAGTTACCTTGTGCTGCACTGCTGGGACAAGTTTATTTTCTACTTGTTCTGTGTTTTAAAGTTCTGCTCCTTTTCCTTCTCTGTTTCCAATGTACATTCTCTTACCCTCCTTACCCTACTTTACCCTGGTTTGATAATACTGAATACCGAAGAAGAGGCTTATGATTGTAGGATGGCAATCGTCTCAGCTGCAGGAGTTCCTCAGGATCAGGTTCTAGTCCCAACCACCTTCAGCTGTTTCATCAATGACCTTCCCTGCGCCATAAGGTCAGAAGTGGGAATGTTTGCTGATGCTTGCACAATACTTTAGCACCGTTTGTGGCTCCTTGGATACCGAAGCAGTAGATATCTAAATGCAGTGAGCCTGGACAACATTGAAGTGACCCTGCCATGTGACAAAGAACATTTGCACCAACAAGTACTGACCAAATCTGAGAAATGAGAATCTAACCACAGCCAAGTGACATTCGCTGGGTGTATCTTTATGGAATTCCCCATTATCATCATCCTGGGGGCGAATATTGATGAGAAGCTGAATTGGAGCTATCAGCTGAATAATGTGCATACAAAATATATCAAACCCTCTCAATCACCTGATCTTCCTATCTAACCACATTCAGGGATTTGTGAATGTTCATTCCAAGGTCTGTTTGTCCCTCTCCACCACTCACTATTCTTCACTTTCATAGTTCAGTCTCCCTAAATTCATTATCACTCACTCCTGTGGATTCAATTCCTTTCACCATTTAATCTTTCCACTTGATTGATAACTCCCTGCAGTCCACGGTTTTCTTCATCATGGTCAACTACATGATTATTTATTCTAAATTATGGGTTCTACAACTAGGATTTAATGATGGTTATACATCAGAAAGCAGTGGAACTCCACTGGATTAAAAACTGAAAGGACTGCAATTGCTGTAAATCAGAAACAAATAAAAAACAGAAATTACTGGAAAAGGTCAGTAGAACTGGCAGCATCTGGGGAGAGAAAACAGAGATAACCTTTCAGGTCGAGTAACCCTCAGAATTCCACTTGAAACAGGTGTCCAGATATGGTTCCTTCTTCGGTGGGGATTCGCAGCAGCTATAACAGCAGAGTATAACTATATATGAATTTGTGGGTGGCTCCGGAGTTTATTTTACTGAATGATCCCTTCCCACACATGGGACTGGTGAACAACCTCTCCCCAGTACACCTGAGTAAATCAGTTTCCACCTCAGTGGGGAATTGAATCCTTCCCTCAGTCTGCACAGTTCCCTGGTTTCTCTGTGCTGTGGGTGTCCTTGTCTCTGTCCAGATTGGACGATCAGGTGAACTTGAGTCAATGCAGAGAGAAGGCCTATTTTTTTTTTCTTGTTGTGAATGTGTTTTTGTTCTTCCTTATTCTCCCATAGGAGGTGGGTATTGCTGGTCAGGACAGCATTTGTTGTTCATCCCTAATTTACCTTGAACTGATGTCAGAGGGCAGTTAGGGGTCAACCATGTTGTTGTGGGCCTCAAGTCATCTGTATGCCAGACCAGGCAAGGACTTCCCTTCCAAAGTGACATGAATGAATAGGATTTCAGGAAATTAAAGTCACGGCCTCTATTCCTGAAATTCAGGTTTACTTTCCAGATTTTATTCATTGAATTCAAACTCCAGCAGCTGCTGTGTCTCAGTCCCCAAGGATTATCACCACTGCACTGCTGTCTCTCCGCTGTATTGCCTTACTGTAGAGGATAACTTTCACTGTTCAGATCATCCCAGAGTGACAGAGAACAGGAGAAGGCCATTTGGACCATCACACGAGTGTTGGTTCCTGTTGAGAAAGGGATTGAGTGAAAGGAAAAAGTACCAGCTGGTGCATGTTTGTAACATTTACAGTGTGTGTCCATGTCAGGATAAATGCGTTTTAAATGTAGATTGAAGTGGTTACTGACAGCAAGAAGCTGAAGCAGAGACAATGTGAGCAAAATTAACTTAGCTGCTAACAAACATCAATTTGTTAGCGTAAGCAGCAGAGAATGGTTTCAATCCAGTGACCATCTGGGTAATGGGCCCAGCATGCTCCCTCTACACCACCCCCCGCCCCCACACGTGCACACAAATGTATGACTAACAGGCACACAATGTCAAAGGGGCCAAGCAGACCAGCAACCCACACAGGTGGGCAGACGCATGATTTGACTGAACTTTTGGTAAACGCTAAACCAACAGTTACTTCCCTCATTCCAAAGAAGGGTCACTGAACTGGGAACATTAACCCTGCTTTCTCTCCGCAGATGCCATCAGACTTACTGAGTTTCACCAGCAAATTCTGTCTTTGTTATATTTCTCATTGTTATTTATCTGTGGGTGATAACTTTCCCTGGATTGTGAACAATGACATTCAAATTCATCTGAAGGCTATCATCGTTCCCCACTCTCTTGATCATCCTTTTCTCACCCTTCTGCCTTCCATTGTCACACCCCACAGCTGGTAGGTTTTTTCACTTCCTCTCCATAATGGTGTCAAACACATGAAAATTCAACTGGTTCCGATGAAAAGGTCGTGGATATGAAATAAAAATCAAATTTTAAAAGACACAGAGATAGACATACAAAGAGTGAGTTTAACAGGCAGGGGGAGTCTCACAGCGGATGGGAGAGCAATCTCTAATAAGGTTGATAATTGAGACATTTCCCTGGGACAGTTCAAGATCCAACAAAAGAAGTTCGTCTTTTTACAAATTCTGTTTTGACCAATATTGCTCTGTGATATTTCCCACAGCCCACTGACCCAATAATCCCTGCTCCGTGTCAATAAAAGCATCTCTGGGTGAGGTTCAAGCTCACAGCCTCGGCATTTTACGCACCTCTGTACCACCATAGAAGGACCACACACTCACCGATTGTGTAACAGGAACTACAGAGTAGCCCTGTGCGCTCATTGCCATCCCCCATTTCCCGTTGTATCTTTGCGGCTGGGCTACTGAGGCTCTGATTCCAGGCCTGGGAACTCGGATTATCTGGTCTTCTGCAGCAGTACCTTGTGTGAGGGAATTTTGGTGAGGCTGCCGATGTTAAACAGACAACAATAGAAGGACACAGTACGCCCTCACACACTGGCCACACTATCATACATCAAGAATATATTGGAAGTGACGACAAGACCCCTCAAACCACTCAGAATCATGGTGGCCGACATGCCCACAGCCACTCAATGACAATCACTTAAAAGAATTAAAGATCCCATTCCCACAACATGCAGAACCAATGTGGTTTACAAAATACCGTGCAATGACGACTGTAAACATTACATCGGACAGACAGGAATGAAACTAGACACTGGAATTCAAAAACTTCAACTAGCAGCAAAACGGAATGACAAACTCTCCTTAATATCGAGACACTCAGACAATGAAGGCCATCAGTTCAACTGGGACAAGGTAACCATAGTAGCCCAAACCAAACATAGACATCCACGGGAATTCCTAGAGGCATCGTTCTCCAGCCGTCATGCAATCAGCAAACATAAAGAATTGGACCCCTATACAAACCCACACAGATCAAAACCAGAAATGACACTACGCACAATAACGGAGCAAACAGTATAAATTCCAAGCAGAGGAGAAAAACATTGCTTCAACGGAGGGTCTCCTGATGATGTCACTTAGCATGGTGATGAAACATCTGAGCAAGAACAAGCCAGCTCGGCAAACAAGTCAACAACTCACCCTCAAACTGAGCTATAGATCTTTGCCAAAACTTTGAGCCGAGCTCAATGTGAGAGCTGAAGACCAGTTTTCCTGTTTACCGTGGTAAACAGATCACTCCGGATCAATCAGCCACATTGACTATCATTTGTGTGTTTCCCTTTCCATGTCTCACCTTGGTTCAGCTTTCTGAAGGGTTCCATGCATTTTTCATTTTGCACATTTTACTGCGGAGAGTTTTGCAGCCTCGTTTCAAGACCATTGAGTTTACAAACAGAAAGAGACCATTCAGACCATCACCTCTGCTCTACCATTCAATGAGATTCAGTCTGATCTGCACTTTGTTGTCTTTCCCCATAATCCTTGATACCTTTATTGCTTAAAGATCTGTCGATCTCAGCCTTAAATATACTTATTGGCCCAGCCACAACAAACCTCTGCTGCAAAGAATTCCACCAATTCACAACTGTCTGAGAGAATAATTTCTTCCTCATCTCTGGTTTAAATATGAAACCCCACTCTGATATGAGGTATTCTGGTCCTAGACTGCCCGAGAAGGGAACCAATCTTTCTGCAAGCAACCTGTTAATCCTCCAAAAAACCTGCATGTTTCAATAAGGAGCAAAGTTTTTGTTTTGCAGTACAGTGTTTGAGCAGATGAAGGAAATGAATTTCAGAGCTTCAGAGTGTTAGAAAAGGATTTGCAGATCAGCACTGGATATTATTGGTCTTTGAATGTCAGTACTGAGTCAAATAAAAGTAATGTTAAGTTCCTTCCTTTCATCTCCCAGTAACTATTGCCCAATATCTTAAATCTCTGTTTCTAATTTTTTTTACGATCAGTGAAGAGGAACAGCTGCTATTTACCTACCTTATCTAAATCTATCATAAACCTAGACACCTTTGTCAAAGATCACCTCAGTCTCCATTGCGTTGTGCAGAACACTTCAGTTTCTCCAACCTGAGCTTACAACTAATATCCCTCAGTTCTTGAGTCATTCTGATCAATCTCCTTTCAATCGGCACAGACCCTCACGTCCTTTGTGCACACCACCTGTTTGTGCAGACCCGAATGCTTTGTGTTCAAGTGGGTGATGTTATCACACACAGGCAATTGCTTAGTGGCATCACCTTAATTCATGGGCATTTCATGAACTGTGGGTTTCCTCTGACCCCAGTTGTACTGATATCTTTTGAGCTGCAGACTCCAGCATTTGATTTTAAAGTTGAAGACAATGAAATTATTTCAGTATTTTTAACCAGTACTGTACACATTTTGTATCAGAGATAATGGGAACAGCAGATGCTGGAGAATCCGAGATAACAAAGTGTGGAGCTGGATGAACACAGCAGGCTAAGCAGCAGCTTAGGAGCACAAACCCTGACGTTTCGGGCCTCGTCCCTTCATCAGAAAAGGGGAATGGGGAGCGGGTTCTGAAATAAATAGGGAGAGGCAGATCAAAGAGGGAGAGAGGAGAAAATAGTTGGAGCGGTGAAGGCAGAGGAAAAACTGCTCGATGTCCGAACGTGAGTGGTATTCATTGATGTGTGGGTGGAGGGGGACAAAGGTGAGCTCCTTTCTGAGGACTGACCATTTGACCTCAGTCAGTGGGAGGTCTAGGGGGGATGGTGCAAACTCGGCAGGGCTCAGCGTGGCTGTCTCCTCTGGGGCTGCTGGCTGTGGAGGCTGTGGGCTTTTTGGCCTGCTGTGTTCATCCAGCTCCACGCTTTGTTATCTCATGTACATATTTTGCTTCACGTGCTGTTCTCAGTTATCTGATTCTGGTGTTGGTGTGATGTAAATCATGTCCCACTAACTTGAGGATTTTGCAGAGGTGACAAAGAAGGTTGATGAAGGCAGAGAGGGTAAACATTGTTTGGATGCACTTCGGAAAGGTGTTTGAAAAGGTTCCTTGTGGTAGACTGGTTAGATCACATGGAATCCAGTGGAAGCTAGTGGTTTGGATCAAAAACTGGCTTGAAGGCAGGAGGCACAGAGTGATGGTGGAGTGTTATATATCGGACTGGAGACTTGTGACCTGGGGTGTGTCACAAGAATCAGTGCTGGGATACTGCTTATCCATAATTTTATATAAATCATTTAGATAGAAGCATAGGAGGGATGGTTAGTAAGTTTGCAGATGGCCCCAAAATTCATGTTGTTCGGGACAGTGAAGAATGTTATCTCAAGAATACAACGGGACCTTGATCAGATGGGCCAATGGGCGAAGGAGAGGCAGATAGAGCTTAGATAAATGTGAGGTGTTGCAACTTGGTAAGGCAAACTGGTAGGGCAGTACTTATAACTTAATGGTAGGGCCTTGGGGAGTGACACCAAACAGAGACATTGGGGTGCAGATGCATAGTTCCTTGAAAGCGGAGCCACAGTTAGACAGGGTGGCGAAGAAGGTGGCATGCTTGCTTTTATTGATCAATGTGTTCAGTATAGGAGTTTGGAGGTTACGATGCAGATGTATAGAACATTGCTACTTTTAGAATACTGCACTCAGTTATAATATCCCTGCTACAGGTAAGTTGTTTAGTTGGAAGGTTTCAGAAAAAAAAAACAGATTTACAAGGGTGCTGCTTGGATTGAATGGTTTGGGCTACAGGGAGAGGAGGCTGAATAGGCCGGGGCTGATTCCCTGGAACGTCATAAGCTGAGGCGTGACCTTATAGAGGTTTATAAAATCATGAGGGGCTTGGATGGGGTGAATTGCCAATATCTTTTCCTCAGGGAAAGAAATCCAAACCTGACAGCAAGGGTTTAAGTTGAGAGGCGAAAGATTTAAAAGGGACCTGAGGGACAGTTTTACATGTAGAGAATGCTGCATGTATGGAGGAGGCGGTATAATCCCAGCTTTTAAAGAGCATCAGGATTGGTAAATGAATAGGAAGGCGACAGAGGGATACGGGCCCAATGCTGGCAAATGGGAGTAAAATAATTTAGGATATCTGGTCCGAATAGACAAGTTACAGCAATCAGAGATAATGGGAACTGCAGATGCTGGAGAATCCAAGATAATAAAGTATGAAGCTGGATGAACACAGCTGGCCAAGTAGCATCTCAGGAGCACAAAAAGCTGATGTTTCAGGCCTGGACCTTTCATCAGAGAGGGGGATGGGGAGAGGGTTCTGGAATAAATAGGGAGAGAGGGGGAGGTGGACTGAAGATGGAGAGAAAAGAAGATAGGTGAAGAGGAGAGTATAGGTGGGGAGATAGGGAGGGGATAGGTCAGTCCAGGGAAGACGGACAGGTCAATGAGGTGGGATGAGGTTAGTGGGTAGGAAATGGAGGTGCAGCTTGAGGTGGGAGGAAGGGATGGGTGAGAGGAAGAACAGGTTAGGGAGGCAGAGACAGGCTGGGATGGTTTTGGGATGCAGTGGGGGGAGGGGATGAGCGGGGCTGGTTGCAGCGGGGGGAGGGGATGTGCCCAGCTCATCCCCTCCCCCCACTGCATCCCAAAACCAGCCCAACCTGTCTCTGCCTCCCTAACCTGTTCTTCCTCTCACCCATCCCTTCCTCCCACCCCAAACCGCACCTCCATTTCCTACCCCCTAACCTCGTCCCACCTCCTTGACCTGTCCGTCTTCCATGGGCTGACCTATCCCCTCCCTACCTCCCCAACTGTATTCTCCTCTCCACCTATCTTCTTTTTTCTCCATCTTCGGTCCACCTCCCCCTCTCTCCCTATTTATTCCAGAACCCTCTCCCCATCCCCCTCTCTGATGAAGGGTCTAGGCCCGAAACGTCAGCTTTTAGTGCACCTGAGATGCTACTTGGCCTGCTGTGTTCATCCAGCTTCACACTTTATTAAGTTGCAGCAATCAGTCTGTTTCCATCCTTTATATCTCTACAGCTCTTGGATCTTAATTTGCAATTCTAAATTTCCAGATTGTAATTGGAATGTTTGGAGTCGAAGCCAAACCATTTGTGACTTATTCAATGCACTGAACTTAATATCCACCATCCATGAAGGGATGGGAGTGATGTTAGGGACGTTGGAGTGGCTTGGGAACTAGAGTTCAATATATTCCAGATCAGATGGATTAGTCTAAGAAATTATGTTTATAATTGTGATCCAGTACTTCCTGACAGTGATATTACTTGAACAGAATTAGAATTTGTTTCAAGTATTTGCTTCAATTTGATTTGGGAAGAGGCAGGCATTTTTTGCATGGCTAACAGTTCAGTTTGTTTAGTGCGCAGAATTGAACAGCACAAAATCAAACCCTTTTACAACTGCAGGCACATTGACACTGCAGGCAGTTACACATTCCAAAGAAACAGATGGGGTGGGATGGTTTTGGAGGGAAGGAGTGGTGATTTGCCTTTTTTGCAACGAAGAGTCATATTTATCGAGGGAGATAGACCCAATGTCTTCAGCAAGTGGTTCCTGCCAGCTGCACACTGCCTGAGAGGGCGCTGGAAGCAGAATCATTCGTGACCCTCAGGAAAGAGTTGAATGATGAGAGATTTACAGAGCATCGGGAAGAGCATGGGGTGTGGGATGGTGAAGTTACCTGTACAGACAGCTGATGCAGACAGTGACAGGCTGAAGTACCTTCCTCTGTGCTGGGTCATTCTCTGAGTGTGCGGTTCTGTACCGATTGTTGCTGCACTCTCACTGACCCTCCGGTCGTCACGGAGTTGGTTGATGGGGCTTCTTAGTGACATGCCCCACCTCATCTGATTGGTACATTTCCAATGATCTACATTCATTGCAAAGAGATTTTTATAGAAAAGGTCTTGAAAAAGTACTGGTGTAAACCGACTATCGGTTTTCCCCCGTTAGGAAACCCAGGAGTACGGGAACAACAGTAAAAACTGTCAGCAGTGATTTACAAGTCTTTGCACTCAGTCAGGCTGATGGAAAATATGGAAGGTAACTGGGACCTAAGGTAGTCCAGTATTACAATGGCATTGCTTGTTGGCCGTTATTGGCTAAGATCAAGGGTGTGTTTATACCTGTTCTTATCATTGTGGACTGAGAAGAGGAGAGAGTGACTGTGTAGGAGGTGGAAGGAAGATGTCCGGTTGATTGTGCACCCTTGTAACCGGTGGATCTTAATGCTGGCTTTGGCCTAATGCTGGTTCAGGGGAGCAGCAAACCTGCAGTGAAGCCTGCAGCAAGTGCTCATGCCCTGGGTCAGGGGGTCCGGAACACCATCCACGTTTCCGCAAAGAAGGTGGATGAAGGTGCACCTGTGGACCACACCTTCTGTGTGAAGAGGGTCCTGTTGGACTGTTGTGGGTTTGCTGCTGCGGACATTTACTGCCTGCAGGATTTCCCTGGAGGAGGATTTTACGATGTAACCTTCAGGAGCGCCAAGCTTTGTGAGCACTTCCTGGAGGTTTTCAAGGAGAAAGGAGGTGAGGGCCCCCTCTCGGCATTGACCGCTGTCCCACTGTTCGTGATGCCAGCGCAGAGGAGACGTATGGTGACTGTACACACGTACAACCCGCATGTGCCAGCAGCTGATGTCCTGACCTTCCTTGGAAGGTACGTGAAGGTGGAACGGGACCTGACCAACATCCTGGACCCCTTCAGGATCTGGACAAGTAAGAGGCAGGTCAGGGTGATGCCAAGGATGGGCGTGGACGGGAACATCATACACCCACCGGCCAGCTTCGCAATTGGTCGGAGCAAGGACTACCTGACCTATGCAGGGCAACCCAAAGTCTGCCATGCCTGTGGTAGGTCAGGTCACGTGGCGGCCGACTGCAAAGTCACCATCTGCAGGAACTGCAAGGAGGAGGAACACCTTGCAAAGGATTGCCCAAAGGAAAAAAGCTGCAACCTTTGCAGGGAAGTGGGCTACAGCTACCGGCCGTGACCGCGGCGGGGGACCACCTACGCCCAGTTCGTTAGCAGGGGCAATGTGGGGCAAGCCACCCCCCACCGGGAGGAGAGGCAGGCACCAGGCCCATGCAAAGACCTTTGTCCTACTGTGCAGGAGGGCCAGGTCGTGCAGGAGGGACCAGCCACGCAGGATGGACTCGAGGCCAGCAAAGCGCCCCTGCAGGCCCCGCTTTCCCCCACCCCTGACAACCCGGAGTCGATGGACGAGGCACAGTTGATCCAGGGGAGTGGACAACAGTCCGGAAGGCAAGGAGGAAAGCGTGCTGGAGGGCCCCAGCGGTACAGAGTGAGCAGTTGGCCATCCTGCAGCAGCTTCCACCCCTTCTGGCTACATCCACGCCAGTCATTCTCGGTGGAGACTTCAGCTGCATCATCGATGCAGATGGAAGATCCAGCGTGGGGACAGCGGGTGGGGAGTAAACTGGACGCCACGTCCAGATTCCTGCTGGGCACAGTGAAGGACGCCAAGCTGCTCAATGTCTTCAGCACCCCTGTAGACGGAGCGCAGCAGAGATACACCTGGTCGCAGCCACACGGGTCTATCCGCTCAAGGTATTGTTCTCTGACCACTGCCTCCTGCTGGCCAACTGTCACTTACAGGATGACCAGCAGGCCGGCAAGGGGGTGTGGAACCTCAACACGACTCTGTTGACCCCAGAGAACGTCAAGGAGCTTAAGAGGGAGTACGCTGGTTGGAGAACCATGAAACCCCTCCTTGAGTCTCTGGGCGACGGGTGGGAGACAGTGGAGGAGAACATCAAGAGGTTATTTGTGCTCAAGGGTGTTCGGAAGGTGAGAGAGAGGCGGGGAAAGCTGTCGCGACTCCAGGAAAGGACGCAGAACCTGCTCCTTCTGCAGTCGATGGGGGTCGATGTCACGGAGGACCTCCACAAGGTGAGGTGCCAGCAAGCTTCGCTCTTCACCGCGGAGGCCTCCAGGGTAATCTTCCAGTCCAGGGTCCGCTCCGTGGAGCAGGACAGGATGTGCTCGCGCTTCTTCTTTCAGAAGGTGCACAAAGAGAGCTCTGTGCTCAGCTAGCTGAAGGAGGACGACGGCTCGGTGACATCGTCTCGGCCCGACATTTTGAGGATTAGCAGATCCTTCTATGCCAGACCGTATGATGCGAAGCCCACGGCCAGCACGGCCTCCGAGTTGCTCCTGTTGTCTATCACGGAGGTCTTAGACGGCAAACGAGGGAGTGGCTGGACCGGCAGACATCCCTGGACGAGCTGACCAGAGCCCTCAAGTACTTGGAGAGGAATAAGACTCCCAGGAGCGACGGCTTACCGGTCGAGCGCTATTCCGCTCTGTGGGACCTGGTTGGCTAGGACCTGCTGGAGGTGTACGATCATGCGCTTCAGGCAGGGGAAATGTGCAAGTCCATGGGGAAGGGCTTCATAACCCTCATTTACAAAAGGAAGGGGGAGAGGGAAGAAATTAAGCATTGGTGTCCCATTTCACTATTGAACGTGGACTACAAAATCCTGGCCAAGGTCATAGCCAACCGGGTCATGTCTGTCCTGGAGTTGCTGATTCACACTGACAAAACCTGTGCTGTGCCGGGCAGGAAGATCGCCGAGGGCCTCGCATTCATCAGGGATACAATCGACTACGTGCAGGACAGGCGGGTGGACACCTGCCTCGTCAGCCTGGACCAGGAGAAGGCCTTCAACAGGGGGCCTCATGCTTACGAGGAACGTCCTCTCCAAATTGGGGTTCGGGGAGGGCATCCGCAATTGGATCTGGCTGCTCTACACAAACATCGTTAGCGCAGTCTCGATCAACGGGTGGGAATCGGACAGTTTTCCCGTCAGGTCTGGAGTCAGGCGTGGCTGCCCGCGCTCTCCTGCCTTGTTCATGTGCTGTGTGGAGCCCTTCGCTGCATCCATCAGGAAGGACGTGAGCCTGAAGGGCGTGACTATCCCAGGCAGCGGAGGCCTTCAGGTCAAGACTTCCCTGTACATGGACCACGTCGCCGTCTTCTGCACAGATCATCGGTCGGTGAGTAGGCTGTTGGACATCTGCGGCCAAAGTCAAGAGGGGTAAGAGCAAGGCCATGTTCTTCAGGTACTGGGACGACTGCTCCTTCATCCCCTTCACCATCAGGACAGACTACCTGAAGGTGCTGGGTGTTTGGTTCGGTGGAGCTGGGGCGTGCACTAAGAATTGGGAGGGGCGTATCACCAAACTGAAGCAGGTGCTGGGCAGGTGGACGTTCCGGTCCCTCTCCATCACGGGTAAGAACCTGGTTGTCAGGTGCGAGGGGCTTTCGGTACTGTTGTATGTGGCGCAGGCCTGGCCTATTCCCTGGACCTGCGCCGCTGTGGTCACCTGGGCCATCTTCCACTTCATTTGGGGATCGAGGATGGACCGGATCCGCAGGGACACCATGGACAAAGACCTGGAAAATGGGGAGAAAGGGCGTACCGAACGCCACCCTCACCCTAATGGCTACCTTTGTGTGTGGCTGCATCAAGCTGTGCGTAGATCCTCAGTACGCAAACACCAAGTGTCACGACTTACTGAGGCTCTACCTGTCCCCGGTGTTGCAAAGGATGCACCTGGCCTCATTGCCGCAGAATGCTCCGAGTCGTTGGACCGTCCTGTACCACCTGTCGTTCGTGGAGAAATTTTTGAAAGGAAACACCTTTGACCACAAGGCCATCTGGCAGTGGTCAGCACGTAGTATCCTCAAGAACCTTCGGGAAAAGGAGAGGGTGGATCCTGTCATGTGGTTCCCCATGCAGACTACCAAAGTCATTTGGCAGAATGCCTCATCGCCAGAACTTTCAAACTAGCACAAGGACGTTGCTTGGCTGGCGGTGAGAGGGGCTCTGCCAGTGAGATCCGTTATGCACGCCCAGAATCTCTGCGCCACTGCACGCTGCCCTCGACGCAGCTGTGGCGGGGTGGGCGGCGAGACTGTCTATCACCTCCTTCTGGAGTGTGCCTATGCACAGGAGATCTGGAGGGGGATGCACTGGTATTTGTCGAGGTTCATCCCGAGCAACTCCGTGACACGGGACTCCATGCTATACGGGCTGTTTCCTGGGAGGCACACCGAGACCAACATCAACTGTGCCTGGAGGACCGTCAATGCGGTGAAAGACGCTCTTTGGTCTGCCCGCAACTTGCTGGTCTGTCAGCTGAAAGAACTGACCCCGACCGCATGTTGCAGACTGGCGCACTCCAAGGTCCTGGACTACGTGGTGAGGGAGGCACTAAAGCCTGGGGCAGCCACCACCAATGGCGCGGTGGGGAAGGACCACCCTATGAAACCCCTCGTCCAGAACAGAAAAAAGTGCCCGATCTGGTAACTGGGCCCAGCTGGCGCCTTCCCCAACTGGTCAGGGGGCCAACAGGGACTGTGTGGGGTGAACACTGCCGGTGTATTTTCTCTTGCTTTTTTTTTCCCCCTTTAGTTGGTGTACGTACGCCCTGGGAAACCCAGAGCAGCTTGCATGACTGGGTAGGTGTATGAATGTGTTTTTTTTGTACATCTTATGAATAAAGTATATTTTTTCAAATAAAAAAGAGTTCTTATCAGCTTTAATATCAGATATGTTCTTTACTTAAGGACCCTATATTAAACCGATTTTTGGAACAGGAGCTTGCTCTGTCCTCTCCATGCATCATCCTGGTATTGCAGTGTTTCTAGGAATGGTGCAGTCTCGTTAAACCAATTTTAAAAACAGCCTTATCAAAAACTGAAGAAGGGTGTCTAGGCCTGAGGCATCGGACTTCCTGCTCCTTTGCTGCTTGGCTTGCTGTGTTCATCCAGCTCTAGACCTTGTTATCTCCAGCAGCTCAGCACTCTGGAACCATAACAGTCCTTCAGCCCAACAAGTCCACATCAAACCTCAGAGCATCCCAGCCAGACCTAAACCCCACCTAATCGACCTCTCCCTTAACACTACAGGTAATTTAACATGGCTAATTCACCTAGCCTGCACATCTTTGGACTGTGGGAGCACTCTGAGGAAACCCACACAGACACAGAGAGAATGTGCAAATTCCACACAGGCAGTCACCTAAGGCTGGAATCAAACACGTGTCCTGGTGCTGTGAGGCAGCAGTGCTAAACACAGAGCCACCATGCAACCAAAGTGCTTACTCTCAACACTCTCACCCAACTTTCTCCAAATCTGCTTTTTCCAAGGTAACCGTTAATCTCTCCTTTTCTGCGTGCTCAGCACTTGCTCTGAATGTTTGTGCCTCATCCGTGGTGCATGTCGCATCTTCCCACCAACACCATCCCTGAATATTCACACATGGCATCAGAAGTAAAAGAAAATTGCCTGCCAATACTACCTCATGACAAATAGCATTTCAAAAAAAAAACAAAAGATGAAGCGATCGAAGTATTCACTAGTTTTGACTTTGATGGTGACGACTTGGGATGTATTGAACTAGAGATTTTGTAAACACTGAGCCAGGAAAGGATATGGCATATACAATGCACGTTTTTCATTTGAGTGCAACAGCAACCAATCAAACGTGTGCTTTATTTTTCTCAAGTCAAGGCCTGTGAGTTTAATCAGATTACCAATTCACTGACATGGGACACAACTGCAAATGACCAAGCCAATTCTCACATTAGCCAGACTAGGAGATATTTGCAAATCTAGCAAAATGAGCCAGAAGTTAAATAAAAATGTTACATCAAGATACAGAATTGCCTGTCCACAAAGTACATGCTTTCGGTAAGAACTCTGCAAGCTTTTCAGCACCTGAGACGTGTTCTGCCACAATATCTCTACCTTTCCCTGGCATTTTTGCACTTTGATATCTCAACTCGAACTTAATGTTTCACAGTGCTCCTGTCTTGCCTGGTTGTTTATCACAGGCATAAGCCAGGCAGCTTATCACTGTTATTATCAGCAGTCAGTCAACGGCTGGTCAGCAGCTATGGCAACAAACATGTGTTTTGACCAAATGGTCACGTCTCAAAGTCTCAGGGAAACAGTTCTCAGTCAGGGCAAGGGAGACAGGATTAAGTCAGGAGATCCTGACACAGCATGTCCAAGGAATCAATCAATATCAGCCATTTGGGGCAAGCGGATCAGAGGATCTGTATCACTACAGTACAGAGAGGTGGCCACACTCACTCCTAATTACATTCTCAAAATGTTCCAATAGACTTGTTGAGCCTGAACTATGTTCATCAATCCAAGCTGACCCTGTCCATTCCTGCCATTGGGGGTCAGTTTGATGAAATTCTCAAAGGTGTTCAGGAGTTTGGGAGATTCATAGCTCCCTGAAATAGCAACACTAGTGGATAAGACGGTGAAGAATTTCACTTTCACAGTCCACAGCATCAGGATCTGGTCAGCTTTCATATCTGGCTCATAAGTGAGATGAGATTTTTTTTTCGAAACATGTCAGAGCAAGCATTGTTCCTACGAGAACAACTATGCTTCCATTCATGCCTTTTTTTTTGTTTCAACCATGAAATGGACACAAGTTGATCAAATGTGAAAGTGACCATCAACCAGTTTGAACTGGCAGTTGTCAAATGAATTAAGACAGAGAAAAATGTATTTGCAGGAGATTTTTTTGAATTTTTTAAAAAATCATTCATGGGATCATGATATTACTGGATAAGAATGGCAGTTTCCTTCCCTAAAGGACATAGGTTTTTCCAACAATGACAACGGATTCACGGTCATCGTTAGATTCTTATTTCCAGATTTTTTTTAAAACTCAAATTCCACCATCTGGAATGGTGGGATTCAAACCTACGTCCCCATACCATTATCACGGTCTCCTGACTTAATCCTGTCTCCCTTGCCCTGACTGAAAAACTGTTTCCCTGAGACTTTGAGACGTGACCATTTGGTCAAAACACATGTTTGTTGCCACAGCTGCTGACCAGCCCTTGACCATTAAAGTACAACAGACTAAACAGAAAATAAACCAAGACATTGTGTGATATCTTGTGTATACGTATTCATCATGAAATCCATCACTGCTATGGACAACAGGTAAAGATCTGAAGAGACTGCATTCCCCGCCCCCCGCGAACAGAGTCACAATGGTCACCAGGTTTCATAGCCGATTGGGAAAATGCAATCGGGGATATAGTACTGGACTCCTCCCAATCTTTTGTTTAGACTTAAAACTTTCATTTTGTGGGCAAAAATCAAAAGGAAACATTACCATTGTTTCCAAATCAACAAATACCTATTAAAAGTTGAAACGTGTCTGGAGAACAATAGGATCTGTAATTGTAAAAGGTGTGCAGACATAACTAATAAATAAAGGGCCATCGAGATCATCATAGAATTCCTACAGTGTGGAAGATGGCCATTCTGTCCATTGAGTCCACACAAACTCTCTAAAGAGCATCCCATCCAGTCTCACACCCTACTCTGTCCTTGCATTTTGCACACAAGACACTAAGGGCAATTTAGCGTAGTCAATCTACCTATTTTGCACATTTATGGACTGTGGGAGGAAACTGACGCAGACAGGGTCTGGGTAAGACACTCTTCATAGGTTCAGTGTGGATTTGATGGGCCAAGTCATCTGCTTCCACACTGGAGGGATTCTATGATCTCCAGAAACAAGCCCAAAAATACCTGGTTTGGAGATAGCTAACAGCAGAATCAAAAAAAAACCCAACAGTTACTCAAGTTTGCTGCTAGTTAACCAATCCTGATGAACCAGGAAATCCCTTTTCACATAATGTGCTGGTGGATAGTCTTTAGTCAGTGTGAATGTGTCAATGTGTCATGACGTGACTATTTCCAAGCTCCACCTGACAGACAACTGTTATTAACCTTTTATTCACAATACCAGCACCTTTAATTGAGCAGTAAATTAGTAACACCAGTACAAACAGCCCAAAACTAAGGTTCATTTGATCATGAGAGTGATAGCAAAATGCTTCAACTGTGGTTCTTTGTGACTGTTTGGATGACTGAGTGAATGCTTTCCCAGTCAGAGCTCACGAATGGTCTCTCCCCAGAGTGAACTTGCTGGTGTGTCAGAGGGGAATTCGAGTCAGAAAAACTTTCCCACACACAGAACAGGCCAATGGTCTCTCTCCAGTGTGAATTTGCTGGTGTATCAGCAGCTGAGTTGTCTGAGTGAATGCTTTCCCACATTCCAAGCAAGTGAATGGTTTCTCTCCAGTGTGAACTCCCTGGTGTTTAAGCAGGTTAGATGACTGAGTGAATCACATTCCACAAACAGAGCAGGTGAATGGTTTCTCTCCAGTGTGACTCTGGTGGTCAGTTTCCAGCTGGGATGGATGAAGAAATTCCTTCCTGCAATCTGTCCATTTCCACAGTCTCTCCCCAGTGTCACTGCGCTGGTGTTAGGACATTTCAGATGAATCTTCACAGACTCTTTGACACACAAATCATTTGCATTTCTCGAAGTGTGAGTGCTGCTTTCTCCTTCAATGTTCAAAATCCTGAGATAATTGGGTTGTGATAAATAAAGTGACTGTCAGACCTGGATGTGGAACAGTTTGAATTCTCTAACTGCAGGCTAAGCTTTCAAACAGAAAGTAAATGCAATGAGTGAGAAACCAGAAGAGAAAACAGACTGTGAAACTGAGAAGTCCTCTGGACATTTGTGGAGCGACACTTGGGGAATATGCTGGATTATCAACAGAACAAATCCATTCATAAGTATCCTCCAGGTAAGGTATTCAAGTCAGTGTTTGCACAAAATTACCGAAAGAGAGGTGGGAGAGCCAGGGAGGAAGAACAGGCATTGTATAAATCTGTAACTCAGTCTTTCAGAGGGATTGAAAGGTTAAGAACAGTGCAGAAGTAAAATTGTGGAAATCTGAAATGAAAACACAAAAATGCTTAGTCCGAGTTGTACAGCATGGAACAATCCCTGTTGTCCATGCTGACCAGATATCCTAAATTAATCTAATCCCATTTGCAAGCATTTGACCCATATTCCTCTAAACCCTCCCTATTGACATACAACATTAAAAGATATCTGGATGGGTAATTGACAAGGTTCCACCAGTTCCTCTAGCAGCTTATTCTATACAGGCACCACCCGCTTTCCCTTTTAAAACATTCCCTCTCAGCTTAAACCAGTTTTTAGTTCTCATCTCCCCTACACTGGGAAAACAACCTTAGTTATTCACTCTCTGCCCACCATAATTTTATTAACTTTTAGAAGGTCACCTCTCAGCCCTCAATGCTCCAGGGAAAATAGCCCCAGCATATTCAGCCTCTCCCTGTAGCTCGAAACTTCCAACATGCTCGTAAATCTTTTCTGCAGCCTGCCCAGTTCAACAGCATCATTCCTATTGCAGAGAGACCAGAACTGTACACAGTATTCCCAAAGCAGCATAATCAATGCCTTGTTCAGCCTATAACATGACCTCCCAACTCCTACACTCAATGTACTGACCAATAAATGCAAGTATAGCAAATATCATCTTCACTACCTTGTAGACCTGCAATCCACCTTCAAGGAACTGTGCACATGCACCAAGGAGCCCCTGTTGCATAACAGTTCCCAGGGCCTCCTCATTAAGTGATTAAGCCCTGCCCTGATTTTCACTTCTGGCACTCCTTGGCCCATTGACCCATCTGATTAAATTCCCATTGTACTTGGAGGTAAACTTCTTTGCTGTCTACTACAACAACAATTTTAGAGTCATCTGCACACTTACTAACCATTCCTCCAATATTCATTCCACATGATTTGTATCAATGACAAAAAAGCAGTGGAACCAGCACCAATCCCTGCAGCACTCTGCTGTTCATAGTCCTCGAGACCAAAAATAGACCACCCCCCCACCATGATCTTGTCTCCTGCCTTCAAACCAATTTTGTTTCAAATAGCTAACTCTCCCTGGATTCCATTTGATCGAAGCTTGATAACTAGTCTGTCATGTGGAGCTTTGGTGAATGCCTTGCTGAAGCCAGACAGACAATGTCCACTGCTTTGCCTTCAGCAATCTTTGTCACTTCATCAAAAAAAAACACCTCAATATTGTTAGTGAGACAAGATTTCTGACTCACAAAGCCATGTTAACTATCCCTAAGCAGCCCTTGCTTTTCCAAACGCATACAAATCCTGTCCCTCAGAATCCCCTCCAACAATTTACCCACCACTGACATCAGGCTCAGGGGTCGATAGTTCCCTGGCTTTTCCTTACCACCTTTCTTAAAGAACAGCAACACATTCGCCAGGCAGTCTTCTGGCACCTCTCCAGTGTCTATCAGTGATACAAATATCTCAGCACAGGGCCCAGCAATTATTTCCCTCGCCTCTCCCTGAGTTTGTGGATAACACCTGATCAGATGCCAGGGACCTATCTACTACCTTTATGCATTTTAAGATGTCCACCTCCTAATCCTGTGTAATATGGACAATTTCATGATTTATGTTTCCAAGTTCTCTCACTTCCATATCCTTCTCTGCAGTAAGGACTAATGTGAAATACTCATTCACTATCTCAGCCTGCAGTTCCACACAGACAGCCTTGTTGATCTTTAAAGGGGCCCTATTTTCTCCCTCGTTGCTTTTTTGTCCCAAATGTAGTTTCAGAATCTCTTGGGACTCCCCTTAACCCTATTTGCCAAAGATGGCTCATGTCTGTTTTACACCCTCTCAATTTCCCTTGAGTGTACTTCTCCTGCCCTTATACGTCGAGGGACTGACCCAATTCCTGCTGTCAATACCCGACATGTGCTGCCTTCTTTTTCTTGACCAGATCCTCAATTTCTCCAGTCAACGAGTATCCCCTACATTTACCAGCCTTGCCCTTCACATGAACAGGAACATGCTGTTTTTGGACTCTCCTTATTTCATTTTTGAAGGCCTCCCACCTTCCAAGCACCCCATTAACTGTGAATTACCTCTCCTGATCATCTTTTGGAAGTTCTTGCCCAATAGGGTCAAAGTTGGCCTTACTCCAACTTAGAACTTGGAAATTTATATAAAATGTATACGTTTTATATTTTAACTGAATGCGGTAATACAAATAGGAAGGGTTGTCAGGAGTAGAGGAGATTACACAGACGTCAATAGATGTCAAGGTTGGGAGGGCTGTGCTAAGTGGACGAGATTTCATAGGTAGACAGGATCTTAGAACTAAGAGGAGTTCACATCAAGAAAAAGAGATGTAGGGGCTGCACGAGTTCATCGAGAGGGGGAGGTTAGGAGGGCTAGAGCAGTTTGCAGAGATAAGGACGCTTACAGGATGGGGGTGCTTTACAAAAACAGGGATTGTTTTATGGAATGGTGCATTGTACACAGAAAATAGGATCCAAAACAGAAATGGACACCTGTAGCGACTGAAGAAATGCAATGTAGAGATGAAGCAAGACTTAGATGGGACGGCTAGAGTCCAAAAGTGTCTTCAAAGAGACAGAAACAGCAATAGGGGCTGGAGACAGTTCTCCAGATAAAGTAGCATTGAACAAACTGGATGGGTTCCTGAGACACAGAGTTGTAGGGATGGGTGAAATTTGCAGAGCTATTTACAGAGAGGGGGACATTTTTAAGCTACAGTAATAGGGAACACATTGCAGCATTACACAAAGAGACAGTGTTTGAGATGCTGGTTTACAAAGAATGGCAGGGCTCTAGGCAGGGGAGGAGCAAACAGAGAAATGGAACATTGCAACGGCTACAAAAAGTGTACAGAGTGTAGGGAGATTTATTGGGCCTGGGGGAGGTTAGAAAGACTGTGGGCTGCAGAGTTTGCAGGGACTGGAGGAGGCCTGACAGATGGGGAGTGAGACAGGGGCTGGAGGACTTTACTGGAGATAGATGTTTGCAGGAAAATGAGGAGTTTACAGATATAAAGGAGCGCAACAGAGGCTGGTTCAGATTGCATACACAGCGTGGGCTGATGAGCTACAGAGCATCAGACAGGTTTAAAGGAGCAGGAAAAGGTAACAGAGATAGGGAAAGTTTCAATGTTGTAAGAGGTATGAGCGTGTGGGACAAGGTCATAGAGGCAGGGGTGGCTATAGGGATTGGAGGAGCACACGGAGAACGGGACACTCGAGGATATAATGTTACACAATAGGGAGAATTCCAGCATCTAAAGGTAAAGAAAACATGGAAGGCTATTGGGCTGCAGGAAGAAACAGACGGTGAGTACTGCAGGTACTGGAGCAGGTTTGAGATATAGGCAATATTCTGCAGCGTAAGAAAGTTCCAGTGATAAGAGGCTGTGTAAGTTACACATAGGGAGGATAGCAGGAGCCAGAGGTGGTTATGGAGAGAGGCAGTGTTACACAGAAACATAGGAAAATGGGTTAGGTGTAGACTATTCAGCCCCATGGGCCTGCTCCACTCTTCAATCAGATCACGGCTGATCATTTAGCTCAGTTCCCTCTTCCTGCTTTCTCCCCATATGGAAACTGTCATGACTGGAGCAATCTACAATGATCGGGAGCGTTGGAGTGACTGGAGGAAGTTACAGAGATAAAGAGGACTGTGGAGCACTGTCGAAGTTAAAGACACAGGGAGAGTCATTCAGCCTGGAGAAGATTACAATGTTACACAGAGGTGTACAGGCTGAAAGAGGTGACAAAACTGGAGGCATGTAGGGGTTAGAGGAAGTTACTGTGACAGGGAGGATGGTAGAAGCTTTTCTTGGTTATAAAAGTAATTATCATCTTTGTTTTTGAAAGAGATAACAGACAAAGGTTTTGAATGACTCAGGAGATTACTTGCACAAGGAAGGGTGGAGGAAGATGGAGTGTGTTGCCACTGATGAGTGTGTTGAGTTTATTGTGATTGTGAGGGTTGTAGTGATGAAACGACATGATAGCAAGGTTAGTAGAGACTTGATGGTGTACAGAGATAGGGAGGAGCTGCAACAGGTGATGGTGATAGTGAGTTTGTGGTGATGGGGGATGGTTACATCAATAGCGAGGGCGTCAGGGGATGAAAAAAGTTATCAAGGTAGAGAAGTTTCTCCTGAATGGAAGAGACTACATGGATGGCGATGGTTCAAGCGACTGGATTTTTTCACAGATATGGAGAGTCAATGGAGCTGGTGAAGGTTACAAGGATCGAGAGGGTTTAAGGAGTCAAAGCGAATACACAGGCATGGAGGGTTGTGTTGATGGGAGAAGCTGCAGGGATAGGGAATGTTGTCGGGCCATTTCTTAGTTTTGTGTCTTGGTTACCTGGCTCGCATTCATGAGTCACTTCAGTACCTGGGTGATATGTAGGGGTTTATATAGAACTCTTCCTGTCTCTCTCCATGAGAAGGTTACACTGGTACAGACAATGTTAGGGATTGAAGAAACTGACAGAGACATTATGCATTCTACGGACTAAAGATGATTATGAACAGAGCCAAGGATTACAGGGTCTAGAGGGGATTACAGACAAAGGGAGGGTTGTAGGGTGGGGAAGAGGTTACAAAGACGGTTGGTGTTGTAAGGATGGGGGGCACTGATTGTGATCAATTGGCACAATTGACATAGAGAGGATCTGTGGAGGTTACAGTACAAGAGAGGTTTGTACAGGCAATATGAGTTTACACAGACAGGAATGGTTCTCAGGGCTGGAGGAGGTAACTGTGAAAGGGAATGCTATAACGAATGGAGAAGGTAACATTCACGGAGTACTTCAGTGGCAAAAAGGAGGTGACAGTCATATGGTCCTTTGTTTAGACAGCAGAAGTTTACATTGGCAAGTAGCACTTTGGAGACCGAGGGACTTGACAGAGAGAGGGCGACGAGCAGCAACTACATAAGGTTTGAGAGAGAAAGACAGTTGACAGCTTTGGAAGATGATGCAACATACAGAGCATTACAGAGTTTGGACAAGATCTAGAAGTTCACAAGGGTTATAGGAGGAGGAGGAGGATACAGATAAGTTGAGGTTTGGAATGGGATAAGGTTACAAGAACAAAAGAAGGTTCCAGGAATGTGAAGGTCTATGGGGGCTGCAACCAATTCCAGAGATAGGGAGGGATTCACATGTTGCAATTTACAGAGTTCAGGATGTTTTTTGCAATTGGATGAAGTTAGTAATACAAAGTATTGTAGACACTGGATGAGGTGACAGTTCGCATGGATCTTCAGACTGAAGGACGTTAGAGAAAGAAAGAGAGGTGTCGGGGCTGGAGTTAGAGAAGGCAATCAAGAGGATTTTACAGGTACATGGATGGTTTTAGTGGCTTCAAGAGGTTAAAGAGTTAGGAAGACTAATTAATGCCTGAAGGATGGAGAATGAGGAGCATTGTAGCGATAGGAGAGATTGCACACTCTGAACGAGGTTGCAAACATGAGGAGGATTAAAATGGCTTCAGAATGCAATATATTCGAGCAGTTTACACAGGCAGGAACAGCTATCAGACTGGAGAAATTTAGACAGATAGGAAGGTCTGTAGGAATGGTCAATTGTCACAGAGGTCATGTGGTGCTGTGTTACGGGAGGCAGGAGTGTTCTTGGGACTGGAGAAAGTTACAGTGATATGATGTGTTGCAGGGGCATGAGGATGATATATGTCCAGACGGGGAGGTGAGTCGGGGCTGGAGGATATCACAGAGACGTGGTGGACTGTAAGTAGTGGATAAGATGACAAGTGTCAAAATTATTGTTATGGCTTGAGGAGGAGGACAATACCAGGATTGGACACGTTGTCAAGACTGGAGCAATTTGCAAAGATGGGAAGGGGAGTCAGAATTGGCAGAGGTTTTAAATACAGAGAGATTTTAGCGAGGACTGGAAGAGCGAGTGACACCTAATGTTCAAGGAGTTAGAAGGATTCAATGCACTGATGACGATGAGTTGCAACAAAGGATCTGTAGACTTGCTGTATGACTGACTGTTGGAGAGAGAACACGGAACGGAAACATCCCAGAGTTCAATGCCACTGTCTTGAGAGGCCTGCTTTTAATTCTGCTGCTCTTATCCTCACTAAGACAGCACAGGCCTGGATTGAGAATTATGGACTCCCGATGCAGTCCTCGGAAAGTTCAGTACAACAGAGCTGAAAGTAGGGTGGTGAAGTTTTTGAGAAGATTTGCAGCTCAGGTTGTGGATGATGTTTTAGACTTGCTCGCTGAGACAGTGTGTTTGATTGCAGATGTTTCATCACCCTGCTAGGTAACGTTGTCAGTGTGCCTCCAGTGAAGGGCTGGTGTTCTGTCCCACTTGTTATTTATGTGCCTCGGTTTGCTGGGGTGGTTGGCATCACTTCCGGTTTTGTTTTCCGGTGGTTTGTATATCGGGTCCAGATCAATCTATTTGTTGATGGATTTCCAGTTGGAATACCAGGCCTCCAGGAATTCCCTAGCATGTCTCTGTTTGCTTTGTACTATTGTGGATGTGTTGTCCCAGTCAAATCGGTGTCCTTCTTTGTCAGTGTGTACTGACATCAGTGAGAACTGGTCATGTCTCTTGGTGGATAGTTGGTATTTGTGCATCCTTGTTGTCAGTTTTCTTCCAGTTTGGCCTGCATAATGTTTCTCACTGTCCTTGCATGGTATTTTGTATTGGTTTTGGGTGTGGGATCCCAGACATTTGTCAAGAGCAGTCGTAGGTAGTTGTTGGTTTGTGGGTGAGCCTGATACCTCAGGATCTGAATAGTCTTGTGGTCACCGCTGATAGGTCTCTGATTTGCAGTAGGATGACTGGTGTGTCTGGCTGTATTGTGCCTCATTGTTGTGGTCTGTCCTGTGGGTAACAGTGGATTGTGCCTTTTGGGTATCCATTTCCTTTAAAAACTCCGTATAAGTGCTCCACGTCTGCTATGAGCAGTTCCAGGTTGCTGCAGTGTGTTGTGGCTCGTTTGAATTATGTCCTGATGTACCTCCGTTTACAGGTATTGGTGGATAGTTGCTGGTGTGATAAAGTATCTGGTGCGTATGGGCTGTACATATTCTGTACACAATGATATGGAGTTCCCTGTTGCTCTTACATTCCACCATAGCTGAGGAAGGGTTATTGTCCTCTTCTTTTATGAATTTTATTCTAGTGAGGATGTTGTTCATCTGTCAGTGGGTTTCTTTTCGTCTTCTAGATGTGATCATCAAGGTGTCATCTACCACACGGGACCCAGAATTTGGGTTAGATAGTGGGGACCGTTCTCCATTCTCATCTTTGCATTACCACTTCTGCTATCAGTCCTGATATCGGGGATCCCAATGGTGTTCAATTGATTTGTTTGAATATATGGAGGTGAGACACATATCCAGCATTTTCAGGATGCTGTTCTTGTTGATTCTGTTAGTTTGGAGCGCCTGCCATCCTGGTTCATCCAGCAGAGTGGCCATTTTCTCTTTGGCTCGGTCAGTGTTTATGGAGGTAAATCGTGCTGTAATATCAAAGAATATCATCATCAGCTCCTCTTCTATTCTGGTGTCCTTGACGATGTTGAGGAATTCTAGGGAAGAGTGTATTGGGTGGATAGTGTTGTCCATGAAGTATTTCAGTTTCCGTTATTGTTCTTTGGCTGGCCTATATGTTGGTCTACCTGGTACTGGCTCGGTGAGCAAGCCTACAACATCAGCAGGGTTGTGATCGAGTCTGGGGTCTTTCTGCACTGTGCGCCCCCTTCTGCACTGTAGCTACATCATATCTCATGGGTCAATGTTTTAAGCCTTCTGCTCTGCTCACTATGAGTATCTTACCTGACTGCAGGATCTGACGAACGCTCCAGATCTCCCTGTCCGTTGTCGCTTGAATTGACCAGTTGACTTCAACATGGTGATGGACGAGACTGGAGCCAGGAATTCTGCTCAGTGAGCAGCTTTCAGTAGCTGCCGAAGACGGAAGCATAAACAGACTGAGAAATTAGACTGATGCAGTGAGGATTACAGAAGTGGAAGAGGGCTGAGCACTGCAGACATCTGGACAATCCCCATCTCCATCCTTGGCCTCTGCTGCCACATCTCTGGAGTGGAGAATTCTGCTGGCTCAGGATCTCATTGTAGCGGCAATCATTAGATCCACACTGTGACAGTTACTGTATGAAGAGATACTGGCTGATATCACCAGGAAGGTGTCAGGATCACCCAATGGTCAGGAAGAAGGAATTTCGATTCATGGTGCACTGGTATCAGTACTCAGGGATACACGAGCTTCGAGTGGGACAGGCAATGGCCGTGTGCTCCTCTCACTAGACTATTAATCCATAAATTAATGACAATGTCTGAAATACCCATCTGTTTCCATGATATCCTTCAGGGAAGGACATCTGCTCTGCTCACCTGGTCTGGCCGACATGTGACTTCAGACCCAGAGCAACATGCCTGACACCCAACTCCCTCTGAAATGGCCCAGCAAGGCACTCAGTTCAAAGGCAGCTTGGGTGGCAAATAAGTGCTGGCCGGCTTGAAACACCCACATCCCACGCGTGAATAAATAATCACGGAACTGTGTAAAACATTCAACAAAAGGACATTCCATTGGAACAGACAAAACCTCAGCAAGAAATTCCCATTCTCTCTCACTCAGGGAACCAAGTA
Source organism: Stegostoma tigrinum (assembly GCF_030684315.1). Taxonomy (NCBI): domain Eukaryota; kingdom Metazoa; phylum Chordata; class Chondrichthyes; order Orectolobiformes; family Stegostomatidae; genus Stegostoma; species Stegostoma tigrinum. The sequence continues at coordinate 1,293,288 of NW_026728819.1, forward strand.
TTGGATTCAAAGAAAACCAAAGAAAGAAGCAAAGAAAAAAAAATTTGAAGTGAAGGAATGTGTTTCAGTTAATGACAACAGGCAATCGTATATGGAAGGTGGTAAAGGGACTGCAGATGGGCTCATTGCAAGAGGAGTTTCGTTAAGAGGAAACATTGTTGGGGCTCAATGAGATGACAGGACCAGGGAGAGTTGAAGGAGCTGGAGGTGGTGAGAGCGTTAGAGAGTGGCAAGAGCTTGAATGATGTTACAAAACCAGTACGAATTGCTGCAATGCTTGCAGAGGGTGGGAAGGGAAATATACCCTATTATTTCTTCATTCGTGGAATGAGGGGGTCACTGGAAGGACCAGAATTTAGTGCCCACTGATAATTGCACTGGGCAATTGCTAAGGGACAGTTACGAGTCAACCATTTTGTTGTGGGTCTGGAGTCACATTTTGGTCAGACGTGGTCAGATTTCCTTCCCTCAGGGACATTCGTGAAGGAGTTGGGATTTTGTCTTTCAACTGATAATCAACAATGGACACATCATTACAGATTAATTTTATTGAATTCTAATTCCACTATCTGCCACAGTGGGATTCGAAAGGAAAAAGAAAACAGTGGATTGACAATCTCCTCAGTTCAGGGGAATGACTCGGAGCTGGTTGGCCATAGGCAGTGTACTGAGCAAGGGTAAGTAAAGGGTGATTTGATGATAGGATACCGGCCTCTGTGCAGTTATCTCACATGTACACAGACAAAAGCAGTTTGCAACACAGGATTGACCAACTGCAGGTCACAGGCTGGGAACAACTCCTCACACAGGGCTGAGCAAGTGCAGTTTGCACACATACAATTGTGAGCAATCACAGTCCACAGAACATTTTAAAAAAAGACTCGTTCCACTCAGGAAACTGACTGTTTGCTCTCATTGCACACGTTAGCAATTGCTGGGAGAACACAGATTGAAAACAATCACAACTGAACATGCAGAGGCCTGGCCACTCTCGATCTGCAAGAAAATAAAGCACAGTTCTCTGTCCAGAACTGGCCATTCATCATTGACAGGACAAAATAAATGTTCCTAAACACCAAACCGATATTTTGCAATGAAAAGGAGTTTTAAAAACAACAGCATCCCACAGAATACATGCTGTCCATCTGCACTGCACAGGTCAGCATTGTCTTGGAATTCTCTTCACTTGTCTGGGTGAATGCAGCTCCAACAATATTCAATAAGCTTGACACCATCCAGCACAAAGCAGCCTCATGTTTGGAACGATATTAACTCACTTCACTTCTAACGCACCGTGACAGCAGTGTCCACAATCGACGAGGATCATCAGCAGCAGCATTTAACAACACCGTAAACAACCTGGAAGGAAAACAGCAGCAGGTGTATGACACCAGCAGCATTTACAAGGTCCCATCCAAGCCACGCTCCTTCCTAATAGAACTGTGGCTGTCTTGCACCCAAAGGATCACAGTGGGTCAAGCAAGGCAGCTCACAAAAAAAAAAGTTACTGGAAAAGGTCAACATCTGTGAAGAGAAACCAAGGTTTACATTGCTTAGAACCACCAGAACCTTCTTCAGCAATAGAAGATGGGAAGTAAATAATGGCCACATCACATGCATGAACATGCGATGAAACTCAGGGACAATTCATGTCCCTTCAACATCTTTGTATTCTCTATGCAACTCACAATCCTATGTTTATGCCATCAACAAACATGGAAAAATTTTATTTGATCTGTGCACCTAACTGATCGATAGATACTGTGAATAGCTGGAGCCCAAACATGAACCCTTCCTCTAACTCACAAGGTACAGCCTGCAAACTCACAAATCAACAAATTTATAAGCACGTGCTTTACCATCTGTTAAACAATTTTCAACACATGCCAGCACATCACCTCCAAGTCCATGTGGTCCAAATTTGTTAATTTGCTTTTTCAGTGGGAACCTGTTAATATTCATCTGAAAAAGCAAATAAAGTTTCCTCCTACCATCATTTTTTTGGAGACACATATAATAATTCTATGTTTGGATGTCATAATGGAAAATGACAATTTAGTACCGAAGTTAAGTGTCTAAATTTGAGGAATGCAGCTTATTATTAGACTGCCTCTACCACTAAGCATTATCACTTTCATTAGACAGGACCTGGCACATAGAGATAGGGGGAGGAACTACTTGCATTTGAGTCTATATTCGGAAAGTTGGACTGTTATAAAGTGATATAATGAGAATGCATGATAAAATAACAAGGTGTAGGGCTCGATGAACACAGCAGGCCAGGGAGCACCATAGGAACAGGAAAGCTGGCGTTTTGAGTCTGGAACCTTCTTCAGAAAAGGGGGCGAGGAAGGGGATTCTGAAATAAATTGGGGGAGGTGGTGGTGGAAGGTGGCTAAAAAAGCAGATTAGTGGAGAGAAGATGGACGGGCCATGGAGGCAGATCTGGAGCCAGTCAAGGTGAGTGTCAGCAGGGAGTTGGGATGGGGACGGTCAGTTGAGGGAAGATGGACAGGTCACAGAGGCGTGGGTGCGGCTGGTAGGGAGGAGGTGGGAGTGGGTAGTGGTCAGTGAGGTTGAAGGAGAAGAAAGTTGGGAGAAAGGACGGAGAGGTCAAGGAAGAGGGGACAAGCTTCGCTGGTTTTGGGATAAGGTCAGAGGTGGGGAGATTTTTAAGCTTGCAAAGTCCACACTGAGACCATTGGGCTGCGGGGTTACCAAGCAAAATATGAGGTACAGTTCCTGCCGCCCTCAGGTGGCATTGTTGTGGCTCAGGATGGTGAGGATCTCCAACATGTTCCGATTAATTAGGAGCAAGAATTAAATGCTTTTCAGGCATACTGGTGGATAAATTACCAGCGCCCATTGAAATTTATCCCAGGCTACTATAAGAGGCAAGAAAGGAGATTGCAGAGGCCTTGCAGATATATTTAATCGCTTAGTGGCCACATGTGTAGTGCTGAATGACTGGAGGATAGTTAATGTGTTTAATTTGTTCAATACGGGGAGCAAAGATTGGCCAGGTAATTGGAGAAGAGATAGCCTGATATCGGTCGCAACAAAATTATTGGAAGAAATTCTGAGGGAAAGGACAAATCAACACTTGCAAAGGAAGGACTCATTGGGCTAATCAGCAGAGATTTGGTCGAGAGATCCTGTCTGATGAATTCAGTTGAGTTCTTTCTAATTGTGTCAAAAATTATTGATGAGGTCAGTGCAAATGAAATGGTTTGCATGAAAATCAGTGAAGCCTTTGACAATGTTGAACATGGAAGGCTGATTCAAAAGGTAGGAACCCATGAGATTGAGACAAGTCGGCAAAAATAGATCCTAAACTGGTGGAGAGTATTTTTTTGTGAATGACAGCCTTTGACCATCAGCAGACTGCAGGGATCACTGCAAGGCCCATTACTGTTTATTCTGTACATTAATGTCTTGGTTGTGAAAGTAGATGGTATCATCAGTAGGTTTGTAGATGACAAAAGTTGGACGCGTTGTCCATCGTGAGGTGGATGGTCTCAGACGACGGTCCGATATTGATCAGTTGATAAACCGAGCAGCGCAATGGCAGATGGAACTTATTTCTAATAAGTTTGAAATAATACACTGCGCGAGTTACGGCAAGTGAAGGACATACATAATGAACGGTAGGTACAGGCAGAGTACTGAGAAACAAAAGGACCTTGGTACACAAGTCCATAGATCCCTGAAGGCATCAGCACAGATAGACAGGGTGGTGAAGACACATGAACTGGGGTCACGTCCTCACAAGGTGAATCAGTAGATGTACCCGAAAGGATCGATCCAGCCAAGCAGGGGTGTTGGATCCGAAACAGCAGAGACTGGCAAAGACGTTGAAGACGGCAATTTAAACAGACAAGGCAGGCAACAGCATGGCAAAAAATGAAGTAAAAGTGATTAATTGAACTGTACTTATTTCCATGCAATGGACCTGACAGGAAAGGCAGATAAACTCAGAGCATGGATGAGGACATGGGATTGGGACAGCTAACGTATTACAGAAAAAAAAACAGCTGAGGGAAAGAAAGGGCGAGCACCTCAATGTACCAGGGTACAGACACCACAGGAAGGTTCGAAGGAGAGGCAAGTTAGGAGGGGAAGAGGTATTTTTGAATTGGAGAAGCATGACGGCAGCGATTAGGGAGAATATTCCTGGGGTTTGCCCAGCAAAGCTATTTTTGTGGAACTGAGAAATAAGGGTGGGCGATGGCTTTGATATAATTGGACAACCCAACAATTGGTGAGAAATTGAAGAGCAAATATGTTCAGAGGTCTGAGCTATCTATTGGGGTGTAATGGTAGGGAATTATAATTTTCCAAACAGAGACTGATACCGCACAGTGTTATGCACTTTCAATGGGAAGAATTTGTTAAGTGTGTTTAAAAATAACTCCCTCAAACAATACGTAGACAGCCCAACTGAAGAAGGGGCAGACCCTGACCTCCACGTGTGAAACAAGGTCGGGCAAGGGACTGATGTGGTATTGAGGCAGCACTTTGGCAAAAAGATCACAATTTTATTAGTTTGAAAACAGCTATGGAAAAAGATTGGCCTGGTCCACAAAATAAAGTTATAAAGTAGGTCAAGAGCAATTATGATGGTATTTGACGGGAATTTTCAAAAGACGGTTGGGGAGGCTATTTGCAGGGGCATCTGGCAAGTTGGAAGCTTTCAAAAACGAGAGGTCAGAGCCGGCATATTTCTGTTAGTGTGATGGACGATAGTGACAGAAGTAGGAAACTCTGAATGACTCATGATATAGAGGCTCTGATCAAGAAAAATGGGACATTGCAGGATCAAATGAATCCCTTGAGGACTATGGGAGTGTAGGAATAAACTTTATGAAGGAAATCGAGAGAGCAAAGATGGGGCATGAGATAACTTTGGCCGATAAGGTTAAGGAGAATCCAAAGAGATTCAATAGGATATTAAGGGCAAAAGAGCGACTGGGCAGAAAATGGGGATTCATACAGATCAAAGAGGCCACCAACATGGGCAACCACAGGAGATGGGTGAGACGCTAAACAACATTTCATATCAGTACTAGGTGGGGAAAAACCAGTACATTCAGGTAAATAAAGAGTAATATCCAGAAAAGAGTCTACATGACAGAACAGTGATGTTAGATGTCTTGAAAAGCTTGATCAAGTGTACCTGATGACTTTTGGGGAACCAGGGACGAATCTGTTGGACCCCGAGCAGAGATATTTCACTCAAGCACAGGAGGTTGTAGGGTGACCTTTTACAAGTCAATTAATGCCTGAGGAGCATCAATAAGATGAATAGCCAACATCTCTACCCCAGGGGAGGGGCGTCCAAAACTAGAGGCCATAGGTTTGAGGAGAGAGGGGAAAGGTTTAAGGAGACATGAGAGGTAACATTTGCCACACAGGGAATGGTGCATATATGGAACGAGCTGCCAGAGAAAGCTACAATATTGAAAAGATAATGGGGCAGGTACATAGACAGCAAAGTTTTGAAAGGATATGGGCCAAACTCAGGCAAATGTGACTTATTCCATTCAGGAAACTTGGGCCTTATGGATGAATTGGGTCACATAGTCTGTTTCTGTGCTGCAAAATTCTATGACTCCAATTACTGGAGAAAGAGGCGACAAAGACGAGACAAGTTGCAGACATTGAAGCAAGATATAGAGATAGGGATGGTAGTCAGGATTGGAGTATATTTCAAATATATGGAGGGACTGTCGAGCGGGGAGGTGGTTACAGAAATAGGAGCAGTTAGAGGAGTTGGAACAGTTGAAGACTTTGGTCCACAAGAGTCTACATTTGACCACATACACACAGCCATGGAGGAGGAACACAGAGCAAAAAGATCAGAGGCAGCATTACTGCCCTCTTGTTGGAGATTTGCTTTCACTTTTATGTTGACCCTCACAAAGACAGCACAGGCCTGCAATGATAACTGAACTTCCTATGCTATCTTTGGAAGGCATAGTACAAAAATGCATAAAGTAGGCCTCCCATGACAGTAGTGAACGAGTTTGGCTCAGCAATTAGGGAAAGAAGTCTGCCATTCTCACTTGGTCAGGTCAGACCCACAGGAATGTGGCAGACTCTCAACTACCTTCTGGCTTGTTGTGCCATTTCATTCAGTTCAAAGCAGTTTAGGCTGGGTAATAAGTGCTCTCCAGGCAGAGACACGTACATCTCATGAGTGAATAAATAATAACTGGAACCACTGTCCTGGTCAATCAAGTCAGCAGGTTTATGGACAGGCCTGTAAACTGACAGAGAGGATGCTGAGACTGGGGTCAGGTGAAAGGAGATTCCCAGACCAAAGCAAAAGCTGAAGAATTACAGCAGCACAGTGATGTTGGTGAAGACACGCAGATCGGGACAGGAAGCAACAGGGTTTCACTAAAACTGTACATTTGTGAACCGGTATGTGTTGGGGAATTTTGGTAAAATGTACCTTACGATGTTCCTTTTGGGAAGGGCAAGGTATATGCAATAAGATAGTGTCATTCGAAGGGGAGCTCGGAGATTGTTTTTGTCAGTGTTCCTTTGAATAACACGTTGTGCAACAGGCCAGGGACGTAGCTGTGCCAGATCGACCACTGTATCCTGAGGCTGAGTAAATGAGTAATGTCACACTGAGAGATCCTCAGGGAAATTATGAAAAAGTGGAATTCAAAGGAAGTATGAAGTTTTGAAGTGATCATACAAATTACAAACAAAAAGAAACAAGGCCAATTACATGAGTTTGGGGAGGGGCGGGGGGGAAGAACCGGCCAAGTTAAACAGTGTAAAGAGGCTGTCATGTATGGCCGCAAATGAACACAGAAAAACATTTGAAGGAACAGTGTAAAATATTTTAAAAAAAGATATTCCACTGAAACAGGCAAAACCTCAGCAAGAAATTCCTATGTGCACGTCACTCGGAGTAAATGAGCAGATGCAATTAATACAGGCTGAGAACACAACGAAAAAATAACCTAAAATTCTGAAGAGGAACAACGTGGATCAAAAAAATGACAGCAGACTACCAAAGTATAGAAGTCGGTGTTAAACAGATTGTAAGGGGTCTCTTCGCAGGAGGAACGTGGTAAGAAGTGGAATCATTGTTGGGGTTCCGTGAGATGGCAGGATCAAGGAGTGTTGAAGGTCGTGAAAGCGCTGCAGGGTTTGGCAAGGGCCTGAACAATGTCACAAACCCAGTACGAATTGCTGCACTGTTTGCAAAGGGTGTGGAGGGAAATACACCCTTTTATTTCTTCATTCCTGGGACTCGGCTATCACTGGATGGGCCAGTATTCAGTGCCTGTTGCACTTTTGAGTGAAGAGTCAGCCATTTTGTTGTGGCTCTGCAGTCACATGTCGACCAGGCCTGTTCAGATGCTGTTCCCCAAAGGGCATTCGTGATTGAGTGGAGATTATTTTTTCTTTTAAAATAAAAGATGATCAACAACGGACATACCATTCGTGATTATTTTTATTGAATTCTAATTCCACAATCTGCCCAGGTCCCCAGAACATTATCTATGTCGCTGGATGAACAGCCCAGTGGTATTATCACTAGACTGTGGCCGACCCCATGTTGGAGTTGGTTGAAGTGACATGGAGTGTTACAGAACATGGAGACCATTACAACTGCAAAGCACGTTGTGTAATCCATAACAGGCTTCAAAAGTGGAAACTGTCAAAGCAGTATGAGATATACCAGAGACCAACAGGGCAGGTGGTGATTAAACAGGTTAAATATTGTGAGGAGATGTCACAACAGGAGGATGTTACGGCTTCTGTCATTTACAGACATAAGGAATGCTGTAGGGACTGGATGAAGTCACAGTAATAAGGGTGTGTTTGTTATTTGAGGAAGAAGTGCCAACACAAATGCAAAAATGGAACATTCACCGAGCACACAAAGACCACACATACAACTAATTACAATAAAGATCAGCTCCACATTCATGTCAGTTGTGTGTGATCTTACTACTCAAAACTCCACAGCATAAAACCTGCTCTCCACACAACACTGACTATTTACAATTCATTTGATGAAAATTAGATCATAAATAACTGGCCATTTGAAGTCCACAGGATAAATAAAAGCTCCCCACAGATCACGGACAATTTGTAATTCACAACATATGAACTAGCAGTCCACACAGAATTACCGAGATGCAAGCGTGAAAGGATGGGGAGGCTTTAAAGAGGAGGGAAGAAGAGCTTAATGAGACGTTAAATGGGTGAGAGTGTATGAGTGAAAAGAACAGGTTGGACAGACTTGGATTGTTTCTGCTTGAGGGTCAGTGGCTGAGCGGGCAACTTGTTGAAATATATAAAACTGAGAAGTAAGGATAGTGAATAATTGGAGTCTCTTCCCTCAGGTGAAAAATATCAAACACAACGGTCATAAGTTTAGGCTGAGAGGGGCAAGTTTAAAGCAGGCATGAGAGTTTTTAAGAGGTGAGTGAGTGCCTGGAACAGATTGCCAGGGTATTTGGTCAAAGCAGAGATGAGAGCGACATTTAAGAGGCATTTGGGCAGATACATCAATGGGCAGGGAAGAGCGGGATACGGATTATGTGCAGCCAGATAGCATCAGTTCGAACAGTATCATGGTCATCGCAGAAATGACGGGCTGAAGGACCTGCTCTGGTTCATGACTGTTGTATGCCCTATGCCCTAACAGGTGAAATTAAAGCTTTAAAATTAAACAAAGAACTGCGAAATGTGAAGATCTGAAACAGAACAGAAGTTGGTGCACAAAGTACGTAGGTTGACAGCGTCTGTGTAGAGAACTGAGCTCTTCAGAAATGAGAGAGACACAAAGATGCACACACGCACAGACACATCCAGCCATAAAAGAAAAACAAAGAATAAACTCAGTTCCCCGCAGAGAAATTAAAACCAGCTCTGCACACACAACTGACCAGAGTCCACAAGATCAATTGCAGCCTTCAGACAGAAATGACCACAGTCCACTGAATAAAATCAAGCTCTACACACAGAACTGACCATTTACAATGTGTAGGATTAACCAATGCCATACACAAGACGATCTGCTTACAGTCTGCAAGATAAATAAAATCTTCCCAGACAGCATTGACCATTCTCAGGCCACCGGTTGAGAACCAGAGTAATTGATCCACCTAACCATTCAAAATCCAGGAATTAAACCCAAACCCGAGACACAATTAGCCAAACACAATTTGTTGGTGTGAACCCACTCCCCACTTCTGCCGTGTTGGGGAAAACAAACGAAGAAGAAATAGAAAAAGAAAAAATGACAGCAAAAAGAAAACAGCGTTTTTATAATCTCCTGAGTGCTGGACAATGACTGAGAGCTGGCTGGGCATAGGCAAAGTTCTGTGCAGGAGTAAATAAAGGGTGACTTAGTGATGGCATACCAGCCTTGGTGCAGTTATATAGAACATAGAACATAACAGCACAGTACAGGTCCTTCGGACCTCGATGTTGTGCCAACCTGTCATACCGATGTCAAGCCCATCTAACCTACACAATTCCATGTACGTCCATATGCTTGCCCAATGACTACTTCAATGTACCTAAAGTTGGCGAATCTACCTCAGAAACTACCTCAGACATCTGTCCTGTATCTTTCACCCCTCAATTTAAAGCTATGCCCCCTCGTGCTCGCCGTTACCATTCTGGGAAAAAGGCTCGCCCTATCCACGCGATCTAACCCTCTGATTATTTTATGTTTCAATTAGGTCACCTCTCAACCTTCTTCTCTCTAATGAAAACAGCCTCAAGCCCCTCAGCCTTTCCTCATAAGACCTTCGCTCCATACCAGGCAACATCCCAGTAAATCTCCTCTGCACCCTTTCCAAAGCTTCCACATCCTTCTTATAATGCGGTGACCAGAACAGTACACAATACTCCAAAGTGCGGCCGCACCAGAGTTTTGTACAGCTTCATTATAACCTCTTGGTCCCAGAACTCAATCCCTCTATTAATAAAAGCCAAAACACGGCCTTCTTAACTGCCCTGTCAACCTGGGTGGCAACTTTCAAATATCTGTGTACACGGACACCGAGATCTCTCTGCTCATCTACACAACTAAGAATCTTACCATTAGCCCAGTACTTTGCCTTCCGGTTACTCCAAAGTGCATCACCTCACACTTGTCTGCATTAAACTCCATTTGCCACCTCAGCCCAGCTCTGCAGCTTATCTATGTCTCTCTGCAACCCACAGTATCCTTCGTCACTATCCACAACTCCACCAACCTCTGTCGTCTGCAAATTTACTAACCCATCCTTCTACGCCCTCATCCAGGTTATTTATAAAAATGACAAACAGCAGTGGACCCAACACCGACCCTTGCGGTACACCACTAGTAACTGGTCCCCAGGATGAACATTTCCCATCAACTACCAACCTATGTCTTCTTTCAGCAAGCCAATTTCCGATCCAAACTGCAATATCTCCCACAATTCCATTCCTCTGCATTTTGTACAATAGCCTTTTGTGGGGAACCTTATCGAACGCCTTGCTGAAATCCATATACATAACATCAACCGGTTTGGTTACCTTCTCAAAGAACTCAATAAGGTTTGTGAGGCACGACCTTCCCTTCACAGAACCGTGCTGACTATCCCTAATCAATTTATTCTTTTCTAGATGATTATAAATCCTATCCCTTATAACCTTTTCCAACACTTTACCAACAACTGAGGTAAGACTCACTGGTCTATAATTACCAGGGGTGTCTCTACTCCCCTTCTTGAACAGGGGAATCACATTTGCTATCCTCCATTCATCTGGCACTATTCCTGTAGACAATGACGAGTTAAAGATCAATGCCAAAGGCTCGGATACACACAAAAGCAGTTTACAACACAGGACTGACCAATGGCAGCCCACAGGTTGGAAACAAGTCCTCACGCAGGACTGACCATATGCAGTCTGCAGACACACAAGGGTGAAAAAATCAGTGTACAGGACTAAAAAAAAATTGCTCCGCTCAGGGAATGAGCTGTTCGCTCTCCAAATACTTCTTTCAAACAAAAAAAGAAGTAACACTTCACACTTGAACAACTGCTGGCAGTCCACAGAATGAAAACAATCACAACTGAACATGCAGAGACCTGGGCACTCACAATCCACAAGAAAATAACAGACTGCTCCGTGTACAGAACTGGCCATTCATCATTCACAGGATAAAATAAATCTTCCCAAACACAGGACTGATATTTTGCAATGAAAAGGAATTTTAGAAACAACAACTTTTCATAGAATGTACGCTGCCCATCTACAGTGGACAGGACATCAATGTCAAAGAATATGCTCCCCCTGCCTGGGTGAATGCAGCTCCAACAATACTCAATGAGCTTGACACTATCCAGCACAAAGCAGCCTCATGTTTGGAATGATATTTACTCACTTCACTCGTAACACACCGTGGCAGCAGTGACTACAATCTACAAGGTTCGGTAGCTGCAGCTTTTCACAAGACCACAAACAACCTGGAAGAAAAACAACAGGTGTATGACATGAGCAGTATTTCCAAGGGCTCCTCCAAGCCATGCTCCTTCCTACCAGCTCTGTGGCTGTCCGCACTCCCAACACATTGCAGTGGGTCAATCAAGGCAGCTCACAACTAAAAACAGAAGTTGCTGGAAAAGCTCAACATGTGAAAAGAAATCAAAGTTAACATTGCTCAGAAGCACCACCACCTTCTCCAGGCAATTAGAGATGGGAAGTAAATGTTTGCCAAGCCACTTATGTCCACATCACATGCATGAATGTGTGCCAAAACTCAGACAATTCATGTCTCCCTTCATCCTCTTTGCATTCTCTGCACAGCTCACAATCCCATCTATGGTGTGGCCATCAATAAACACAGAAACATTAGTTTTGATCTGTACATCTCATTGGTCGAGAGATTATGAATAGCTGGAGCCCAAACATGAATCCTTCCTCAAATTCACAAAGTACAACCTGCAAATTCACAAATCAACAATTTATTAGCATGTGCTTTTCTGTCTGTTAAACAATTCTCAACGCATGCCAGCACATCACTTCCAAGTCCATGTGGTCAAATATGCTGATTTGCTTCTTCAGTGGGACCCTGTTAAGATGCATTTAAAAAGTCATATAAAGTTTCCTCCTACCTCCAATTTTTTTGGGGATAGAGATAATAACTCGAAGTTTGAATGTCATTATGGAAAGCGACAAGGATAGTGCCGAAGTGTCTAAATTTGAGGAAAGCCCCCTATCATTACACCACTTCTATCACTTGACATTATCACACGAGGCAAGAGCTGGCACATATAGACTAGGGGAGGAACTGTTTGCAGTGATTCTATTTTGGAAAGTGAGGCTATTTTCAAGAGATACAATGGGAATTCAGGGTCACTGTGTTCCATGAATGAATGGCATGAGGATGAATGAGCATGAATGACAAAGGCAGCGATATCATGAGTTTCATAAAGAAAATATAGCACAATGAAAAAGGGTAAAGCCCTTCAAAATTATACAGTTTGCAAAATGAGGTCCTTAAAATTGCAGAGCAAACCATGGCCATGAAATGTCTTTGGCAGGTACTGTTCAGGAAAAAAGCCACAAGGTATTTTATACATATACTTAGAGTAAGAGAATTACCAAGGAGAGTGGAGCCTTATAGAAACCAAAGGGGCAAATTGTCATAGAGTCAGAAGAAGTAGGTGAGGTCTTGAATGAACACTTCTCATCTGTGCTCACAAAGGAGAAACATGTTGTAGCCGTGGATTTCAGTTAGGATGCTGAGGATCGAGAACGTGTTCAGACAAAAGTTGGGGGTGTTGTCCATAGTGAAGTGAATGGTCTCTGACTACAGTCTGATATTGATCAACTGATAAACTGAGCACAGTAATGGTAGATGGACATTACTTCTAAGAAGCGTGAGGTAATACACTGTGGGAGGTATGCTCAGTGAAGGACATACATAATGGGCCGTAGGTACACACAGAATAGTGAAAAACAAAAAGGACCTTGGCACATAAGTCCAGAGATCACTGAAGGTGTCAGCACAGATAGACGGGAGGGTTGGTGGTGAAAGCACCTGTACAGGGGTTCGGGGATCACATGTTCTGGAAAGGTGAATAGTGTGAGGCATTCAAAGTATTGAAACCAGTCTGTCAGGGGTGTGGGACCCTAAACAGCAGTGAGGCAAAACAGAGGTTGGCACAGACGTTCAACACAGCAATTTAAATAGACAAGGTAGGGAAGAGCAGGGCAGGATATGAGGGAAAATTAATGAATTAAACTGCATTTATATCAACACAATGGACCTGACAGGTAAGGCAGATCAACTAAGGGCACGGATGAGGACATGGGGCTGGGTTATCAAATATATTACAGAAACACAGCTGAGGGAAAGAAAGAAAGGACAAGCAGCTCAATGCTACAGGGGACAGATGCTACAGGAAGGATAGAAGAAGAGGCAAGATAGGAGGAATCAGGAAAACATGATGACTGTGCTTAGAGAATATTCCTGGGGTTTACCCAGTGGAGCTATACGAGCAAACAGAAAAATTAGAACGGGTGATCGCTTTGATGCAATTGTCCTACAGGCCCCAACAGTCGGTGAGAAATTGAGGAGCAAATATGTTGAGAGATCTTAGATAATTGTGAGAATAATAAGGGTGTAATGGTCAGGGATTCTGAATTTTCTAAACCTAGACTGGTGCTGCCAAAGTGTGAAGCGCTTCGATGGGAGGAATTTGTTCAGCGTGTTCAAGAAAACTCTCTCAAACAATAAGTAGATGGCCCGATTGGAGAAGGGACAAAACCTGACCTGCACGTGTGAAACACGGTCGGGCAAGGGCTGTGGTGTTATTCGGGAAACACTTTGGAAACTGACCACAATTTTATCAATTTGAAAATAGCTATGGAAAATGATTGGCCTGGTCCACAAGCTAAAGTTATAAGCTGGGGTTAGACCAATCTTGATGGTATTTGACAAGAAGTTTCAAAAGATGATTGGGGAGGCTATTGACAGATAAAAGGGACATCTGGCAAGTTGGAACCTTTTAAAAAGTGAGATAAAACGAGAGATCAGGGCCAGCATGTTCTGGTTAGTGTGATGGACAATGCTGACAGAAATAGGAAACACTGGATGACTAGTGATAGAGGCGCTCTGGTCAAGAAAGAGGGGACACAACTGGATCAATGCATCCCTTGAGGAGTATGTAAGTTTAGAAATACACTTTATGAAGGAAATCCGGAGGGCAAAAACGGGACACGAGATAACAATGTTGTGCCAACCTGTTATCCAACTAAGATCAATCTCCCCTGCATATCCTACATTTTACAATCCTCCATGAGCCTATCCAAGAGTCACTGAACAGTTTCTAAATTATCTGACTCCACGACCACTGCCAGCAGCGCATTGTACACACCCACCACACTCTGTGTGAAGAATCTACCTCTGACATCTCCCCTATACCTTCCTCCAATCACCTTAAAATCATGCCCCCTCATAATAGTCATTTCTGCCTCGGGGAAAAGTCTCTGACTGTCCATTCTCTCTCTTGCCTCTCATCATCTTGCATACTTCTATCAAGTCACCTCTCATCCTTCTTCACGCCAATGATAACAGCCGTAGCTCCATCAATCCTTCCTCATGTGACCTGGCCTCCAGTCCAGGCAGAATGCTGAATTCTCCTCTGCACCCTCTCTGAAGCTTCTACACCTTTCCACTGATGAGGTGACCGGAACTGAACACCATATTCCAAGTGTAGTCTAACCAGAGTTTTATCGACCTGCAGTTTAACGTCACGGTTCTTAAGCTCAATGAAAGCCAACACTCTATATGTCACCTTTACAACCTTATCAACTTGGGTAGCCACTTTGGGGGATCTATGGACATGGACCCAAAGATCCCTCTATGCCCCCACACTGCCGAGAATCCTGCCATTTGGCCTGTATTCTGCACTCTGCATTCAAATTCGACCTTAAAAATGAATCACTTTGTGCTTTTCTGGATTGAATCCCATCTGCTACTTCTTTGTCCAGCTCTGCATCCTGTCAATGTCCTGTTACAACCTCCAACAGCCCTCGATGCTGTCCACAACTCCACCAACCTTCGTATCATCGACAAACTGACTAACCCACCCTTCCACTTCCTCACTCAAGTCATTCATAAAGTGCACAGGTCCCAGAACAGATATGGAGAAGCAAGGTGTTTGAGATTCTAAACAGTTTCTCATCAGTACTTACTGTGCATAAAGAAACAAAGAAACCTGCAGCACAGGAACAGGCCCTTCGGCCCTCCAAGCCTGCGCCGATCAAGATCCTCTGTCTAACCTGTCATCTATTTTCTAACGGTCTGTGTCCATTTGCTCCCTGCCCATCCATGTACCTGTCCAAATATATCTTAAAAGACGCTAACGTGTCTGCGTCTACCACCTCCGCTGGCAACACGTTCCAGGCACCCACCACCCTCTGCCTTATCGAGACGGAAGGACTAGTAAATTCAGGGAAATAAAGAGCAATGCCTTGAAAGAGTCCACACGACAGAAGAGTGCTGTTGGAGGTCAAGAAAAGCTTGATGAAGTGTATCTGAGGACGTTTGGGAAACCAGGGCTGAATTTGTGGGAACCCAGGCATAGATATGTCCCCCAAGCAGACGAGGCTGTGGAGTGACCTTTTCGAGGTTCATGAATGCCTGAACAGCATATAAAAGGTGAATAGACAGGTCTTTGCTCCTAGGGTAGGGGAGTCCAAAAGTACAGAGTATCGGCTTGAAGTGAGAGGGGAAAGTTTTAAAACAGACCTGAGGGGTAACGTTTTCCACACAGAGAATGGTGCAAATATGGAATGAGGTGCCGAGGGAGTGGTGGAGGTATGTACATTTACAACAGTGAAAAGACAGTGGGGCAGGCACACAGACAGGAAAGGTTTGTAAGGATGCAGGCCAAATGCAGGCAAATGTGACTTGTTCAGTTCGGGAAACCCGGTCAGCATGGACGAGTTGGGCCAAAGGGACTCTTTCCGTGCTTCACAACTCAATGACTCCAGTTACTGGAGGAGGAGACGCCTGAGATAAGGCATATTGCACAGACTGAAGCAATTTACAGGGATCAGGATAGTGGTCAGGATTGGAATATGTCTCAAATTTATGGAGGAATTGCAGAGAGGAGAGGTGGTGATAGAAATAGGAGTTAGAATGATTGAAGACACTGGTCCACAAGACATGACACAGACTCAGTCATGGAGGGAAAGCACAGCACAGCACAGGAAGATCAGAGACAGCATTACCGCCCTATCGTGGGAGATTTGCTTTCACTTCTGTTGGGCTGATCCTCACAAAGACAGCACAGGCCTGGATTGATAACTGTGAACTTCCTCTGTCATCTTCAGAAGGTACAGTATCACAAAGCTGAAAGTAGGCCTCCCACGATGATGAGTGATTGAGTCCGATTGTAACTAGGGGAGAAAATCTGCCACCTTCACTTGGTCAAGCCTACATGTGACTTCAGACCCACAGGAATGTGGTTGACTCACAACCAGCCTCTGAAATGGCACAGCAAGCCATTCAGTTCAAGGGTAGCTCGGGGTGGGTAATAAATGCTGGCCAGCCAGAGACACCCACATCTCACAAGTGAATAAATAATAACTGGAACCGTGCTGGGACCAGTGTTCTGGCAATCATGTTATAATGTTTATGGACAGGGCTTTAAACTGACAGAGAGGATGCAGGGACAGGGTTCAGGGGAAAGGAGATGTCCAAATCCAAACAGAAAATGTGATTGGAACAGCATGGTGATGTGGCTGAAGACAAGCAGAAAGGGACAGGAAGCACAGAGCTTCACAGAAACTATACATCAGTTTGTGACAGGAAATGTAGTATAAAGTACATGATAATGTTACTTTTTGGAATGTTCAAAGTATGTACAATAAAATGGTGGCATTCGAAGAGGAGCTTGGAGAATATTTTTGTCAGTGTTTCTTTGAATAACATGTTGTGCAACTGGCTAGGGACATGTGATGAAGCTGAATAAATGAGTCATGTCACACAGAGATCCAAAGGGAAATTATGAAAAAAAAGTGGAATTCAAAGGTATAATGAAGTTTTAATGTGACCAGACAAAGAACAAGCAACAATTAGAAACAGAAAAAAAGCCAATTGTATGACATTGAGAGGGGAAGTGACCAGTGTAGACAGAGTAAACTAACTGAAATGCAAATGAACAGTGGAAAACATTTGAAAGAACATTGTAAAATATCCAACTAAAAGGGCATTCCATTGACAAAAGCTTAGCAAGAAATTCCTAGCTGTGTCTCACTCAGGGTGTAGAGGAAAATATTCAATTGAAAGAGCCCTAGAAGACGACAAAAAAAAACAGAACAAAATCAGAAGAAAGAGACTGTTCAGCAAAAGAGGGCTACCAAAGTATGGACACAGGTATTAAAGGGATTTCCTAGCAGAGGAATGCAGTAGGAACATGAAACATTGTCGGGATTTATTGAGATGATAGGAACAGGGAAAGTTGAAGGTGCTGGAGGTGATGACTGTGTTATGGAAAGTGGCAAGGACCTGAACAATGTTACAAATCCAGGAGGAATTGCAGATCTGGAGGTGTCTGTAGAGGTAGGGACGGAAATATGTACTTTTATTTAAATCATTCATGGCATGAGGATGTCACCAGCTGGTCGAGCAATCATAGCCCATCACTAACTGCCATAGCACAGCTCAGAGTCAGCCATATTGCTGTGGGTCTGAAATCACATGTCGGCTAGAGCAGCTAAGAATGTCAGATGTCCTTCACGAAAGGACACAAGTGAATCAGTTAAGTTTTTCCTGATAATTAAGAATGCTTTTATGGTGGCCTCATGAATATCCTGTACAGCCACAACATGACATCCCAATCTCCTATTCCCAATGCTCTGGCCAATGAAAGCAAGCATGCCAAATGTCACCTTCATCACCCCATCTATCTGTGACACCGCTTTCAGGGAACTATGTATCTGCACCCCTAAGTCTCCTGCTTGACAACACCATCTGGGGCCTTAACATTAGCTGTGTGTGTTCTGCACTGGTTTGTTTTTGCAAGATTCAACACTTCACATTTATCCACCTCAATCTCCATCTGCTATTACTCATCCCATCAACCTGATAGATCATGATCTCACTGAATTCTTAGATAACCTCCTTCACTGTCCATGATACCACCAATTCTACTGTCACCCACAAACTTACTAAACTTGACTCCTATATTCTCATTCAAATCATCAATATAAATGACACATAACATAACCGAACCTGGTGGCACACGCATCGGCCTCCAGGAAGAACAACAAACCTCTGCCAGCACCCACTGTCAAGCCAATCTTGTACACAACTGGCAAGCTTTCATCGGATGCCATGTGATCTAAACTTGCTGAGAACCAAGTACCACTCTGCCTTCATCTATCTCCTGGCTACCTCCTCAAAGCAAAATCAATCAACTTTCTGAGCCATGATTTTCCACACACAAAGCCGTGCTGACGAGCCCTAATCAATCCTTGCCTTTCCAAATGCACGAAGAGCCAGTCTCTCAGGATCTCCCCCAACAAACTACCCACCACTGACGTCAGTGTCACTGGTTTGTAGTTTCCAGGCTTGGCCTTGCAGCCCCTTGAGTGATGCAACAACATTACCCACCCTCCAGTCTTCTGACATCTCACTGTGGCTGTTGATGATATAAATATCTTGCTGGAGCAGCTCACAATTTCTTACCGAGCCTTCCAGAATGACCTGGGATAAACCTGATCAAGGCCTGAGGATTTATCTGCCTTTGTGCACTTTAAGACTCCTAACACCTCATTGTCTCAATTGTGGACTCTTTTCTAGTCATCACTATTTATTTCACCAAGTTCCTGAGGTGCTATGTTTTTCTCCACAGTAAATACTGAATCCTAGCCATTTCCAAAGAGTGTTGTCAGTCCCTTTCCTTTCCTCACAGACGAGGGTAACCCCAACTCCAGCCTGTCTGCCAATTCCAACAGCTTTGCCGTGGTCACTTTTTGCAAAGACGCCGAAGTCACTGCTTCCACCCCCAGAAATCTGAGTGATGACTGAAAGAGCCATTCCTACACAAGGCACCCCCTGTTTAAACCAAGGGAATGCAACACCCGAACCAAAAGACACTGACAACTACCACTCACCACCCTGGAGTCAATTAACCCGAAACCCAAAGTGGAATTGTAGAATTATTGCAGCACGAGCGCCCAATCTGTTATGGGCCAGGCGGGAATTTCCTCACAAGATTTTAACAAAGTAGCCGAGACCCTAATTTTGAGATAGTCAGAAGGGTCCCAACCTGAAAGACAACCAAGTGTGGGGCTGGATGAACACAGCAGGCCAAGCAGCATCTTCGGAGCACAAAAGCTGACGTTTCAGGCCGAGAAACTTCATCAGAAAAGGGGCCGTTTCTGATGAAGGGTCGAGGCCCAAAACGTCAGCTTTTGTGCTCCTCAGGTGCTGCTTGGCCTGCTGTGTTCATTCAGCCCCACACTTGGTTATCTTGGATTCTCCAGCATCTGCAGTTCCCATTATTCCAACCTGAAATGCCAACTTTTCTGCTCCTCTGATGTTGCCTGTCCTGCTGTGTTCTTCCAACTCTACATTTACCTTTCGACCCTAACTTTCTTATTTTAAGAGGCAAATGTCATGTGGGTGTTCCAGGTATGATGCACTTGGTTTGAAGCAAAACAAATTTATTTAAACACAACAATTAAAACATGAACAGAAGAAAGTGGAATTTAGAATAACAAAATATCGGAAAGCCTAATACACCCAATACAGTAACTATTACGAATTAACTGTTCCAAACTTGTCACATCCCATAAACACACCCGTTGGCTAAAAGGTAATTTCAAACGCAGATTCTTAAAGGCAGGAGGGAACAACATCCAGAGAGAGATTTCCGAGAAAGCCAGTTACGAATTATTTATTGAAGCTTGCAAACCTTCTGGACGCACAAATCTCATGGCTGCTACAGCTGAAATATAACTAGAGAGCCTGAACTGGCCACTCCTCTTCCATTGTTAAGTTGCTTTTAAAACAAAAAACCCAAAGGCCTCCTAAAACCCCTGAACACTTCGCACTTCTGCCTTTACAAGCAATCTTCAAAAAAAAAACGACAAAATAACCTTTTTAAAGTCATACACTACACCCACCTACCACGAGCTGAGACCCTTGTAAAAGTGGAAACAGCTTCAGTTCTTCCAGTATGGTGCTACACTCTGTACATACCCATGAAAGACCGATGCATCCCCTGGGACCCGCCATAAATACTGATGCAATGCCCAGGACCCCTGGAACCCACTGGAAACACCAACGCACGACCTGAGACCCACAGTAAAAACTGATGCAATCCCCAGGACACCGTGGGACCCACCGTAAATACTAACACATTCCCCATGGTCCCTTTTACATCCTGGCCGGCTCACTGGGGCCCCTAAACATATGTAAGAACATAAATATGAATGAGGAGCACAAGTAGAAGATATCTGCCCACTCAAAACTTGTGCTACCAATAACTATGACCATGACTGGTTCTCAAACTCAGTCCTCTGATCTAGCTGACTCCCTGTATCATGTGCTCTCTTTATTCCTGTAACTAGATTAAACTTCTTCTTGGAAACATTCAATGGTTTGGCCTCAACCACTTCCAGTGGCAGTGAATTCCACAGACTTAGAGGCGATGGCCGAGTGGCGTTATTACTGGACTATTAAACAACAGACCCAGATAATATTCTGGGGAATATGGGTTCTGGGGACCTGGATTCAAATCCCACCATGGCACAGGGTGGAATTCGAATTCAACAAATACCTGGAATTTGGGGTTTAATGAAGACTATGAGTCCAGTGTTGATCATTGAAAAAAACCATCAGGTTCATTAATGTCCTTCAGGGAAGGACACTGCCATCCTTACTTAGAACATAGAACAGTACAGCACAGAACAGGCCCTTCAGCCCACAATGTTGTGCCGAACATTGATCCTCATGTATGCACCCTCAAATTTCTGTGACCATATACATGCCCAGCAGTCTCTTAAATGACCCCAATGCCCTTGCTTCCACAACTGCTGCTGGCAACGCATTCCATGCTCTCACAACTCTCTGCGTAAAGAACCTGCCTCTGACATCCCCTCCGTACTTTCCACCAACCAGCTTAAAACTATGACCCCTCGTGCTAGCCATTTCTGCCCTGGGAGAACTGTGCTGGCCTACATGTGATTCCACAGCCACAACAATGTGGTTGACTCTTAACTGCCCTCTGGGCAATTAGGGATGAGCAATAAATGCTGCCTAGCCAGAGACGTCTTCATCCCGTGAATGAGTGAAAAAAAAAATCTCTGGCAAAGACATTTTTCCTCATTTCAGTTCTCAGTGGCCTATCCTGTGTCCTCAGACTGGAAGCCCTGCTTCCAGGTTCTTTAGTCACCGGGAATATTGCTCTTACTGTTATTATGTCTAGACCTGTTAGAATTTTATACATTTTCATGAGATCCACCCTCATTTTCATAAATGACAGTGAATGCTCTCCTCATCAATCCAACGTCTCTTCATATGTCAGTCCAACCTGATCTCAGTCTGGTTAGCATTGCCTCTATGGTCAGGGCATCCTTCTTCAGATAACAGAAGTCAAAACTGTACATAATACTCCAGATACAGTCTCACAATGGCCCTGCACAAATACAGCAAGATCTCCCAGAATCCTCTCCCTATGAAGGCCAACATACCATTTGCCTTCTTCAACCCCTGCTGCACCTGCACCCAGTTTAAATATGAACACGCTCACTGGGGAGTCTCTATACACACTGACTCATTACCCCACAAATCCTTTATAATTATGAACACACTCCCCAAGGCACAAATTCCTGAAACTGTCCTTGGACTCACCTCAAAATTATGGTCAGTCACTGGAGACTCACTGTGCAAGTCTGTTGCACAGACACACCACCCCCGGACCCATGCAAACGTGGACACCATCTTATGTAAATGATGACACACTGTCAACAACATTCTGTGAAATACACCCTGAGAGAATCCTGGCGAATACCAACAATTTCCTTGTGAGAAGCCTCTACAAACTGACGCACTTCTTGGTGATTCCTTGTGAACTCTACCTCATTACATTGGAACACTTTTTAAAATACTGACAGTCCCACTGAACTCAAGTAAACAACATCAGAAGAAGGGTCCCAACCTGAAACATCAAGCTTTCCTGCTCCTCGGATGCTGCTTGGCCTGCTGTGTTCATCTAGCCTCACATCGTGTTATCACCAGAGTCACTCTAGACCGGCTGTAAATGCTGACAGACTTCCCTGGAGATGCACTGCAGAGACTGTCGTATTCCCTCTGGAACACCCAGTAATTATTGACACGCTCCCTTTGGATTCGCTGCAGATACTGATATACTGCCCAGAGACCCCTCAACATACTAACGTATCGTGCACGAATTCCCTGTCAACATTACTCACTCCCCAGTCCTCCTGTAAACACTGAAACACTCCCAGTCAGGTTCCCAGAAATTGTTAACACACTCCCAATGGATTTGTTGTTAATATTGATGCACTCTCCTGGGATTTCCTGTAAAAGTCCGTCACACTTCTCAGGAATGCACTTTAAATATTAACGCCCTCCCCAGAAACACCCAGGAAATGCTGAAAATCCTCCCAGGACATGCTGTAAATACTGATGCATCCCCTCTGGAACCCCTGTAAATATTAACGCACTGATCCTGGATTCTCTGTGGATACTGCTTTTCGAGATACAGAGCCACATCGCCCAGAATCAGATCCTTCAGTCCAAGCCGACCACAAACCCAAACTGAACTGGGGCCAAGCACAGGAAGGTGGGACATGCCCCTCCAAATATTTTTTATTCGTGTACTTACCCAACTGCCTTTTAAATGCTGTAACTGTACCCGCACCCAGTACTTCCTCCGGAAGGCCATCCCATACATGAACCCTGTGTAAACAAAAATAAAATTCCATGCATTTATTAAAATATTTCTCCTCTCCCCTGGAGAGTGTGACCCAGCATTGAAATCCCCACCCTCTTGAATTGCAATCTGCCATTCACTTTATCAATACCGCTCAGGACTTTTAAGCCTGTCGGGTTACCCCTCAATCTGCTCTGCATGGGATCCATCAAAATGCTGTAACGATTCCCAGTAAATACTGACGCACTCCCCAGGGATACTGTATTAACATCAGAATCTCAACGAACACCCCCCTGTAAATAGTGATACACTACCAGGCACGTCAAGTAAATAATGACAAAGTCCCTCTGGACCCACTGTATATATTGAATGAATACCCCAGACACACTGCCAATACTGTCACACTCCCCAAGGACACCTTAAATATCGTTCACTCACTGCAGTGAGGACAAACTCCCCAGCAACTCCTTGGGGTACTGAAATAGTTCCAAGTGATCATTCTGTAAATAGCACTCCACACCAATCACTGGAAAAAGTCTATAGATACTGACTCATTAACCACAGGCTCACTGTGAATACTGACACACTCACTGGGAAACCTGCACAAGTACTGATTCAAGCAGGACCCAGTAAAATAAATAATATTTTAAAAAATCACCAATAGTAAAACATTTTAACAATCCTGCGTTTTTAGGCAGAATCCTAGACTTCCAAACTTTTCAAAGAGACAGTTGGACTGAATCTGCGAGAAATACACAACACAATAATCATGCCTGGGAACAGAGATTGCTGTGTGGGTTTATTGAGATAACAAGGTGTGGAACTGGATGAACACAACAGGCCAAGCAGCATTAAAGGAGCAGGAAAACTGACGTTTCGGGCCGAGAGCCTTCTTCAGAAAATTATTGTTCGGCCTGGAATCCCACGTTGCACCTCCTCACTCAAAGGACAATTAACCGAAGCCAACAGACCCTGATCCAAAAGGAACTGATCCAAGACAGCTTTTACACCTCGGGCTATGCAGCAGAGACGGGACAGCGCCGAGAGAGATACTTGACATTCCAATCCATTCACACACACTCTAACCATTGGAAAGCTAAATAACCTCAGAAAAGAACATCAAGAGCAGAGTGAAAACTCCAGATCTGGTGTGATGATAATGGGACTCTCAGTCAGTATAACTGCCAGCCCTGATCTTATGGGAGGAGGAAACTGAACAAAGAGCTTCCGAACACGGGATTAAACTTTCTGAACTGAGAACAACAACGGCAAAAACCTGACCCAGGCCATCCAAACCAGACACTGACTAGCACAAGCAATCATTGACTTCACCGAAGCCACGAGTCCTCAGTCACAACCTGAGGTGAAAACCCAAAAGGTGAAGAGAAATGGCTACTCACCAAAACACACCTTTGCGCATCAGCCGACTCAACCCAAACGTACAAACCCACACAGTCCTAAGTCTTCATCCAGGTTCTAGGTGTGGTAATCCAGAGGGACCACCGGGACTTCAAAAATCACATTCTGGGATGGGAGCATAAACCCCGAGATCCCAAATTCCAACATCGGTGGCAGTGCATTGGGACCCTATTGGGAGCAATTCAGGCAGACAGTGTAAATGCTTGTTTTCTGTGTGTCAGTAAATAATGTCTAATAGTGGTGGTCTCTTTCCATAGTGTATTGTATTAACTTCATAGAATTTACTGAGATACCCATTTCTTAAATTCTAATTACCTTTCTGCTACTAAATAAAAAGAGATTCCTTTACCCTTAAATACTTGTCTAAAGTCTCCTCATTCACATCCCCATAAATAAATCCAGTGTTCAGAATCACAGGTTTGGAAGCCGCCTAGACATCAGGAAAGTTCTGCAAACCAGAATCCGATACTCATTCCCCACAGACACTCTGTTAATGCTCATACACTCACTGGAGATTCTCAATAAAGACTGACACCTTTCCACAGGCACATTTTGATCGTCCCCATAAACACTGACATTTCCGCCCCCCCCCAGCTCCGAGAAAACACTGATACATTTCCCGAGGAGCTCCCTGAAAACAGTGACATGTTTCCTCAGAAACACCTCTAAAGACTGATACATTCCAGCGCCCACTTGAAATGAAAACTACAGGCACATCCATAAATGATTAAAATGAACAATCCAGACAACACAGTTCAATTACTTCTGCGAGAACAGTGACGGCACTTCAAGCAGTCTAGACTTCACTATAACTAAATATTTTGTCAGGAATGTGTTCTGAGGGAAAATATGGATAGTGGGTCTATGCTGGTTTGTCCCATATATAGGGAATGTGTTTACATTGAGATCCTCTTACTCAGAATCATGAAGCTGGGGTGTGGGGCAAGACAGGACTGTTTGAGTACAGTCGAGCACATCTGACTGTGTTAATCACAAAAATAACATCTAGGTATGAGTCCTGTCATGGTCAGTGAGGATCAGTTATCATGCCCTGATTCCCTGCGTAGGAGAAAGCCTTCCTGATCTTCAAACAAAAAAAACAGCATTTTCAATTGAAGATTCCAGAGTATCAGAACTCCCGTCCAGTCTCAGCGATGAACAACAGACACTAATTTATTCCAAGACATAGAAAGTGTCTTTTCTGTTTCACTAGTGCACTCTCAGTGCCACGATCAAACAAACGGCAAGATTGTCTCTCTGAAAAAGAATTTCAGAGATAGAGATAACAAGGTGTAGAGCTGGATGAACACAGCAGGCCAAGCAGCATCAGAGGAGCAGGAAGGCTGACGGTTCGGGCCTGGGCCCTTCTTCAGAGACTGAGTCAGATTTACATGATTTCACACCTGGAGCCTGACTTGCAGTTTAACAACACTGTTTGTTCCGAAGGAGAGTCACATCAGACCTGAAACTTGAACTCTGTTTCTCTCTCCACATGTGCTGCCAGATCGGAGATAATGGGGACTGCAGATGCTGGAGATTCCAAGATAATAAAATGTGAGGCTGGATGAACCCAGCAGGCCAAGCAGCATCTCAGGAGCACAAAAGCTGACGTTTCGGGCCGAGACCCTTCATCAGAGAGGGGGATGGGGGGAGGGAACTGGAATAAATAGGGAGAGAGGGGGAGGCGGACCGAAGATGGAGAGTAAAGAAGATAGGTGGAGAGAGTGTAGGTGGGGAGGTAGGGAGGGGATAGGTCAGTCCAGGGAAGACGGACAGGTCAAGGAGGTGGGATGAGGTTAGTAGGTAGCGGGGGGTGCGGCTTGGGGTGGGAGGAAGGGATGGGTGAGAGGAAGAACCGGTTAGGGAGGCAGAGACAGGTTGGACTGGTTTTGGGATGCAGTGGGTGGGGGGGGAAGAGCTGGGCTGGTTGTGTGGTGCAGTGGGGGGAGGGGACGAACTGGGCTGGTTGAGGGATGCAGTAGGGGAAGGGGAGATTTTGAAACTGGTGAAGTCCACATTGATACCATATGGCTGCAGGGTTCCCAGGCGGAATATGAGTTGCTGTTCCTGCAACCTTCGGGTGGCATCATTGTGGCAGTGCAGGAGGCCCATGATGGACATGTCATCACGAGAATGGGAGGGGGAGTGGAAATGGTTTGCGACTGGGAGGTGCAGTTGTTTGTTGCGAACTGAGCGGAGGTGTTCTGCAAAGCGGTCCCCAAGCCTCCGCTTGGTTTCCCCAATGTAGAGGAAGCCGCACCGGGTACAGTGGATGCAGTATACCACATTGGCAGATGTGCAGGTGAACCTCTGCTTGATGTGGAATGTCATCTTGGGGCCTGGGATGGGGGTGAGGGAGGAGGTGTGGGGACAAGTGTAGCATTTCCTGCGGTTGCAGGGGAAGGTGCCGGGTGTGGTGGGGTTGGAGGGCAGTGTGGAGCGAACAAGGGAGTCACGGAGAGACTGGTCTCTCCGGAAAGCAGACAGGGGAGGGGATGGAAAAATGTCTTGGGTGGTGGGGTCGGATTGTAAATGGCGGAAGTGTCGGAGGATAATGCGTTGTATCCGGAGGTTGGTAGGGTGGTGTGTGAGAACGAGGGGGATCCTCTTGGGGCGGTTGTGGCGGGGGCGGGGTGTGAGGGATGTGTCGCGGGAAATGCGGGAGACGCGGTCAAGGGCGTTCTCGATCACCGTGGGGGGAAAGTTGCGGTCCTTAAAGAACTTGGACATCTGGGTTGTGCGGGAGTGGAATGTCTTGTCGTGGGAGCAGATGCGGCGGAGGCGGAGAAATTGGGAATAGGGGATGGAATTTTTGCAGGAGGGTGGGTGGGAGGAGGTGTATTCTAGGTAGCTGTGGGAGTCGGTGGGCTTGAAGTGGACATCAGTTACAAGCTAGTTGCCTGAGATGGAGACTGAGAGGTCCAGGAAGGTGAGGGATGTGCTGGAGATGGCCCAGGTGAACTGAAGGTTGGGGTGGAAGGTGTTGGTGAAGTGGATGAACTGTTCGAGCTCCTCTGGGGAGCAAGAGGCGGCGCCGATACAGTCATCAATGTACCGGAGGAAGAGGTGGGGTTTGGGGCCTGTGTAGGTGCGGAAGAGGGACTGTTCCACGTAACCTACAAAGAGGCAGGCATAGCTGGGGCCCGTGCGGGTGACCATGGCCACCCCCTTAGTCTGTAGGAAGTGGGAGGAGTCAAAAGAGAAGTTGTTGAGTGTGAGGACGAGTTCAGCTAGGCGGATGAGAGTGTCGGTGGAGGGGGACTGGTCGGGCCTGCGGGACAGGAAGAAGCGGAGGGCCTTGAGGCCATCTCCATGCGGAATGCAGGTGTACAGGGACTGGACGTCCATGGTGAATATGAGGTGTTGGGGGCCAGGGAATTGGAAGTCCTGGAGGAGGTGGAGGGCGTGGGTGGTGTCACGGACGTAGGTGGGGAGTTCCTGGACCAAAGGGGAGAAAATGGAGTCCAGATAGGTGGAGATGAGTTCGGTGGGGCAGGAGCAGGCTGAGGCGATGGGTCGACCAGGGCAGGCAGGTTTGTGGATTTTGGGAAGGAGATAGAAACGGGCCGTGCGGGGTTGGGGAACAATGAGGTTGGAGGCTGTGGGTGGGAGGTCCCCTGAGGTGATGAGGTCGTGAATGGTGTTGGAGATGATGGTTTGGTGCTCGGGTGTGGGGTCATGATCGAGGAGGCGGTAGGAGGTGGTGTCGGAGAGTTGGCGTCTGGCCTCGGCGATGTAGAGGTCAGTGCGCCATACTACCACTGCGCCACCCTTGTCTGCGGGTTTGATGGTGAGGTTGGGGTTGGAGCGGAGGGAGCGGAGGGCTGCCCGTTCTGCGGGGGAGAGGTTGGAGTGGGTGAGAGGGGTGGAGAGGTTGAGGCGGTTGATGTCTCGATGGCAGTTGGAGATGAAGAGGTCGAGGGAGGGTAGGAGGCCTGGGGGTGGTGTCCAGGAGGAGGACTTGTGTTGGAAGCAGGTGAAGGGGTCAGTGGAAGGAGGGTTGGGTTCCTGGTTGAAGAAGTCGGCATGCAGGCGAAGACGGCGGAAAAACTGCTCTATGTCCGTCCGTGACTGGTATTCGTTGATGTGTGGTTGTAGGGGAACAAAGGTGAGCCCCTTGCTCAGGACTGACCGTTCGTCCTCAGTCAGTGGGAGGTCTGGGGGGATGGTGAAGATGCGGCAGGGCTCAGTGTGGCTGTCTTCTCTGGGGTTGCAGGCTGTGGAGGTGGTGGGCGGGGCGATGAGGTCGTCGGCCGTGGGCGGGGTTCCGTCGGCCGTGGGCGGGGTTCCGTCGGCGTCGACCGTGGGCGGGGTTCCGTCGGCGTCGACCGTGGGCGGGGTTCCGTCGGCGACGACCGTGGGCGGGGTTCCGTCGGCGGTGGGAGGATCGGGGTGGGCGGCAGCAGCTGAGGTGAGGGTGGTTTGTGGGCTGTAGTACCTGGACGTGGAGGTGGTGACTGCAGCAGCGGTTCCGGAAGTTCTGTGGCCGGCGGGGGCGGATGTGACGTCATTCGTGGGGTCTCCGGCCGTGTCCTCATGGTCAATGGCGACGGGTGCATGGTGGGGGCGGGGCAGGGACAGAGTCGGGATTTGGGAGGCGCAGGAATCCTCTTGTGGGTGGCCGGGGCCAGTGAGTTGGTTGTACTTACGATTTTTGGTGCCCAGTAAAGCTGAGTGGAACTGGGTGTTCAGTCTGTGGATCCTGCGGAGGACAAAAAACAGCAGGGGTCCTTTGCAGGTCTGGGAGAGGGAGGCTCTGAGCTGGGGCAGGCTGGATTGCAGTGCCTGGAGGTGCCGGCGCATAGCTGCAAGTGTCTGTTTCAGGACTCGCAGGGAGAACCGCTTCGGAAGGGTCTGAATGTTCTGGGTGTAGAGGTGGTCACGGTTGGGGCCAAATTGGGAAGGCTGACATGTGGACTGTAGTCCCTTGGGGATGATCTGGTTCCGTAGGCAGGTGCTGAGAAAGGTGATGTGGCTGTGGTACCTGGTTTGCTTCAGGACATGGTCGAGCAGTTTCAAGGCCGAAGAGATTACAAGAGAGTTGCAATGGGAGAGAGATTCCCTGAGGTTGGTCCGGTGGGAGGAGGGTAACTTCTTCAGGTTAGGCATCCCTGGAAGAGGCTTCGCAGTGAGGTTAAAATAGTATCAGAGATAATGGGGACTGCAGATGCTGGAGATTCCAAGATTAACAAATAAACAAAACAGAAAACGCTGCCAGATCGGCGAGGTTTCTGCAGCGTTTTCTGTTTTGTTTCAATTTGCCAGCATCCACACTTCATTTGAGTCACATCATTGTGACTTCTCAGCACTCATCCAGTTTTTGCAACATTTTTTGATCCCTTTAGCATCACAAACATTGCAAACCATTTTCTGGAATGTAGTCAGAGATCCACTTCTTGAGGTGGAAATGATCACAGATTCACAGGTATTTGATTGAAGATATTTCTGCTTATCTCAGGCACTCAGGCTGTTCTACCACTTTAAGACTGATCCATTACGCTACATTCCTATCAGCAAAGATAGCTGCCGACATGTATCCTGTCACTGTCTTTGGTAATAACATACAGTGCAAACAGAACACCTCTTTATTCACATGCAATACAGGATATCCAGATCTAGCCTACTCAGTCGCAACTCATTATAATCTCCAGTTGCAAGAATGAGTCTGGTGTCCCGTGTTACAATCACTCACATGCTAATGATTGCTTCCTGAAGTGTGGAAAACAAATCTACACACATTTGTGTATCTCTGGCTTCAGAAGGTTCCACAAAGTGCATTGATGGAATTCACACTGCAATGAAAACATCCTTTTTCCAGGTGCTCAAGTAACATCATGTGTAATTTGGAGACAAAAGAACTCTGTGTTCTAGGGAATATAATCCCAATAATGACAGGCTGTTGCACACAGCAACATGACCCTCTCACAAATTCAAGCCATCGTCTTATGTTTTAAATCAAAATGCTAAGCAGAACAAATAGTCATCTTAAAAAAAAATCACTCCTCGTCACTTTAATGAAAGAATTTGCTGATAAGATAATGCTAAAAAAAGTATAATACAGACAGACGGGGTAAGTTAGTGTGGCGAACTGGTGAAACCGGCTCATAACGACTTCAGACTCCACAGTGAAGCAATAGATTTACCGAATCATTTACAAAAATAGCTCAGCAACAAAGGGTTGAATTCTCATAAAACTGACAAGTACCATCAGATCGACAGGTAGAGATTGGAATTGTTCAGAAAAAAAAAACTTTCCAGATACACTGGTGGATGGTGTGTGCTAGAAACCGTTCTGAGTGAAATAACTTTGTGATCAAACACTTATTCACTGAGAAATGAATCTCTACTGCACCAAAGAAAAGCCGGTGTATAGTTTACTGGCCGCCTGATTTGCAGGCAAAGGAAACCTGATCCCAGGATCCTCCTGTTGTGACTGTTCGCACAATATTTTTGTTATTAATGTGTGGGATGTGGGTGTTCCTGGCTGGGCCAGCATTTCTTGCCCATCCTAAGTTGCTCTTGGGAAGGTGGTGGTGAGCTGCCTTCTTGAACTGCTGCAGTCCTCCTGCTGTGTGGTGACCCGCAATGCTATTAGGGAGGGAATTCAAGGGGTTTGACCCAGCGACATTGAAGGAACAGTGATATATTTCCTAGTCAGGATGGAGAGTGACTTGGAGTGGAACGTGGATGTGGTGATCTTCCCATATATCTGCTGCCCTTGTTCTTCCAGATAGAAGTGATCATGGGTTTGGAATGTGCTGCCTGAGGATCTTTGGTGAATTTCTGCAGGAGAGACAGCATTCTCTGACGAGAGTCACACCCGGGCAGGCGAAGATGAAACGCTGAATAATAACAGAATTAGTTCAAACACAGGAGATTTGTTCAGCCAGTAATAGCATATAGTGTAAGAGTCACGGATGTGAAGTGAGTCGTGAGGGAAAATAATGCCACAAGCTGCAGATGGAATACTTTTATAGGAACAGAAGGAGACCATTCAGCCCCTCAAGCCTGATCTGCCATTCAATGAGACCACTGCCTTATCTGTGGCCTAACTTTCAATTTCTAAAACCCACCAAACCTATCAATGAGGCTTCTTTGAAACAGTCAAGGTGAATATTGAAAAACATTTCAAAAAAACTGCAAATGCAGGGAATTCAGAAACAAAAACAGACATTGCTGTAAAACTAAGCAGGCCTGGCAGCATCTCTGAAAGAAATCAGAGTTACCCTTTTGGGACAATTGACACTTTGAGTGACCAGATGCGGTTAACCATCCCCCCATTCCTGTAACACCCTCTGGAACAGGTGATGGTGTGAGGGCCATGATACTGGCAATAACAACGGAGAAAACAGCAGGGCATGCTGAATCAGAATAAAACTCATTTTGGTCTTTCACTTTTAAATCAACTGCAACAATTTATTCACTATTGCTTCAGAAACAGGACAAGAGACCAGAAAATCAACTCAGTGCCATTGGGCCTGGGAACCATTGTTATTCTGACCTCCATGTGACTCCATGCTATAACCATTATTTTGATTCTGAACCATCCTCTGGGCAGTCAGAACAGACGATAAAAGCTTGCTGAGCTTCTGATGCCATGATCCCACGAACAAATAAATGAAAAATCAAATTACTGCAGTTACTTGTGAACCCACTGGTGTTTCTTCAAGCTATATGACTGACTGAATTGTTTCCCATACACAGAGTAGGTGAATGACCTCTCCCCAGTGTGTATTGTCTGGTGTACAGTGAGGGTTGATGATGCCCTTGTGAGAAACAGTACCTGCTCACAAATTCAGCCTGAGACAAAGCCTTGGAAATAAGACAATTTTATTCTGTACGATCTTGCAAGAAAGGGTGTCTGCTAGACGGGCACACACTACAAAGCATGTTAAACATTCTTATACAGTTTACGAGTTGCGGAATCACGCCTCGCTGCTCCCATTGGTCTTATCCTATCATTCCCCGTCCTGTCGGACAGCCCTTGTTTATTGTTCCCTTTACTGCCGGCCGAAGGCCCCATTCCCTTGTTTACTGCAATCCTTATTTGCTATCCTAAAGAGCGCTAGACATGCTGTACGTGCGAATCGTCAGGTTTGCAGAAATAAGCCTCTGCTACAACACCCTTATCTCTACCATGTCCTTGTCTGCAGAAAGAATGTTTCTGGTGGTGCTAACTGCCATCCTTGCAGAACCTAATCTCTGGTTAATGATAAACTTCTGCGACAAAATCTTGAGACTTTCTGCTCCTGCAAGATCCCACTACTCATCCTTACCTGCAGAAACAGCATGTTTCATTTCTCACAATTCCCCCTTTTGCTTTTTCTCAAACTGTTGTTTCTGCACTAATTAAGCTCCTTTTTTAAAATTCATTTTCCCATTCTCTGCCCTCTTATGCTTGCTGGCATTGAGGTTCACAATCTTGTGCACGGTTACCCCTTAAACCACTCTTTGTGATGTTCGTTTTTTGAACTCTAGAAGCATTCTTTGACTTTCTCTTTGTTGCAGACCATCTGCTGATTGTAAAAGCATCTGGTGATGTACTAGGGTTCGTTCCCCTAGAGACGTCATTAATTGGCTCAGTATCCATTTGAGGACATTAAACCCCACCACCAGACCCACTAATATCAATAATCCATAGATGGCCAAATTAACCAACCACTCTCCCCAACCAGGTTATCCCCAACTCCCCCATTCTCAGAATATTATGGGAAACGTCAGGTATGTATGTACAACATTCTTCCCCAATTAGTGCACAGGTACCACCTTTCTCTGCCAGAATACAATCTAGAGCCATCCTATTCTAAAGAGCCGTTAGCCTGGTGGCAATCATTTCGGTCGTTATGGCCGCCACTTGGGATTGGGTCTCGGCCAACGCATCGGCAGTACTGTTGGCCAACTTTTGTATCTCTCTTCCTACTCGGGCAGTCTCATACATAAGTATCAAAGTCCAGTGGAAGGGATCCCCTTCAGTTACTTCTCAGGATGTCCGCTTCGCTCCCTGCCCATTCTGAGTTATTTCTGGGGTTTTATCTAACAGCCTCCGATGGGGGATTACATAGGCGAGGTAGCAGCAGCCACTCCAGCCTTTCTGACTTTGAGGCAGTGTTAGATCAAAATCTTCATTTCTACGCTTCCTACGTATTTGGTCACCCGAATGTACCTTTCCCCGGGGATAAAGGGAAATGCCTCTAGGCCACATATCCAATATGTCCCGTTCAATATGTGGGGGACATTTGTGCCAGTCGCTTGGCTGGTGGCGACACAAGATGAGTTTCCTAACTGGAAGGGTGCGCTGTCATTCTGATGGCAGAAACAAGTGGTATTGACTACTCCTTTCGGTGGGGAAACCCTAAGGCCATCGATAGCACCCGGGGATTTCGAAGCCGGTCGTGGGAACCATCCTGCGAATTTATAATCACCCCTTTCAGATCTCCATTTTGTATTATTTGAGCCCAAGTCAAATTGTTGTGCCTCGTACACCTCTCTATTGGTAAATGGTACTACCGTGAGAGGGATTCCAGATTGTCCATGTTGTGGGATCGCAGTGCATACCCAACAGTCGGTACACCCCGTTACTCTAGCATAATTGTGACTTAACGCGGTAAAATGATTCTTTCCAACCCCCTTGGCAACTAGCGCCAATATTATCGTAACAACATAAAGCTGCCTGCTCATTTCAGCTTCCCAACCCCGATCTGTCTATTCTCTAACCCTGTAAATACCCGGGAGGCGTGAGTTCGCGCAACGCTGACAATACAAAATTTCTAACCAATACTTGATAGTCTTTCATATCAGTTCAGTTCATTCTTTCTGCTCAGTTTGACTTTCAGAGGGTTGTCTGTAGGATGAACTTGCCACTCTGCCGGAGGGGAAGGAGCGTCGACCGGACCCTTAACACGAGTGTGATGACTCCACCCTTTCTCAGCAGTACGGACAGCTGTTTCAGTAGCCAGGAGGGTTAGGAACGGTCCCTCCCAGCTTGGGTGCAGTTTGGTATCTTTCCAGGTTTTGATCAGGACCCAATCACCCGGTCGTGTCTGATGTACTGCGAACTCTAGTGGAGGTGTCTGGGTCAATAGACCCTTCTTCCTCAGGACAGACAAAGAAGAACCGAGCGCCACAATATAGTTCTTTAAAAACTTATCATTCAACTTTACAGTTGGTAATTCCCCTTTTCCACCCAAGAAAGGTAATCCAAACATCATTTCATAAGGAGAGAGGATATAGGGTATTGTCTAACTCGAACCGTCTCATCGTTTCGAGTCAGTGTGATCACCAACGGGGTAATAGTTTGGTGCCCTGCGTTATCAGCTCTCACCCACACATCGGGACTGATTTGTTGTTCTTCCCTAGGCGTTAACATAGCCATTGTTACAGCTACCGCACTATTCTCTACTCCAATTTTTAAGCCCAGCAATATAATCAAATCTCTACCCATTAAATTACTCCCAATGTCGGGAATGTATAGTAATTGTCCTGTCACTTCCTTATCATCGTTTCTAATTAGGGTTGGCTCAAAAATAGACACTGGGAATCCTTCGCCTTTTACTCCAGAAACCCTGAGATATTCGTTAGTCAATTTAACACCAGTAGGTATAAAACTTAGGGATCACCGTGCCGCACCGGTGTCCACCAAGAATACTGCCTTCTCCCCTTCAGGTCCCACCTTTAAGTTTATCAAGGGTTCCCGGTGGGCCTTAGGAGGAAGGAACCCCTGACTCCCCTAATCCTCATCGAGGGCCATTAGGGAGACCATTTCCCTTTCCCGTGTTAACTCTGGGCATTCCCACTAAAAATGTCCCACTCTTCCACAACGGGAACATCCCGCCTGTCGCCTCCCGCGTCTAGTATCTACCTCCTCTCTTTGTCTCTCCCTCTTTCTTTGTCACTTCTTTAATGGCGGCGACCATCATTCTTTTGCTTTTTGTTTCTGCTTCTCGTCCTCCCTTTTTACATATACCTTCTGTGCCTCTCGTAGTAATTCCTATATCTGTCTCTCACTCCATCCATCTATTTTCTGTAATTTCTTTTGTATGTCTGGCCACGGTTTAGTTACAAACTGGACCTTTAAGAGTCCCTGAGCTACCGGATCATCGGGATCCATCCCCGAATACTTCCTTGTGGCCTCCTTGAGCCTTTGAAGAAATGTAGAAGGAGTTTGATCCTTCTCCTGTCATACGTCGAAGGCTTTAGCAAAGTTTTGCGATCTGGGTGCTGCCTCTTTAATTCCCAATATTACCATTTCCCTCAGATCCCGCATTGATGCTCTGTCGTGTCTATCATTATTGTCCCAATGAGGATCGGCATTCGGGAATTTCTGATCTGCTGGGACTACGTTTAGTCCCGCTGGGTGCCTTTTTTCCCACTCCTGTAAGGCCGCCCTCCTAATCATACCTCGTCCTTCCCCCGAAAATAGGGTTCCTAGAATTGCCATCCGTTCTCCCCAGGTATATAAATTGGGTCCTAGGAATTGATCAAATTGTTCGGCCAGTCCGACTGGATCCTCTATTAAACTTTTCATTTCTTTCTTAAAGATCCTAACTTCGCTACTGGTTAAGGGAGCGTTCACATACGCAATTTCACCCTCCCCAATCGGGACCTCCCTTAAAGGGTATAATTTTTCCTTTTCCTTTGTTTCTGCCCCTCCTTTACGTGTGGTAGATCGTGTAATTCTGGGCCCTCTAGGTTCCACGTCTTTTACCTCAGAGTTCGTCTCTTTTTCAGGTGTTTGGGGTTAGTTCTGGGGCCGTGGGCTGGTTGTGGAGGCTACTCACGGCCGTCAGTGGGGAGGAGTGGGATATGGAGGCGGCAAACATGTTAGGGGATCCCATTGTGGTTTTTCTTGTTCGTCCTTTCCCTGTCCTCCCCCTGATCCCTCTGCACTCATAGGATATAGTCCTACCTTCACACCGCCTATCCAACAAGCCGCATAATCTGACTCTTTCTGACTGAATGGTTCTTTCTGATTGATGTATATATATATAGGTATTGGCACAGCCAATCTTCGTCGGATCCATATTTGGGCCAAAATATAACAGGTACCTCAATGCTTTCTCTAGACCAAACAAAACAACAATAATTTATCATTGTCGTCTTGCCTTTCTCCCACGTCTGGGAGCCATATTCCCAACTGCCCAACATTCTCCCCAAAGGGCTGTCGGGCAGAATATATTCCTCTTTGGCGTTATTTGCAGATCGATCGCTGCTCCCCTTGCCTCCCATTGTTGCTAATTTAATTAATCTTGTCGAGATTCAGTGGCGCCTTCTTCCACACCCGCTTCTGGGTCCTAACACTCGCGTGGGGGATTTCCCCTCTTAACAACCGGCCTAAGGCTGGGTGCTCGAATCAGGCAGACACCTTACTCGTCCGATTAATCAGGCCAATTATTTTCTTTTTATATTTCGCCAATTCCCCGTACTGTCCGTACGTCCCGACCACCAAGGCAATACTTAAAGGTCAGTTTTCTTACCTTGGCCCATGCACGGAGTTACCTGGTCGTTGCAACTCTTTCCCGTACTTCCCGTACGTCCCCACGGCAATACCTGCAGCAAATAACGCTGCTTCCCCGGGTCGCCCGGACAGATCTTTAAGACCTTTCCTGACCTGGGACTTGTGCACAAGAGTTACCCGACCGGACACGCCGCATCAACCTGTCTTGTTTCCAGGGTCTCCCAGTCCAGATCGCACTCGCCCAAACCGCAAATGACAACCAAGGGAGTTGGAGATCACCGAAATCGGCAAGGCGCGCCTTCCCCGTCGTCCCACAAGTGTCGAACGGTCGGAGTGTCAGATCCCGGACGAACCCCCAATTGTGAGAAACAGTCCCTGCTCACAAATTCAGCCTGAGACAAAGCCTTGGAAACAAGACAATTTTACTCTCTACAATCTTGCAAGAAAGGGTGTCTGCTAGATAGGCACACACTACAAAGCATGTTAAACATTCTTATACAGTTTACAAGTTGCGGAATCACGCCTCCCTGCTCCCATTGCTCTTATCCTATCATTCCCCGGCCTATCGGACAGCCCTTGTTTATTGTTCCCTTTTCTGCCGGCCGAAGGCCCCATTCCCTTGTTTACTGCAATCCTTATTTGCTATCCTAAAGAGCCCTAGACATGCTGTAGGTGAGAATTGTCAGGTTTGCATAAATAAGCCTCTGCTACAACACCCTTATCTCTACCATGTCCTTGTCTGCAGAAAGAATGTTTCTGGTTGTGCTATTTGCCATCTTTGCAGAAACTAATCTCTGGTTAATGATAAACTTCTGCTACAAAGTCTTGAGACTATAATGTTCTTCTTTTGCAAGACCCCACCATTCACCCGTATCTGCAGTAACAACATTTCTAATCTCTCACACCTTCAAGTCACCCACCTTCCTGACTTGAAAATATATCACCGTTCCTTCACTGTCGCTGGGTAAAAATCCTGGAATTCCCTCCCTAATAGCATCGCGGGTCACCACTCAGCAGGAGGACTCAGTTCAGGAAGGCAGGTCACCACCGCCTTCTCAAGGTCAACTACTGATGGGCAAGAAATGCTGGCCCAGCCAGGGACACCCACATCCCACACATTAGTTAAAAAATACTGTGTGAACAGTCACAGCAGGAGGATCCTGGCATCTCATTCCCCTGGAACAAAAACAAAGTTGCTGGAATAGCTCAGCAGGTCTGGAAGCATCTGTGACCCTTGTCATTCCCCTGGGATTTACCAAACCTGTTTATTATTTCCACTTCCTCTTTCATTCTGGCTCTTTAATTTCTCAATTTCCGTCCACTCGCCTTTTGAGCTCTTCAACAACCCCATTTGGGAAAATGAGAGAAAGCTGGAATTGATGCAGGGAACTGGGAAGTGGGCGGAAGTATGAGGAGAGGCCACATCAAAGAAAGCTCCCATTCCAACAACAGAGCTTCTCAAAACACGAAGGCAACATGAAAGCTTGAGCTGAATGAACATGGTGATGTGTGGGCTGTCATGAGGAAAATGTGACCATGATCACTAATGGGTAAGATCACAGGATCCTGACAGTGCAGAAAGAGGCCATTCAGTGCATCCAGTCTGCACTAGCTCTCTATCCCACCCTGCTCCCCACAAGCCCACATTTACCGCAGCTAACCCAACCACGTAAGCTGCACACTAGGGGACAATTTAGTGCGGCCAATCCACCTAACTTGCAACTTTGGACTGTGGGATGATCACAGTTTAGCTCTAAAGAAGCGAGATTGTGGATTAAGGCTCAAAAAACCTAAACTCTGAAACAATTTCATGGTTTTTGTTTCCAAAAGTAAAATCTGGGGAAAGCTGCAGCCACAACGATTTCAGTTTCTCTCTGGAGGAAGCGAATTTAAAACTCTGACCCGGGGGCGCTCTGAGTTGACACAGGCCTGTGTCCAGAAATGTAACAGATTCTGAGCAAGGTCGGGGTGAGACAAGGGCAAAAGGCACATGTCACGGGGGGAAGGCAGAAGAGATTAAATTGCAGAAATGCTATTCGTCCTTCAAGGCTGCAGGGAATGGAGTTAGGGCTGGAAAAGAAGCAAATAAGCAAAAGATGTGCCTGGAGCCAGGTGTGCAGTGGACTCAGAAACAAATTGAAACAAGAAATGTAAACAAATTGGGGCAGAGTTCACAGTCTGATATTGTTGATCTCAATGATGAGACCAGAAAGCTGTAAAGCCTGGCTCGTTCTATTCCAGCCAACACACACACGATGGGCCAAGGGTGAATGCTGCTGGCCAGCCAACAATACGCACATCACACAAATGAATGAAAAAAAGCCCTTGATCTGCGCTGTAATTTTCTGCAACTTTAGTTCTGACATTTGCAGTTTGTTTCTGATGATGGCTATAACCCTAAAATTGAACTAGAGTTTAGTATGCGAGAGAAATGTAAAATAAGTCAGCTTTGCTTCAAACACATCACTGTGTAATCTGATGAAGGGTCCAGGCCCGAAATGTCAGCTTTTGTGCTCCTGAGATGCTGCTTGGCCTGCTGTGTTCATCCAGGCTCACATTTTATTATCTTGGAATTCTCCAGCATCTGCAGTTCCCATTATCACTGTGTAATGTTGTATTTTTCCTGTGGGTTGAACAGCTCCTGGAGCTCAGAAAGGACAATCTCAGTGTCGGGGGGTGGGGGAATCGTGCACAGCAACAGAGCTTCAGTCGGAGAAAATCCTTCAGGCTCACACTGATGGGGTCAGATGGCACTTTACTCGTTCATGTCTCTCTTCATTGACAGCCAAGCCACAGTGTGGGTTAATCCTGCTGTGTGTAAGAAATGTGTCCCAGCTACTGTCTTCCATGTCTCACAGCTCCATGACACGGAACAGAATCTCGTTTCAACCTGGGTTGAGAGTCAAAGGAGGAACAACGGTGAATGCTGGAAATGTGCTTCAAATTAGAGATGAGTGTAAATCAATGACCTGTTCCTGACTGGAAGTGAACCCTCAGGCTCAGGTTTAGGTTTCTTCTACATTGGTAAAGATAAAACAGTATTTCGTAGCCGTACAACACTGAGACCCAGAGCAGTGGGAGCAGGGGTATGAACATCCTGTCCCTGCCTCTGCTGTAACCACACAGAATGCGCCAGGGTGAAGTAACAGAAGGGTCTGGGTTAGAAATTATATTTCACCAACAATGATGACATGGAGAGTGTTGATAAAATGTTAATTTTCATTTTCAATTACTGCACATAACATGCATATATTTTTGAGGAAAGGATGAAGAGGGGTTCGTGCTGGCAGTGGGAAGAAGTTTTTCTGAAGGAGTCTTGTCTGAGACTTTATCACTTTCTTCTGATGTCTCCAGGACATGTCTTTTAATCCCACTTTGATATCATTTCCCAACCTGACTACCTTCCTTCCACTTTTTGATCCAGAAGTAACTGTCAAAAACCAATGATAATGGGAACTGCAGATGCTGGAGAATCCAAGATAACAAAGTGTGGAGCTGGATGAACACAGCAGGCCAAGCAGCATCTCAGGAGCACAAAAGCTGATGTTTCGGGCCGAGACCGATGAAGGGTTTGTGCCGAAACATCAGCTTTTGTTCCCCTGAGATGCTGCTTGGCCTGCTGTGTTAATCCAGCTTCACACTTTATTGTCAAAAACCAATATTTCACTTTGTGGATATTTTCATGAGACAATTTTTTTTTAATTTCAAAAGCTTGAAAGATTGACAAGTCGCCAGGCCCGGGCCAGATTTGTCCTCGGCTGCTTTGGGAAGCGAGAAATGCAATTGCTTCGCCACTTGCGAAGATCTTTGCATCCTTGCTCTCCACTGGAGTCGTACCTGAGGACTGGAGAGAGGCAAATGTAATTCCTCTCTTCAAGAAAGGAAATAGGGAAATCCCTGGCAATTACAGACCAGTAAGTCTCACGTCTGTCGTCTGCAAGGTGTTCGAAAGGATTCTGAGGGATAGGATTTATGACCATCTGGAAGAGCATGGCTTGAACAAATACAGTCAACACGGCTTTGTGAGGGGTAGGTCATGCCTCACAAACCTTATCGAGTTTCTTGAGGATGTGAATAGAAAAGTTGATGAGGGTCGAGCTGTGGATGTGGTGTATATGGACTTCAGTAAGGCATTTGATAAGGTTCCCCATTTTAGGTTCATTCAGAAGGTCAGGAGGAATGGGATACAGGGGAACTTAGCTGTTTGGATACAGAATTGGCTGGCCAACAGAAGACAGCGAGTGGTAGTAGAAGGAAAATATTCTGCCTGGAAGTCAGTGGTGAGTGGGGTTCCACAGGGCTCTGTCCTTGGGCCTCTACTGTTTGTAATTTTTATTAATGACTTGGATGAGGGGATTGAAGGATGGGTCAGCAAGTTCGCAGACGACACAAAGGTCAGAGGTGTCATTGACAGTATAGAGGGCTGTTGTAGGCTGCAGCAGGACATTGACAGGATGCAGAGATGGGCTGAGAGGTGGCAGATGGAGTTCAATCTGGATAAATGTGAGGTGATGCATTTTGGAAGGTCGAATTTGAAAGCTGAGTACAGGATTTAGGATAGGATTCTTGGCAGTGTGGAGGAACAGAGGGATTTTGGTGTGCAGATACATAGATCCCTTAAAATGGCCACCGAAGTGGACAGGGTTGTTAAGAAAGCATATGGTGTTTCGGCTTTCATTAACCGGGGGATTGAGTTTAAGAGTCGTGAGATCTTGTTACCGCTCTATAAAACTTTGGTTAGACCGCACTTGGAATACTGCGCCCAGTTCTGGTTGCCCTATTATAGGAAAGATGTGGATGCTTTGGAGAGGGTTCAGAGGAGGTTTACCAGGATGCTGCCTGGACTGGAGAGCGTAGCTTATGAAGAGAGGTTGACTGAGCTCGGTCTCTTTTCATTGGAGAAAAGGAGGAGGAGAGGGGACCTAATTGAGGTATACAAGATAATGAGAGGCATAGATAGAGTCGATAGCCAGAGACTATTTCCCAGGGCAGAAATGGCTAGCACGAGGGGTCATAGTTTTAAGCTGGTTGGAGGAAAGTATAGAGGGGATGTCAGAGGCGGGTTCTTTACACAGCGA
The DNA here is from genome assembly GCF_030684315.1 of Stegostoma tigrinum. NCBI lineage: Eukaryota > Metazoa > Chordata > Chondrichthyes > Orectolobiformes > Stegostomatidae > Stegostoma > Stegostoma tigrinum. The sequence continues at coordinate 1,335,173 of NW_026728819.1, forward strand.
GTTGTGAGAGCATGGAATGCGTTGCCAGCAGCAGTTGTGGAAGCAAGGTCATTGGGGTCATTTAAGAGACTGCTGGACATGCATATGGTCACACAAATTTGAGGGTGCATACATGAGGATCAATGGTCGGCACAACATTGTGGGCTGATGGGCCTGTTCTGTGCTGTACTGTTCTATGTTCTAAAAGCCTTACATCAGGTTTAATCGATCAAACTCAAAACAGCCCTCTTGATTTACACCCAAATGACATCCCTGTGCTCCTGAGAATGTGAGATTTGGACACAGACACAAGATGCTTCTGGTGTAAGTTAGCAACAAAATGGCTTCTAGCCTGGGAACTGTAAATTCTGCTGGAGCTGCTCTTTTCGCCTGGGAACTGTGAGTTCTGCGAGAGCTACATAAATAATGCAGGAATGATAAGATAACGCAGTACTAACCATTCTAGCTGCCCTTCAGTTGCAAATGTCGTGGCGCTATGTGGTGAGATAAAAAGTAACCTATGTGTTGTGATGTAAGTTGTTTACCAGTTAATGTTATAGGATTATGTAACTGTCAATGAAGCAATATCATGTACTGATTGTTTGAATACACTGTGCGATCACATCATGTACCCTGCTTTAAGAAAAGTATAGAAATGTCTTTGTATTAGCCTGTGGGTTGCAGCTCCTCCGAGGAATACGGAAGTCCTCAACTTCTGCGTTTTACAGATGATCTGTACCCGGCCGTATGATGAAATAAAACGTAAAGCCTTAAACAGCCAGACCGACTGTGAATGTTCATTGACTGATCACGGAACCGAGAGACCCCACCGGGGGTCGAGATTTACACAGGGATCGGGTGAATCCTGAGAGGAGTGTAAGTGAAGTTGGAGTATGCTTCAGAAGGAGATCACCACTGATGCAAAGTGGCAGCAGTCTGTACCGTCTACAAGATGCACTGCAGTGACTCAGCAAGGCTCCTCCAACAGCGCCTTCTGAATCTGCATTCTTTACCATCCAGAAGGACAGGCGCAGCAGTCACATGGGAACGCTACCACCTGCTCGATCCCCTCTAGGGCACATACTATGCTGACCTGGAAATATGACATGGAGATGTTGGTGTGGGATTGGGGTGGACAAAGTCAGGAGTCAGATGACACCAGCTTATAGATCAACAGGTTTATTTGAAATCACAAGCTTTCTGAACGCTGCACCCAACTTTGTCACTTTCTCATGATGTGTAATAAAGTAATAAAGTGGCGCTTCATCTGTCAAAGGTGGAACACCCCGAAAGGTTATGATTTCAAATAAACCTTTTGGACATGAACCTGGTGTTATGTGTCATCTGACTTTGGCCTGGGAATATATCATGTTCCTTCTGTGTCGCTTGGTCACATTCCTGGAAGTCTCCCTCAGTAGCACTGTGGATCTATCAACAGTACATGGACCATAGCTAGCTCCATCCTCTCCAGGGCGGGTAGCGATGGGCAATAAATCTGGGCCTAAAGTAATGCCAATGGCTCATAAGCAAATACAATATTTAGATCAGTGAGGGAGTTATGGGGAGGGAGTGAGGGAGGGATGGGCAGGGAGCGAGGCAGGGGCAGGAGAGGAGGGAGCAAGAGAAGGAAAGTGAGGGGGAGGGAGCGAGGGAGTGGTGATGGAGTGAGGCGGGGGGGAGAGTGGGAGTGAGGGGGCACCACTGGGAGGGAGGGAACCAGTGAGGGAACAAAGGACAGGGATCAGTGGACAGGGAGCGAGGCGTGGGGAGGAAGGGAGCAAGGGACGGGGTAGGAAGGGAGTGAGGGATGGGGAGGGATGGAGGGAGAATGTGACAGGGAGTGAGCAAGGGGCAGGAAGGGAGGGAGCAAGGGAGTGAGGGATGTGGAGAGTGGGGCCGAGGGATGCAAAGGGAGCAAAAGAATGGGGAGTGAGTGAGGGAGAGAGGCATGGGGAGGGAAGAAGTGAGGGTCGCAGGGGAGGGATGAGGAGTGGGGGAGGGAGCGACAGGGATCGAGGTTTTGGGGGACCAGGATCGAGTGAGTGAGGGCGAAGATCCAAGGACGGGTGCGAGAGACCGAGGGATTGGGGGAGGGAGCAAGTGAGGGAGGATGTGAGGGACGGGGATGGAGGGAGTGAGGAACGTGGAGGAGGGAGAGAGTGTGGGAGCAAGGGACAGGGAGGCAGAGTTTGAGGGACGAGGAAGGGAGCGATGGGGAGGGAGCGATGGGGAGGGAGGGACAGGGATGTGGGAGTGATGGGGAGGGACAGGGAGGAGGGAGGGGGCAAAGGACATGCTAAGGGTGGGAGTGAGTGATAGAGAGGAGTCAAGGGAGGGAGTGAGGGATGGGGTGTGAGAGACGGGGAGAGAGGAATCGAGGGACGAGGAGTGAGGGACGGGAGTGAGGGATGTGGGTAGGGAGGGAGCAAAGGATTTGGAGGCATGGAGTGAGGGACAAGGCATTTCCGGGGAGGGAGCAACGGATGGGGAGGGGGAGGGATGAGGGATGGTGAGGAGGCAGGGAGCAAGAGACGTGGTAAAGTTTGGAGTGAGAGATGGAGAGGGATAAAGGGAGGGAGTGAGGTATGGGGAGGGAGAGACGGCGAGTGAGGGGCAGGGAGCGATCAAGTGAGGGACGGAGAGGAAGGGAGCAAGGGATGTAAGTAGGGAGCAAGGAAGGAGGGAGGGAGCGAGGGAGGAATTTGGAAGGAGCGAGGGAGGGGAGAAGGTGAGAGGGATGGAGGGGGGTGAGAGGGAGGGTAGTGGTAGGGGTGGGAGTGAGGGAGAGACGGGCAGCGAGGCAGTGAGGGATGGGGATGAAGGGAGCAAAGGACCTGGTCAGGGAGGGAGCAAGGGAGAGAGTGAGGGAGGGGAGGTACGGGGACATGAGGAAGGGAGGGTGGGAGCGAAGGATGGGGTGGCAGTGAGCAAGGGATGAGGAAGTGACTGGGAGGGATCAAGTGAGGACGGGAAGGGAGAAGGGGAGGGAGCAAGGGGGGAGAGATGGGAGGGTGAGCACAGGATGTGGAGGGAGTGAGGGAGGAACAGGGAGGGGATTGGGAGGAAAGGACGGGAAAGGGCAGTGAGTGAGGGAGAGGGGAAGGAGCGAGGAAGGGACAGGGAGGGTGGAAGGGAGGGTTAGGGAGGGTGAGAAGGAGGGAGGGAGGGACTGAAGGACAGGGAGGGAGGGAATGTGGAGGGAGCGAGGAAGGAGCAAGGGGGGATAAAGGAGGGGGCAAGCAGGGAGCGATGGGCCGATCGATGGACCAAGCACGGGACGAGGAGGGAATGAGGGACAGGGAGGGAGCGAGCGAGGGATTGTGGGATGAGGATGGAGGGAGAAAGGGATGTTGGTGAACGGGAGGTAGGGAGAAAAGAATGGGGAAGGGAGTGAGGGATGGGTGGGGAGGGGGGAGGGAGGGAGGGGTGGGAGAAAAGTAGGGAGCGAGGAACAGAGAAGGAGCGACGGAGGAAGGCATGGGGAGGGAGCGAGGGAAAGGGAACGAGTGAGGGAGAGAGTGAGAACGGAGCGAGAGATGAAGCAAGGCAGAAGTGAGGAAGGAACTAGGGACGGGGCCTGAGTGAGGGAGGGAGCGAGGAGGTAGCAAGCAGGGAGCAAGGAGGGACCAAAGAGGGAGGAACGGACCGATTAAGGGACCGAGCGAGGGATAGGGAGGGAGTGAGGGGCGGGGTGGGAGTGAGGGAACAGGAGACGGAGATGGAGAGATCTGAAATGAGGAGCCGAGTGACAGGGAGCGAGGAAACAGGAATGAGGGACAGGGAGGGAGCGAGTGAGGGAGGGAGGGACAGGGAGGAAGCAAGGAAATGGGTGATAAGGAGTGGAGAACGTGGAGGGAGGGAGTGAGTGATGGGGACGGAGCAAGGAAGGGAGCGAGGGACAGAGGGGGAGCGAGTGAATGGCGGATGAAGCGAGTGAGCGAGAGGGATGGGGAGTGAGTGAGTGAGTGATGGGCAGCGAGAAATGGGGAGTGAGGGATGGGGATGGAGTGAGTGACAGAGCGAGGGATGCGAAGGGAGCAAGGTAGCAAGGGATGGGGAGGGAGAGGTGGGGAGGGAGGGAGCAAGAGACGGGGAGGGAGTGACGGAGGGAGCTAGGGACGGGAAGGGAATGAGGGAGCAAGGGACAGGGTGGGGACGAGGGAGGAAATGAGGGAGGAGGAAGGAGGGAGTAAGCGGGTAGCAAGGGACTGGGCCGGGGACAGGGAGTGAGTGAAGGAAAGAGACAGGGAGGCAGTGAGGGATGCGGAGGGAGCAAGCAAGTGAGCAACGGTCGGGGAAGGAGTGAGGGATGGGTAGGGAGCGAGGGATGGAGAGGGAGCGAGTAAATGGTGGATGAAGCGAGTGAGCGAGAGGCAGAGGGAGGGATGGAGAAGGGACGACATGGGAGAGAGGAATGAGAAGGGAATGAGCGTGGGAGTCAGGGACAGGGAGAGAGTGAGGCACAGGGAGGGAGGGAGCAAGGGACAGGATGGGAGGGCCTGGGAGCAAGGGACAATGATCAAGGACCGAAGGGCAGGTGCAATGGAGGGGGAGTGAGGTACGTGTGGGAGGCAGGGAATGAGGGACGAGTGAGGGAGTGACGGGGAAGGATTGATGGAGGGAAGGAATGGGACAGGGGAGGGAGAGAGGGAGGGGTGTAGTGAGTGAGGGACGCAGGTGCAAGGTGGGAAGGAGGGAGGGACTGGGAGGAAGGAAGCGAGCAAGGGGCCAGGAGTGAGGGAGTGAGGCATGGGGAGGGAGAGAGCATGGGACGGGGCTAGGGAGGGAGCAAGGGATGGAGTGAGAGAGAGGGAATGAGGGTCAGAGTGGGAGTTAGTGAGGGACAGCGAGGTAGCGAGGGATGGGGAGGGAGTGAGGGAGGGAGCAAGGAGGTAGAGGGGGATCAAGGAGGGAGCAAGTGTGGAGCTATGACTGATCGAGGGATCGAGCAAGGGATGGGGAGGGATTGGGGGACGTGGTTGGAGCGAATGAGGGAGTGAGGGAGAGGGAGGGAGTGAGGGATAGGAAGGGAGTGAGCGAAGGAGCGACGGACAGGGAGCAATGGAGCGATGGGGTGGGAGCAAGGGGCGAGGAGGGATGGAGGAATGGCAAGGGAGCAAGGGATGGGGAGGGAGCTAGGGACAGGAAGGGAGCGAGGGGCGGGAAGGAAGCAAGGGAGCAAGGACAGGGAGGGGGAGAGGGAGGAAACAAGGGAGCAGTGAGGAAGGAGGAAGGGAGTAGCGAGGAACTGAGCGAGGGACCAGCCATGAGTGAGAGAAAGAGACAGGGAAGGAGTATGGGACAGGCAGGGACTGAGGGATGGCCAGGGAACAAGGGATGGGTTGGGAGTGAGGGAGTGAGTGATGGGGAGGGAGCAAGTGAGTGACAGATGAAGTGAGTGAGCGAGACGCAGTGGGAGGAAGAGAGCGATGGATTGGAAGGGAGAGAGAAGGGACAGCAAGGGAGCGAGGGACAGGGAGGGAACAAGGGAGGGAGCGAGGGATGGGGAGAGAGTGAGGTACAGGGTGGGAGCGAGGGAGTTAAGGATGGCGAGGGAGTGAGGTACTGGGAGGGAGTGAGGGAGCTATGGATGAGGAGGCAAAGAGGGAATGAGTGATGGGAAGGAAGCGAGGAAGCAAGTAAGCAAGGAAGAGAGGGATGGAGCAAAAGAGAGAGGGTCAAAGTGAGGGAACAAGGGACCGGGAGGGAGGGACCGAGAGATGGGGAGGGACGAAGCAAGCGATGGGGAAGGTGTGAGTGAGGGAGCGAGGGACAGTGAGGGAGGGAGGGAGGGAGGGTCGGCGAGTGAGCAAGGGGCAGGGAGGAAGGGAGCAAGGGAGTGAGGGACACGGAGAGAGGGAGTGATGGAGCGAGGGACAGGATGTGAGCTTGGGAGGGAGAGAGTGACATAACGGGAGTGAGAGAGGGAGCAAGTGGCAGGGAGGGAGTGACAGAGGGAGGGACTGGAGCAAGGGACGGGAGCAAAGGACAGAGGGACAGGAGAGAAGGATGGGGAGAGAGCTCGCAATGGGATCAGGGGATGGGGAGGGATTGAAGGATGGAGAGGGAGGGAGGGACAGGGAAGGAGCAAGAGACATGGAGCGAGGGACAGGGAAGGAACGAGGGGTATGGAGGGACAGGGAGGGTAAGTGGCAGGGAGTGAGGGACAGGGAAGGACAAGGAGGGGTAGGGACAGGGAGGGTCAGGGAGGTAGACAGGGTTGGACGGACAGGGTGGGAGCCTGTTTCTCTCAACACAGAGACAAACAACAATATAGTTTGCTGTGCTGCTTGGCACTTTTTAATGAACGTTAATTACATATTGAAGTTATGGATGCAGTCAGTGGGATGGTGCCTTTTCTCTTTGGCCTGTGAGTTGAGAGAAACATTGACATGTTTCCCTGTAACCCGCTGTGGGATAAGGTTGGATAAACCAGCACTACCCTCAGTCTGTTACCATAGCGACAGGCTGCTTCATTGCTGAAACATTGAACTGAAATGAGAAAATCCTGGATGGATTGATTAATGAGTGAATTTGATTGATTGATGAATTTGGGTAAAGGGATATTTCAGCACATTCTTCAGCTGCTGCCTGAACTTAGTCTGGGTCACGGCATAAATCGCGGTGTTTGTGCAGCAACTGAGGAGCTGCAGCATGAAGCCCAATTCCTGCACAAAGTCATTTAGATACACAGAGTCATACCCAAGTGTCCACATTCGGCCCCATATAGAAAACACCATGAATGTTGACCATAACAGGATGAAATTGGCCGAGATCACAAACAGTAAAATGATGGATTTTTTTCGATTTCTCATTTCTGTGTCACACTGACCGTCCCCATTGGTGTGAGCCCGGAGTCTCCTGCGGGCTCTGCTGGTCACTAAAATGTGTCTGACGGTGAAAACATTGAGCAGCAGAATCAGGAGAAACGGGAGAGCCGGGGTTAGAATGTGGTGGAGGAACTCGATTGTGATCCAGGCACGAGATAACAAAACATTGTCTGTTACCACACAAAACCAGGGGAGGTTCTTCAGCCAATAGCGAGCTGTGAGCATAAAATACCAGAAAATGTTCTTCAAACAGCTCAGCACAGTCACTGTTCCCAGAACCACAGCCGCCGTTTTCTCACTGCAATATTTACTTTTCAGCTTCTGGCAACAAATGGCCACAAATCGATCAAAGGTGAAAGTGACGGTGAACCAGACAGAACAGTCAGTGGCTGCATAAAGCAGGACGGCGTGGATATTACACACGCGGATGGACCGCAGGAAATAAAACTGTTCCTGATAAACAATGGGAATGTGTCTCAATATCAGGTCGAGGATAATGACCAGTAGATCGGCCACTGCCATGGCCCCCAGGTAACGTCTGATACATGGAGACAATCCACAATCTTTATAAAGCAGGACGTAGATCGTCTCTACATTAACTGTGAGGAAGGAAAACAAATAAAATATATATCAGCCTGGAGGCAAAGTTACCAGTTTGACTGAGGACCGAGTGACATTTTCAAATGTAACCCTGATTATTTGAAATAAATGAAGCTGAAACAACAAATAGTAAGGTCTCAATTTTTATTTAACGACAAATGTGACATAAATCAGAAAGAAACTCTCCCTCCCTAAAGACACAAACGCACATACATGAGAACAGTTGGTTTCTAGAACATTCCCACACAGACTCGATCACTCGAGAGCAGACACAGGTCACTTCTTTACAGTTCCTGATACAGAGGGTGAAGATGGTGCCGCCCTGACGGATCCTCTCCCAGTTCCTTGAAGACAAACGGAGGATGGAAATTTCTGCCTTTTAGACTAAATTGTGGTCAGTTTTCGGTTGTGAAGAAACATGAACACAGGGAAAATGTATTCACCCCTTTAACTGCCTGAGGGGATTTTGAAACAGTGTCTCCTTCTCCCTGGAATGGGATCTTTTCCCTCAGGATCTTATCCTTTGTTCAATTAACTGGCAACCAATCATTCCCAAATAATGTCATTGACAGAACGTTCTGGGGAATATCGGATACAGAGTGTTCCGGGGAACGTTGGTTACAGAATGTGATGGAGTCAAAAAGATCCACATCACAAAAGGCCCTTCTGTCAATCAGTTTCGGTGAAACCCACTCAGCCTTGCGGTGGAAATCTCTCCCCAAACTCAACACAACTGGCAAACACAAATTAAAGGCATTGCCAGATCAGCTGAAGTGGTCAGTTATCTCACATTCTCAATCCACCTCACAGAACCAGCCCAGACACCACAAACACAGATGGAATATCTGTTCAGAATGGAGCACTGTGCAGACCAGGCTAGTGTCCTGCTCAATACAACCCGGCAATCTGTCCAGAGTGGGGCACTGTGCAGGCCTCACCAGTCAAATAGATATCAGTCCAGCACGGGAAGCTGTGCAGACCACACCAGTGCATTGATCTATAAACCCGGACCAGTTATCTCTCCAGCACCGGGGGCTGTGAAGTGAACACCACTGAACTGATCTGTAAACCCGGAGCAGTTACCCTCCCAGTGTGTAGATCAGTACAGACCACCCCAGTGCAGTGCTCGGTAACGCTGTGTTAAATCACTGCCCAGCCTGGGGAAACTTGCAACCCATGCTGGAAGTGACAGGATGTACAGCTCCCATCCACTTACAGCTCCATATCTCCAATGTGCCATGACAAGAGGTGCCATGGGTGTGAAAATCACTGCCAGTGAGAGATGGGGGGCATCAGTTTAAATACAAACAAATGGGATGGGTTGGATAGACAGACAGAGAGGGGGAGACTGACAGACAGTGTCATGGAAGGATGCATTCACAAGTTTTAGAATGCTGACATGTGGACATTTCGATAGCATCTTGCAACATGGGTTAGTTTTTCAGGAATGATGCGTGAATAAGATACAGCTGTGAGTTTAGATGATGGAAAGTTGTGAATGAGCATTTGTTCTGCATTTGTGACTGAGAGAGTGGTGAGCACAGTCTTTGGCTCATTGGGCTGAATCTAACGATAATTTGTCTCAGTGACATTTTAATTGTGTGTGACAGAGGGATAGTCTGTAGGAGGCCGAGCTAATTTTCTGATCCTATATTATCAAACTCCCCTCATTATCTACCTACCCCAGCACATGGCATTCCTCTCATTCAATGCCAGCCCGATTCTCCCACCCATCATGGCTGGTAATAGTTCCCATCGCCTGGATGGCCCGTGTATTCCATGATCCCTGGTGCAGTTGCCATCTTTAAAAGGCCAATGGGCAGACATTTGAACTTTCTCAGTTCGCAGCCACCCTGCACGGTTTACCCTGAGCCTGGCAGATTAAGGGGCAATTGCACCAATATTTATCGAAAGGGACACAGAGGTCCTGGTGGGTGGCCTAGTACAAAGGAGGACCATTCATTTAGCAGAGGAAACCACACCAACAGACCCACCAAGCATGGCCTGAGCTCACCACCCAGCTCAGTGCAGTACCTGCAGTCTGAAGAAATGTCCAGCAACACAGGACAAGCAACAATAACCTTCCCCGCTGTCAGGGTAAGTATCAGCATATTCTCTCTGCCACTCTGCTACTCCCCGACACTGAAAACACTGCATGGATCCAACATTGTCGACTGATTCAATCCGGACACCTCACCCCTTCCCCCTCACCTACACCATCACTAACAGCAGGGCCACGCACATTCACCTTCATTCCCTCCCTCCCATTCCCTCATTCCAGGAGGAACAGCCTGGAATAGGACAGAAAAGGCCAAGCAGGGCGGTGGTGTTCCCCACATCAGTTCCCTCACCCACCTTCTCCCACTGCATGGGGAGGGCCCTGGAATGAGCCAGAGAGAACCAGGACGATCCGTGTGGATATTTCAAAATATACACGTCCCACCGACCGAGTAAGGATCAATGTTCAGTGAAGGGTAATTCTCACTTTAACCCCACTGTCAGTTCCATTTCCACCTGGCACAGCTTAGAAACCGTGCCCCTGATGCCATCTCCCTTTTATATCGAGCTGGTACGAATGGAATCCCCACGGTCTCGGCGGGCAGGAGGGTGGGCTCACAACACATCGTCTCCACCAGCTCCCAGGAAGGGAGCACGGAGTGTCCCTCCTACACCTCCTCCTTCAGACAGCTCAGACACTGAAACTAACCTGTAATATTTACTAGTCTCCCAACTTGTCCTTACATCTTCAATAATCAAGCATTGAAAATCTCATAGAGTCACAGTCCCCATGGAACAACTGAAACACTGTCACACTCACTGGAGAGAGCAAATACTGATGTACTCTCATGGAGTGACTCAAATAATGAACTGCTGTCCACGGAATAACAGAAATCCTGACACACACCAGATGGAATGAATGAAATATTGACAAACCACTGAGCCAGAGAAATTCTGATAGGCTCCCCTTATTTGTGTAAGTATCGGTGTATTTGTGTGTGTTTCTGTGTGTCTCTGTGTGGGGCAGGTATGACAGTCTCTGTGCTGTTTGATGTGACGCAATGCCTCCCTCTGCTGGCCTCCACACGCCACTGCACAGGCAGCAGCAGAGGATGGGAACCATCAGGGATTTATTCAGAGAGGGCCTGGAGGGCAGCAGCTCACAACACCATCCAAACTGATTTCTTCCTCATGTACTCGTCTAAATGTCTTTTAAGCATGGTAACTGTACCCACCTCCACCATTTTGCCTGGAAGTTCATTCCATACACGATCAATTCTCTGAAAATTATTGCCCCTCATGTCTTTTATTTAAAAGAAGCTTGCTCCTCAAAACTTGAAACATCCCCATCGTCTTGAAATCCTCCACCCTCGGAAAAAGGTCGTGACATTCAAATTATCTCTATCCATGTTGATTTATAAGCCTCCATCAGGTAATCCCGCAACCTCCTACGCACAAGTGAGAAAATTCCCAGCCTATCCAGCCTCTCCTTATAACTCAAACCATCCATTCCCAGCGACATCCCAGTAAATCTCTGCTGATCCCTCTCCAGATTAATATTATCCTTCCTATAACAGTGCGACCAGAACTGGACACAGTCCTCCAGAAGATGCCGCAAAAACGTCCTGTGTAATCTGAAAATGACATCCCAACTCCTGAACTCAAAGGTCCGAGCAATGAAGGCCACAAACTAAACACCTTTTTAAACACCCTATCCATATGTGACACAGGCTTCACAGAACTGTACCTGATAGTCTATATGCGTTTCTGCAACACTACCAAAGGCCCTAATTTAAATTGTATAAGTCCTGCCTTGTTTGTTTTTCCAAAAACAATGTCTCGCATTTATGCAAATTAAACACAATCTGCCACACCACAGCCCAGTGAGTGATATTCCCACCCCCAAAACAACCCTGACATGTTTTGAAAGACCCTCCCATCCCCAGAAGGCCTACAAACGCTGGCCTTTATTTTCGCAAAGACCCTGCACTTGGTTTGCCTTGTGTGGGCAGGAGGAGAGGTGGGGGTAGATTGCAGACCAGCCAGTGGTGAGGAGATGCTGGAATATAATGTGTTGCTTTGTAACATTTAATGGTTTTAGGAGGAGGGCAGCAACACGTTCGAGGTGGGAAATAGTGATCTTTGAGTTTAGGATTTGGGATGGCATTTTCAGATTGTACAGGACATTGGTGAGGCATCTTCTGTGGTATTGTGTCCAGTTCGGAATGCACTGTTATCGGAATGATAATATTAATCTGGAGAGGGATCAGCAGGGGCTGGAGCTTATGCTCTTTTCTCTTCTCTGGTGCTCAGTAATAGTATCTATTCAATAATCTACATAGTGCAGAGTATGTCTGCAGGGTTTTTATCCCTCGTGTTGCAGTCTACAGATAAGAGCCATTTAAGCTGGAAATCCTGGCCAAGCAATTAAAGATGTTAATAGTTTATCTCAATGGCACAGCACATGCACTCAACATCCTGTAGTTAGACCATAAGACCATAAGTCATAGGACTGGAAGTAAGGCCATTCAGCCCATCAAGTCCACTCTGCTATTAAATCGTGGCTGATGGGCATTTCAACTCCACTTCCCTGCACTCTCCCCATAGCCCTTGATTCCTTGTGAGATCAAGCATTTGTTGATCTCTGCCTTGAAGGCATCCAACGTCCCGTAGTTGAGGCAAGTGCCTTGCATTTGTTCAACACGGAAAAATCTTCCCTGTGTAAATCTGTAAAGTCAACCAGAATTTGATAAATCCAAACTCAGCTGAAATCTGGCGCACAAAATGTGACCCAAAACCTGGGCGTGACTTTGGGCTTCTGTAATGGGTAGCGCCAATGCCTCTGTGCCTGTGCTCTGATTTGATTCCCATCCCTGAATCTGTGGTAATGTCACTAGCTCTGAACCAAAGGTTCTGGATTCAAGTCCTGCCAGTCACAGAGGTGTATCACGGCCTGTCAAAACAGGCTGATGGGTGACTATACAGGAGAGTAATGTTGCAGATTCAGGGGCCATCGCAGTGTGATGGTAGTGTCTCCACCTTTGGGTCCAAAGGCCTGGATTCAAATTCCCCAGATATGTTTCATAATATGCCTGAACAAGTTGGTTAATTTTTTTCTAGAATTGTGGTTTGATTGAGAAAGAAGCGGTATCAGTGTTGAATTTCACAATTTAGCCCCAGGGTAACAGAAGAATAATGTTGCGGGATCAGGGACGATTGCAGTGTGGTGGTAATATCCCTACCTGTGGGCATAAAGGTCGAGATTCAAATCTCACAGAGCTGACTCATAGTATGTTTGAACAAGTTGATTTTTTTTCTAGAATTAGATTAGATTCCCTACAGTGTGGAAACAGGCCCTTCGGCCCAACAAGTCCACACTGCCCCTGGAGGATCCCACCCAGGCCCATCCCCCTGTAACCCACACACCCCTGAACATTACAGGCAATTTAGCATGGCCAATCGAACTAGCCTACACATCTTTGGACTGTGGGAGGAAACTGGACCACCCGGAGAAAACCCACGCAGACACGGGGAGAACGTGCAAACTCCGCACAGACAGTTGCCCGAGGCTGGAGTCGAACCCGGGTCCCTGGCGCGATGAGGCTGCAGTGCTAACCACTGAACCACTGTGCTGCACTTTGGGGACTTAATCGAGAAGCAAGTGGTATCAGTGTTGAATTTCAGAATTCAGGCCCGGGATAACAGAAAGCACAGCCATTCGTGTTGATTCAAGTAAAACTTGCCCTTTGTATGTGTGTATAAAATCATGAAGGGGATCGCGAGAGTGAATTGTCAACGTCTTTTTCCCAGAGCATGGGGAGTCAGAAGTTAGAGGGCAAAGATTAAAAAGAAAATGGAATGAACTGCCAGACGAAATGCTGGAGGCTATTGAAAACAACATTGTAAAGGTATCTGGATGGGTATATGAATTGGAAGGATCCAGAGGAATATAGTCCAAATGCTGGCAAATAGGATGAGATTAATTCGGATATCTGGTCAGCATGGACATGTTGGACCAAAGGATTTGCTACATCTTTCGAATCAATCATCCAGTTGTTCAGGATCTCTTTGCAATCTAAGACACCCCTCCCTCTCTACATTCAAATAATCTCAGTGTATATATACATACATACACACACACACACACACACACACACACACACACACACACACACACACACACACACACACACACACACATAGCCGTGTCTCTAAGACTGAGATATATACGTTTTGATCAACAAGCAGATCGAGGGTTATGGTGAGAAGACAAACATGTCAAGCATAATCAAATAGCAGAGCAGATTCGATGGACCAAATGGTTAATTCTGCTCCATCTTCTTATATTGTCTGGTCAGAAGGTATCATGAATATTTTCCGAAGAGAGCAGTGATGGCTGAGATTGGTAAATACTTTACAGAGCAGAGTCAATCGGAATACGGAATAGTTTTGAGGGGATGAATGGCCGACATCTGCTCCTATTTGTTGTGTTCTTGAAAAAGGAGGCAACCTGCTGTGAGGGTAACACACTTTAAGGAGTCTCCTAATTAACATTGAGATAAGAATGTATCTTTCTCTTTAGTATTGTGCTCTCTGTGGTGTTCTCATCCCCAGGCAACAGTGAACACTGGGTCAGTGAAGATATCCAAGGCAGAGGTCAACTGACCTTTCATGGACAAGAGAGTCCATTATTGGGAATAAACAGGAAAGGGGTGTTCAGCCACAAACAGATCAGCCATGATCTTTCTAAATTAAGCAGCAGGCTTCAGGGTCCAATTTGCCAACTGCAACTCGTATCTTGTGTGTTACTCTCTCACTCCAACCCTCAAGGCTGTTACAGAGGGAAAGGAATTCCCCATTCAAACAATGAGATCGTTCTGGCAATGAGATAGGAGATCATTTCTCCTCTCTCAGGAGTTACACAGGATTAAAATGACACATTCAGACATGGAGTCAGAGAGACATAAAGATATACAGTATACAAACAGACCCTTCGATCCAACTCGTCCTCGCTGCCCTAATATCCTGAATAAATCTAGGCCCATTTGCCAGCATTTGGTCCATACTTCTCTCAAGTGTTCCCAAACGTATATTCATCCAGATGCCTTTTAAATGTTGTAATTGTACCAGCCTCCACCACTTCCTCTGGCGGCTCATTCCATAAACACACCACCCTCTGCATGAAAATGTTGCTCTTTAAGTCCCTTTTAAACCTTTCCCCTCTCCCCTTAAAGCTGTGCCCTCTCGGCTTGTACTCCCCCAACCCCGGGGAAAAGACCTTGATTCTTTCCACCTCTGTGCCCCTTATGGCTTTGCAAACATCTGGAAGGTCACTCGTCAAAGACATTTTTTAAAATTTTATTGTGTACCAATTGTGGCATTTTTCCACACAGCACCCACAGCCAAAAATGAAATTAATCATTAAGATTATCTGTGTTCATGGTGTTGTTAAAGAGATAAATGTTAACCAGATGATAGGAAATCTCCTCTCCTCCTCAACACGTGTCCGGGGAAAACCGGGCACCTGATTGAGAGGGCAGACTAGATGTATTGCTGCATCTAAAAGGCAGCATTTTTGACAGTGTAGCATTCTACTCAAATGTCAGTCTATATGCTGTGCTTGTTTTTTAAACACTCAAGGATCAGAGTCATTGACAGTACAACCTCTACCTGATGATCTGACAACAAATAACCCTAACGGTGTGTTGCTGAGCACAGAAACACCTGGACAACCAGCTGCACACCACAGGAGAGGCCCTGCAACCTTTCCCAGCTGCTACACAGCGAGCCCTGGTTAGCTAACAGGAAATGCAGAGTAGAGATAATGATTTATTTTCAGTTTGGGAAGCTGCAACTACTGGAATTCTTCAGGGATCAGTGTGAGGTCATCAACAGCTCACACACTAGATTACCGCTTTGGATCAAGGGCTGATAGGATTGGAGCTCAATTTGCTAGTACACCAGCAGAGTCATCCAATAAGATGTCGAGTGGAGGCTGAGCATCTACAACGGGCTGTCGGCAGGGGATGAGAATGAGCAAACTTTCGGGATTGCAAATAAAACAGTGCAGTGTGTGTTATGGGAAGTTTGTATTTCGGCGAAAGGATAAAACAGCAGTAAATTATATGACTGGAGAAGGAACGCAGAGGTCAGTGCCACTGAGGGATTTGTGCGTCCTGGTACATAAATCATATAATATTGTTCTGAAGCTGTTGCAAGTGATTTGGAAAGTGAATTGAATGATGCCGTTTCTTGCAAAGTGTGCCAGGTATGATCTTAGGCATGTTTCCCTGCATCTGTGCAGCGCAAACACGACAATGTTTGAAAATTTTCAAAGATGGTTCGCTATACACTGCCCTGGGATGAAGGCATGATGTTCTGGAGGATTAACAGCTCAGGCCTGAGAACGAGAAATGTTCTTTTTGATTATGTAAGATTTTCAAGATGGCATACCTGGTGAATACCTGATGGATATTTCCTCGTGGATGGGAGAATAAAACTGAGGAAGTAATTTTAAAAAAAACAGGTTCTGAGGAAGGTTCACTGGGCCTGAAACATTAACTCTGATTTCTCTTCATTGATGCTCCCAGCCTGCTGAGCTTTTCTAGTAATTGCTGTGTTTTTTCAGGAATAAGGCACATTCATTTTAACAAAGATATTGTGAAAACATTAAACATTTTATTTTTAAATTACACAGGCACATATAAACATATCTTTAAATCAAGTAGGCCCATTTGTTGCTAAGGAAATGGCTCTGTGTATGACAGCAGCAATGATGCACCGACATGGAGCAGGAAATGTGGCAGAAACATATAGTTCGGTCAAACAGAACTTGTTCCAGTTTGGGAGTCGAATAACATTCTTGTGTGACTCAACTCAGAAAGGGAAAAATAATGTAACCTCCCTGTTTAGCAACGGCCTATTGCTCCGTCTCTCTTTCTTTCTTTCTCATCTCAGCAATGTTTGAGAGCTAAACACCGGTTAGTCACCTTTACCACTCGTGGAGGATTCATGACGAGGATTCACTGGAATCTCCCACTGCCCGAAGCAAAGGGAATTCAGCCAAATCTAACTGTTCCAGTAAGGAATCTCATTGCCAACAACTTGCGCGAACAGAACATATTTGGAAGCAGAATAACATTTGGGGAAATCTCATATTTTTCCTTTAATCATGAGTTCATCTCTTATGTGGACAAAGTTATTTCAAATTAACATTTCAGTTTGTCTTCAAACATACGTGTCTGTGTGTGTGTGTGTGTGTGTGTGTGTGTGTGTGTCATTATTTTTAGAAGGGGAAAATATTAATGTACGTATTTGCAGACGCAAACTGTTTTACATTCTTCTTTCCAGCATAGCTTGAGTAACTTTATTTTGGTCAGAAACATGCTTTTTAGCAGATTAAAGAATACTGCCTGTCTTGTTCCTAACACTGATCCTGACCCAGTCTGAGCCCTATATCATCGACCACATCACCAACCTGGTTACATTTAACATTTGCTGTGACCAGTGGAGGAGTGGGACTGGAAAAGGAAACAGTGATCAGCCAAGCCAGGGAACCATAGACCAGTGAGCCTGACATGAGAGCTGGGTAAGTTGTTGGAGGGGATTCTGAGGGACAGGATTTACAAGCAGTTGGAAAGGCAAGCATTAATTAGAGATCGGCAACACGGCTTTGTGCAGTGTAAAACATGTCTCACTAACTTGATTATTTTGAAGAGGTGATAAAGCAGGTTGATGAAGGCAGAGTTGTCTTTATGGACTTTAGGATGGTGTTTGGTAAGGTTCCGAACGGTAGACAGTTTATTAATGGGAGGGCACATGGGATCCGGGGGAGATAGCCAATTGAATTCAAAACTGGCTTGAAGGCAGAGGATTGTTTTACAGACTGGAGACCAGTGACCAGTGGTGTACCGCAAGTCTCAGTGCTGTGTTCACTCCTTTCTATCATTAATATCAAGGATGTGGATGAGAATATCAGAGACATGGTTAGTAAGTTTCCAGATAACATGAAAAAGTGGTGCAGTGGGCAGTGGTGAAGATTATCTCAGAGTGCAATGGGACATTGATCAGATGCGCCAATGGGCCAAGGTGTGGCTGATGGAGTTTAATTTAGGTAAATGAGAGGTTTTGCATTTGGTAAGGTGAAGCAGGGCAGGACTTATACAGTTAATGCTGGGGCCCTGGGGACTGTTGCTGAATAAAGAGACCTTCAGTGCACTCACATAGTTCCTTCAAAGTGAAGTAGCATGTGAGACAGGGTAGGGAAGGACACATTTGTCATGATTGCCCTAATCAGTCAGAACATTGGGTATAGGGGTTGGGATGGCATGTTGCTCCTGTACAGAACGTTGATGAGGCGACTTTAAGAATACTGCGCACATATTGGTTGGCTCTGCTAAAGGAAGGACGTTGTTAACCTTGAGAGGAGCAGAAAAGATTGGCAAGCATGCTCCTGGATTTGAGGGTTTGAGCAAGAGGGAGATGCTGAATAGTTTGCAGCTTTTTCCCCTGGTGTGTTGGAGATTGAGGGGTGATATTACAGAAGTTTATACAACCATGAGGAGCATGAATAGTCTGAAAAGCCAAGATCTGTTTCCCAGCAGTCAAGAAGTAAAGTGCCTATGTTGAAGGTGAGAGGGGAAAGATATAGAAGGGAATGTGGGGCAACATTTTCATGCAGAGAGTGGTCTATGTACAGAAAGTGCAGCCAGAAGTGGTGGAGACGGGTGCAGTTACACAGTTAAAGGGAACCTGGGTTGGTAAATGAACAAGAAGGGTTTAGATGGATATCGGCCAAATACTGGGAAATGGGAAGAGATCAGATTGCATTGTTACATTACATGAGTTTCTGATTCTATAAGATGGATGAGAAGAAATTCTAAAAGGGCATTTTGAATGGGAATTCTCTTCCCCAGAAGAGTGTGGTGCCTTTCTGTTTACATTTATTCAGAGCTACAAGTCGTGAAATAGTTAACAGATGTTGTGAAAAAAGCCAAAGCCTCTCAAGCTGCTTCCTCAAGTTTTATTAACTAGACAGCTTTGTGCCTCTTGTTCAATCCCTCTCTTAAAAGAAACCAGGACAAAATAACCTCATACAGTTACAGCATTGTCACACTAGTTCGCACATTGAGCTGTTACACAGGAATCCGGGGAAGCCCAATTAGGCACTTGGCCCTGCTGTTCAGCCCCTTGAGTCACTGACATATGAACAGGAGGAGGCCATTCAACCTCTACAGTCACTTACATGGAAACAGAGTGAGGTAACTGATGCTCCAACACGACAAGCAATGGGGCAGGGGCTGCACAGATAGTCTGCTCCACGCTGTTCCTCATGTGCCCATTGCTCGTAATACACATGTGGTACTTTAATGCAGTTTTACAGCAGTGAGGTGGGAAGCCTAATGTTTTGTGCAAAATCTCAAGCTCGCATCCTTCGACAAGACAGACTTGTGTTCACTATGGAGATCAGAATCTGGTTGGGGTGGCTTTCTGTTTCAGAAGTAAGGTATTATGGCTAATGTCGGGATTGTGAACAACATGACATTCAGTGTCGGGTCACACATCAATGTGGAGAGAGTTCATTCAGAGCCAGCACTTCACTCTCAATCGACATGGAGCCTGTGTAATTCTACATGTAAAACCAAGATGTATTGACATCGGTAAAGTATGGAATTTCTAACCATATCAATGTGTTGTTTGGGCATAATTGTTCATCACCAACCCTAAGTTTTCAAGGAATTATCTGTTATTCTTTCACAGCTCTACAAATTAAACAGCCAGTTTCCTCATGGTGCCAACATCTCAGGGATGAGACTGGTGATACTCGTCTGCACCGTGTCTGTGGGAAGGTGATCTTTCCTTACAAAAGAGACCATATTGCACACAGTGACCCTAAATACTCTCTGATCAAGGCTCTACAAGTGCAGAAAGATGGCTTTATTTTTGTACTTGAATAATTTACAATGAAGGGCAACATACCATTTACTTCCCTCATTACTGATACCCCTGTATGTACTATATTTGGCAACTTTTGATCACAGACATGCAGGTTGTTTTGGACAACAACACTTCCCAACCTCCCACCATTTAATCAACACAAAATGAGATGTATACTCTTGCAGGCCACATCCAAATTGTCCGCATGCCTTTCAAATTACTGTGGTCCAAACACATAACAGTGTTCAGTCTGGAAAAGGGATTAACTCTCTGTATGGTCTCACCTAAACAATTCTCAATCCATGTAGTAGATTCCCCCTTACCCCTGGACTCCAGCTTTATTCATTCACCTGTGTGCAATCATATCAAAAGTATTCTGGAAATTCAAATACATCACTCCCACTGGTTCTCATGTGTGAATGCTTCAACCAATATATACATATTACTCAGCCGTGCATGCACTAGATGAAGGGCCACAACACACAGGAATTGCCAAAACAAATAGGAAATTACATCCACTTCTGTCAATATTCCAGTTTTCTCTATTTTTACATCTCATCATCCATATTCTCTCTCACTTTCTCTCTCTCTCATACATACATGACATATACTGAGTTAATAAATACTCCAATCTTTCTCCATGTCTTATCTATCAAGCCTCCCTCTTTCAGTTTAAATGTATTGCTCACATTTGGATGTGTCTCGATTATAATTAAGGAATGAAACTGCAAAGACATGAGGGGGGAACTGGTCAAAGTTAATAGGAATACAATCTTAGCAGGGAAGACTGTGAAGCAGCAATGGAAGACGTTTCTGGGGATAATTTGGACGCAGGTCCAAAATTTGTGGATGCTTTAATAAACACAAACTCCACAGGTTTATCAAAGATGATTTCCCTTTCCTAACCTAAGTTGACTTTGCCAAGTCATAATATGATTCCCCAAGTGTCAAGTTTTCACAGTCCTCATAAAAGATTCCAATATTTTCCTCATAACTGGCAACAAGTTGCCCAAATTTTAGTTTTTCTTTCCCCCTCCCACTCCGGATTTTATCTGGGTTACAACAGTTATTTTCCATTCTGCAGGAACAAGCAATTCCACAATCTTAAGACTTTTGTTTGGTAGCAAATAATTCTTTCTTGTAGTTCCAAGTTTTAAATGACATTTGGATAAGTGCATGAACAGGGAGCAATTGGAGAGGTATGGGCCAAGCCCAGGCAGGTGGGACTAGGATAGTTTGGGGTTATGTTTGACATGGACTGGTTCGACTGAAGAGCTGTATGGCCCTGTAACTCTTTCACTAGCTCTATTGCCACCTCCATGTATACTCTGGGACATACCAGAGCAAAGTACCAAACTTCAGTTCAATTAGGTTTGAATAATTCTTCTTTATTAATTCTAATCTCCCACAGTTTCTCATTTTCACAGTCACTGTCCTGTAGAATTTCTGGAAGATTTTCTGTATCTTCTTCTGTGGAGACAGAATTAATGTATCCCACTCAGCAGTGGGTCAGTGGGGGTGAAGAGAGATGCCTCTGTCACCAAATGAATACATTGGAGCACTGCACTGAGGAGATGATGGACATGGCACCCACTCATGGCTATCGACGGGTTCTGCTGAACCCAGTGACACAAAGCTGTGACCACCTCATTTTAGAATCAAACTGCCCTCACACTTTGCAACTGACATAGGACCAGGTAGAGATAAGAATAAGTACACAATTAAAATATTAGTCACTGCAAATGTGGCCAGAAGAGAACGGCAACTGGAAAGGAGCAGATTTTAGTTTATTCGGAAAGAGCATTGAATAAGAAGTGAAAACTGGGAATATTATTGGTGATAAAGGGAATATTGTGATATAAATCAGATCAGGACAAAATGGGCCCATGGAGGTTATGAACTCGTTTGTTGCTCCGTGGGTGTTTGTAAGTGAAGGTGAAAAAAGCCATGGAATAAGAATAGAGTTTGTAATTGAAAGTGAATACAGTAGTTTACATCTTTGCCAGATATAGATCATAGAAATTGAGATGCTGTTCACAAAGTTTTACAGAATAAATGACTGGACAGAGATAGAGAGACTTACCAGGAACACCAACAACAGCGAGGATGGGATAGTAACCAGCCTGAATAACCATCAGTACAGCTTGTATTTGCAATGTTAACGGTAACCAATCGATAGAAAGCCAGTAAAGGCCATCGGATAAACTCCTGTCCATGGTTGGAACATTCCAATCTATTCCTGTCAGATTCTGGTACATTGTTGTAACATTCCCGTGTGTGGTTCTGAGATTCTGATCCATTATTGGAACATCCCAAACTGCTCTTCACAGATTCTGATCTCTCCCTCTCTCTGGAGCTGCTGATCCCAATCGTGTTGAGGATGAAACAGCCACTGATACTATGGGATAACGCATTGGAAGAAACCCCTTATTAACAGAAGAGGAAAACCCTCCAGTGACACAGTTAGTATCCATGGAGACTGACATTAATTCCAGTCACGGAACAAACAGCTCCAGTTAACCCCTTTCACTCTGACACTTTTAATGTAACAACAATACCTGGTCTGTGTGAGATGCTGACATTGCCTGCTTTCGGTCTTAGTGCCCATCTCCAATTACTCTCACAATGATAGAGTTAGAGGAGAAAGGTGATGCTTTCCCTTCACAGACTCAATGATTCTGCCGTGTCATCCACATGCGATGTCACGTTTAACCGTTTACCTAAGAGCCAATCGAGAGGTTGTTCCTGCGCTGATGTCTCCTCCACCACAACAAATGCCAAACTAAACACTGTCTATAGCCACAACTGCCTGGAGAAAGACTCGAAATGTGGGTTTTGCTGAACTTTCCTCTCACTGCCCTAATAGGGCAACATTTTATCTTTAACACAACACTTGCAATAATTTTCTTCTAAAGTTACAAAGAACTTTTTTTGCAGTTTATACAGCTTTTCTTTACTGATTTTTTGGCGTTAGCCCAAAAGTAAACATTACATTTCCAATTGCTTTGCTTATTGGGAGTAAAGGGTCAGAGACAATATCTATGTGAGTGATTAAGAAACAGTAAGGAAGAGGGGACAGTGGCTGTGCAGACTGGGCAGGACGAACGTGATATCGCCCAGTAGCCAATTTCTTCTTCATAGACGGAATAAAATAAAACACAGAGAAAGAAACAGAATAAATTTGGCTGAAGGAATGGTGAGTGACAATGGAAACAAAACACGGTAGTTTGAAATGGAATGGAGGAGAAATTATTTTACATACACTGTTTAATCAGTGTGCATGTGCAGATAGATCAGATTGCTTATATATGCACACGACATTCAGAGTTATTAATGGAGACATGTTGAACACAATATGATGCAGAAGATGTGACTTTGTCTTGTTTGAGTTTGTTAACATTGCACTCAATAGAGAGAACCCATCTCCCCCACTCACACCTTTATTTATTCCCACTGTACATCTGCTCCTCTTTCACCACAATTGAAAGCCCATTGTATCTTGCACAGCGTCCCCACAGCCTCTGGTTCCTGTCACCAGTCCTCCATTTCTGCCAAGGTATTAAAAAGATTATTTTCCAAACCTTTCTAGTTCTGTACAAGGGTCCCACTGGGCTTGAAACCTTAACTCTGTTTCTCTGTCTCCTAGACCTGCTGAGTTTCTCCAGAAATGAATCAGCACTAATTGAGTTTTCAACAAAACAAAGAACCGTGCATGCTGGAAATCTGAAGAAAAATTGCTGCAGAAACTGGGAGCTTTGAAAAGGCATCACTGGGTCCAACAGATTAAATTTGCTTTCACTCTGCAGGTGCTGCCAGACCTGCTGAGTTTCTTCAGCAATTTGTATTTTTGAATATATTCTGAAAAAGTATGTCAAAGCTGCTCAAACGCCCTGTGCAACATGGATCCCCAAACACTGAGAAGTGAGTGGCAGCGCAAGGTGCACAAATGCATTGGTTCCAAATGACATAACGCTGGCATCACTGACACTGCAGAGCTCTTAGTCATGGTCAGGGAGAGAAACATTCACTTCTAAAACCTTCCTACAGTGTGGAAGCAAGTCCTCCAGCCTAGCAAGTCCACACCGACCCTCAGAGCACCCCATCCAGACCCATCCCCTTGTTACCAACCTAACCTACACATCCCTCAACACTATGGACAATTTAGCATGGCCAATTCAGCTAGCCCGCACATCTTTAGACTGTGGGTGGAAAGCCGACCACCTGGAGGAAACCCACGCAGACACGGGGAGAATATGTAAACTCCACACAGACAGTTGGAATTGAACCTACATCCTGAGCGCTGTGAAGCAGCAGTGCTAACCACTGAGCCATCGTGCCACCCGAAGATGCCCCTACTGGAAGGGAAAAGATTCAGATGAATATGTTAAATGTGTTTTGAGGAATGTAACAAATTGGAGGCGTGACACCACAGGAAGACCGCCAGAAGAATGAGAATATTCAAATGGAAGTGTTACCACATCAGAAAACGGAGTAGGTCACTGCGTACAAGGGCGGTGGGACTCGGTCTGAACTGGGGGACATTACATTGCACTTATTGCAGCTCAAAACTGGGCATCCATGTGGTGATGAAAACCTCAGCAGCAGCAGCAGCAGCAGAATTGTATTCCACCAGAATCTGGGACTCTTTGTCCCGGATAATCCCTCAGTCTATGGTTCCCATGAAGTTGATTAATGGTTCAGTGACGAGCGCAGGCAAACGTGCCGGGATCAGAACCATGTGTACCTGAAACTGATGCCAACTGTTATAGATACTGCATTCGACTGCTTGCATTACAAACAGCAGAACTAATGCATTACAGACAGGGTGGAATGATTGCAAGATCAACCGGCCAACTATCCTGCTGCAACCAGTCATGAATGGTGATGGGGGCAGCAGGAACTGCCGATGCTCTAGGCTGAGAATAACAAGGTGTGGAGCTGGATGAACACAGCAGGCCAGGCAGCATCAGGGGAGCAGGAATGTTTGGCGTTTTGGGTCGGGGCCCTTCTTCAGAAATGGGGCAGGGGAAGGGGATTCTGAAATAAATAGGGAGACGGGGAGGCGGATGGAAGATGGATAAAGGAGAAGATAGGGTGAGAGGAGACAGACAGGTCAAAGAGGTGGGGTTAGAAACAGTGAAGGTGAATGTAGGTGTGGAGTTAGGGGGAGATAGGTCAGTCCAGGGAGGACGGACATGTCAGGGTGGGGGGGGGGGTTGTGTGGGGTGAGGATAGTGGATAGGGGATGGGGGTGGGGCTTGAGATGGGAGGAATGGTTCGGGATGCAGGGACTAGCTGGGCTGGTTTTGACATGTGGGCGAGGGAGGGGAGATTTTGAAGCTTCTGACATCCACATTGATACCCTCGGGCTGCAGAGTTCCCAAGCAAAATATGAGATGCTGTTCCTGCATCTTTTGGGTGGCATCATCGTGCCAATGTAGGAGGCCCAGGATGGACATGCTGTCAGAGGAGTTGGGGGGTGGGGGGTGGGAATTGAAATGGTTCGCGACTGGGAGGTGTAGTTGTTTGTTGCGAACAGAGCATAGGTGTTCCGCAAAGCGGTCTCCAAGCCTCTGCTTGGTTTCCCCGATGTAGAGGAGTCTGCAATGGGAACAGCGGATACAGTACATAACATTGACAGATGTGCAGATGAACATCGGTTATATGTGAAAAGTCTTCCTCGGGCCTGGGATCGGGGTGAAGGGGGAGATATAGGGGCAGGTATGGCACTTGCTTCAGTTGCAGGGAAAAGTGCCGGGGTTGGTGGGGCTGGAGGGGAGTGTGGAGCGGACAAGGGAGTCACGGAGAGCGAGGTCCTTCCGGAAAGCAGATAAGGGTAGGAACGGAAAAATGTTTATGGTGGTGGGGTCGGATTGCAGATGGCGGAAGTGTCGGAGGATGATGCGTTGGATTTGGAGGATGGTTGGGTGGTACGTGAGGACGAGGGGTATCCTGTTTTGGTTATTATTGTGAATAGTGGGCGAGAGGGATGACTTGCGGGAAATGCAGGAGACACGGTCGAGGGTATTTTTGATCACTGTGGAGGGGAAGTTGCAGTTTTTGAAAGAAGATGACACCTGGGATGTTCAGGAGTATCATAGACCTAGACATCTTTGTCAAAGATCATCAATCTCGTGCGCTTTGTGCAGAAAAACCTCAGTTTCTCCAACCTGACCTTACACCTAATATCCCTCAGGTCCTGAATCATTCTGATCAATCTCCTTTCGATCACTCCACAGACCCTCACATCCTTCGTGCAGACCACCTGTTTGTGCAGACCCGAATGCTCTATGTTCAAGTGGGTGATGTTATCACATACGGGCAATTGCTTAGTGACATCACCCTGAATACTGGGCGTTTCCTGAACTGTGGGTTTCCTCTCACCCCAGTGCTTCTGATATCTTTTGAGCTGCAGACTCCAGCCTTTGATTTTAAAGTTGAAGACAATGAAATTATTTCAGTATTTTTAACCAGTAATGTACACATTTTGTATCAGAGATAATGGGAACTGCTGATGCTGGAGAATCCGAGATAACAAAGTGTGGAGCTGGATAAACACAGCAGGCCAAGCAGCATCTTAGGAGCACAAAAGCTGATGTTTCAGGCCTCGATCCTTCATCAGAAAAGGGGGATGTGGAGATGGTCCTGAAATAAATAGGGAGAGAGGGAGAGGTGAATCAAAGATGGATAGGGGAGATGGATAGAGTGATCTCCATCCCCTATTCCCAATTCCTCCTCCTCTGCTGTATCTGCTCCCAGGATGAGACATTCCACTCCCGCACATCCCAGATGTCCAAGTTCATCAAGAACCGCAACTTTCCCCCCAGAGTGGTCGAGAATGCCCTTGACCGTATCTCCCACATTTCCCGCAACACATTCCTCACACACCGCCCCCACCAAAACCGCCCAAAGGGGATCCCCCTCGTTCTCACACACCACCCCACCAACCTCCAGATACAACGCATCTTCCTCCAACACTTCCGCCATCTACAATCCGACCCCACCACCCAAGACATTTTTCCATCCCCACCCTTGTCTGCTTTCCGGAGAGACCACTCTCTCCGTGACTCCCTTGCTCGCTCCACACTGCCCTCCAACCCCACCACACCCGGCACCTTCTCCTGCAACCGCAGGAAATGCTACACTTGCCCCCACACCTCCTCCCTCACCCCTATCCCAGGCCCCAAGATGACTTTCCATATTAAGCAGAGGTTCACCTGCACCTCTGCCAATGTGGTATTCTGTAACCATCGTACCCGGTGTGGCTTCCTCTACATTGGGGAAACCAAGCGGAGGCTTGGGGACCGCTTTGCAGAACACCTCCGCTCGGTTCGCAATAAACAACTGCACCTCCCAGTCACGAACCATTTCAAATCCCCCTCCCATTCTTTAGATGACATGTCCATGGGCCTCCTGCAGTGCCACAATGATGCCACCTGAAGGTTGCAGGAACAGCAACTCATATTCCCCTTGGGAACCCTGCAGCCCAATGGTATCAATGTGGACTTCACCAGCTTCAAAATCTCCCCTTCCCCCAGCATATCCCAAAACCACCCCAGTTCGTCCCCTCCCCCGACTGTACCACACAACCAGCCCGGCCCTTCCTCTCCACCCGCTGCATCCAAAAACCAGCTCAGCCTGTCTCTGCCTCCCTAACCTGTTCTTCCTCTCACCCATCCCTTCCTCCAACCCCAAGCCGCACCTCCATTTCCTAACTACTAACTGCATCCCACCTCCTTGACCTGTCCGTCTTCCCTGGACTGACCTATCTCCTCCCTACCTCACCACCTATACTCTCTCCACCTATCTTCTTTTCTCTCCATCTTCGGTCCGCCTCCCCCTCTCTCCCTATTTATTCCAGAACCCTCACCCCATCCCCCTCTCTGATGAAAGGTCTAGGCCCGAAACGTCAGCTTTTGTGCTCCTGAGATGCTGCTTGGCCTGCTGTGTTCATCCAGCTTCCCACTTTATTATCTTGGATAGAGGAGAAGATAGCTGGAGAGGCAAAGGTGGCAGAAAAAAAAGAACTGCTCGATGTCCCAACGTGACTGCCATTCGTGGATGTGTGGGTGAATGGGAACAAAGGTGAGCCCCTGACTGAGGACTGACCATTTGACCTCAGTCAGGGGGAGGTCTAGGGGTGATGGTGAAAACTCGGCAGGGCTCAGCGTGGCTGTCTCCTCTGGGGCTGCTGGCTGTGGAGGCTGTGGGCTGTTTGGCCTGCTGTGTTCATCCAGCTCCACACTTTGTTATCTCATGTACGTATTTTGCTTCACGTGCTGTTCTCAGTTATCTGACTCTGGTGTTGGTGTGATGTAAATCATGTCCCACTAACTTGAGGATTTTGCAGAGGTGACAAAGAAGGTTGATGAAGGCAGAGAGGGTAAACATTGTTTGGATGCACTTCGGAAAGGTGTTTGAAAAGGTTCCTCATGGTAGACTGGTTAGATCACATGGAATCCACTGGAAGCTAGTGGTTTGGATCCAAGACTGGCTTGAAGGCAGGAGGCACAGAGTGACGGTAGAGTGTTATATATCGGACTGGAGACCTGTGACCTGTAGTGTGTCACAAGAATCAGTGCTGGGACACTGCTTATCCATAACTTTGTATAAATGATTTAGATGGAAGCATAGGAGGGATGGTAAGTAAGTTTGCAGATGGCTCCAAAATTCATGTTGTTGTGAACAGTGAGGAGTGTTATCTCAGAGTACAACGCGACCTTGATCAGATGGGCCAATGGGCCAATGAGTGGCAGATAGAGTTCAGATAAATGTGAGGTGTTGCGAATTAGTCAGGCAAACTAGGGCAGGACTTATAAGTTAATGGGAGGGCCTTGGGGAGTGTCACCAAACAGAGACATTGGGGTGCAGATGCATTGTTCCTTGAAAGCGGAGTCACAGTTAGACAGGGTGTCGAAGAAGGCATTTGGCATGTTTGCTTTTATTGATCAATGTATTGTGTATTGGAGTTTGGACGTTCCGATGCAGATGTACAGAACATTGCCACTTTTAGAATACTGCACACGGTTATAATATCCCGGCGACAGGGACGTTGTTAAACTGAAAGGTTTCAGAAAAAAGAAGATTTACAAGGATGGCGCATGGATTGAATAGTTTGAGCTACTGGGAGAGGAGGCTAAATAGGCCGGGGCTGATTCCCTGGAATGTCATAGGCTGAGGCGTGACCTTACAGAGGTTTATAAAATCATGAGGGGCTTGGATGGGGTGAATTGGCAATACCTTTCCCTCAGGGAAAGGAATCCAAACCTGAGAGCATGGGTTTAAGTTGAGAGGCGAAAGATTTAAAGGGGACCTGAGGGACAGTTTTACATGTAGAGAATGCTGCATGTATGGAGAAGGTGGTACAGTCACAGCTCTTAAACAGCATCAGGATTGGGAAATGAACAGGAAAGGGACAGAGGGATACGGGCCTAATGCTGGCAAATGGAACTAAAATAATTTAGGATATCTGGTTCGAATAGACAAGTTGCAGCAATCAGTCTGTTTCCATCCTTTATATCTCTACAGCTCTTGGATCTTAATTTGCAATTCTAAATTAGCAGATTGTAATTGGAATGTTTGGAGCCAAAGTCAAACCATTTGTGACTTATTCAATGTACTGAACTTAATATCCACCATCACGCTGTTCATTTCCATGAAGGGAGGGGAGTGATGTTCCGGATGTTGGAGTGGTTTGGGGACCAGAGTTCATATATTCTCTGTCAGATGGATTAGACTCAGAAATTATGTTTATAATTGTGACCCAGTACTTCCTGACAGTGATATTACTTGATCAGAATTAGAATTAGAATTTGTTTCAAGTATTTGCTTTGGTTTGATTTGGGAAGAGGCAGGCATTTGTTGCATTGCTAATAGTTCAGTTTGTTTAGTGCACAGAATAGAACAGCACAAAATCAGACCCTTTTAGCAACTGCAGGCACATTGACACTGCAGGCAGTTACACATTCCAAAGAAACAGACGGGGTGGGGTGGGTTTGGAGGGAGGGGGTGGTGAATCGTCTTTTTTTGTACTGAAGAGTCATATTTATTGAGGGAAGTAGACCCACCATCTTCAGCGAGTGGTTCCTGCCAGCCATGCACTGCCTGAGAAGGCACTGGAAATAGAATCATTCGTGGCCCTCAGGAGAGATTTGCATGATGAGAGATTTACAGGGCAGAAGGAAGAGCACAGCGGGTGGGATTGGTGAAGCTGCCCGTATGGACAGCTGATGCAGACAATGACGGGAGCAGCTGACCTGCGACGATGGCTGCGGCGAGGGCTCGTGTCCCGGGTCAGGGGGTCCGAAACACTGTGTGAGTTTCTGTGGAGAAAGTGGATGAAGGTGCACCTGTGCACCGGACCTTCTTTGAGAAGAGGGTCCTGTTGGACTGTTGTGGGTTTTCTGCCACGGACATTTACTGACTGCAGGATTTCCCCGGGGGAGAATTCTTTGATGTGACATTCAGGAGTGCCAAGCTTTGCGAGCGCTTCCTGGAGGTTTTCAAGGAGAAAAGTGGTGAGGGTCTCGTCTCTGTACTGACAGCCGTCCCGCTGTTCGTGATGCCGGTACAGAGGAGCCGTATGGTGACTGCACACATGGACAACCCGCATGTGCCAGCAGTTGATGTCCTGACCTTCCTCGGAAGGTACGTGAAGGTGGAAGGGGACCTAACCAACATAATGGACCCTTCGGGATCTGGACCAGAAAAGACAGGTCAGGGTGACGCTGAGGACGGATGCAGATGGGAACATCATACACCCACCGTCCAGCTTCGCGATCGGTGAGAGCAAGGGCTACCTGACCTACGCAGAGCAACCCAAAGTCTGCCATGCCTGTGGTAGGTCAGGTCACGTGGCGGCCGACTGCAAAGCCACCATCTGCAGGAACTGCAGGGAGGAGGGACACCTTGCAAAGGATTGCCCACAAGAGAAAAGCTGCAACATTTGTCGGGAAGTGGGCCACCTCTACAGGGCATGCCCGTGCCGGAGGACCACCTACGCCCAGGTCGCCGGCAGGGGCAATGCGGGCCAGCCCCCTGGAGGAGAGGAAGGCACCAGGCCCCTGCAAGGACCCCCTAGTGTGCAGGAGGGCCAGGTCGTGCAGGAGGGACAAGCCCAGCAGGATGGACCCGAAGCCAGCAAAGCGCCCCTGCAGGCTCCGCACCCCCCGCCCCCCAGAGTCGATGGAGGAGGCGACAGGTGACCCAGGGGAGTGGACGACAGTCCGGAAGGCGAGGAGGAAGGCAGGCCCCAGCACCGCAACCATCAGTTAGGAAGAGGCAGCTACGGGGGTGCTATAAGAGCTCCTCTGACGAGGGGGGTTCGGAGGAGGTCCGCCCAAAGCAGAAGCTGAAGATTTCCAGGGAGAAGGAAAGCAGCACCCGGCTTCCAGGGGACGGGAGGCATCCTGAGGCTCCGTCCGACACCCAGCCACGTGCCACTGGGGCCCTGGAGGGCCCTCTGCAACCTTCAGATGGGAAGTAGGGAACAGTGTGTCCCCAGCCTGACCCACAGGCAGACTCTCCTGCCTCCATACCCCCGATGGTGGGATGCGACCCGGAAGGCAGCACGGATGGTTTCCTGAGCCCAGAGAGTGTCCAGCAGTTTGCCTGGGCAATGGGCATGAAGGGACAGATGGAGGGACTGGACCTTGGACTCGGGGAGGGTACTGCGGTCACTGCCCACAATGACGGTATGAGTTGCGAGTGTTAATGTGCACAGCATCAAGTCTACTGCACGATGTGTGTCCACCTTGGCCTACCTGACCACCGTCAAGGCGGACCTCCTGTTTTTGCAGGAGTGTGGGATACCGCACCTCAGCAGGTACAGGAAATGGTCGGGAGCCTGGATCTGTGGGCCTTCGATCTGGTTGGGGAGTAATGACTGTCACTCCTCGGGCCTGGCTATTCTGCTGCGGGGGCGCAACTTCACCATCTCTCAAGTTCAGGAGGTGGTGGGGGCGGCGCCTCCTAGTGGCTGATGTCACCTACAGGAACGGTTCCCTGAGGCTGATCACCATGTAGGTTCCAGCGGTATGGAGTGAGCAGTTGGCCGTCCTGCAGCACCTTCCACCCCTGCTGGCGACGTCCGCGCCGGTCATCCTAGGTGGAGACTTCAACTGCATCATCAATGCAGATGAAGATCTGGCGTGGGGACAGCAGGTGGGGGGAGTAAGCTGGGCGCCACGTCCAGATTCCTGATGGTCACGGTGAAGGACGCCAAGCTGCTCGACGTCTTCTGCATCCCTGCAGATGGAGCGCAGTGGAGACACGCCTGGTCGCGGCCAGACGGGTCTGTCAGCTCAAGTATAGACTTCCTGTTTGTGTCGCAGGTGTTCTCGGTCACGTCCACCGGCGTCGAGCCGGTGTTCTTCTCTGACCACTGCCTCCTGCTGGCCGACTGTCACTTACAGGACGACCAGCAGGCCGGCAAGGGGACATGGAAGCTCAACACAACTCTGTTGACCCCAGAGAATGTCGAGGAGCTCAAGAGGGAGTATGCTGGCTGGAGAACCGTGAAACCCCTCTTTGAGTCTCTGGGCGACTGGTGGGAGATGGTGAAGGAGAACATCAAGGGGTTCTTTGTCCTCAAGGGTGTTCGGAAGGCGAGAGAGAGGCAGGGAAAGCTGTCGCGACTCCAGAAAAGGATGCAGAACCTGCTCCTTCTGCAGTCGATGGGGGTCGATGTCACGAAGGCCTCCGTGAGGTGAGGGGGCAGCAAGCCTCCCTCTTCATCGCGGAGGCCTCCAGGATAATCTTCCGGTCCAGGGTCCGCTCTGTGGAGCACGATAAGACGTGCTTGCGTTTCTTCTTTCAGAAGGTGCACAAAGAGATCTCTGTGCTCAGCCGGCTGAAGGAGGACGACGGCTCAGTGACGTCATCTCGGCCTGACATTTTGAGGATCGGCAGATCCTTCTATGCCGGACTGTACAACGCAAAGCCTACGGACAGCACGGCCTCCGAGTCATTCCTGTCATTTATCACGGAGGTCTTAGACGACGGCACAAGGGAGTGGCTGGACCGGCCGACATCCCTGGACGAGCTGACCAGAGCCCTCAAGTCCTTGGAGAGGAATTACAATCCCGGGAGCGACGGGATAAGACCGTTCAAGCTGTATTCCGCTCTGTGGGACCTGGTCAGCCAGGACCTGCTGGAGGTGTACGATAGTGCACTTCAGGCAGAGGAAATGTGCAAGTCCATTAGGAAGGGCATCATCACCCTCATTTACAAGAGGAAGGGGGAGAGGGAACAAATTAAGAATTGGCGTCTCATTTCACTATTGTACGTGGACTACAAAATCCTGGCCAAGGTCATAGCCAACCGGGTCAGGTCTGTCCTGGAGTCGGTGATTCACCCTGACCAAACGTGTGCTGTGCCAGGCAGGAAGATAGCTGAGAGCCTCGCGCTCATCAGGGATACGATCGCCTACGTGGAGGACAGGCGGGTGGACACCAGCCTCGTTAGCCTGGACCAGGAGAAGGCCCTCGACAGGGTCTCCCATGCTTACATGAGGGACATCCTCTCCAAATTGGGGTTCGGGGAGGGCATCCGCAAATGGTTCCGACTGCTCTTCACCAACATTGTTAGCGCAGTCTCGATCAATGGGTAGGAATCGGACAGTTTTCCCGTCAGATCTGGAGTCAGGCAGGGCTGCCCGCTCTCTCCTGCCTTGTTCGTGTGCTGTATGAAGCCCTTTGCCACATCCATCAGGAAGAAGTGAGCCTGAAGGGCGTGACTATCCCAGGCAGTGGAGGCCTTCAGGTCAAGACCTCCTTGTACATGGACGATGTCACCGTCTTCTGCACTGATCGTCGGTCGGTGAGTAGGCTGTTGGACATCTGCAGCCAGTTTGAACTGGCCTCGGGTGCCAAAGTCAATAGGGATGAGAGCGAGGCCATGTTCTTTGGGAACTGGGACGACCGCTCCTTCATCCCCTTCACCGTCAGGACAGACTATCTGAAGGTGCTGGGTGTTTGGTTCAGTGGAGCTGGGGCGTGCACTAAGACTTGGGAGGAGCATATCTCCAAACTGAAGCAGAAGCTGGGCAGGTGGACGATCCGGTCCCTCTGGATCGCGGGTAAAAACCTGGTTGTCAGGTGCGAGGGGCTTTCGGTACTGTTGTATGTGGCCCAGGCCTGGCCTATCTCCTGGACCTGCGCACTGTGGTCACCCGGGCTATCTTCCACTTCATTTGGGGGGGGGTCGATGATGGACCGGGTCTGCAGGGACACCATGTGCAAAGACCTTGAAAATGGGGGAAAGGATGTACCGAACGCCACCCTCGCCCTGATGGCTACCTTTGTGTGCGGCTGCATCAAGCTGTGTGTAGATCCTCAGTACGCAAACACCAAGTGTCACTACTTACTGAGGTTCTACCTGTCCCCGGTGTTGTGAAGGACGGGCTTGGCCTCATTGCTGCGGAATGCTCTGAGTAGTTGGACTGTCCCGTACCATCTGTCCTTTGTGGAGAAATTTTTGAAGGGAAACACCTTTGACCACAAGGCCGTCAGGCACTGCTCAGCACGTAGTATCCTTGAGATACTTCAGCGAAAAGGAGAGGGTGGATCCCATCGTGTGGCTCTCCCCGCAGACTGCCGCAGTCGTTTGGCAGAATGCCTCATTGCCAGAACTTTCAAACAAGCACAAGGACATTGCTTGGCTGGTGGTGAGAGGGCCTCTGCCAGTGAGATCCTGTATGCATGCCCGGAATTTCTGCGCCACCGCACGCTGTCCTCGAGGCGGCCGCGGCGGGGGTCGGGGGGCGCGTGGTAACAAGACTGTCAATCACCTCCTTCTGGAGTGTCCCTCTGCGCAGAAGGTCTGGCGGGGGATGCAGTGGTAGTTGTCGAGGTTTGTCCCGAGCAGCTCCGAGATACGGGACTCCGTGCTCTACGGGCTGTTTCCCGGGACGCAGACCGAGACCAACATCAACTGTGCCTGGAGGACAATCAATGCGGTGAAAGACTCTCTTTGGTCTGCCCACAACTTGCTGGTCTTCCAGCTGAAAGAACTGACCCCGACCGCGTTTTGCAGACTGGCGCACTCCAAGGTTCAGAACTATGTGCTGAGGGACACACTAAATCTTGGGGCAGCTGCCGCCAAGGCACGGTGGGGAAAGACAACCGTATGAAACCCCTCGTCCAGAATAGAAACAAGGGCCCGATCTGATAACTGGGCCCAGCTGGCGCCTTCCCCAACTGGTCAGGGAGGCTAACGGGTACTGTGCGGGGAGACGACTGCCAGGGTATTTTTCTTTCTTTTGTTTTGCTTTTGCTTTATTTTGTTTTTTTTTTCCTTTAGTTGGTGTACATACCCCCCGGGGCAACAAGGAGCAGCTTACATGATTGGGTAGGTGTATAAATATGTTTTATTTTTTGTACATCTTATGAATGAAGTATATTTTTTCAAATAAAAAAAATCTGTTCTTATCAGCTTTAATATCTGACATGTCCGTTACTTAAGGACCCTATGTTAAACTGATTTTTAGAGCAGGGATTGCAACAGGGGCTTGCTCCATCCTCTCCACGCATCATCCTGGTATTGCAGTGTTTCCAGGAATGGTGCAATCTCAGTAAACCAAGTTTAAAAAACAGCCTGATCAACACTTTAAGAAGGGTGTCTCGGCCTGAGACATCAGACTTCCTGTTCCTTCAGTTCTACTTGGCCTGTTATCTCAGATTCTCCACCATCTGCTCAACACTCTGGAACCATAGCAGCCCTTCAGCCCAACAAGTCCACACCAAACCTCAGAGCATCCCAGCCCAACCTGTCACCCACCTGAACTACCTCTCCCTAAACACTACAGGCAATTTAACATGGCTAATCCACCTAACCTGCACATCTTTGGACTGTGGGAGCACTTTGAGAAAACCCACAGACACAGGGAGAATGTTCAAACTCCACACAGGCAGTCAGTCACCCACGGCTGGAATCAAACACGTGTCCTGGTGCTGCCACCAAAGTGCTTTCTCTCAGTCCTCTCACCCAACTGCCTCCAACTATGCTTGTTCCAAGGTACCTGTTAATCTCTCCTTTTCTGCATGTTCAGCACTTGCTGTGAACGTTAGTGCCTCATCCCTGGTACATGCCGCATCTTCCCACCAACACCATCCCTGAAAATCCACACATGGCATCAGAAGTAAAAGAAAATAGCCTGCCAACACTACCTCATTACAAATAGCATTTCAGAATTTCAAAAAAAATGAAGCTATCGAAGTATTCACTCGTTTTGACTCCGATGACGATGACTTGAGATGTATTGAACTAGAGATTTTGGAAACACTGAGCCAGGAAACGATATGGTGTATACAAACGCACATTTTTCATTTGAGTACAACAGCAACCAATCAAACAAGTGTGCATGTGACTGCTTCATTTTTCACAAGTCAAGGCCTGTGAGTTTAATCAGATTACCACTTCTTACATTAGCCAGACCAAGAGATATTTTCAAATCGGCAAAGTGAGCCAGAAGTTAAATAAAAATGCTACATCAAGATGCAGAATTGCCTGTCCACAAAGTATATTCTTG
This sequence comes from Stegostoma tigrinum, assembly GCF_030684315.1. Lineage (NCBI taxonomy): Eukaryota > Metazoa > Chordata > Chondrichthyes > Orectolobiformes > Stegostomatidae > Stegostoma > Stegostoma tigrinum. The sequence goes on from NW_026728819.1 coordinate 1,371,044, forward strand.
CTGTCAGAACTCTACAAGTTTTTCAGCACCTGAGATGTGTTCTGCCACAGTATCTCTGCCTTTGCATGGCATTTTTGCACTTTGACGTCTCAACTAGAACCTAATGTCTCACGGTGCTCCTGTCTTGCCTGGTGTTTATCACAGGCATAAACCAGGCAGCTTAGCATTGTTATTACCAGCAGTCAGTCAAGGGCTGGTCAGCAGCTGTGTCAACAAACTCATGTTTCGACCAAATGGTCACGTCGCAAAGTCTCAGGGAAACAGTTCTCAGTCAGGGCAAGTGAGACAAGATTCAGTCAGGAGATCCTGACACAGCATGTCCAAGGAATCATTCAATATCAGCCATTTGGGGCAAACAGGATCAGGGGATCTGTATCACTACAGTACAGAGAGGTGGCCACACTCACCACTAATTACATTCTCAAAATGCTCCAGTAGATTTGTTGAGCCTGAATTATGATCATCAATCCAAGCTGGCCCTGTCTATTCCTGCCATGGGGGGTCAGTTTGATGAAATTCTCAAGGTGTTCGGGACGTTCAAGTCCATAGCTCCCTGAAATAGCAACACAAGTGGATAAGACGGTGAAGAATTTCACTTCCATGGTACACAGCTTCAGGATCTGGTCAACTTTGATATCTGGCTCATAAGTGAGATGAGGTTTTTTTTTCAAACACATCAAAGCATGCATTGTTCCTACGAGAACAACTGTGGTTCCATTCGTGCATTTTTTTTTGTTTCAACCATGAAAAGGCCACAACTTTATCAAAAGTGAAAGTGACCATCAACCAGTTTGAACTGTCGGTTGTCAAATAAATTAAGACAGAGATAAACGTATTTGCAGGAGTTTTTTTATAAATTAATTTTTAAAAATTCATTCATGGGATCTTGATATCCCTGGATAAGAGTGGCAGTTTCCTTCCCTAAAAGACATAGGTTTTTCCAACAATGAAAACGGATTTACAGTCATCATTAGATTCTTATTTCAGATTTTTTTGTTTAAACTCAAATTCTACCATCTGGAATGGTGGATTTCAAACCTAGGTCCCCAGACCGTTATCTCAGTCTCTGCGGAGTAATGGACAGAAGAATAAATAGAAAATAAACCAAGACATTGTGTGATATCTAGTGTATATGTATTCATCATGAGATCCATCACTGCTATGGACAACCGGTAAGGATCTGAGGAGACTGCATTTCCCCCAGACGGTCACAATGGTCACCAGGTTTCATAGCTGATTGGGAAAATGCAATCAGGGATTATAGTACAGGACACATCCCAATCTTTTGTTTCGACTTAAAACTTTCATTTTGTGGATAGAAATCAAAAAGGAAAGATTGCATTGTTTCCAATAAACAAATATCTATTAAAATTTGAAACAAGTCTGTGGAGAGCAATAGAATCTGTAATTGTAAAGGTGTACAGACATATTGACCAGGCATAACTAACAAATAAAGGGCCATCGAGATCAGCATAGAATTCCTACAGCGTGGAAAACGGCCATTCAGTCCATTGAGTCCACACAAACCCTCCAAAGAACATCCCACCCAGTCTCACACCCTACTCTGTCCTTGCATTTTGCACACGTGACACTATGAGCAATTTAGCACAGTCAATCTACACAATTTGCATATTTTTTGGACTGTGGAAGGAAACTGGAGCACCTGGAGGAAACCCACGCAGGCAGGGTATGGGTAAGACACTCTTCATAAGTTCAGTGTGGACTTGATGGGCTAAGTGGTCTGCTTCCACACCGGAAGGATCCTATGGTCTCCAGGAACAAGCCCAAAAAACATGGTTTGGATATAGCTTACAGCAGAATCAAAAACCAACTTAACAGTTACTCAGAAATTTGCTGCAAGTTAACCAGTCCTGATGAACCAGGAAATCCCTTTTCACACACCGTGCGGGTGGATAGTCTTTTGTCAGTGTGAATGTGTCGATGTGTCATGACAACGTGACTATTTCCAAGCTCCACCTTACAGATACACAATTGATATTAACATTTTATCCACAATACCAGTACCTTTAATTGAGCAGGGATCAGTAACATCAGTACAAACAGCCCAAAACCATGGTTCATTTGATAGTGAGAGTGACAGCAAAATCCTTCAACTGTGCTTCTTTGTGAACTCACTAGTGTGTTAACAGTTTGGATGACTAAGTGAATGCTTTCCCACATTTAGAGCAGGTGAATGGTCTCTCCCCAGTGTCACTGAGCTGGTGGAAGGACATTTCAGATGAATCTTCACAGATCATGTGCATTTCTCCCCACTGTGAGAGTTGCTTTTTCCTTCAGTGTTCAAAATCCTGAGGTAGTTGAGTTGTGATAAACAAAGTGACTGTCAGATCTGGATGTGTTCCTGTTTGAATTCTCCAACTGTAGACTAAGCTTTCAAACAGAAAGCGAGTGCAGTGAGCGAGGAACCAGAAGAACACACAGACTGTGAAACTGAGAAATCCTCTGGACATTTGTGGAGTGATACTTGGGGAATATGCTGGATTATCATTAGAACAAATTCATAAATAAATATCCTCCAGGTAAGGGATCCAGTCAGTGTTTGCACAAAACTCCTGAAAGAGAGGTGGGAGAGCCAGGGAGGAAGGACAGGTTTTGTATAGATCTGTAACTCAGTCTTTCAGAGGGATCGAAAGACTAAGAACAGTGCAGAAGTAAAATTGTGGAAATCTGAAATGAAAACAAAAATGCTTATTCAGAGTTGTACACCACGAAACAATCCCTTTGGTCCCAGTTGTCCATGCTGACCAGATATCCCGAATTAATCTAATCCCATTTGCAAGCATTTGACCTATATTCCTCAAAACATGCCCATCCAGATGCCTCTTAAATGTCATAATTGTCCCAGCTTCCACCAGTTTCTCTAGCAGGTCATTCTACACAGGCACCACCCACTTTCCCTTTTAGAAAAAAACTTTCCCTCTCAGCTTAAACTGGCTACTCACCCTATGCCCACCATAATTTTATTAACTTCTATAAGGTCACCTCTCAGCCTTCAATGTTCCAGGGAAAACAGCCCCAGCGTATTCAGCCTCTCCCTGCAGCTCAAAATTTCCAACTCTTGCAACATCCTTGTAAATCTTTTCTGCACCCTGCCAAGTTTAACAGCATCATTCCGATAGCAGGGAGACCAGAACTGAACAGTATTCCAAACGCAGCATAATCAATGTCTTGTTCAACCTATAGCATGACCTCCCAACTCCTACACTCAATGCACTGACCAATAAATGCCAGCACAGCAAATATCATCTTCACTACCTTCTGTACCTACAATCCACCTTCAAGGAACTGTGCACCCGCACCCCAAGGAGTCTCTGTTGCATAACAGTCCCCAGGGCCTCATCATTAACTGTTTAAGCCCTGCCCTAATTTTCATTACCATAATGCAATATCTCGCATTTATCCAAACTAAACTGATTTCTGGCACTCCTTGGCCCATCGACCCATCTGATTAAGTTCCCATTGTACTTGGAGGCAAACTTCTTTGCTGTTTACTACACCAACAATTTGCGTCATCTGCACACTTACTAACCATTCCTCCAATATTCATTCCACATGATTTGTATCAATGACAAAAAGCAGTGGACCTAGCACCGATCCTTGCAGCACACTGCTGTTCATAGTCCTCCAGACTGAAAAAATAGACACCCACCCCCAACCCCAACCATGATCTTGCCTCCTACTTTCATGCCAATTTTTTTTTCAAATAGCTAACTCTCCCTGGATTCCATTTGATCTAATCTTGCCAACCAGTCTGTCATGCGGAGCTTTGGTGAATGCCTTGCCGACGTCCATGTAGACAATGTCCACTGCTTTGCCTTCTTCATCACTTCTTCAAAAATCTCAGTCAAGTTAGTGAGACAGGAACCCCCACTCACAAAGCCATGTTGACTATCCCTAATGAGTCTTTGCTTCTCTAAACACATGCAAATCCAGTCCCTCAGAATCCCCTCCAGCAATTTACCCAACACTGACATCAGGCTCAACGGTCGATGGTCCTCCGGCTTTTCCTTAAAGAATGGCACCACATTAGCCACCCGGCCTTCTGGCACTTCACCAGTGTCTATCAGTGATGCAAATATCTCAGCAAGGGACCCAGCGGTAGTACATGTTCCAGGACATCAAAAGGGAAATGCCCTGAAGCCTCACCACCCTCTCTATTTGTGGTCAGGTGCCAGGGACCGATCCACCTTTATGCAGTTTAAGACGTACAGCACCTAGACCTCTGTAATATGGACACTTTTCACGACTCATTATTTATGTCTCCAAGCTCTCTAGCTTCCATATCCTTCTCTGCAGTCAATAGTCATGTGAAATATTTATTTACTATCTCAGCCTCTTGTCTTTTTTTAAAAGATGTCTTTCTCCTCTCATCTTACAGTGTCCCCTTGTCTTGAAATCGCCCAACCCTCGGGAAAAAAGCCCTTAATAGCAACATAATCTGTGCCCTCATGATTTTAAAAACCTCTGTAAGGTCACCCTTAAACCTCCTATGCCCCGGTGAGAAAAGTCCTAGCTTTGGCAGTCTATTTTAATACAACTTATTAACCACCCTGTCTACCTGTCTCCATAAACTTCAAAAGTAGTATGTACCTGAATCTCCGCATTTCTCTGTTCCACAACACTATCCTGGGTGCAACCATCAATTGTGTACATCCTACACTTGTTCATTTTACCAAAATACAATATCTCACATTTATTCAAATTGAACTTCATCCTCTACTCCTCAACCCATTGAGCCAATTGATCAAGATCTTGCTGTCATCTTAGATAACCTTCACTAACCACTATAAACACCATTTCTAGCATCATCTGCAAACTTATTAATTTTGTCCCTTAAATTCTCTTCCAAATCATTTATGTTAACGAGAAACAAAGAAGTGGACCCTGTACCGATTGCTGTGGAACACAGCTGGTCACAGAACTCCACTCTGAAAAATCCTCCAGCACCACGGTCTCTCCTACAACTCAGCCAATTTTGCTTCCAATTAACAAGCTCTTTGTGAATCACATGATCTAACTTTACTCATCAGTCTACCATGTGGAACCCTGTCAAAGGCTTCACTCTCATTCCAGAGGTGCTGCAAATCTGACCCAATTCCCCTGCCATTTGTCCAACGCCCTCTTGATCATGCCTTAAAAGTTAATCCCAACTCTCTTTTGATCAGAACTGCTAAATCTGCATCCAGCTGCCATTCAGACTGTTCCAGATCCTGGGAACTTGCTGAGTCAAGTAATCTTCACATTTTCACCCTGCATTATTTGCCAATTATCTGAGTGTTGTATTCTGTGGTTACCAACGTTGACGCTGTTAATAATTTTTCTCTCTCTGCAAACTAATATCCTGGAAACAAATCTACAACTCAACAAAATCATTGCTAATTAGCCCCAAGGAGAATTATCTCAGCTTCTTCCAGCTCTCTCCAACCAGAAACCCATAATTTTAGTCTACTTATGGGATGTGGCCTTTGCTGCACAGACTAATATTGATTGCCCATTTTTATTTGATTTGGAGAAAGTGTTGTTGAACCACTTCCTGTAACTGCTGCACTCCATGTGCTGTGTACTCCACTGTGCTGTTTAAGACGATAACCTGCCCTGAGGCCTCACCACCCTCTCTATTGCAGGAATCATATCGCAAACCTCACCACCCTCCCTATCATGAGAATGACCCTCATGCCTCACTCCTTGCACTACTGCAGCCATCACCTCGAGCCTCACCACCCTCCACATTGCTGAAATCCCTCTCCAGCCTCACGACCTGCCTATCGTTGGAATCCCTCTCTAGCCTCAAAACTCTCACCATCTCTGTAGATTCCTCCAGTCTCACAAACCTCACCTCTAATCTCCTCCAGTTTCAAGGTGAGAGGGGAAAGTTTAAGGGGGATATGTGTGGTAAATTCTTTACACAGCAGGTGGAGTGTGCCTGGAACACATTGCCAGCGAAGGTGGTAGAGGTGGGCACGACCGCGTCATTTAAGATGTCTCTAGACAGATACACGAATGGGCAGGGAGCAGAGGGATACAGATCATTGGAAAATAGGTGACAGGTTCGGATAGAGGATCTGGATTGGCACAGGCTTAGAGGGCTGAAAGGCCTGTTCCTGTGCTGTAATTTTCTTCGTTCTTTGTTCAACACCCTCCTGTCTCTGTAAATTCCTCCAGCCCATATAAACTTCCTCAGCGCTGTAATTGTCTTCACCCTCACAAACCTCCCTTTGTTTGGCATCTAATCCAGCCTCACAATCCTCACCATTTCTGTAACCTCCTCCAACCTCACTTTTCCCGACTTTTGAAATCTTCTCCAGTCTCAGAAACCTTCCTGTTTCTAATATTCTCCAGCCTCACAAATCTCAATATGTCCCTTCCTCTAATACAGTCCTAATGATGATGCCCCATTTTTATTCCTCCACTTGATGGTGGCACTTGCAATTTCCTGGGATTCAAGCTCCAGAATTTCCTGGTAAACCACTTCATCTTTGTACCTCACTTTTCTCCAGAAAACACTGAGCAATCATGAGTCATTCATTCTAATATCTCATTTTCTGAAATGGCTTGAAATATTGCTGGGCATCTTTCTACGTGAACTGCCTCGGAGGTCTACAGTCCAGAAAAAGGCTTTGTGGCCCATCCAGCCTGTGCCAGTTAAAAACCACAACCTAACTATTCTAATCTAATTTTCCAGCACTTGGCCCTTAGACTTCTCTGCGTTGGCATCACAAGTGGGCATCTAAATATGCCTTAAACGCTATGAGGATCGCTGTGCCCACCACCCTCACAGACAGTGAGGTTCAGTGCCATTGTCACAGAATGATGACATCACAGACAGGAGCAGAGACGAGCTGAGTCTGTGCAAACCAAAGATCCCCCACACACTGTGAAGGACGGGAGGGTCCCTGATAGGGGGCGGAGGAGATTTAACAGAATGGTTTGTAGCGAGAGGGTTTTTAGTTGCATGGTTAGGGCTTTTTTTTTAAAACATTATTCTTTCATGTGACTTGGGCATTGCTGGTACATATTGAGAATATCCATCTCCAATAGATGAGCTCTCCTTCTCAACTTCTCCCC